>NC_132846.1:40012963-40653594 GCF_048164855.1 Canis lupus baileyi
GACATAGAAAGGAAGCACGGCACAGCAATGAAGGATTTATCACTTGCTCACTGTTTATTATGGTGAACTAGCCTTTCCACCAACTACTTCTTTCTTCTATAGATATAACTTAGGAGGGTCCTTACAGTGGAGGGGAGCTAATATTGATTAACTGCCTATCATGTAAGAGGCATGGATATTTGCTGTTTAATCCTCAGATTAAATAAGGTAGATAAATGCCTACCATGAGTTTACAAATGAGGAAATACAAATTTAAAGAATGAAAGTACAGCTGGTAAGTGGAAGAGTAAGGAGCAAACCTAGAATATTTTAATCTGCCTTCCTGATTTGAACATTTAGTGCTGAGAGATGTGAAAGCAAGGTAGGTTTGGCCTCACAAAATCACTCGCCTCCCCAGCACCGCCCCAGCAGCACGGCTCATATCTGGGCAGGTGTAGGGAGCGCTGCACTTTAGCCAGGTGATCCTGCATTTTATAACAAGTGTGTGTGGTGGTGCTGCAGGTAGGGGAGACTTAAAGATGTTTGTAGAATTGACTCTAAAATGTTAGGGAGCAAATTTAAAGGGTTGGTATTTTGGCATGAAATACGGCCACTGCCAGAAAATTTGCTTGCATTTTAACTGAATCCTGTTACTTAGATTGGTGGCATGTTGACGCAGAAACCAAGCAGTGTGACATTCACTGAAGTGAGAGCTGAACTTGGATACTAGAGCATTGGTGACATTCACATTCTTAAAGACCCCAAGGCATAATGAAATCAGGGATTGCATCTTGGTTCTTGTTACTCATTGGGTGACCTAGGAGATTTGAATAACCTAACTATACCTCAGTTTCCTCATCTGTACACTGGGAATAATAAGGGCTTGTGATGGGAAATAATGAGAGGGTCCATGTGTCACTTAGCATGGTGGCCTGGCCCTAGAGCCCAGTAAAGGGTTGGGTATTACTAACATAGTTATTCAGTGAAGATAATATAATGCTCTTTAACAAGAAATACTGGTGGAAATACTTTTTAGCCACCCAAAATGTGTAATCCTAAAACATCCACTTAAATCATTTCTGCTTTTAGAATTTGGGGCTATAAGTTAGAGAAGATGTTTAGCAGGGGTGTGATTGTGGAAAAAACTGTAGACTCTGAATTAAAAGATTGCAGAGTTGTGTGACCTCAGACAAGTAACTTACAT
This sequence comes from Canis lupus baileyi, assembly GCF_048164855.1. NCBI lineage: Eukaryota > Metazoa > Chordata > Mammalia > Carnivora > Canidae > Canis > Canis lupus. The sequence continues at coordinate 40,014,147 of NC_132846.1, forward strand.
CTGGGCCCAAGCTTCCCAGAAGCAAAGTGGTGAAATGGGAGGTAGGTGAGTTGCTTAAGCGTTAAATGAACTTGGGTTTCTTTGACTATAAAAAGAGGTGGGTGAACTGGTTACTGGCAGGGTTCCCAGACCACCTTTAGCAATTGCGGTTTCTATGGTTGCAAATATTCTTTTTTTCTTTCGTTCACCTTTGGATTCTTTTCAGTTTCAAATAACTAGCAAATAAAGCCCAGATTAGTTATCCGGCTTCCTTGTCTTCTCATTAATTCAGTGAGTTAGTGAAAAAGGATAGAAATTCAATATCACCATTAAAAAATGTGTGTGGTGTATGATAGGTGCTCAAATAATGTTTTCAAATAAACAAGGTCCATGGTAAACCTGTTATCATAGACTAATTAATATCAATTGTTATCTCAGGTGACAAAAAAGAAACTCCCCAAATCTTTGCCGCTAAGATGTAGCAATATCTGAAAACTAGAAAATCATTAATCAGATGACTAGCAATTGGTGTCTGGCAGTAAAATCACACAACTGTTGCTTTTAAAAAAAAAAAAAAAATCAGGATTAAAAAGGAAAATTGAAACCGGTGACTCCCAAGGATAGCGCCAACTGTGCAGAAAAACACAAGGCATGGGAAGACTTCCTCAACTAGGGAGAAATAGTGTTTTGTCAGTAAAGAGCAAACATATGTGAAGTTAATAGATGGCCAAGGGGAACAAGTGCAATTCAGAGGCACGTCTGCTAAGCTAGCTTTCCTAATACTCACCATGTGTGTGAAAAAGGAGTATTTTCACACCCTGCATGTTGTTGTTATCACTTGCCTACTTTGTTTACTTTTGTTGTACTGAAAGTTCTATGCTTAAACAAAATTCTGTAGAATTGGGAATTTTTGTGCATTTGAGTTGAGTTAGGCTGTACCTTTGCGAGCGATTTTGTCACCTGGCCAAAATTGTGCTTATTAGATGCTAACATCTAGCTAACAAAGTCTTATATAGAAAATATCGTATTTCATCATAATCACAATCAATAAAATATTGAGATCAATAATTTTGTAGAGCAAAACACAAATCCTTATTCCTGAGGGAATTTCTCTAGAAGGGTCAATATAATCTTTCAATATTCTGGAAAAGGATGTGGGAAGCAAATATGTCTGTATATCAAATCATCTTTTACTTCCAAATTGAAAATATCTAATGTGTCATTAATAGAATACTTGATGTGGTATCTGGAAGAAATTTTTCTTTTGGATCAATAAGCAACCCAGGTGTTTCAATAAGAACACATCTTTCATCATGCTTTCTTTATACTATAGTATAAGCATCTAGTCCTTAATAATATTTGAGCATCTGAATAGTGAAAAACAGTTTCAGGGATTCTCTCTGAATAGTAGGAAAAGAATTTCCAGATTACCCCACTGAAGATCATTACTTGACTCACACTACTTTTTCTTTTTTTTTTTTTTTTTTTTAGATTTTATTTATTTATATGAGAGAGAGAAAGGGAGAGCACAAAGGGAGAGGGAGTGAGAGAAGCAGACTTCCTGCTGAGCAGAGAGCTCAATCCCAGGGCCCTGAGATCATGAACTGAGCTTAAGGCAGGGGTTTAACAGACTCCCCCTCACACTACTGTTAAGAGGGAGAAATTTAGTTGAGTAATAGCATGTATGTTAGGAAAGAAAAAAAAAGTCAAAATATCTTATAATCTACTTGTAAAGTGTGTGGCCTATTTCCTTGTATCCCAGCTGGTGCGTAAAGTGCCTTTTTTTCTGTGTGATCAGAGCTCACAGCAACGTAAGCATTGCTTAATCATGTGTCACACAAATTCAAACACTGGCCAATTCGCTGAGAAGTTTGAGACACACACCCACATGCACACCCTCTCACTCACACTCACCTGTCTCCTGGGGCCCACCTGCTGTTTAATGAACTGCGAGCCCATTTGTCTTCTCCGTGCCTGGGAACACTACCTGTGTACATGCAGATCGGCTGCTTGGAAACCTGGAGCACCAGGTCACATGATTGTTGCTATGAGTGTGGAGGTGCAGTTTTTTTTTTTTTATTACTTCTTCTGCCCCTATTGATTTGTTTTCTTTTAACTGAGGAAATGCTGGAAGTTCACAGGTTTTTGCAAGCTCCTATCTGAAAACTTGGGATTCCATGGCTTTTCACTACTGGATTATCTTTGGGTTTATCTTAGGGTGCCACACCTACTGTCAAGGCTGCTGCTCTGGGCTTTTCCAACGAGCAAGGAGCTTTTGAGACCACGGTGGAGAAAGCTAGGTCCAAGCCTGCGGAAATCCTCCATGTCTGCAAGACCAAGGTGGCCGAGCTGGAGCTGTGGCTGCGCCAGGCCAACGTGGCATTCGAGCCGGAAACATTAAACGCAGACATGCAGCAGTTGGTAGAACAGCAGCTGGTAGGGTGCCAGGTAAGGCCGACGGGTTGGAGTTCATGGTTAGCCTTTTCACCAATCACCTTCCAAGACTGGGTGAATTTCTCTTAAAGCAACAGTATGTTTCCTTCTGTTACTCTTACCCTTGTATTTATCTTGGCCTCTAGTTTTTGTTCTCAGGGTAATTCTTGGAGGAGATTTATGTAAGCAGAGTATTTGGAGAGACTGATGAGTAAGAGCCCAGAATCTAGAGTCCTGATCTAGCTCTGTCATGTTAACTGTGAACTTGAGGGCGTTAGCTTTCCACCTCATTTTCCTCCTGTGGTCGGTTATCTCAGTTATCTCATAGGACTTTGTCAGGGTTAAATGAGATAAGGTACAAGAACCAGTGTCTGGTGTATCAAGTATATAAAAAGTGCTGTGATTGTATTCATGATAAATTCTTTGAATTTTTATTAATCGAAATGAAACTGAATATCCTGATTTTCCTAGCACAAAAGGGCTTTGTTGCCATTTTTTAAATAAAAGATTTTATTTATTTATTTATTCATGAGAGACACAGAGAGAGGGGCAGTTTCCCCATGAGGAGCCTGATGTGGGACTCGATCCCGGGACTCTGGGATCATGACCTGAGCCAAAGGCAGTTGCTCAACCACTGAGCCACCCAGGCATCCCGCTTTGCTGCCATTTTACTGTGAATGGTCCTACCCTTGCTTGAGGGGTGAGGGGTACTGGGGGGCCAGGAATATATACTTCTTTGCCTTTAGTCACTTTGAGTGACATTTGCTAGCTCAGCCCAAAGGTTGGGGATCTCTGTATCCCTCCAGGGAGAAGCTAGAATGATGATATCATAGCAGTATAATTGAAGTGCCTTCCCCAAGGGTGCTTAGACCAACCTTGACCTGATGTCTCTGCCTGATTGGCTCATTTTTCTGCTATAGCGGACAGCAGGAATGACATCCCCTCAGAGGACACCATATCACTGGCCTGGCCACAGGGAACTCCTCCCACTATAGCTCATTATGGGGTTGGGGGTGGCCCATCCTTAGTCATCTGCTTTCTCCACTCAGGCCCACAGTCTTATAATATCCAGCACTTGCCTCATGGGGTACCCAGGTAGGTACCTGACCTTCCCTGGGCATCTTCCCACCTCTGACCCCAAAAGTTAGCTTTTGATGGGGCGGGTTCACTTAAATACTGGCACTACCACTTGACCCGGCTGATGAGGCACAGGGAGTCTGGAAAAGATGTAGCATACTATATCACAGAGTTGTACTAAATTGAACCGGAGGTGTTTGAGATGTTGAGTCTCAGCCACTTAAAGCCCTCCAGGATAGATTCGGCCAATTGATTGCCTTACTGATTGGGCAGACCTCATGCTGATTCCTTGATCACCACCAGAATCCGTGTTCTGCCAGTGCCAGGGAGGTCAAGGATTTGGGGGCTGGCAAGGGAAAGACATAACCACAAGGTGGCAGTAGCACACAGCAAGCTTTAGTTGGGCAACTTTTTGGCAGGATCTCAAGGCCTTGGGAAGTCCCTCTCTATGAGAGCCCTTCCAGAGGCTGTGGCAAGAAATGGAGGTGGGGCCACATCCTGGAAGGGGAGGAAGGCAAAGGAACTCCCAGGGGAGCAGGGAATCCAGAGGAGCTTGTGTGTCTAGATGATGTCAGAGAGCTCCAAAGGGCAACAGAGGCTAGGGTCTTTTAGAGCCTTGGAGTTGTATCTTAACCATAGGGACCAGATGTGGGGTCTCACTTTCAGTTTGGTACCAGTAGGATTTGAGCTAGTAGCCCTGGCCTGCCGTGAGAAAATAAGCAACATGGAGACCAGGGCCATCTTTGGCTCACTTATATCACACCATGGTACATCCAACTTCATATTGAAACGTATAAAAAGCCTGCCAGTAGTCTGTAAAAAAATATGGATGTTCCCCTGGGGAAAATATCCAAAGGACAGGAGCAAACAGATCAGTCAAGAAGAAAATTTATTTGGTAATTTATTATCGGAGAAGAAATGTTCAGCCTTCATTATTAAAAACATATGAATCGAAACAGCTGTTGTGTTGTTCCCATGTGACTCTGGCAAAAATTATATCTTCCTGGAAAACTCTTGATCCACTGTCCTGCCTGATTGCCTCAGTGTTTTGGGAGGTCAGCTGACAACATATAAAATATCTGTTGTATTTGACCTAATAACACCATTACTTTAACTGTATCCTATGAGAATAACCCAGAAAGGGAAGAATGTTTGTGGCAGAGTTAATTACAAAGGTGAAGAACTGAAACCAGCTTACAGGCTTACCAATAAGGAAGTTACATGAATCATGGAACATCAACTTGTAGCTAGTAAAGTGGGAATTGGGAAGCATGCATCTGTGGACACTTGAAAAATTAAACATAAAATAGCTAAATGGAAAAAAAGGAGCACAATGTTATAGTATACTCTGTAACCACTCTAAAATCTATGATTACATATTGTTTAAGCTTAGAAGAATCTATGGAGGTTACAAGTAGTTTGCTTAGATAGAGGAGTTATAAGAAGATATTTGAAAATCTGTTTTTGTTTTTTGAGATTTTTTTTTATCTTTAAGCAATCCCTACACTCACTATGGGGCTCAAACTCACAACCTCGAGATCAAGAGTCTCATGCTCTACCGACTAAGCCAGCCAGGCACCCCTGAAAATGTTATTTTAGGGATAGTTTTTCCTAAGGTTTCTCTCAAAGAGTGTAACTTGTTCTCAGTCACACAAGTTTTAGCACAAATGCTCCCAGTACTGGAATGGGAATCTGAATGCCGCTGCTGCGTTTTGTGCCCAGCCCAGCAGACGGGAGCATTTGGATTCCAGAGCGCAAAAGAGGGCAGCCTTGATCTGTTGGGGAGGAATATGATGACGGTGACTTACAGGGAAACTGACTTCATCTAGCTGATTTATTTTTAGATCCGTGTGTAAGTTGGCCAATTGTATCAATGACTAAGTGTTTTAGGTTCCAAATTATTTCTTCTGTCATTTTCTGATATTTTGGAAGTTTATTTGACCTGAAAAAGGGAAGGAAAAGATCAAGGGGAGGAACTTTCAAGGAGTTCTGTGAAGTTCTTTTCCTATTAAGACTCAACCCTTGGATTCCAGCAGGAAAAGGTTAGGAAGGTGGTCGGGGAAGGGGGTGGAATAATAGTCACCATAGACTGTGTGTCAAGCACTGGCCAAAGTGCATGGACTTTTAACTCTTAACTCCTTGGAGTAACCCTAGGAGGTAAGTTCTGTTATTGTCCCATTTTACAGATGACTGAAGACACATTTGTACAAAGTAAGGTGTTTGAGTTTACCTGGCTGCTAAGGAGATCTGAATTCAGATAGTCTACTTCCTGTGTCTGTGGGTTTTTTTGTTAGTTTGTTTTTTGCTTTAGGTTTGTTTGTTTATTTATTTATTTAAGTAATCTCTACACCCAACATGGGGCTCGAACTCACTACCCTAAGATCAAGAGTCACATGCTCTTCCAGCTGAGCCAACCAGATGCCCCAGTGTCTGGGTTCTTAACCACTATGCTATTCTGGATACATCCAGCTGTATTTTCTAAAGTAATTATAGAGTACTAAATATATAGAATTCCAAAATATAGAATTTTAGATTATTTGGAGAGTGGCATCTGCAAGGTGAGGTTGCTTTCATTGTACGCCTGTCCAGAAGCTCAGGAATTATGTGGGAATTGTTTTTTTTCCCCCAAAGTCTCTTCCAATCTGTGTTTCTGAGACTTGTTACACATACGTAGATAGAGTGAATCTAACTCATTTTAGAGTATAACATTTGTTCAAGACCAAAACCGTGAGTAATTAAATGATTTTGTTTCCTAGGCCATGCTAACAGACATCGAGCACAAGGTTGCCTCTCTGCTAGAGAGCTGCAAAGATCTAGGGCCAGGAGACAGTGGGGCCACTCAGCAGGAGGCTGAAGCTCTTTCCTTGAAACTAAAGACTGTGAAGTGCAATTTGGAAAAAGTCCAGATCATGCTTCAGGAGAAATACAGTGAAGACCAGGTAAAACATGGCCACGTATTGATGCGTATGGGTAGACGATACAGTAGAGCCACCAGGAAGGAATTCTGGCAGAGGTGGTAAAGCAGCTATAGAGGAATTACACTAAGTAAGAAAGAATGAAGCCTCTTAAAGCTGTGACGGATGGTTGTACTGACTCTTGTTACTGATTCCATTTTGCCTTACAGTTTTTCCTACCTAGGCTATTGTTGGTGACAGTGTAGGTTTGGCTTGGATTAGTTTGATTGGATTGATTGTTCTTGCTTGTAATGAGGTCTGAAAGATATGTTTATTCCAATTACCTGGAAAATGAAGTTCTTAGAGAAGTTTAAAATTTGACATCAGAAATATAAAACCTATTTCCAGGGTCCTTTTTGTTATACATTTACAAATATATATACTGATCAAAGTACCATACAGTTAAAGTGTTCTTGTGACTTTTAAAAATGTTCTGTGTTTATAAATACAAATACGCCTCTATGAGTAGGGTCTTACTGTATGAGATTTGCATCTATACTTGGGAGATGGTGGTTCCTCCACAGAGGACTTACGTTCACAGAAATAAGATTGGCAGCAGATACATAGGCTCTGCGGTTCCCCTATTCATTCTCATATGTTCTCTCTTTTTAAAATGTTTTGGGCATAAGGGAAATCTAAATTCATAAGCATAAAACTGTGTCTCTTTTTGATTTGTTTGGGTTTTTTTGTTTGTTTGTTTTGCTTTTTTGTTTTTTCACTTTGTTCTTAAAACAGAAAAGCAATGCATATGGCTTTTAGTAATTCATTGGATGAATTACACTGAGGAAATAAGATGACCACATCACTAAATGTAATGGTTTTTTCAGTTGTTTTGAAATAAGTATGTGAAATCATAGTATATAATTACAGAAAATAATACAATCACTTACTTTATATAAAACTTTTCCATTATGTAATCTCATTATTAGAATGGAACTAAAGTAGGTCATTTTTTTAAGAGTCTGCCATTACAAATTTTTTTGCAGCATTCTACTACTCTAAAGAAACCTTCAGAGCATCCAAATGATCTCCAAGCAGATAACCTTTCTGAATTCGAATCGATTGTAATTGAAAGGCCACAGTTCGGCAAACAAAAAGATTTCCAGCAGCAACAGGTAATTGCAGCCCTTAACAGACATAAGGATAACTATAAAGCTTTCTGGGGCACCTGGGTGGCTCAGTGGTTGAGTGTCTGCCTTTGGCTCAGGGTGTGATCCCAGAGTCCTGGAATCAAGCCCCTGCATCGGGCTCCCCAGGGGGAGCCTGCTTCTCCCTCTGTCTGTGTCTCTACCTCTCTCTCTGTGTCTCTCATGAATAAATGAATAAAATCTTAAAAAAAAAAAAAAAAAAAAAAGCTTTCTACATGCAATATTCTTTTGAACCAAGTACCGAACTGCCATTAGGGTATTTTTTTTTACGGGACTGGATGGACAGTGTGATGGACAGGTGCTCCCTGAGTGTTGAGCATTTGCTGTAGAAGCTGCTTTGCTTTCTTCTTCTGCAGGTGAGGACGATCTAACTGCTACTTTATTAACTTGCAACTTATTTCAAACTAAGCAGATACCTTCCGGTGAACTTACCTCTTTAACACCTCTTTCCCTATTGTTTCAAAATGTGTTGGCAAATTTCGGGGGATTTTCCATATGTGTGATATATATTGTATATATATTTGGTCATTGTGTGAATGTTTTAAGTAGATTTTTGAGAAATAAAAGTTAGTAGGAACAAGCAAGCAGGAAAGGGAAATAGTAAATAATAATTTAGAAAGTGGTTCAAAATTAACAGAAGCAACCATTGGCTACTAGTTGAAAACTTTGACTGGACCATTTGAATCTCACTCAATTATAGGTTCTGGAGTTAAAACCAATGGAACAGAAAGATTTCATCAAATTCATAGACTTTAATGCCAAGAAAATGTGGCCACCATATTGCCAACCTGATGAAAATGTAACTCAGAAATCAACTGAAAGGTAAAAACATTTTTAGAGTTGGACATTCAGCAGTTATTGGTTGGGAGAATTTAGAGCATTTCTTTTTAAATCACTCATAAAACATTGTCTGAATGTGATACAATTTTTGTATGTGGATTATTCTGTGCACTTTTTCTTTTCCCTTAACAGCATGAGGGCATCCAGCCTTGAAAACGATGCTCCAGGCTCAGTCTTGTCAACCCAGGACGAAAGTGGGGATAAGTGGCAATATTTACATCATGAACTCTCATCAAAAATCGGGCTACCACCACCCAAGCAGGTGCAGCCTCAGGTCAGTGTGTGCCTGCACACAATGTAAATAATACATAAACATGTTTATCTTTGAAAATGCCACAAACATTCATTAAAGACATATATATGTTCTGTATTATGTAGTAGTTTATTTTCAGGAAGCGAAGATGCCAAGTGGGTTTTTCATTTGACGCTTTTTTGCCCTCCTGGAAATCTGCAGTAAGTGCCATGCCTTTGTGCTTCTGTGGCACCGTGGGCTTCCCTAATCACAGCTCTTAAAATACTGGGAGCCTGTTTACTTGTCTGTATTCCCCATTAGGCAATATGGGAAGAAAGACCATGTCTGCCTGGTTCACATTTGAGTGCCTGGCACAGTACCTGAAACACTATCAAGTCTCAGTTTTGATATGTTGAATGAATAAATTCGGAATGAATAATAAATGTTTACAAAAACAGTTTAAAAGTGATACAATGCAATATTAGTGTTCATTCATTCATTCATCAAAAGATTATTAGGAATCTGTGGTGTGCCAGCCCCTGTTCCAATGGTACCTGTATTCCACCAACACACTCTATTATTGCCATTACAGGTTTTACTCATACTGTCCCAGCTACTGCAGGATTTCTCTCTCAACAAGGAGCCCATGAGCAGAATAGCACTATTGCTCAGAACAGTCAAGCTTTTGCCTTCAGCTTTGTACTCAACCTGCCTGGGCAAGGGTTACCACCTTTTTCCCAGTTCTCCAGTCTGGTGGAAACTTTTCAGCTTTACTCTGCCAAGGACCTTATTTGACCTATTAATGTTGAATTAAACTCATTGATAGGGCTTTCGTCTTGGTTTCTCCTTGTCATACACACCGTAGCATGTATATTGTTCTCTTTCCAACAGTAGAACACCATCAGGAGTTCTTTTCTCCAAGCAGAGTCAGATACCACCTCACCTGGTTGCTTTATATTTACTAGTTTTACAATTTGAAAAAGGGATTAACTCTGAATCTTTCTCTCATCTGAAGTCACAGTGAATTTTTACTACTTATTTAGTTTTCCAGTAACAAATCAAGATGCAAGATGCAAATCTGTCCCTGGAGGTGACTGTGTCTATTCTAAGATTTGGTTATATACCAGGGACGTACCAATAAATGAGAAGCAAAATAGCTAGCCTCATAACATAAATGGTATTGCTACTAAATTGAAGGATTAGTGATTTTACTCTATTTTTCAAGTTATGGCTTATTTTCCCTCATTTTGATATTAAAGGGACCTGCAGGTGTCTAAATAAAGCTTTTCATGACCCTTCAAAGCTGTTTACAATATTTAAAATTTAACTATGTTTATGACAAGTGACACGATAGCAAAAACACCAAGAAGGTAACACATTAACACATGAAGGCATTTTTGCTATTTTACATTAACATTACCAGGATCTCAAATTATAATAAGGCTTCCCTTTTTTCATATAGGTTGCCACAAATATGAGTGTTCTACCCAATGTGAGCATGTATAACTTTAGATACCCAACAACTGAAGAACTGAAAACATATACCACACAACTTGAAGACCTGCGTCAAGATGCAAATAATCTGCAGACTCAGGTAGCAATAACACGTTACAAATTTTCCTCATTGCAGTATCAAAAAAGAAGGAAATGTGACATTGTGAATTAGTCATAATTGTCTTTACTGAATAAATAGTAGAATACATAATGGAATAGGTCTTAGAATTGCAAATAGAATTTATCTCATTTGCCAACTCTGGTGAATTTTGTAGTGGCTGCCTAGAGCACAATGTGCAAAGGCTTCTGAACCCACATCTAGGGTTGGCAGGGACAAAGATCATTATTTTTTTGTTTTGTTTTGTTTTTTAAAGATTTATTTATTAGAGAGAGTAGGGGTAGGGGAAGGGGAGCAAAGGTAAAGGGACAAGTAGACTCCATGCTGAGCATGGAGCCCAACATAGACCTCGATCCCAGGAGATCATGACCTGAGCTGAAATCAAGTGTATGCTTCACAACTGTGCCACCCAGGATCGTTGTTGATTAGTATTATCTGCAGTGGTCCCCTGTGATTGGAAGGGTGAGGAAGGAGGGGAGTATTGACAAGATTTCTAACCTTAAGTAGATTTAATGCCAAGATGGTATGGTGGGTAATGTTAGGAGTCTACCAGAGCAGACAATAGGAATCAGAGCCCAAATTCGGCTAATTACAGCTTTGGCATGCTTCTAAATTACTTATAGCTGGTCAAGAATTTGAGGTAAAGAAAAAGATGTGGTTTCAACAGCTTATGCTAAAACATAAGAAATCTGTGGCATCCAAACTAACCAGGGCACATTTGTACGAACCTAGGTGCTCCCCCCTCCACTTGGAGTTCTACATTTAAGGGGGCCTTCTTTCTCACAATCAGCTCATAACTGACACTTCTAACTATCCCTTGCTCCATAGCCCATCCCTATCTTTTTTTATTGAGCTATAACTGATATATAACATGGTATTAGTTTCAAGCGTATACCATAATGAATGGATATTTGCATGTACTGTGAAATGATTGCCATAATAAGTCCAAACTCCATCACCACATAGAGTTATAAAAATTTTTTTCTTGTGATGAGAACTTTTAAGATCTACTCTCTTAACAACTTTCTGATATACAGTACAGTATTATTATCTATAATCACCATGCTGTGCCTACTATTCCTATCTTTAAGATACTAAACCTCTTTCTGATCAACCCCTTCAAATGTCTTGACTTCTTTTCCTTCTCCAGGCTTTACTTGATTTCATTAACCCACTTTCTCCTACATTAAACTGTGGGAGGCAGGGAGTAGTGTGAAGGGGACAATATGCTTTACTTGGGACCACACTTCCACCTGGATGGCTCCATAAGGAAGTCCTTCATCTAGTGGTTTACCTTTTAATTCCATTTCAATATAGTCAACTCACTGCCTAACATTGAGTTTCTTAAACTTCTTTTTCTCAGAGTTAACATCTTAATTGTATCTATTTATTCTTCTACTTGGTTCATAAAGTGTTCTAAACAACCAGTTATAAAGAAGTGAACCATAAATTGTAAACTATAACAGAAACCAGGGAAAATTGAGGCTTGGGAAGACAAGGAATCCTAATTTTTTTTTCTTTTTTCTTTTTTTCTCTTGACTCAGGAAAACATGACAGAAGACACATACATAAATTTGAATACAAAATTATTTGAGCTATTCCTGACCCTCAGTCAGTGCCTTGGCAGTGTGGAGGAGATGCTGCAGACACCTGGGCTCTCCAGAGAGGATGTCTGTGCTCAGCAGGCACACTATGAGGTGGGGAGTTTCCAGCAAGTCCATGTGGTGGCCATTTCTCAGCAGCCCACCATTTAAGCCCGAGCTGAAGCCTCTGAAGGCCAGAGTCCCTTCATTGTATCTTTCTTTCTCTCCTCTTTGCAGACACTGGCTCTTGAGTTAAAAAAACTTTACTTAGCTATGGGTGACAAGAAGGATGATCTTGTGAAAGCCATGACTTGGCCTGAGAGGAACACCAGCCTGTTTCTTGAGTGTTTTAATAACCTCCAAGTCTACCTGGAGCATACCCAGATCGCAGCTGCCTCTCGAAGCAAGTCCCTGAAAGCTGGCCTCGACTATAACCGCAGTTATCAGGTACGGGGGCTCAGTGCTTGGCCTTCTTGAGCTTTGATTTAGGTTAATTTCCACTAATTCCATTGTTCTTGGTGGCATTTGTGAATAAGGATTGCTGAGGAAAGGCTTGAGACATTCTTTCTGTGAGGGTTTTTTTTTTTTTTAACTAATTTATTTATTTTTTGTGTGTGAGGGTTTTTTAGGTTAATCCTGCTGCACATGGTTGGAGACCCTTTGAAAGCGAGGTCCTTCCCAAAGTTGCTGTGTGAATTAATTAGGTTGAGCTAACACACTGTTTCTTTCCTGTGTTATATTTAGCCATTGGTGAAGGGTTATAGGGGAGGATTTCTAGGTAATAGGGAGCCATTAAAGGTTTTGAGCAAAAGAGGAACTGTGTTTCAGGTAGATTTATCCGGCTCTTGTCTACTGCAGATTGGAGGAGAGACTTGAAGCAGACAGACAATTTTATAGTTTCCTAACAAGAGAAAAATACAACACCACTTATGAAGGAATCTTGCCCATAAAAGCAAACCTCAATCTGATAAAACCTCTAGAGTCAAAGCAAAATAGACTCAACGGAAGAAGAGCATGTTAGGCAGCGCTGCAGGGGGACAGTCAGCCAAACGCAGATGGTGGGAAGCTGTGTAGAATAAAAGATGTTGTTTTTCCACCATCCCACCCCAAATCCCAGAAACAAAAAAAGAGAGATGCTTGGGGAACCTGCCAATTACAAGAGACTTAACCCGCTATTAGTCCATTGCAACCTATTGGACCTCATTTAGATTCCAATTCAAACAAACCAAAAAGAAAAATTATATGCAATTAGAGAAATGTGAACCCATTCTGCCAGTTAATAGTACTAAGGAATTATTGTTGATCTGTAGTATTTTTAAAGGGAAGAATCTTTATCTTTTAAAGATACATACTGAAACTTACACTGATAATATATCTGTGATCTGTTTCAAAATAATCTGAGGGGAAGTAGACTAAGTATAGTCAAGAAAGCTCAGGGGAGTACAGAGCAGAGATGTCTGGCCACAGGTCAATAATTGTTAAAGCCAGGTGATGGTGACATAGAGATGCCTCTATTTTGGTATGTGTTTGAAATTTCTGCTGGCACAAATATTAAAGGACAAGTAAATTTTAAGAAAAGATATTGAAGACCTAAATGACGTTCTCACTGTTTCCTGGATTTATCTTCTTATACAGAATGAAATAAAGCGATTATACGATCAACTTATTAAGAACAAAACATCTTTACAACAGTCTTTGAATGAAATTAGTGGCCAGAGTATTGATGAACAGCTTCAGGTAATCAAATCAAAATGATTAAACTGATCTAACCTTGGACTAAAAAGTTTTGTGCAGAAGCTGTGCTTCTGAACCACTTCCCTTTGTGAGCAGTGGCAAGGCTCTATAAATAAATAAAGGTGAAAACTATTTATGTTGACCTTTAAAAATAATTCGTAAGTAGTTCTTTCTTTATGAAGAGTAAATTAAACCAACACAAGACCACTGTTACCTATCAATGGGGCAAAAATGTAAGTCTGTGCAGCATCAGTGATGGTGCTGGGAAAGGAAACCCTCCTTCTCTCAGAAGGGCTGGTGATTTGTCCAGAGTCTTTGGATCATTTGATTATATATAAATCAGAATTCCACGTGTAAATGCTCTTCCACCCACAGCAGTTTCGCTTCATTCATTTATTCAAGTATTCATTGAAGACCTACTATATTCAGACACTGCTCTAGGGGTTGGACTTAATGCTTATCCTAAGGAAGACAAGTGCAAAGAGATAAATATGTATATAAACATTCAAGAATGGACCTAGTAGCACTGCTTGAATTAAAACCCTTAAGTAGCCCAAAGACCATTTAAAGCAGACTGTTACAAAAACAGTAGGTGGCCTTAGGATGGCATACCATGTGTCTGATTAAAAGGAGTCAGGTGTTTGTACTGATTAGAAGAGCAGCCAACAAACTGCTAGGTGAGGATGCAGACTACAGGGCAGATTGATTTGTGCAGTGAGTGTAAGGATGTGCAGGTGTACCTCTACTGGGACATGCTTCATACAGGTTGGGACCAGACTGTCAATGCGGCTCTTTGGCAGAAGGTGGAAGTGAGAGAGGAGAAGTGGGACTTTCACTTTTCCCTACATGTTTTTCTGTACTGTTTAATTCTTTTAAAATGAATCTACGCACCTCTCTGATTTATTAAAGGATTTTACTGTTTTGCATCATCTCTTACTTTAGAAAGCCGATGCATATACAGTGGAGCTGCAGAACTCTGAGAGCCGAGTGGCAAAACTAAGAGACGAAGGGGAGAGGCTTCATTTACCATATGCTTTATTGCAAGAGGTTTACAAGTTAGAGGTATGTTTGAGCAGAAAACATTCTATCAGAGAATTACTCTGATTATAAGGAGTAAGACTTTCTTCTTCCATGAAGAGAGTTTAGATTCATTCTCTATTTGGATTATTTTCATGATTAGATAAAAATGCTTTTTCTTTTCAGGATGTACTTGACAGTATGTGGGGAATCCTGAGAGCCAGGTCCACAGAACTCAGCAGCCCTTGCATCACTGAAAGGCAGGAAAATGCTCTGTTGAGAGGCATGGTGGAACTAGTGGATATTGGAAAGGAAAAGCTTGCTCATGACCACTTACAACAGGCCAAAAGTAAAGCTGCCTTACAGGCTCAAATACAAAATCACAAGGTAAGACACATGGGTCAGTTTACGTTTTCATAGACTTTAAGTCTTTCTGACTTAAACTGAGAATATCCATTTTCTTCCTTGGTGAAATATACATTGTTCATTCATTCATTCATTGTTTTAACAAACATCAATTAGAGGGTTCACAATATACCAGGAACCCTGCTAACCTCTAAGAATATGATTATGAGTGAAACAGACAGTTTCTTAACATTCATGGAGCTTTCAGTTGAAAAAGACACATTTATGAAGGAGTCCTTCAAACATTTAAAATTAAAATTGAAATACATGCTTTCAGAGCATTTAAGAGGGGAAATTGAATTCAGGAGATTAGGAAAGGCTTTCCTGAGAACTGAGACCATAAGAAGTATCTATACCTCAATACATGAATATATAACTAGTGTAATGCTACAATAAATCTTTCATTTTCCATTCATTTTATTAAACAAAAACCTCATGATCACCAACTAAAGACCTAGAGTAATTTAAGTGCTGATGTAAAACAATGTGTAAGATAGTTCCTACCTATAACAAGCAGAAGTCTAGGCTTGTGATGAGTAGACCTGGGGAAAAGGAGAGAATATTATGAATATCTATAGTGTGTCGGGACCTATGCTGGATGTTATTCTAAATCTTCTATGTATCCTTTTCAAGGAAATAGGAGAAGGGATTTCTATATCAAGTTCCTACAATTAGAAGGGGCAGCTGACTATAAATGGAGGATGAACATGTGAAGGAAAGCCTTCCTGTGTAAAGGTTCTAAAAGTGTTATTCTCAGAGCTTTTATGTCCCAGGATCCCAATAGACCCTGTCAACAAATTCCCTTTATTTAGCCATTTTACTGAGTAGAAAATCAGGCCAGGCTATGGGAACCTCTAGCTGTTCCATGTGTGGACTTCTCCAGGCTCACACATCTATCCATTCATTTTATGGTCTTGAAATAAATCAGCCATGTATCTATGTTTCTGTAAAGTTTCTTAAAACTCAGAGTCACCGATCTACAAAGATCTCACTGGAAATTGAAATTGATAATATTTGCCGTTTTACATGGACTGTTCTGTGGAAAATGTTTTCTTAGGATGATTTTTCTTTATGATTTGTTAAAATGCCTGTAGTGTTAAAGACTAAGAGGAATGCAGTCAATTTTCTTTTTCTTTCCTCTTATGTTTGACTACATGGCTGTCCTGGGAGTTGGGATTAAAAAGCAAAGATAACTGTATAAAAAGTGGAAGTAACTTGGTTTATAAGTTTTCACAGTATGGAAATAAATAAATATCAAAACCTTGTCCATTTTACAGCTTTTTTTCCAGAAACTTGTTGCTGACATGCTGTTGATCCAAACATATTCCAACAAAATGCTTCCTTCTTTACTGCAAAAGAAAGAAACATTCTGGGCAGAACAAATAAAAGAGATTAAATCACTGGAGGAAAGGTCACACCAGTGTGGAATAAAGCTGCAGAGTTTGCTACAGGTATTTATTTGGTTTACATAAACTTTGTACTTAAGCCTGGAATTCCGGATTTTTGACCACTGCCTTCCAGGTATCCAGAAGCATCTTTTTATCATTAGCAGTTGTTGATTGGGAGCCAACACTGAGGAATGTGGAAGCATGTTTTAGCTCTCACTGCTACTCCCCGAGTGAAATATTTGCTGAGATTTCTCATCCGTAAATTAGGGAACAGCACAGCATCTTTCCACCTTCTAGGTTTGTGTGCAAATAAACAAACTTGAGGGCACTTTAAGATCCTCAATGAGGTCATTTGCAGGAAATAGTCAGTGGTTCAGAAACGGTACTTCCCTGAAGAGGACAGGCCCAGATATTCTGTTGCTGAAGTGGACTCCTGATCGTCTTATCCCAATTCAAAGAAAAAAAATTCAGTTTGCAAAAAGTTCCTTCTCAGTTTTAAGGTTTTCACTTTTAACTTAAACACAGTGGATATTAGCACTTAAAGGAAATAATCAAAAAGCAAGGAAATATGCAGCTTTATAATGTGATGATCTTATTTTATGCTTAATGAAATTAATTTTCTGGTTAGCTTGTCAAATTGATATTTATATTAATATTTCATGGTATTAAAAGAAGAGAAGAGCCCTTCTGAGCCCAAAGAGTGCCCCTAATAGCCACTACTTCAGTAGATAAGAGAATTAATAAGGGGGTTATTTTTCCAACAGATAATTGTTAGTGTCTGTAAGTCAGTTCTGTAGTGTGCTGAGATCCTAGTGGTGGGATTTTCTTTTTTAAGATTTTGTTTATTCATGAGATACACAGAGGCAGAGACATATATAAGCAGAGGGAGAAGCAGGCTCCCCTTGGGGAGCCTGATGTAGGCAGGACTCGATCCCAGGACCCCAGGATAATGACCTGAGCTGAAGGCAGAAGCTCAACCACTGAGCCAGCCAGGTGCCCCTAGTGGTGGGATTCTATAGACACAGAGAGACCTGGAACAAGGCAAGACTCGGGCTAAAGAATTCCTAGTAAGGAAATAGTACTTCCTTGATGAAGTGAAAACCCACATTCCTCCAACAGGGGAATTATGCACTTATAGCACAATTGGGTAATGTTCAGTGGACTGGGGGTTGGAGCAGGGAGGGCAGAAGGAACCTAACAGGAGCCTCTACTGAGAAAGGCTTTAAAAGTTAGCCCCTTTTCTGAGTAAGAGGATGGTTCTCTTCCGGCTCTGAACTCTCCACAGAGGTGTGTATGCTGAGTATCCCTTTAACTTAATCATATTAGTCCCTACTCGATTTGATGAGACAAGCATAAAACACTACTGCCAACTAGATAGTTCAAAACACTCTCCACAATGACAATGGAATTGCTTTCCATTGGTGCTTTAACTTTCTATGGTCTCAGAGTTCATTTAGTCTTATGATTAATTTTGTCATTCTGGAAGAGGGCTCCCACTGATTTTATGTTCTTGATTCTCTAGAAATGGGAAGAATTTGATGAAAACTATACATCTCTCGAAAAGGATCTGGAAATTCTGGTATCAACATTGCCCTCCGTGAGTTTGGTGGAAGAGACAGAGGAAAGATTAGTGGAAAGGATTTCATTTTACCAGGTAATTTTGCTCCTGTTGAATCCATCAGAGGCACACACCATCCATAGCACTTTGTTTTTCTTTGCTTTGACTAAATTGCCCATCTTTGAAGGTAAATAGTTTGAATTGAAGTTCATCACACAACTCACTATTAGGTGTATTCAGGGAACCTGCAGGTTTGAATTTTGGGCTGCTCTGCGTAGCCATAAGTCTTATGTTGCGGTCAAGGTCCTGGATTTGAGTCCTGGCTCTCATCTGTCATTTATGTCACCTTTCTGTCTCTCAGTCTCTGTTTCTTTACCTGTAGAATGTCGGTAATCAGGCTAGTTTCCCTGTCTCAGGAGGTGGATGTTGGTGGGTATGGAAATGAGAGCACAAGCAGGGGGAATGGCAGGCAGAAGAGAAGCAGGCTCCCCACTGAGCAAGGGGCCCCACTGGGACTCGATCCCAGGACCCTGGGATCATGACCTGAGCTGAAGGTAGGTGTTTAACGTCTGAGCCACCTCAGCATCCCAGAAAGAACTTTTTTACACCATGGGCCACCAAACCTATGTTTGGTTTTCTTATTTCAGTGAGGCTCTGTTTGGATGTAGCCTGTGAGACAGGTAATACTCTGTTACCTGTCACCAGCATTATACAAAGGCCTCAAACAAAATTTTTCTTTGCAACATTTAGTAGTATTATCATCAGAGTCTCAAAGTTTGATGCTATAGAAAAGAAAGAACCTTAAAATGGCTTTCAAGTGGCATTGAGATCATGACCAGCAGGATAAAAATTAGTTTTAAGTCTTCTCAACAAAAAGCTTAAAATACTTAGTTACAACTTTCAAATATGTAGTCAGCATCAGAGCTCTGCGGCTGGAGGTGGTTATCAAATGTCAACTTCAAAACTTCAAAAGCAGATTTGTTGCCTGAGTAGGCTCTGGCATGGAAAATGAAAGCATGAAATAACTTGGCAGGACCCTGCCATTCCTCAGAAGCATTTAAGCTCCTAGAAGGAACATTTTCCAGGGGCAATGATGCTATAGTCATGCTGTCTAGATGCCTGGAACGGTACAATTGATCTCTTTGCCATCTTATTATATTGAGCATAGCTCTAAGATAAATCTGAATCTTCTGGGGGCAGGAAGCTGCTGCTTAATTCTTTGTTAGCTTACGGATGCAGAAGTACGCTCTGAACAGCTAAGAGAATGCAATGGAAAATTGCATTTTAAACCTCATTATGTTAAGGAGCTGTTTGTACTAGCCCACCTCCTAGAAACCTGATTATTTCCCCAAAAGTGATCATGTCCATTAAAGTGCAACTGTGACTCTGTAAATTTGACATTTAAAATATGAAATAATTGTTCTAAGTCTTTTAAATAAATTTGCCAACTTTAAAAGGCAGACATCTTGTAAAGCCCACCTCACCTACAGATTTCTTTAGTGCATTTGATCAGTCTCAGTCCTCTGTGTCATGGAGAGATTTGTGTGTATTTTGATCAGTGGACATCTGTAGGTCATGGAACATAGTGTCTGTGTGGCCTCTGGGGTTGATCAAACCTTGTTAAATGCTGGTTCTGCACATTATAGGTTAAGTACCCATTGCAGTCTGATTTCTGTGTATAAAATAGTGTAACTAAAACTTCTCAGAGATACTCTAAAGATGAAGTGTCTTACACTGAAGGCTTAGAAAATTAGAACTCTTTTTTTTTAAGATTTCATTTTTTAAGTTTTTTTTTTTTAATTTTTATTTATTTATGATAGTCACACAGAGAGAGAGAGAGAGAGAGGCAGAGACATAGGCAGAGGGAGAAGCAGGCTCCATGCACCGGGAGCCCGACGTGGGATTCGATCCCGGGTCTCCAGGATCACGCCCTGGGCCAAAGGCAGGTGCTAAACCGCTGCGCCACCCAGGGATCCCTTAAGATTTCATTTTTTGAGGGGATCCCTGGGGTGCTCAGTTGGTTGGGCGTGTGCCTTCGGTTCAGGTCATGATCCCAGCCAGAGTCCTAGGATCAAGCCCTGAGTGGGGAGCCTGTTTCTCCCTCTCCTCCCCGCTTGTGCTCTCTCTCACTATCTCTGTCACTATCTGTCTCTCTCTCTCAAATAAATATATAAAATCTTACCAAAAAAAAAATCTTATTTTTTGAGTAATCTCTACACCCAATGTGGGGCTCAAACTTATGCCCCCAAGATCGGGAGTCATGTGCTCTTCTGACTGAGCCAGCCAGGTTCCCAGGACTTTTTTTAAATGCATATGGGAAATTTTATTTGCACCTACAAGATCAAGTGGAAAGAGAAGTTCAGATAGTTCAGATAGGAATGGTGGAAAGAGAAGTTCAGATAGTTCAGATAGGAATGGTGGAAAGGGAAATTTTATTTGCACCTACAAGATCAAGTGGAAAGAGAAGTTCAGATAGTTCAGATAGGAATGGTGGAAAGGGCAATAGAAGTAAAATTCTTTAATACTTTTTAAAAGGATTAAGTAATTAGAAAATAGGAAAGGTTGTATTTTGATCAGAATTTATTTTTTCAGCTTAAATTTAAATAGCTGTCAGGTTAAGTGTCATTAGTTGAACCTAGCAGTAGAGGGTAATTCCTTTTAGACAGAGTTCTCTTCAGGGGGTCATCGTATTGCAGTTTTAAAGATTTTCTTTTCTTCTCATGAAGCTAGATTAGTGATGTACTGTTTTAATTTACTCTTCTAAAGTCCTCTTCCTCTCTCCCTTATGAATCCTTCCACTGAGAAGACTCTAGAAATGAATTTTTCCCTACTCTGGACCTAAGGGATGATAAAGAAATGTCTTCTTTTTCCCCTCATTTTTTTAAAAGATTTTATTTATTTAGTCATGAGAGACACAGGCAAAGGGAGAAGCAGGCTCCATGCAGGGAGCCCGACGTGGGACTCCATCCCAGGTCTCCAGGATCTTGCCCTGAGCCAAAGGCAGATGCTCAACCGCTGAGCCACCTAGGTGCCCCTTCTTATCCCCTTCAAACCTAGTTGCAATGTAAAGTGCTTACAGGGGCCAGGCAGGAGAACAGAAATACGGACGCTGACTGGGTCTACAGTCAAAGGGCTGGTAGGGACTGCCATCTGAGTGTCAAAGAGAATAAGCGCTTCTCAAGGAGGCGTGGCTGCCCAATTCCAGCCTGTCTTGCCATGTGAGTACAGACCCAGGTTGCTTGATCTTCCAGTTTTCTCAGAGTCACAGGAAATCCTGATTTCTATGTAAAATTTCCTGATTTTCAAAATAATCGCCAGGTCACACAAAACTTATCCACAGCTCAATGTGCCCTGTAGACTGCCAGCTTACTTTTTGCTTTCAGGTAGATGAATTCACTATCAAGTCTAAAGCCATGAATTTTTGTTTTCTGTTTATAAGTCTATAGAATGGGAGAAATGTGCCGTAGAAATGCATTAGTCGGACACTCTCATTATGAAAAATAATCAATAAAACAAAAATCATGTTTCTTCAGCCATACTCCAAGACTCCTTGAGGGTTAAGAGAGTGTTACTCTTTCTTCAGTAGCCTCTACTGTAGGCTTTTGATGAAATATTGTGAATACATTGAGGGGGTTCATTTTAAATAACTCATTCTGTGACTTTTTTTTTAAGCAAATAAAAAGAAACATTGATGAAAAGCATGCCCGGCTTTACCAAACTCTGAATGAAGGCAAACAGCTGGTGGCATCTGTGAGCTGTCCCGAACTAGAGGGCCAGATTACAAAGCTAGAAGAGCAGTGGCTGGCCCTAAACAAAAAAATTGACCATGAACTACACAGACTACAAACACTTCTCAAGCATCTGCTCAGGTATGTTTTCTTGGGAATGGATTGTGCTCAGATTTCCATGTGGAGAAAGACCTCAGAGGGATCCTGTGATCAACCAGTTTTTACATGTGGTGTCCCTATTGTAAGGTTTTTCGTCAACAATCTAAAGCACTTGGGTCCCTTTTCTGGGCTAAATGGGATCTCGGGTCTCTAAGATTAGTTTGCTATACTCAGGGTAATATGTAATCAGTTCTATGAAAACTAGGAATTATGTTATAAAATTATACACGTTAACGTGTATCCTGTGATAGCGCTTTTTTCTATTCTCGAAGTTTTTAAATTAAAAAATATTAATTTTAACAGAATAGTTTGAAAAAGACTTCAGAGCTCTTCAGAGAATTTTGTTTACTGGATCTAATTTTGAACCCCTTGAGGAAGGTAGAGAACATGGAACATTTGAATCTCTTCATCCCTACCTCGTAGGGAACTCTCTAACCTAAAGAAGTTTAAAAGTTATAAGAGGAGTAGCATTGCTTACATATTTTCCTTCACCTCCAATAAATATGTTAGTATCTAGTCAACAACAGTTTACTAGTATATAACTTTTACAAATGCTGGTTATATTTTTACTATAAACAAATCTGTTGAGAATATTTAGTGAATAAAAATAATTGCTGTCCTTACCAATGGGTTTTTTGCATGACTGTAATGAGAAAATGTTTTAGATTTTTAAAATGCCCATTTTGTTCTAGATTAGTTATAAGTGAGTCATAGAAGACACCAGGAGCATCAGATTTGGAGTGGGATAAAACAGAGTATAATCCTAAAAAAATCGTGATTTTCTGAATAATAGAGCTGATCAACACAGGAAAACATATAGTAAAATGAGAAGAAAATATGCCGATGATGAATATCCTCCAAAGAGTACATTTCTAATTTTCTTTCTCTCTCACTTTGCTCCTGTTAGTTATAACAGAGATTCGGATCAGTTAACCAAATGGTTGGAATCTTCTCAGCAAACTCTGAATTACTGGAAGGAACAATCCCTCAATGTGTCTCAGGACTTGGATACAATCAGAAGCAACATAAACAACTTTTTTGTGAGTTATAATAGAATATACTCAGATAATTATTGTCAGAAATACCAGGGGGAAATGACCATGGTCAATAGTAATAGTGCCCATAATCATTTGTGGGTAAGGGATAAGACTTGGGCTAATAGTAGAGCTATCTGTTTATACTGGTCATTTATATATTTAGAATAATGATAAAGCAGGTTTTTAATTGACCCTACAATATATACATAAATTTAAAACTTCCTCTAACACGGGGTATGCTTTATAAATGCAGGAAATTAACTCCCTGTTCCCCCCCTCCAGTAAAAAACTTAACAGAATTATTAACTCATAAATGTTAAAGTTAATAAATACATGGTTTTAAATTTTCATACAGAACTGATATTTCTCCTAAAATGTTCTATTGTTTTGAGATTTTTCTTTTAAAAAAAAGGAATTACTTTTGTAATATAAATTTATTCCTTCCCATATTCTTTTCTCTACAATTTCATATTCTATGCCAATGATCACTCATTTTGGTGTTAAAATGTAAATATTTTAAAATATACTTGAAAACACCTATAAATACAAAGGAAAGATTTCAAATATTTTAGTTAAAAATTACTTGCATTTAGTTTATTTAGCATGAACTTTGTGTGCTGTTTCTCTTAAAGTTGAAATGATTCGTTTATTTTTTTTTAAATATTAAGCCACTTAAGGGACAGGAATCCTATCTTTTGTTCCCCACCATCTATCTACTGCCTGGAACAGTGCCTGACACTTAGTAAAAAAAAGGTATCTGTGTGTGTGTGTGTGTGTGTGTGTATGCAGGAGCATGTGTGTGCACACATGTACTTATGAACATACACACATAGATACACATACAAACATTTGTGACTTGCATTGAGTTCAGTGATTTAGTTTTGGACTCTAACCAGTTAATTCTGACTCTTTGGTATTCTTTGCTGTTTTCAAGTTTTTAACATTTCTAAATAATCCAACTGCTACCTCTAGGAGTTTTCAAAGGAACTTGATGACAAGTCCTCCTTGAAGACCGCAGTTGTAAGTACCGGGAGCCAGCTTCTTCATCTGAAAGAAGCCGATACGGCCACGCTGAGAGCTTCTTTAGCACAGTTTGAACAAAAATGGACAATGCTCATAACTCAGCTTCCAGATATTCAAGAAAAACTTCACCAGGTAGGTATTTAAAGATGCAGCATTCGAATTAGCATTCACTTGTTAGCTCACAACTCCTTTAAAATTATTTCTCTGACTCAATAATTTTCATTGACACTACCTATTTTTCTCTGGCACCACTGAATATAGGTCTTAATTACTGGACTCTCCTCTAGTAGGATCTTTCTTAACAGAGAAATCAGGCTTAATTACTTTATTTCCCAGTTTATCTGCATCACTGTGTTAGTTTATGTGAAGGTCATTGTCATTGTTTTGGGGTCACTTATTCTAAGCTTGAATGCTGGGTTTGTTTTTGTGAGTCACCTGCATAATTATGTAGCAAGACCTTTTATCAAACCAGGTATCATCTCTAGTGGATGCCCTGATTCATTTTGTCAACGGCAGGTAATTAAATGGAAATCATTTTGTCCTTGCAGCTTCAGATGGAGAAATTGCCATCTCGTAAAGCAATCATGGAAATGATTAGCTGGATGAACAATGTGGAACATCAAACTTCAGATGAAGACTCTGAGTGCTCACTGAGTTCTGCATCTCAAGTGAAAAGTCTTCTTCAGAAGTACAAGGTAATCAAATAGAGCCAGAAGCCTTTTCATTAAATAAGAAGACAAGTCGGTCGGAAGGGAAATACAGAACAAAGAGACATGTAGGATGTGATTTAGAAAAAACAATTCCAGAAGCAAGGAGTGGGGTGTTTGGTGATTTTAGGCAGAAGTTAGTATACTTGTTCTTCTTCTGCCTGGTTTCCTTTGGTAGTTTCCATCAATCACCATAGGACAGAATCCAAGCTTTTAGTGGCTCTGGCCCCTCATTGGCCTCATCTTTTCATCTCCACCAAGACCCTAGACTGTGCCGAAAGCACATGAACCAACTGTGTCTGGTATTCTCACCACTCGTGCTTTTGTGCGTACTGCTCCTTCAGTCTGGAATTCTAGTGCCCCACCCCTAGCTGTAGAAATGCTCTTTGTCATCTTCCAAGAGTCTGCTCAAGTATCTCCTGATTTAGAAATCTACTCCCGACTCTCCCTGCCAGATGAGTTTATTCTCTGAGATTAGGTATCTCCATGGTGCTGTAATTATTTGCTTACTTGCCTATCTTCCCACCTGGGCTTAGCTTCTTGAGAGCAGGGGCTATCCTTCACCTGCCCGAAATAGTGTGTACCTAGCCCAATACCTGACATCCAGTAGATATTTGGTAAATGTTCTTTGTGTAAGGGAATGCGTAAGGAAAAGTTGATAGCCTTCTACAAATAGATATGAATGTGGCTTTCCCCATGATATTTGATTTCATGTAGATTTAACTAACACTGAACAAGCCACACACAAGCATTTATCATGTGCCAGGCAAGTTTGCCACTAGGAACACAGGAGATAAATGAAGACTCTGGTCATTGTTTTCAAAGACCTCACAGTTCTGATGGATCGAGCCTCTTGATAGACAGAGGGTGAATACCTTGGTCAAGGCATATTAGCAAGGATTTTATTTCTATATGTTAGCACATCCTCACTTCAGTGAGTAGTAGAATCTTTGGAGGGTCCAAGTATATGTATTCTTATAAGTTCTAGTAACCTAGCACATACCAAATGGTTTTCTCCCTGACGCCTCCAGAGAGGTATTCGAACTTCCCAGGATAAGCCCAACAAGGCTTGACAGAAACTTGGTTGCCTGGCCTGGGGTGTTTTTAGGATTGCTCTAGAACTTAAAGTTCTCCAAACCTGAAGGCCTAGATTGTTCCTAGAGGAACAGTGAAGTGACCTAAACAGGCAAAGTCCCTTGATGTCCTGGGTTTTCTGGGAGCGTCTTAACTAGAGACTCCCCATCCTCATTTCCACAAGACTGCAGGGTGGCTCTGAAGTCCAGTGTAGCTCTCAGGAAGCCACTTGCAGGGACCCTTTGTCAATCCCTGCATCCTGAATTTGATTCAGATGATGTAGCTACCATACATGATATCTCCCCTTTGACTTTTCAGTCTATTTGAAGGCAGCGAGTCTCTGTTCCTAAGCATGTGGAATTCTCCAAGAGACTCTACTCAAAGCAGACATTCAGAGGGGCTGGGGGAAGGGCAGAAAGTAACTCCAGACAGGTGCCCCTTGATTAATGAATGAATGGGAGTTTGGTGTTCCCTAGCAGGAACCAGAGGGGGAATCTGAGTCAACCCACTTTGGTTTTGGTTGTTTAACTTTGTTTGTTTGTTTTAGGAGTTCAGAATGGAAATGGACTATAAACAATGGATCGTTGACTTTGTGAACCAGTCATTACTTCAGTTAAGCACCTGTGATGTAGAAAGTAAGCGCTATGAGAGAACAGAGTTTGCAGAGCACCTGGGAGAGATGAACCGCCAATGGCACCGGGTACATGGAACACTAAATAGAAAGGTGTGCTCATGTGTCACACTTTGTGTGATTTGGCCTTTGCAAAATACCACTTTCTGAAAAATTTGAGAAGACATTCACATGGTTAATTTACAGTTTAGCCTAATAATCCTCTCCTTTGTAGCCCTTTTATAAAGCATGTGTTCTGGCATTCTCCACTGGTACCTATAAGAGAATATGAAGAAATTCTTATTTCTTTGAGATTTCTGAGTAGGAAATTGAGTTAGGCAAGTGAAGAGGAGAAACTTTATTTAAGAAGTTGTCAAGTATGTGAGACTACTAACTGGTCGGAGATTTTGACATTTTCTATGAAAGTAAATGTTCAAAAGTGGCAAAGCTATTACAGCATTGAAAAGATTATGAAAAGGAAGAAAAATGTATGTGGCCTTTTGGTAGATTTTCATTCCATGACCCTGAAAATATTAAGAAAACTTATTCGTAGAGAAATATTCAGTACTTATATATAATAGTAACAATTGGTTGATTTCTTTATGTGTAAAGAATGCATACAAATGGGTTTATACAATTAAGATTCAAGTGCATGAATGGACAAAGAACATGAACAGAGAATTTATAAAAGAAAATTTATAATTAGCAAATCAGCATGGAAAGATTCCAACTTTAACTATCAGGCATTCAAAATAAACATTATTAACACTATATTTCTAATATACTATTATTTATAATATTAGTAAATACTAAATTAGAAAATTTAGTGAGAAAAGATAAAAACTAAAGCTATCCCATTCATATGTAGATAATGGCTTACATATTTTTTGGAAAGAAAAATTCAGAAAATTTCAAGAACTAGAATAATCACCTTATTTCTTAACCTAGCCGTGCCACCTCTTACACATTTATCTTAAATCGATAGCCCTTCAAAAAATGAAAAAATATTCACACAAAGTGTTCAATTCAACATTATTTATACTGATAAAACACAAAATGCCTTCATTTCCAACTATAGAGGAATAATTGATCAAATTATACTGTGTCCATTTGATAAAATATTGGGCAGCCTTTTAAATTAATGTGAGGCCTATGTCAACCAGCCGAGCAAGTGCCTATGACTGATATATTGGAAAAGGCACATAAAACTTTACAGGTACTCTGATTGTAACCTAATAAAAATCATGAGCATAGAAATGAGAAGAATTACAGACACTAAAAACAGTCATTATTTTATTAAATTGATTATTTGTGATATTTTTTATATTGACTTAATTTCTAAGCCACTCTAATGGAAAATATCTCAGGAAAGAAAGTTTTCTTAAAAGAGCTATATAGGTATATCAATAGGTAATGCAATGGAAAAATATTGAATGTTAGCAACAGGATTTTATTTCAGATAAGTATTATGGAACTCCAAAACAGCCAGCTTTCTTAGGTTAGCTTTCATTTCATATGTTAAAGGGGATTTTAATTCTGTTTCCTAATTTATGAATCTTGATTCCAAAAGTTATTGGGAAATCTTATGCTAAATATTAAGGAATCTGAGAAGAAACAAAATTATTTTCTTAAAAGTAACTGTCATGACATTTACATTTTAAAGCATGTGGTTTAAAATAAAGGTTTAAGGGCACCTGGGTGGCTCAGTCGGTTAAGTGTCTGCCTTCGGCTCAGGTCATGGTCCCAGAGTCCTGGGAAGGAGCCCCTCCTCAGGCCCCCTGCTCAGTGAGGAGCCTGCTTCTCCCTCTCCCTCTGCCTGCCACTCTCTGTACTTGTGCTCTCTCTGTCAAATAAATAAATAAAACCTTTAAAAATATATAAAATAAAGTTTTATTTTCTTATTTATAACTTACAGATACAACATTTAGAACAACTTTTGGAAAGTATCAGTGAGAATGAAAACAAAATACAGATTTTGAACAACTGGATGGAGGCGCAGGAGGAAAGACTGAAAACTTTACAAAAACCTGGAAGTGTGATCTCAGTGCAGAAGATGCTCCTGGATTGTCAGGTGAGTAGGCACATGGCTCCTGTCCCCACGCAGGGTCAGGCTGGTTACATGGCCGTGTTGTTTAGTCGCTGCTTCTGCCCCAAGGAGTAGGGCAAGTAGCTGTACTTTCTGAGGGTCTCTTCCAAACCCCCAGTTACTTACTTTGTTATGTAAAGTAGATAATCATCCATGGATTCTACAAAATTACAAAGTGCTCTTTTTTTTATGACAAGAAGAACAAGGTCTTTTCAGTTATTGTTGTTCTTAAGACTTGACTGTTACTCCTGAAAGAAAACATTCAAAGGAAATTTTGATTTGATGTTTTCTGATTTTTGTGTTTTTTTATGAACTTACCCAATATTTACAAAATTATTCTAAGGTTTCCATTATTAGTATTTCATTCTGCTTCTTCAGAGGAAAATGATTTTCTGTTACCTACTACATGATGTGTTCTGAAAGGGCCACTTGTCCCTTGCAACCACTGCCTAAATCACATTCGAGCTGAAAACTATTGGCCATGCCCTTTGTTTTGTTCAGTTTTCATTTGCCAGGTCACTTAGCCTTGGAGATACCCTCACCCAACTGTAGATTAATCCTCCTCGAGTACCACCCTGATTGTGTCACTCCCTATTGAAAACACTTCAGCTGTCCCTATAGCTACATGGCACAGGTTAGGCTGCTTCTGCACCTACTGCATGAGAGCATGGCTGCACTCCCCATTGGGGCTGTAAGGCCAGCTCACACCCCAGTTCTACTGAGAAGGTTACAGAAGAGTACTGGGGGGATCCCTGGGTGGCGCAGCGGTTTGGCGCCTGCCTTTGGCCCAGGGCATGATCCTGGAGACCCAGGATCGAAACCCACGTCGGGCTCCCGGTGCATGGAGCCTGCTTCTCCCTCTGCCTGTGTCTCTGCCTCTCTCTCTCTCACTGTGTGCCTATCATAAATAAATAAAAATTTAAAAAAAAAAAAAAAAAGAAGAGTACTGGGCATGGTGTGTAAGCAGCACTCATTATAAGAGATCTTTGCAAGCCATCCTGCCCTGTTTCTAAGTACCCACTAGCCGTTTCCATTTAGAATTCTTACAGCCACCTCAGAATCAATATACCTCCTGACCGGAAGCCTACACTTCATGGGTCCATGCTGCACCATCCCCCACAGACCACCCCGGTTTCACTTGAGTTCTAAACTAGCCACAGCATACGGTGCCATCACTATTTCCAGATGAGGAAATGGGAGGCTTGGAGGTTTAATGACTTAATGTCTGGTCAGACAGCCAGTACCAGGCAGACATGGAATGGAGACCAGATCTCCTGGATTCTTTCCACTATACCACAATATATATATATATCTAGACTCTTCTAAAATCTAGATGATCCAAGTAATAATTGAAATTATTGTAAGAACTCATACTGTAATAATTACAAAAATTGAATTGAATATATTGCCATTAAAATGTCTTTAGGTGTCATGTTATTTAATTATGTACTCTAATGGCATTTTTACTTGAAAAAGTCAATAACCTGTCTCTTATATCTTATTGCTCTATAATATTGTACATATGAAAACCTTTCCCTCTTGCCCTTCCAGGATATAGAAAATCAACTTGCAATTAAATCCAAAGCCCTGGATGAGTTGAGACAAAGTTACTTGACTTCGGAGAGTGGGACAATGCCACTATTAGAAGACACAGCATCCAGAATTGATGGATTATTTCAAAAAAGGAGCAGTGTTATCAACCAGGTACTAGATAGAACTCATTTGAAGTATACTATTTCTCTTCATATATTCTTTCATCTTTCTCTGTTGTTGTGTAATCACAGAAACTCATGCCATGCTGAAAACTGAGAAATTGCTCAGAGAAATACTGAAGTAAGGAAAAGCATTTCAAATCCCATGTTTTATTTTGTTTTGTTTTGTTTGCACTGGATAATTAGCAGTAGAGCCAGCAATTCTAAAACCATTGGCAGGCTAGAAATCCATTTGGTTATCTTTGTTTTGTCTAATGTATTCACAGACAAAAATGTCTCCACCCTCCAACCCAACAGAGCATCTGGTACCATTTCCTAACCAGATACACAGGAGCAGCTAAGGAAAAGCACGTCCAAGGAGGTGACTCAGGGAGAGAGTGATCCTGTCTCCTATAGCCTCTATTAAGCTAGAAGCATGGTCAGCATATAAAGAACTCCAGAGGCAGTAAAGAAGCATAGCATGTGGTGAGGAGAAAGTAAAGAGAAAGAGTGTAGAAGACGTCTGGTCATTTTATGAAAGACACGTTAAAGTCTGCATTTAGCCCTTCCAGGAGTAGAGCACCAAAAAACCAAAAACAGGCATCTCTAGATGTTACAGCTTTGACAGTGCCCCACAAACGGAGGGGGAAACTATAAATACTATAGAAAACTATAAACTATAAATAGCCAATTATAGAGGTGTGTCCATACTTCGTAGAGGTCCTTATTATGGATATATTTGTTATCTACTAAAATCTGCTTTTGACCATTTGTTCCAAGAAGGAATTGGGAATAACCTGTATGAGTGAAATGCATAGGTGACTCTCAGCCTCATTTCTGCCCCATAACTTAGGCAGGAAAATAGAGACGAGCTTCACGTATCTTGTGTAAGTTGTTTGTTAAACATATCTTCTATGAGGCACTATGCTCACTGCCCATAGTACAAAGATTAACAAAAAAATAAGTGGGCCCTACCCTCAAAGAACTCACAGGCTACTAGAGGAAATATACTTGAACAGATAGTCACAACACAATGAATTATAATTAAAATGTTGAGGTAAAAAAGCTTGAGTTAATGAAAGTAAAAAAAAAAAAAACATGCAGGTGGTACTACCATAGAAGATAGACATGTAGATAAATTGGATAGAATTAAGAGCCCAGAAATAAACCCTCACATTATAGTCAACTAATTTTAGATAAGGATGCCAAGACAGTTCCAAGGTCGGGGGGATAGTCTTTCCAAAGAATGGTACTAGAAGAGCTGTATATCCACATTCAAAAGAATGAAGATGAACCTCTACCTTCGCACCATATATAAAAATTAAATGGATCAAAAATAGTGCTACAACTACAAAACTCTTAGAAGAAAACCTAGGCCTGAATCTCCATGACGGGATTAGGCAATAGTTTCTTAGATATGACACCAAAAGCACAAGCAATAAAAGAAAAAATAAACCAACTCAGGGGTTAAATAACTTGCCCAAGATCGAAAGCTCACAGATTGTCATTGAAATGTTTGCAACTCCCCCAGTGGTCTCAAACTGAAATGCCTAAATCAGATACCATAGTGGAATCCTTAGAAGGGAACAAAATGATTGAGAGAGGCTCTTCTTAATGATTTTCTAAATATGTTTCCACTTCTCATATAGGTCAATGAACTCAAGACCTCCATGCAGTCTGTTTTACAGGAGTGGAAGGTTTATGATAAACTGTATGAGGAAGTGACGATGATGACAATCCGATTCTGGTACTGCATGGACCACAGCAAGCCTGTGGTTTTATCATTAGAGGCCTTAAGATGCCAGGTTCAGAACCTTCAGGTAAATTAACCAGATCTTGGCCCAGTACACTGTTGGCAGAAAATCTCCAGTGGAATCAAGCGCAGAAATTGACACAATTGCCTTTGTGCTGTCCACAGAGAAGCACAAAACAGTATTTTAAATAGCAGCATCAAAAGTATAACATGGAATTCCAAAATGAATCACATGAGCCAGATGAGTGAAATTTTGTAACAGGATGCATTGGATTTTTCGTCATTGTTCATGTCCATATTATTTCACTGTTTTGGGTTTTGGGGGGTATGTGTGTGTTAGTATACATTTTAAAGTTCTGTCTCAAATGAAAGAATGTCATCTCAGTTTTCTTCTTCACATTTCTAGTAATTTTTCCCAGTCCTATTGAGGTTTGAGTGTTCATAGAATTGTGATACAGCAGCAAGTGTTGATCAGTGGCTGCCTCCTTTGGATGTGGCCAGGCCATTCTGAAAGAATGTACCTGCTCTTTCTCTCAGTCTCTTCAAGATGAAGCTGAGAGCAGTGAAGGAAGTTGGGAGAAACTGCAGGAGGTGATTGGAAAACTCAAAGATCACTGCCCCTCGGTTGCTGAAATAATTGAAGAGAAATGCCAAGATACTCATGCCAGGTATGCTTTAAGATACAGTTTGAATAACAGCAGATATCTTTATCTCAACAACATATGGTGAATGAAGTGACATAGGCTTTGTAAAGTCATCTTAGTCATCAGAGATAACTGGTTTTATGCTATTTTGGTTTCTTCTGCTTCAAAGCATTTAGTGTAAGTAAGATTTGATTTTGTGAAGGCTATTTCTTGCCTTGTAACCAGAGTAGCCAGTTTCAGAGGGCATAGACTAACTGCTCAGTGCAATCCCAGGGACACAAAAATCCCAGGCAGAGACAGGCTACAGAGTAGTCAGAAGAACAATCTGATTTACTGGAAACATAAGCTGGAAGAAAAAAGCTGTTATTATTCCTCTTGGGGAAATGATTTGTGAGGTTGGAGGGAATTCCTGGATGAACTGCTTATGGTAGGAAGCTCCTTCTAAGGAGTGTGGCCCTAGTTAATTGCAAGGCTTTTATTCTGTTGCGTAGGACATGAAATTCGGCCTAAAGATAATTTGCTCCAGGGACAAAGACAGATTCAGCATCTCTGGTAAATCCACTTTGAACAAGGGACATCAAGTGTATATGCCCTGCAGTGGCATCATCAGCTCTTGATCCAGTCCTTATTGGGAGAAGGGAAGGAAGGGGAATAAGGAGGAACATAGACATGTATCTGATGCCACTTCTAGCATTGGGGCCACCCTTCAAACTTGGTGGCGCAGTTTGCTAATTAAACGGATTCAGTTGCCACTGCACAAACACGTTCAGTTGTTGGCACAAGAATATATCAGAAGGCTGGTTAAAAAGGTTGGAGAAAATAGCACCAAAATGCTAATGGTAGTTGTCTATAAATTAATGAGATGTCAGGAGGTTTTTTTACCTTCTCTTTATAGCTAGGTAGGCAAGTAGGTAGGTAGGAAGGTAGGTCAATAAGCTAGATACAGATGTAGGGATAGATAGATTTAAACATACATGTTTTGTGGGGTTTTGTTTTCTTTTTATTTTATAATTGAGTGTATATTATATTGGTAAGTAGGAAAAATATTGCTAAGAAAAAGCACTGTTCTGAATAGGTTATTGAAATCCATAAAAATAAAGCATTTGTGCCATTTTTCACCTTTTCCATCCATTTAGCAGGGTTAAGGATATCCTGAAACAAGCATTTTCATAGGCTGCAGGTGAAAGTGTAAATGTTATAATGTTTCCAGAAAGCTAGTTTGGCCACATATATACTCATAACCTTAAAAATGTTTGCATAGTTTTATTCTTTGACTAAGTAATTCTCTCAGAAATCTGGTTTAAGGCCAACGTCTTGAAATGCAGGAACAGGTCTTTTGAACAAAGTTGTATCTAAGCATACAATTTGAAAGCAAAATTGAAAAGTACATCAGTATCCATGCTAAAAATTGAATTTGGTAATTAAACAGAAACCAGACCATTAAGGACTATTATGTATAGCCATTTAAAATTAGACTTATTTGTTTTTTATTAATAACATGGAAATTTTTAAGTCACATGGGAAAGAAAGGTACCAGAGTCTATATGTAGAGTAAAAAGTGATTTCCCCTATTCCTGCAGTTATATAAGGAACACGTTGCTTTTGTAATTAGAAAATAATAAATTTGGCATAAATGTAATTTAAATAAGGCCTATTCAATGACCCCTCCCATGTGGAGAAGGTTTCATCAGGCATGCAATTCAGTACTTTGTCTTTGCCTAACAGACGTTCATAATACAATAGATCTTGCAAATCACAAATTTGGTAGGTTTTGTTGATATTAGTTTGATATTTAGCCAACTAAATATCCTAATTTGGACTTCTATTTATATAATGGTGATACATTAATTTTAAAAGGCATTTGTGTCTTCTTAACAACCCATTTGCTATTGACTTACTGATATAATGTGTGCATGTTATGCTTTCACTGTGAGGGGAAGGATGATATGAGGTCCTGTTGTTCATGTTGTTCTGACAGGTGGACCCAGGTAAACCAAGACATCGCGGAGCAGTTGCAGAAGGCCCAGAGTCTGCTACAGCTCTGGAAGGCCTATAACAGTGCTCACACCGAAGCCGCCGCAAGGCTGGAGCAGCAGGAAGCAAAGTACCAACAGCTTGAAAACATCAACATGTCTGGAAACAACCTGGCAGAGATCCTGACCTCAGCCCTGCAGGATGTAAAGGTGGTTGCAAAGCCCATTGGGAAAACCAAGGCCAAAGCAGCCCAATTGATAGGGCCATGACCCAGGAACTAGAGGGACCACAAGGACAAAGAAGTGGGTAGGAGAGGCTCATGAGCAGGCCGTGTAGGACATAAACAAGCCTGGGATGTGCAGGGTTGGGAGGGCCAGGTAGCAGCTCTGAGGCGAGGTCTAGGCAGCAGGTAGCTGGGTCAACGGCATCTGATAATACCGCATTTTAAGTTTCCCCTTTCATTCTAGCAGGTAAATCTCTAAAGCAAAAAAAAGTCTCATGCAAGGTCTCAGATAAAGGCAAAAGTAGTTCAACAGAGTATGATCTTTTAAGAATAATAGATGTTGAATCTCTTGCTTTAGAAATAATTATGGACTCATGCCACATTAATATGGCTTGTCTGTGGGTATAATGATTTTTAGACTATATTTAAGAGTTGTGTGATTTCCTCTGTAATTTTATCCTATTATATTAATGAGTGCCCAGAAAGTGAATGCTCTCTAGTTTTAAACTGGGTCACCAGATCCATTGTGTATCTTCTGATACTATAGGTCAAATCAAAAAGTATTAATTGACTTAGACAATCCAACAAATGTGATCTGTATTTCAAATCAACTTCTACCTAATTTGTTGTTGAAACAAACAAATTTCACATACATTGTATTTATAGAGTAGCCCTAAAATCATTTTGATTAATAATATTCTACAGTCTCTGCAAATGAATTCATTTATGTCACAAAATCTCAGACCGAAAACTGAGTTGCACTGATTCATAAAATTAGCCTTAAAGCAGATTCCTAAAATGTTCGGTGATTAGAGACACAAAACATGGGAATCTACCCAGGTGATCTCTAGTTTCTGTACACTGGAAGCCCCAACTCTGTTGATCATTTGTCAGTTTTAGCTCTGAACTATTTGAGAAGATCACCAGTGATATGCATCATATAAGGAACGCTTAGCTTTTTCAGCTCTTTAAACAATAACAGAAAGCCACGCCCACAATTTTAGGGCATTAATTCTTCTGGATGTTGATAGAGTAGGAGGGATGAGAATTTTTGTTATGATAGGAGGAGGAGGAGTTTTCTGATCACTGCTTCTTCTCCAGGAGCTGCAGCAGGATGTACAGAAGACAAAAGAAGCCTTTCTCCAGAATTCCACTCTCCTGGATCGACTTACACAACTCACAGAGTCTAGCACCCATGTGCCCCTCTCTACACAACTTCACTCCCTGCAGAGGGCTTCTTACTTGGAAAAGATGCTACTTGTGAAAGCTAATGAATTTGAGGTTCATTTCATTTTCCATTCAAGTTATAATCTTGAACATTTGCAAGCTACCCTCAATTCCTTATATCCTATGAAGTAATAGTTTTTAGTGCTTTATGGACTGCTCTTCAGGGAAACTACAGAATAAAGATGCCCTGAACATAAAGATGCCCTGACATGACTGTTCAATCCCATGTGCAATGGGCAGATCTTAGGCAAACATCTGTTCTTCATTGAACATGTTAGTTTAAGAAGTAAGATATTGTATTCCTTTCACTGTTCATATCTCAGTTATTTGGATCTCCAAATGGGTACTCAAGTCATAGAAGTAGCTGCTTAAAGCTTAAACATCTGTTGTATTCTTTATTCACTTTTTGAAAAACCTTTACTGCATGAGCTGTTAAAAAGCTGCTTAGAAGGCCATAGAACTGCAATGTCACATCTCAATATCAACAGGAAGAGAACATTTAGCTAGCAAGCCGAAAGAGCAGAGACCAACCCTCCTCTCTGTGCCCCTTCAAGGAGATGATCCAGTCATCCCCGAAGGCTCAGTGCTTTGCCAGAGGCATAGAGTAAAAACAAACAGTCTTCTGAATATTCATCTCTGGATAGTCAAGATAATAATGAGCTGCTAGGCATTGAAAACATCTTGAGCTTTTATCAGCTTCCAAAACTATGTTTAATTCTGTTATATATGCATGTGAAAATTTCTAATGAAAATTTCTCTTGTTCTAGTTTGTTCTGTCACAATTCAAGGATTTTGGGGACCAGTTGGAATCTTTAAAAGGTCTCATTATGCGTGAAGAAGAGAATTTGGATAAACTTTACCATCAAGAAAAAGAAGAAAACCCTGATTTATTCCTGGTATTGCCAATGTTTGTGTTTTCTTAGGGCTTAGACTCAACCATAGGATAAAAAATAAGCTAATGACTGTCAAGTTATAGAGTCTATTTGTATCTTCACTCAGCACAGTCAGTTATATGCCATTCATTCTTGACCTTATTTGCCCTAAGGCCTAGAAAAGTATGACAACAGAGAGATCTATTTTAGTAATATGCCACAGTAAATTTAGTAGATTTAAAAATGTTTGACATCAAAAAATAAATAAATATATGTTTGACATCTTTACTAATTAGCTTCAGTGAACTGGAATAATCTAAGAATTGGCTGTTGTGATTAATTGAATTTTTCTGGTTGGCTGAAGATCAAAAGTAAAAATCCTATTAAATTAATTCTATTCTTTTTCTTTTTCTTTCTTTATTAAGTTAGTAAGTTTAGTATAAGTAACAACAAAATTTGGATTCTGCAAACTCCGAAGGACCAATATTCATAACCTAGATCAAGAGTCAACTAACTATGACACACTGTCCAAATCCTGTCTTCCACGTGTTTGTATAAAATGTTATTGGCACACAGTCATGCCCTTCCATTTATTAACTGTCTATGGGAGTTTTCATGTTGCAGGGGCAAAGCTGAGTAGTTATAACAAAGATCATATGGCCCATAAAAGCTAAAATATTTATGATCTAGCCCTTTATAGAAAAAACTTGCTGACCCTCACCTAGATTACTATGGCAAAGTTCTGTAGTGATAATGTGGATATTGTGAAGGACATTTGCTTAGCGTATCATTGACCTAGATGCTGTCCCTGGAGTATTTTAAAAATAACATTTTGCTGAGTTTGCTTTCTCATGATTTCATGTTCTATCAAAATATGAATGTTTTAAGTACCATGCTTTACTGGGGTTATTTTAATTAAGGATTAAATTTTCATTGGATCTGTAGGTAAACTGCACGATATATTGAAGGTCAAGTTATTGGCAGACTGCATGGGACTCTTAAGGTTCTAAATGAGTCCTTAAAAAAAAAACAATAACAACAACTCATTTCTATCTGCCTTAAAGACAAAATCTGACTTCATTTTCTATTTCCTGGGCCATTCAGGTGCTGCCCACATGTGCACTTGTCCTAGACAAGCCACAGGACTGGGAGATCAGAGTTCAGATCCGGCTCTCATACTAACTGGCTATTTGACTGTGGGCAAATCATATACCTACCTAGGCCCCAATTTTCCCTCATTTTTGGGATAAGAATGGTCTGCAGCATCACTGAGGCCTTTTCATCCTCTAGATATCTTACCTCCAGAAACCTGAAATGTAATTTTTTTAATAGAAACATGTGCTGGCACTGACGGCCCAATCACCTGATGTTGAACATTTGAATGCAGTAAGCCTCAAGCTCCCACTTAGTGACATAGCTGTAAAGACGTTACAAAATATGAACCGACAATGGATTCGGGCCACAGCAACAGCACTGGAACGCTGCAGGTCAGAGCATCCCATCTCTACCATTCTGTTTCAGTGAGGCTAAAATCATCAGCTTGAGCTCAGTAACATCACTGTTTTATGGCTGTGTCTTGTTTGTTTATAAACCTTTGTAGTGAGCTTCAGGGAATTGGACTGAATGAAAAGTTTCTTTATTGCTGTGAAAAATGGGTCCAGCTTTTGGAGAAGATAGAAGAGACCCTCAAGGTGAATATTGGCAACAGCCTCCCAGCTCTCCTGGAACAGCAGAAAACATATGGGGTAAATCTTTGCTCTCTACTAGTTTGTACCCTCATCCTGGGGTGGGAGTCCGGGAAAGATAGATACTCATTGTATTTTATTTAAATCAATTCTGGTGTGCCTGGGTGGATCAGTCGGTTAAGCATCTGCTTTCAGCTCAGGTCGTGATCTCAGAATCCTGGGATCTAACCCCATGTCAGGCTCCCTGCTCAGTGGGGAGCCTGCTTCTCCTCCCTCTGCCACTTTCCCTCCCTGTACTCTCTTGCTCTCTCTCAAAAAAATAAAATCGTTAAAAAAGAAACAAAAAATCTATCAATCCCTAAATACTGATTATATGTCTTTAGGCAGATTCATTTGTCAATTGATTATTTGTAACATTCTCACACATTTCATAAATGTCAACATTTTGTTTTAATGCTCTATTTTATTTATGAGAGAACTCTAAGATTTTCTGTAGTAGGCGGAAACTTCTCACACAACTTTGCTTCCATAGAATGCAAACATACCAAGAGCAGACTGAAATACTTCATCTTTGCACTTTTACTGAATAATTCTCTATAATATTGAAGTACCTGATATAGTTATCATTGCAGCATTAATGACTGGACAGAGGAATTTCCCCATGCTTGTGCTGATGGACATTTGGAAATACTCTTGGTGGTTATAAGCAGATACTGCAGTTTGAAAGTATGCATGATTAGGTCACTATGATTTTTAATGTAACTGATTTAAGCCTACATTGTTACATTAATGCCCTCCAATGAAAATGAAGTTCACTGAACCAAAACACCCTGAATTTAATTACCAAACCTCTTTACAGCTTAGTTTCCTCATCTTTAAATGGGTATGATAATAGTAGTTCTGCAGGCTGAGGAATAAGTGAGATATGCATGTTTTACACAGTGCCTAACAAGTGGTAAATGCCCTATCAATGGGCATTAGATGTAGTTATTATTAGGCCTTTTTGCTTCTGAGATTATATTCACAGGTGATATTGATGTAATGATTGAGCATCTTTTGCAATTAGGCCCCAATAATTTGAAAATTAATCCCCTCATTGTCCTCTATGAGCTTAGATATTAATAGGAAATACAAGTTTCAGGTTGGTAAAAAGATATCTTCCACCTGATTATTTTCTCTTTTTACCCATATACAGATGTTAGAAGCTGAAGTTTCTATAAACCAGACAATTGCTGATTCTTATGTGACCCAGTGCTTACAACTCTTGGACACAACAGAGATAGAGAAGAGGTAAGCTGTCTGGGGCTTATGATGGTTGCATGTGTGTGGAGGACAACACAGCCAGAGCTGACCTCCCACCACATGGATCTTGACCACTTCAGTGACTTGCAGCCATGTTGGTTGATAGACCATCATGGGGCCAGTCTCCTGACTATTAGGATTGGGGACTTGCTGGTAAGAGGGGTGGCCTTAGGGGACAGTAGATGAGTGCTTTGCAAATAC
The DNA here is from genome assembly GCF_048164855.1 of Canis lupus baileyi. Taxonomy (NCBI): domain Eukaryota; kingdom Metazoa; phylum Chordata; class Mammalia; order Carnivora; family Canidae; genus Canis; species Canis lupus. The sequence goes on from NC_132846.1 coordinate 40,054,103, forward strand.
CCACTCACCAAGTATAGTTAATGAAAGTTTTTACCCCAAAGGATTCCTCTGTAGTCTTTTCCTCTCTATCTTCAGCCTCATGACATTTTGCTATTTAAAAAATAATTCTTGGGATCCCTGGGTGGCGCAGCGGTTTGGCACCTGTCTTTGGCCCAGGGCGCGATCCTGGAGACCCAAGATCGAATCCCACATCGGGCTCCCGGTGCATGGAGCCTGCTTCTCCCTCTGCGTATGTCTCTGCCTCTCTCTCTCTTTCTCTCTCTCTCTCTGTGACTCTCATAAATAAATTTTTAAAAAAAATTTTTTTTAAATAAAAAAATAAAAAATAAAAAATAATTCTTAAGGTGCTACTCTTCCTAGCAGATAGCTATGTCACGTATTTGTCAAAGAAAGGATTTCTCTCTCTCTGTGCAACATAGATAGTGTTGGCATCACTGGCAATGCCAGTGAGGCTAACCAGAGTCCCTTACACCAGCGTGGTGACAACAACTGAACCTGCTTGCACAGCTGGTACACATGGTAGACAGAGCCCTCAGGCAGCCTGATCTCTTCAGTGCTTCTCTTAGTGTCCTGATAGCTATTGCTTTTCTTCCCCATCAATAATACACCATACCTCTGAATTTTCTTTGAACATAACTAAGAAATATGAAGTGCATTTCTTAGTAGCTTTGAAGTTACAAATTCAAGCCAGATCCTTGTTCTAGGACAAAAACTAGTTTTGATTTGATCAGTGCAGCAAAGCATGACTTTTCCTATAATAAATAAAAGGCATTATTTATCATGTGGTGGGTTATTTATCTGGAAAAGACTAGTTGAGTAGTTGTGGAAAGCATGTTCTTTATTGCTGAAATGTTGTCAAGTACAACCTTCAGGTAATAGATAATGTTATACAGCATCGGCTCATCACTTCCCATTGGTCCAATATTCTGTTTTCCACACAGCATTTGGCATAATGTAAGTTAAAACAGCTTAAATTTGTTTGAGGAATGCAATAGTGCATGCTGACACAATATACCAGGTCTTGTGCAAATATCTCCTGCTAAACACCTTTGCCACCCACATGCTGCTCCGGCCCTGACATATTTCCCGACATATTTAAATCGAATGTACTCAGATTTTAAGAAGGTTTTTTCCCCACATAAACTGTGCAGATAAACAGCAAATGTGAGTTTCTATTATGCGTTGGTAGTTTTTCTTTTTTCCTACATGTAGATATTAGGATTCTCTAACTATTTGTTTTTCCCAAGACCGGAATTTATTTCAAAGTTCACGAAGCTGAAGGACCAGTGGCAGAGTGCTGCCCAGGGCATCCAGCAGAGGAAGAGTGACATCGATGGGCTGGTGGGGCAGTGGCAGTACTTCACCACCTCTGTGGACAACCTGCTCCGCTTCCTCACCAACACCTGCCACCTGCTGTCTGCCGTGAAGAGCCAGGACTGCTATGGCCTCCACCAAACTAGGAGGCTGATCCGGGAGCTGAAGGTAGCGCATGCGCAATGGTAGTGCGTGGACTTGCAGGGTGGTCACTCTTTGAAAGACGTTCATTCACCTCAAGTTTTAAGGTGTGGTTCAGGTGTACTCTCTGCAGGGGAAGAGCAGCTAGGCAGGGTTACCATGACCGTATCCAGCCTTGTCCCCAGCCCCATGGTGCCAGAAACCCGATCTTACATCTATTTATCCAGAAATAGTGAGGCTTATGGTAAGTAGTGTAAATAGGTAGTTTCAGTCCCTTTAAAGAAGAGCCTGCATGATGTCAAATGGACTATTTTAAAGCTGTCCCTTTAATGCAAATATTGGTGCATATGTTTAAGGGCCCATAATAAGTTTAAGTGTATATTTTTTGTATTTTACCTTTTTTATTTGTTCTCTCCTTTTATATTTGTTTAGCATAGTGTGCATATTCTACTCTTGTGGGTTAGGAGTAAGCTGACTCTTACACCATAGTAATGGGTATCTGCTCTTAATTTCAGGTCTAATACTCTAATTATTTTCTTAATGCTCTTGGATCTATTAATCTTATAGGCTCTTATTCTTTGAAGTATATTCTTTATTTCTCTATGCTTCTGATCATTACACTAAGAATGTTATCCCTTAACAACCATTGGAAATTATTTAAGAACACATTATTTAGTATAGCATATAGTAGTATAAAACATTAGCCTTAGATGTGAATGTACGTGTGGATGTTGCACACATTCTAATCAGATTTGCCTAATGTATATCTAATTTAACATTTATTAGTAGAAAGGGCTCTGAAGGAAATATTCACAAATGTACACAATCAAATTTTGATCATATCAGAGGCTTAAGGAACTTACTTTTTTTCTTTTTAGAGCAAAGAAATTCATTTCCAGAGACAGCAGACTACCTTTGAACTAACTTTAGAAGCTGGGGAGAAGTTACTGAACACAGCTAACCTGGAAACTCAAGACTTGATCGAAAAGAAAATAAGTCAAATTCGGGACGACTGGGAGAACACAAAGCTCCAAGTAGGCGAGATGATTCAACAGTTGCAGAGCAATGTAGAGGTAAACTCACTATGTACTCTTCAGGACTTCAAATACAGGACATAGAATTTTAGTTTGCAGTGCAAAAATGGGAGTGATTTTAGGAAAGCACAGTCTTGTAAGTTTACCAAGGGACCTTGAGTCCTACCAATCCATGAATCACACTAGTTACTTAATATAAAAGAATAATAGGGCATTGAAAAAGCTCAATGTTAAGCCTAGAAATACTTGGTTCTATTTTATATTCACTTTTTTTTTTTTCTTTTTTTTTTTTTATATTCACTTTTACGACATAGGAAGCCTCATGGTGTTCTGTTTACAAAGCTAATGTTCCACATGTGGTCTGCCCATGGCTGTAGTGTATGAAAATAAACACAGCCATACTTCCTTTTTTTTCTGTCATCAGAGAATGTGCTTTTCCATGTAAGCACGTGTAGGAATTTCCCAGATAATTTATGATTATATTTTTAAGAACCCAAATGCTTTATTTTGAGTCATTATTGGGAAAAATTATCATTTAGTTAATATGAAAATGTACCAATGCTTTCTTCGTGACTTTGAGCTGCTTTCAACCAAAGGCCCTACACAACTATGCTCTCAGAGTAATTTTGCAGTTTTTCTTTTATTTTCTTTAAATGTTATTTAAAGTGCTTTATGTTTAATTTTTTGTTTCTCTGAGCATACCTACTCCTATAGCCCACTCTCCCTCCTAAAATTTGTTGTACGTGGACCAAAACCAGATAACTGAGCTTATCACAGAAAAATTTTTTGAGTACATAATAAATATGTGCTGAGTTAGGGCCTGAACATTTCTCCTATGAATGAAGCATCTGAATTTTGTTTGGTATATGGGCTCTGTGAAGTTCATTAACTAGGAAAATACTGGTTGAGCACTTTGCCCTGTTTGTAAAATGTGGTAAATGTAGTTAATGGTTTGGAAGGAGAAACAAGGACTATTTTGTTTCTCTCTCCACTTTCTTCTTGTGCTCCAGAGAGTTGATGTTGCTAGACAAGTGACCTCCCCTTATGTGAATTCTGTGTTACCGTAGAATAGGGCCACCCTAGGTGTGTTTAGGTATCAGTTGTACTCAGGTTGAGGTTACTAAAAGTAACCTCAGGAGTAGAAACTTATCCTGATGAACCCATTATAAACATTCTGAACTTGAAAATGCAGGCAGTTGTTTTATCAGTAATATAAGGTTAAAGGAAGATAGATGGTGTGAAAGAATGGTATTGCAGAGGTGGGGAGCGGGGCCTGAACTGCACCTTTAGGTCAACCTTGACTGATGCACTTCCAACCACATGTTCTTGGCCAGTCAGTTTTCTCTGGGCCCCAATTTTCACATTTTAAAGTGTGAAACCCTGTGTGTCTCCTAAGATTATTATAATTACAATGAGATAATAAAATTGAGAATGCTTTGTTAACTATAAAGGGCTTTTAAGCAGAAGGTAGCAATCAGAGCAGTGGTGAGAAATGTCGAGTGAAGTTTCACAGTGAAAGGGGTCACTAAGGCCAAGCTATGTCTCGGAAGAAAGAAGAGAGGGATGACATTATAAAAGAAGACAAGCGAAAGGCTTGAGTGCTTTTGCTTTGTGATGCTATTATAGTGTGTGCCCACAACTGTAAATGTTAAAAATTAATCCTTCACAAGAACCTTTTAAATGTGAACTCCTCCCCAAAAAATATGAACTTTCCCAAAACTGATACACAAGTAAGATTAGATAGATTGAGGATATAGGGAGGGAAGAAGAAATATTTTGAAGCAAAAGCCAGTCAACTCAATAGTTGAAATGAGCAGATGGGCAGCAAGATGGCGTCCGCCAGCAGGGTAGTTCAGGTAGTCAGGCCACATACTCTATTTATAGGGTTCCCTGACAGAAGAGACAATCCTAAACCTAACATATCAGAAGTTTTGAGATCAAAAGACTACCGTCTCACTCTTCTTCAATTTCACAGCATTCTGAGAAAAGTAAATTACCAGATTTGCTAATGCATCAGGGTCTACCAGACACTGCAGAAATAATAAAAACATTACCTCAGAAATATAGAAGGAAACTTGTGTCTCAAGAAGAAATTGAACTTATTCAACTTAGAGGTCCAGAATAATCACTGACAGTATGGCTGCTGTTTGTCATCAGACAAAAGAATAGTCTTTACAATTAAGGACTTCCAAAATGGCACATGAGAAATTATACAGTAAACAGTTTGAATTAAAAAAAAAAAAAAGGAAAAGAAAAAGAAATATAGAAAATTTAGATGGATGGACACTTGTATCTCCTAATATATGTATCTTTGTCAGCTTCTTCACAAGCTTACCTAATTGTTTATATATTTATTAAAGTATACATTTTTTTATATCTTTTTTTTTTTAATTTTATTTATGATAGTCACACACACAGAGAGAGAGAGAGGCAGAGACACAGGCAGAGGGAGAAGCAGGCTCCATGCACCGGGAGCCCGACGTGGGATTCGATCCCGGGTCTCCAGGATCACGCCCTGGGCCAAAGGCAGGCGCTAAACCGCTGCGCCACCCAGGGATCCCTATTAAAGTATACATTTTTAATGTTAGCCTATTAATTTACTCTCAATTAGCAAGTATTACCAGTGTTGAGCTATTAAAAACATACAATATAAAAAATAAAAAAATAAAAAAGATAAAAACATACAATATCTAGTAAACTATCATGTGTCCCATAATTTCACTTTTGTTTCAGTTTCTTTTTTGGACATGGAAAGATCTACAGACAGAATTGCTGCTTTGGGGAAGTGATTTTTCCTGAAATTGGATGAGGATTAGTGAAAGAATGACTCCATTATTTTTTCTTTATTTTCTTAACATTTTTTCATTCACAAAGTTATTGGAGTATAACTAATTTAAAAAGCGTATCCTACACTAAATGATAAAAGTACAGTCAAGGTAAAACAGGTAACTTTGTGGCATTAAAACTGGGAGTTAATACAAAAGATTATTTGTAACCTATATTCGGAAGAAAATACCATTTATATTCCATTAAAATGGAAAATAAGAGATCAAAATGAATATAACCTAGGAATAGATGTTTGATTAGAAATTGCAGCTTACTATATTGTTAAAGGTGTTAAGAAAGTCTTACTATTTGATTTATTTTACTGTTTTCATTGTCATCATGTATGCAAATTCTGAAAACCACTAACTTTCTCAAACTTAATGTCTGAAAGCCTTATAAAATCAACCTGAATATTTACCTTATTAAGGCTATTTATGGAACTTTAGGGTCTTACAGTGCCAAGGGTATGCATTATTGTGAAAGTAAAGCCTCCCAAAGTTAAATACATTTTCTTCCATACCTTTAATGAAATCTAGAATATGCTTTAAAAAAGTCATCCCTAAAATAGTAAGGGTAGCTCGTGGGCATTAGAGTCGAACTGTTGTTGAGTATTGCTCAGTTGCCTATGGATTAAACTTTACTTTTTTTGCTTAAAAAAAAAAATTTGAAATGAGCCACACATGAAGCCATACCAGAGATACTCTGGTTTTAGACAAGTCCTCTCAGGAAAAGAAACTGGGTTTCAGTGAGATCTACAAAAAACACATTTATTGGAGTGGATTAAATGAGTTATTCTGTTTCTACAATTCATTCTTAAAAAGCAAAGTACTTACCAATTTTAATACTGTTTTCAAATAGACTTGGGGCCAGTGTGAAAAGAAAATCAAGGAGTTGAAAAGCAGGCTGCAAGTTATAAAGGCACAAAGTAGAGATCCTCTTCCAGAACTTCATGAGGACCTCCATAGAGAAAAAGAGCTGATTAAGGTATTGTAAGCTGTGAAGCAGTGTTCAAGATAATCACTTACAGCTATGGAGGGACATGGAAGTGTTTTGTTTGCCTTTCTGTTCTGTGTTGAAACTGTTGCCATGGTCAGTCAGAAAACATTTTGCCTATCTTCTATCTGAAATAACATGCCGGTCCCCAAAGCCAATGGAATTGTTGCTCTTTGAGATCCATGTGTGAATATGAGAAAGACTTGTAGAAATTCTTCTTAGAAAGTGGGAGGGGGGATTCTCCTCCAGGTCCTCTTTCTAGTTCTCTCCTCTGTGATAGAAGATGTGCCCTTTGAGTAATCTCACTGAAATCTGTTCCCTTAACAAATGATCTTGTGTTTGAAATGAGAGCCAAGTATTACTATAGAATTCGTTTTTTAGAAGCCAGTAGGTTAGAGTTTTTGCTCAAATATAACATTTTTATGAAAACTCCCAAACTACATTCTGCCTTGTTGATACAACAGTAATAAGTTTTCCTGGGTATTTAGGACTTTGCAGAAGATTTTTGCAGAAGATTGGGTAGGAATTTGGACCAGTAGAATTCTCAGGTCAGGAACAACCTCTCTTCCCTATCCACAGGTCTGATGTTTAAAAAACATCCAGAACCTAATGGAATGATCTTTACTCTTTTCTTCCAATGATTTCAGGAACCAAATCGAAACAATTAGGGAGAAATGAGTATTCTCATACTTCAAGCTGTGCTAGAAATTAGTGTCCTTCAGCCTGCATCTTTTTTCTTCATTGTAAAAATATTCTGACATGCAAAAACACTTCCAACATAACAAATAATATGACAAATTGACATGAAACCATCACCCAGCTGCAAAGATAAAACATGGCAAATACAGCTCAGGTGCCCTGCATAGTCTCCAATGTAATTTCCTTCCTCAGAGGTACCCACAACCCTGAATAAGGTGTTTAATCATTCTCGTGCATTTCTTTATAGCTGCCCTATGTGTGTCTATAGCTCTCAATATTACTTTTATTTTTCAACTTCATATAAGCAGTGCCATTATTACATACTAAAATCATACTTACATTCCTACATTTTCTTCTTCTTGTAGTTTTCAAGTTTTGCCTTGTACATTTACATCTTTATTCATTTAAGAATTGATTTTTCATATGTTTTAAGGTAAAGATCCAATTTGTAATTTACTCATAATGGCTAATCATATGGATGATCATTGTCCTAGTGCTCATAGTCCAGTGTCAAATATCAGGTTTCCATATATATGTGATTTTTGTCTTGGAGCTTTATTTTGTTGGTTTGCTTATCTCAACCTGTATATCAAATTATCTTGATGACTGTGCTTTTTTATAACAAATCTTCATTTCAGGTGTGATGTGTACTCATACTTGTTCTCTCACATTAGTATGGATGTCTTTTTGACACTACTGAAAATACTTTTTCTGATTATATTTTCTATTTATCATTGGTGCCTAGAAATGATAATTTTCAGTAGATATATTCAAATTCAATAATCTTGCTAAACTCTCTTGTTAATTCCAATACTTTGTTCTATACAATCTTTTAGGTGTCTATGTAGAAAGTCACCATCTGTGAAAAATTACTCTTTGTTTTCTTCCTTTTTTATTTTATTTTATTTTTTTTTTAATTTTAATTTATTTATGATAGTCACAGAGAGAGAGAGAGAGAGAGGCAGAGAGAGGCAGAGAGACATAGGCAGAGGGAGAAGCAGGCTCCATGCCGGGAGCCCGACGTGGGATTCGATCCCGGGTCTCCAGGATTGCGCCCTGGGCCAAAGGCAGGCGCCAAACTGCTGCGCCACCCAGGGATCCCCTTCCTTTTTTATTCTATACTTTTTTTTTCTGTTCTTTCTATACTAGTTAGTACTGCCAGAACATTTTTGAGTAGAAAAAATTTTTTTTAAGATTTATGTATTTATTCATGAGAGACACAGAGAGAGGCAGAGACATAGGCAAAGGAAGAAGCAGGCTCCATGTGGGGAGCCTGATGCGGGTCTCAATCCCAGGACCCTGGGATCACAACCTAAGCCAAAGGCAAACATTCAACCACTGAGCCACCAAGGTACCCGAGTAGAATTAATGGCTGTCTCCTTCATGTCATTCCTGATTTGAAAGAGAATAATTCTGACATTTCACCATTAATTATGGTATTTGCTGTGATGAAATTATGAGGTTAAGAAAATTCCTACTAATCCCTAATTTTCAACATTAATGATCTCTATTGCTTTAGGTGTAGATCGAGATTTCAGGGACAGATGAGAGAATTTGGAGTCATATTCTCAGTTGATACATAGAGTTTCCTCCCAAAGAGTCTAGAAACAAACGTAGAATGTGAACTGTAAACTCCTACAAAGGCATAATATTTCCCAAGTATCACACTCTTCAGTTTCCACTAGGATCCTTTCAACCTCGATAGCCTTGGCCTTCTCTCAGTGGAAAAATCATGAAGAGAGACCAAGAGCATTGAGTTCATTGATCCCATGACCATATTCCACAAAGAACTCAAGTAACCTAAAGCCTGTCTTAGGAGAGTGTTGATCATGCCCAGATCACTTGGGAGAGACACACCAAATACTTGACCAGTCCGAGTTTTACTTTCCTCCTCAGAAGATTACATTCTCATTACATCTAAGTTGACATATTGAATAGCACTTCATTACATACTAGCTTTTAACTATTATGAAAACTGATATAGGGGGCATCTGTGTTTATAAGACTTGTCAAATGATTGAGTTGGGGGACAGTTTTATCTTTAAAATAATTTTTGGTAAGTAATACTGTCACAGGGTTCAAAATTCAGAAAGTGCAAAAGGCATGCAAATCCTTCCTCCCATTGGTTCCTCTCCACAGAAGCAATCAATGTTACCAATTTATTGTGTATTCTTCCAAAGATATTCTATGCATATACAGGCCAATATTTTAATATATTTATACACACACACAGTCATTTTTTGGCCCTGTTTTCACCCAAATTGTAAGGTAGAAAAATGGGACTTGACAACCCCCCTGGTAGTTGAATCCACAGGCAAAGTCTTTAATGCTGCCATGCTGTGTCCAAGTCCAAAGACTGCACCTTCACTTCATGTCGTCAAAACAACTAAGTTTTATATCCTGGGTTATATGAACAATGAGAATCTTATAGGCAATATTGACAGTTTATCTGGTTAAATTAAGAAGAGGTAACTTATCTGACTGGCATGTTCTTTTGTAATTATGATTTGGTAGCAAATCTGGAATATTTTAATTTAAAGACAAAAGCATGATTTTTTAAATGTTTATACAAATAGTTATCAGCATTCATATACTTCCACAGTAGACCTTGCTCTGTATATTCTTTGATTGCTTGCTTTTTTCACTTTATGAACATTTTAAAGCTCTTGAGACATGTCCAGACCTGGCTTTCCTTTCAATCCTACATTTCTGTATCTGAGGACTTAAGTACACCAGGCATCATGGCAGCTGCTGAGCAATGCATTGGTGAGCAATGTTATAGTGGCTCTGGCCAGTAATGGAGCTAACAGTGTAGACTACTGGAGAGACATGTATTAACCAAAGAGTCTCACTTTTGCATATGTGTGTGTGTGTGAATAATTGTAAGCATGATGAGTGTTAGATGGGAAATGGACAGAGGGCTGTGAGAGCATGAAACAAGGGTCCCAACTTGTCTGATAACTCTGAGAAGGAATTATCTTTGTGTCTGAGATCTCAACATGTAAGTATGAATTAATGAAATACATTTGTGGAAGCATTTGATGGAGGAGTGGGTAGCTTTTCAACTAAATAATTAAAGAAATACAGATTTAAATAATAACTAAGCATTATATATATATATTAAAATTGTCTGAAAAAATATATATAACTTGACACCAAAAAGATTATGGTGAAAGATAGTTATTCCTCTTAGAATGCAATTTGGCGATATTTATTAAGAATCATAAAAATGTCCAGGGGCGCCTGGGTGGCTCAGTCGGTTAAGCATCTGCCTTTAGCTCAGGTCACAATCTCAGGACCAGGACTGTGGGATCCAGCCCCGCATTGGGTTCTTTGCTCAGCAAGAACCCTTTCCCTCTGCCTCTGCCTGCCACTCCCCCTGCTTGTACTCTCTCTCTCTTTCTGTCAAATAAATAATTAAAATCGTTTTTAAAAAAAAATATAAAAATGTCCATATTCAAAAGTTCTCCACCTGTTAATTATCTTTTCAGTTGTAGGAGGAAACCAAGTATCCAAACCAAATCAATTTAAACCTGGTTGTGGAAAACAAAAACAGGCCTCCCTACTGTGCAGGCATCTGATCCTGAGCTTGTGAGCAGGGCCTTGGACAGGCTGAGCTTCCTGTCCTCCAGACTGGGGAGTGCTGCATGAAGCTCAATGGCCTTGGATCTCTAGTTTGTTTGTTTGTTTGTTTGTTTGTTTGTTTGTTTGTTTGTTTTAAAATATTTTATTTATTTATTCATGAGAGACACAGAGGGCAGAAGGGGAAGCAGGCTCCCTGTGGGGAGTCCGATGCAGGACTTGATCCCAGGACCCCAGGATCATGCCCTGAGCCAAAGGCAGACACTCAACCACTGAGCCACCCAGGCGTCCCACGGTCTCTAGTTTTAAGTCCGTGAGTGGCACACCTCCACCTGTGAGCCATCCCCTTTCTATTCTGTAGCTAGTGAAAGTGTTCCACACAGGATCCGCTCTCATCCACTTTACCAGAATCGTGAGAGTAGAAACTAGGTAACAAGAGTTTAAAGTGATGATATTTATCCTGATAAAGGTATTTCTGAATCTCCATGTAACCTTAAAAGAAGAATTCTCTGGGCCATTTTATTAAATGTAAATTTGTGAGCAAGTTATGTAATCATGCCAACGTAGCTTTTAGAACTCTGAAAATCAATCAGAAGTAACACGCTTTTATTGTTGCCACCCCTCAGACTTCTGATGTAAGTGAAAGTCTCTCTTCTTTCTGTTGCAATAGACAGGTACGAACAGAGATCCTTAAAACATGCCAAAGAACGAAGAATTGTGAGCACAAAAAAAATCTGCAGGACTCTTGAGTACTCGTTTGGGCTGTTTCCTTTTACCTTCCCGGTTGTAAAAGCAGTTTTCTTAAGTCCTAGAAATCAAAAAGTTTAAATTTGACACATTTTTTAAAATAATTGTTTCCACAACCAGAGATTTCCTGCTAACCAAGTTCTGCCAGTTTCTAGGGAAGAATTTATTTACTTTTAAATTTTTAATTCATTCTTTTTGAAGCTTAACCAAAAGAATCCCCTTTGAACAGAAGCTGCCGTTTTGATGGCCACGGTAGCAACAATGCATTTCCTAAATTCTTTTTTTAAGATGGAAAATCACACTTTAGACAACATTTCTGTAACGTAGTTTCAGAGTTAAAAGTGTGTGTGATTGTCACTAGACTCCAAAAATAATTTCTTCTCCATAAAGATAAAGGCCTATATGATTTTAAAACAGAACTAACTTTAGAAAAATCTGAACTACCTGAGGAAATAAAAACAAAGGTGGAAAAGAGTTTTCTTTTGAGAAAAAGGTGGTGAAAACCCGGCCAACCCCAACCGCAGGAGCAGCCTCTGCCTTAGGCTGTTTCTCATTGGGAGGCCCCGCCCCCTTCGCTGGCCTCCCCTCCCCCAGAGTCCAATCAAAGGATTAGCCTACAGGTTTGGAAACAACAGCAGCTAGAGTGGAAATGATTTTCCCCCCTCCCTTCTTGTGTTTCAATGCAGGAACTAGAGAAGTCTTTGGGCAACTGGACTCAGAACTTGAAAGAACTTCACACTATGAAGACCCACTTAACCCAGCACATTCTTGTGGAGGATGTGTTGGTTTTGGAGGAGCAAACAGAGCATTTGCACAGACAATGGGAGGACCTCTGCTTAAGAGTAAGTCAGTTAACTGCAGGGCACGGCTGTTCTGGAGTTTATTGAAATGTCTCCTAAGGCCAGACAAAGTAGAAAGGGGCTTAATTTCATTGAACCGGAGGCCCTTTTCAGTTGGAGCCCAGGCCGGCTGCTGTTCCTTTAGAAGGCAGCAACACGCTTTAACAGATTGGCCCCTTTGTTTCTCCCATGCTTAGTGCTGGTACTTTGTACATTTTCAATAAGCTTTTTAAAAACTTACCTTAAATCGGGGGAGGCGGGAGCAGTGGGTGGGGGGCGATTCCGAACAGCTGTGAGCACTCTGCTCTGTCTTGTGTAGATGACAAGTACTCATCGGGATATTAGAATGAGGACTTCAGCATGGAGGTCTCGCCCGGCCTTAGGGCAGTATCTCTGCAGTATCTCTCTAACCCCAGCAAACAGCCGGAGTCTTACTTAGTGCCCCAGACAGGGGTATTTTATCTGAGAACTCTACGATCACGTGCCATCCAAGGTGTCTTTCCAGTAGCTGCTTTTCAAAACTCAAAATTATCAACAGCTTCACTTAGCATCTCAGTGGATTACTTCTACTTTTTAAAAATTAGATCCTGATTACAGAATGATGCAGTACCTGTTTGTGACGGATGGAACTAAAGGGTTCAAATAGATCTTTGTTTTAAGAACGTGTCATTCTAAGAAAAATAAACTCCTTAATCTCATTTTTGTGAATTAAGAATGGATTTAAAAGTTGAAATTTTTTAAAAGTTGAAATCCAGACATTTTTGAGTGCATTTTAATTAAGTAAAATAATTTTTCCTTCTTGGTTTTAGTATTTAATATTCATAACGGACTGTAATTTTAAATGCCCTCTTAGAATTTTTATTCATATTTCACATAAAAAAACTTAGAGTATGTGCAAAGTATCCTAAAAGGAAGGTGGAAGCAGAGACTGGGGCCCAGATGTTCCTAATCATTACCATTAGGAAACCAATCAGAATGACGCTGTGCAAAATGCCAGGCTTTTAAAAGCTAAGATAAATAGATGCCCTCAGAAATGGAAACACAAAACTTGTTTTTTTAGGGATCGTTCTTTGAGCCTTCTCAACACATTTGGCTGAATGGATGTACAAGCGTTAGGTGTTTTTGCCTCTGAAAAGATCACTGATTTTGTTGTACATAGGAGGAAAGTCTTGGGAGTTTGCATCTTACTTTTCCCATCTGTAATGTAGGGTGTTAAAACTTTATTAAAACTCTTTTTACTCTAAGATTCTAAAGATTTTTAAGAGCTGAGAATACTTTTGTAATTTAGGAAGGCTGTTTTGCATTCTTAAAGTTTCTGTTTAAGTTGTACATTTGAACCCTTTATGAAAGGAAGAGCCTTTGTAGAAGTCGATTTGCTGATACATAATGGAGTAGGAGTGTTTAGTGTCAGCCTGCTAACTACAAACTAGTATTTGGTTCCATTTCCATAGTTTCCATCCAAAGCCATAGTGCATAATGGGAAGGTTAGATAAGTGATATGCATTTGCTTTTTATTTTCTTTTGCTTTATTTTTGAAATCTACCACTAAAATATTGAAATAACTTCAATTTTGCAGTCTATTTGCATTACAAAGGTTAGATTTATGTTGTGATCTAGGTTTTGTAGTTTTTAAGTTAAATAGGCAGGACATTAGTCTTAAATAGGAATAAGGACTTGATCATTTTTAAACTAGTAAAAAGATTTCGGTCATAAAAATGTAAATGAGCATGTAGCAAGCCATCAATAAATGTACGTAGAAAGAACAGGGATCAGAAGAAATTTGGATGGTGTTCAGTGAATGTATCGAAACTTTCCTGTTTCTAATTTTTAATATAACCTGGTAATAATAGATACACACTATATAAAACCGAATTCTTTTGGTCAATTGCACTTCAGACACAATCTTTATTGCTTTTTGTGGCATCTATCAAAGGTGTAACTATTGATGTTGAACTCTAGGTGTGAGGTAAACAGTAAATTTAAGTCTGTAAGGTTACTGATGAAAATGAAAGAAATTCATAGTCTTTTTAATGGGGGGAAGGGAAAGGAAATGCTTTCCTTCCTGCCTATAGTCTGCTGCCAAACGTATTTGCATTTCCAGGTGGCCATACGCAAACAGGAGATTGAAGACAGACTCAATTCATGGATTGTGTTCAATGAAAAAAATAAAGAGTTGTGCGCATGGCTGGTGCAGATGGAAAACAAAGTTCTGCAGACGGCAGATATTAGTATTGAAGAAATGATCGAAAAGTTGCAGAAGGTAAGTAGGAGTACCCTGATGGCTGCAGTTACGACTACCATGGAGTTCTCCGCCCTCACTCACAGGTCCAGGGTGGCATAATATTATAGGTGTGTTGCTAATAACATTGCAGAAATAGGAAGGGACTTTCTCACTATCTTTATTCCTTCTCCAAGAAAAGCTGGTAAGTGAGGATTCCAGAGTGATGCGAAGTGTGGGACCATTCGAGGGGGGCACGGCACTTGCTGTGCCTTCTCTCTGAAAGTCTGGCCAGAACAGAGACTCTCCTCAGCTTAAGCATCACTTCACAACCCCAGTGAATTTTGGCTTCTACTGGTTGTTTGGAGCTCTCCTCGCCAAGGGGGAGATGCCAACAGCAACAGAGGCTTATAGTGCTGAGATGTCTACCAAGCACGGCAGGGAAGGGCAGAAAGCTCATTCCTGGTGCCGTCATCCAAAACGGTACTCAGTTGCCTCGGGAAAGTGCTTAGTGATATTAGGCCAATTTAATTATACTCTGTTGTTCTCCTTGACCAAGTAGGTTAGATTAGAACAAATCTGGGAGGAGAAACCAGGGCTACTGAATTAAGGGCACCTGAGTGGCTCAGTCAGTTAAGAATCCGACTCTTTTTTTTTTTTTTAAGATTTTATTTATTTATTCATAAGAAAGGCAGATACATAGGCAGAGGGAGAAGCAGGCTCCCTGCAGGGAGCCCAATGCAGGACTCAATCCCAAGACCCCAGGATCATGACCTGAGCCAAAGGCAGGTGCTCAACCACAGAGCCACCCAGGCATCCAGAATCCAACTCTCAATTTCAGCTCAGGTCTTGGTTGATCTCAGGATTGGGACTTACTTAAAAAAAAAAAAAAAAAAAAAAAAAAAAGGTAACTACTGCCTTACATATTACACATGTGCCAAGTGGGCATTGTTTGACTTTTTAGCTACTCGCTGAGGAGTTGCATTAACAGGTATAAGAAATTTTTGATATATATATTTTTTAATTTCAAGAGGCAGCTGTATGCTTGTGACTTGGTGAAGAAATGAATTTTCAGAAGTAACTGAGACTTTATGTTTTGGTGCCTTTGCCAGGACTGCATGGAAGAAATAAACTTGTTTAGTGAAAACAAGTTACAATTAAAACAGATGGGTGACCAGTTGATCAAGGCCAGCAACAAAACAAGAGCAGCTGAGATCGAGGACAAGCTGAGCAAAGTCAATGACCGCTGGCAGCATCTTTTTGATGTCATTGGATCAAGGTGAGAAATGCTTACTAGTTATTCTGATTACCCAGGTAATCAATCAGGTCTAGACAGGTCTTCACAGGTCTAGACAATGAGATCAGTCTTCCTCAAAGGCAGTGCAGCAGTTTTATTAGCTTGGAGAGAAAGGCAAAATTTGGTAAAAATGAGTAGAAATTCTTATTTTAACATTTTAGGAAGATTATATTTTAGTATATCCCACTTTAGTATTTTTTTTCTTTAGCTTAAAATTTCATACAAAGTTAGGTTTAAAATGAGAGCTGGACGTTTAATTTGAGAAGAGATCCTCGAGGAGGTATTATTTAGAAATTTTAACTCTACTTTAGGATTTGCATATCCCCCAGATAAAATCATGCCTGCCTGTTCCTTCTTGTATGTGGCAAATCCAAGTAGGTCAGGAACACGGGCTTGATTTCTAGATGCTGGTCTGCCGGTCCCTGGCTGCCCCCACTGCAGGGGTTTGGCACATTCAAGGCAGGGGTCCTCCACAAGTGTGTGCTCAGCATGCCAGGCCCCACTGGGCATCTGGTCCTAAGATGTGAACTTAGGAGGCATGTCTGTGGCCACAAATCAAAGCTAAATTCTCTAGTGCAACCTTATCAGAAGTAAGACAGGTAATTTTATCTCCCCTTATGAATTAATGAAGATGATGCCACCCAAACTTTTAAGTGTCTTTTGTCTTGAGATTCTCTCTCCAAAGACAGACCCTGACCAAAGTGTTTTTCACGTGCAACCTGTCTTACAAAAAAATGGTCACTCAGGTCCAGGACCGCTCATGCAGCTTTATATTTACACTGGCTAAGGAAGTCACATAACAGTGCTTAGATGTTTTGAACACACATACAAAGCAAAATATATAAAGAGAACCTGTCAGGAGAATGAAGAATTAGTGAGTAATGAAAATAAGATAGTCTTAATAATTTGGCATTTATTTCCTTGACCTCTTTGTTACTGTAAACCATAAGTGAACCTGATTCAATCAGCAGGGGCACCAGGCTAAGTGTTATGAGAAATTACAGACAGGAAGTAAGATGAGTGAGTTATGTTAATGGGAGCAGCTGTAAAGCCAAGTGGTTTGAGAGCTCAGAGCTCATCTTCCTGGAGTTGGGGTGGGGATTAGGAGGAGCCTTATGGAAGAGGGGTGTTACCAGATGGTCCTGAGTAAGAGGTTGCAATCCTTGAATGTTACTGGTGGCAGATAGATGTATGTTTATGTGAACAAAAAGATACAGAAATGGGGTGCCTAGGTGGCTCTGTCGGTTAAGCATCTGCCTTTGGCTCAGGTCATGATCTCAGGGTCCTGGGATAGATCTCTCTGCTCTACGGAGAGTCTGCTTCTCACTCTGCCCCTTGCCCTGCTCACTCACGCTCTCTCTCTCTCTCTCTTTCTCTCTCTCTCTCAAATAAGTAAAAAATTTTTTAAAAAATAGGTACAGAGCTAGAGCAGCATGGAAGTCATTCAGGAAAGGACAAGAAGCTCCATTGATTCAGATACAGGAGATGAAGCTAGGGAGGTAGGTTGGGGCTGAGGCTTAGAAGACCTTTAGTCTGGCCTCATAAATAAAGTCTGAATCATTCATGGTTCTTTAGCAGTTGAAGGCCTGCTAAAGACAAATATTAGGGTGATTTGGCTGGCAGCATAGCAAGGCTGAATTCAACTTTATACCAGTTGAAAAAACTCTATAGAAATCCATGACAGTAAGCCAAATAAGGATCAAGAGCGCAGGTTTTGAGCATGTCCTGACTCTCCCACCTACTTATGGTAGAAACTTAAGTAGTACCTAACCTTTCTAAGTTTGTTTCCAAATCTGCTAAAAGCACCTAACAGCATTGCTTACATTAGAAGCTGATGTGAGGATGAATGGTGTGTGTCTCACATGCAGCACAGGACCAGAACGTAGGAGCCAGCATTTACTGAGTGGCTATTCTCACTGTTTTCCCCTATTAAGACTCTAAGACAAAGTTCCATGTTTGCTGAATGGGAGAAGATTCCCTTGATTGTGTCTAATACTGAGCAGTCTTTCCTCCATGAGAGTAGCATCTATTCCTATCTTATTTCCAGTGTTTAGAGGAGCACCTGGGTGGCTCAGTGGTTGAGCGTCTGCCTTCGGCTCAGGTTATGATCCCGGGGTCCTGGGATCCAGTCCCACATCAGTCTCTCTGCAGGGAGCCTGCTTCTCCCTCTGCTTATGTCTGTGCCTTTCTCTCTGGCTCTCTCATGAATAAATAAATAAAATCTTAAGGGGAAGAAAAAAAAAAAAAAAACAGTGCCTCAGATACTTGTTGAAAATGAACATTCCAGTGCCTAAGAATGTGATCATTTCTGTTGGGTAAATTGTGTCTAGTACATCTTTGTTGACATTGACTTTATGTCCTAAGTCTTCTTGGGCACCTGGCACTAATGGAGGATATGATGACATCAGACCTGTTTATGGATCATTCAGGAACAAGGTCTACATTACTCTTCCTGAAGACTAGAGTGACAGTATTCTTAATCGTTCATGCTTTGGTTATATAACTTTGGAGTTTAATAGGCTGTTTGCTTTCTTCCCTTCTCTCTGGCTGCCTGTCTTCATTCCAATTCCTTGGTGAGAAAGAGATAAAACAGCAAGTGAAATTTCATTAGTCTTCTTAGAAGGAGCAATTGGCAAAGTAAGTTGAAATAATAGCAAATATATTGGCTTCCAGCTGTTCCTTGACCATGTGGTTTTTATGTATCATTTTACTTAATCTCGATTATATTTCTGAAAGGTAGATACCATTACCTCAGTTTATAGGTAAGGAGACTGAGACACTGAAGTAACTCGCCCACAGTTACATAGCCAGCACGTGAGGCAACCAAGATTTCCACTCACAATTGTGTTCCCTTAATGAGTAGAACATAATGAGAGCCTAATCCCTTCAAAACTGAAGGACTGGGAATGGAGTAATTTCTCTTATCTTAAAGCAAAGACCAGGTGAGACAAATGGCTGAGAGCCTAAGTTGAGTTTGCTCTTCAGGTGAATTTGTGGGTTGAGGCAGCAAGCTGGGACCTGTCATAAATCAGCCTTGTATAGAATTAGTTCCTTGTTTGATCTCTGACACTGATTTCGTGCTGGGTCTCACACAAAGGCATCATTGGGGAAGGGGGTTGGGGGCACAGGCTGCAGAATTTAGATTTGAGCAGCGCCAAGCAGAACCTGTAGTCCTGTAGGACGTACTAATGGCCTCATTTGCTCAGAATTCTGGGCACCATTTAACCTTTTCCATACTGCTCACAGTATTCTGGTGCTTCAGCGCTATAGCAGGGGCAATATTTCATCAGTAAGATTTGGAGAGGGACCCTACATAGGTACCCAGCCTCACAACTTCAAGATTTTAAATATATGCAGTTAACTTCAAAGTTTAAAATGGTGTTTATAAGTCAGTGACCTCGGGATTCCTGGGTGGCTCAGCGATTGAGCATCTGCCTTTGGCTCAGGGCCTGATCGCAGATTCCCAGGATCGAGTCCCACATCAGGCTCCTTCCATAGAGCCTGCTTCTCCTCCCTCTGTCTGTATCTCTGCCTCTCTTTCTGTGTCTCTCACAAATGAATAAATAAAATCTTAAAAAAAAAAAAGTCTATGACCTTGGTAAGTCAGGTTTAATTCACTGAAAAAAACAAATGGTTTTTTAAGGCCTGTTGTTTTGGGTATGTTCTCAGCAAAATGGAGGTAAATTTCAAAAGACTTGGTAAAACATTGAGATGAGGTTACCTAAAAACATTAAATTTCTGACCATTCAAGTAGCAGGCTTCCTTATGGGATGGATAGGGGAGGAAGGAAACGAGTGTTGTTTGTTTTGGAAGTGCCAGGTTCCTTGAGTAAATCATTTCATTCTTGCAACAGTCCTGCAAGGTCAGTATCCTTCATTTTACTGAGAGGCACATATACAGGTCAGAGAGGGCTAATAATTGGCCCAAAGGGTGGAGATAAAAACCAGGGTCTGTCTATGCTGCACTATGCATCAAAAGAGCACTTGGCCTCTTTGAGACCTGGCTTTTAAAGGTAGCTTATTGGAATTTTTCTAAAATGGTAGAACCCCATGTGGAATTTACTGTCTAGAGCAATGGTTCTCAAACCTAAATGTGCATCAGAATTCCTAGAGGCCTCATGAAAATGTGGTTGCTGGACCCTACCCTCAGAGCTTCTGATTCCATAGATCTGGGGTGGGGCCAAGAATGAGCATTTCCAACAAGTGCCTGGGTATTGTCAGTGGTGCTGGTCTAGGGAACGAAGAGCTAGAGTGAGCACAGGGTGCGGTGACACAACGCTGCACCGAGTCGGGAACCCTCACCTGCCACCTACTAGAAAGAGCCCTGTGACCTCTGTGAGCCTCAGTCTCCTTGTTTATAAACTATGCATTAGACTATGAATGAGAAAGCAGCAGGACAGCTGTGGGTCCGTACATACCCGTGCACCACAAACTGCTGGCACAGTTACTGTGGCCATATGACCACAGAGGAGGAGAAAGCAAGCTCACACCCAAGCCACTGTTGTTTCTCTATTTGTGAAGTGTTCTTCAGCTTCCATAAAATCACTGAAGTGGAGAACCTGAAGGATACATCTCCCGAAATAACCAACTCATCAGAGGAAGGTGCAGGGGAGGCCTAAGTGTCTCAGTGCTAATTTCCTCATATAAGGTTGCATAGGCCCTGGTGTAGACCTCAGAATTCACAGAACTGGTTCTCCATTCAGGCGGCTGCAGAGCTTTGAGCAATCCTTGTGGGCCCTTGGGCAGCTTTTCTTATATTTGTGACATCTAAACTCTGATACAACATGCTTTTCACTTCATTCAACAGAAAGGCCTTTTGGTTTTTTGGTTTTGTTTTTAAGATTTTATTTATTTTAGGGATAGAGGTAGAGAAAGAAAAAGAGTGCAAGTGGAGGGAGGAGCAGAGGGAGAGGGACAAGTGGACTTTGCGCTGAGCACGGAGCTTGACACAGGGCTGGATCTGATGACGCTGAGATCATGACCTGAGCCAAAATCAAGAGTCAGATGCCCAACCGACTGAGCTACCCAGGCACCCCCAGAAAGGCCATTTAAAGCACTGTATATTTTTTGATGAATGTGTGATTACTCTAGAACCCAATCTGATTTGATGACAAGAAATATTAATTATATACTACTATACTTATTTGACATATTAAATAAAGATTTAACTTTTTTTTAAATTGTAGCTATTGGGGGTATCAGGCCTGGCTCAATGAGTAGAGCATGTAGCTCTTGATATTGGGGTTATAAGTTCACATCCCACATTGGGTGCAGAGATTACTTTAAAAAATCTTTAAAGGGGGATGCCTGGGTGGCTCAGCAGTTTAGCGCCTGCCTTCAGCTCAGGGCATGATCCTGGAGTCCTGGGATCAAGTCCCACCTCGGGCTCCCTGCATGGAGCCTGCTTCTCCCTCTGCCTGTGTCTCTGCCTCTCTTTCTGTGTGTGTCTCTCATGAATAAGTAAATAAAATATTAAGAAAAAAAAAAAACTTTAAAGGGATGCCTGGGTGGCTTAGTTGATGGAGTGGCCAACTCTTGTTTTTGAGTTAGGTCATGATCTCAGGGTTGTGGGATCGAGCCCCCCATAGTCAAGCTCTATGTTCATCATGGATTCTGCTTGTCCCTCTCCTTCTGCTCCTTCCCTCACTTGTGTTCACCTGCACACACTCTCTCTCTCTCTCAAATAAATAAATAAATAAAATCTCTTTTATTTAAATCTTTTTTAAAAAATTTTGCTTAAAATAATTATAGCTATTAGCTCCTCCTTCCTCATGTTTTCTTAGATAATATCTCTGAAAATAGACCCAGCAAAATGTGAATGTAGGAGAGACGACTAAATTACAGAAGTTTTTGGAACTACCAGCATGTGCAATCCTATTTTGGAGGCAGCCAGGCTATCTATTACTGGGAACACTTTGGGCACAGGGTGTTAAATGAGAGATGAAAGATGGCACATTGACTTGCTTCAGCCAGCACAGACCAAAGCTCTGAAAAAAGAATCCTGCCACCTACCTGCCCCACCCCCCCGGTACTCTCCCACCCAGCATCTTGCTCTTGGTGGGACTCATGCCAGAGGAATACTCAGTCTGACACTTCTTACCCTGTCTTACTTAGATTTCAGAAACCCAATAATTGAACTCCCTTAAAAATCCACCTACTTTTGTTTCTCAGAACTCCCTCCCCATTTCATTAAAGCCTCTGCTTTGTCCTATGAAGCAGGAGCCCTGTGGCCATAAGTCAGTCTGTGTTTTTGGTAAGTCACTCTGGCTGGTTGTAGAGCCTCTTCAGAGACATGGGGACACGGGGCCAAGGGAGAGGAAGCTCTTTTTGAAGATTCTTTCTAGCAGTATGTATGAATGATCTGGTGAAAGCTGTCAGTGCCTAAAACAGATGGGACAGCTAAGTGGAAAGACATACCCCAGAACGTTTACATTAGTTATCTGTTGGTGTTGGCATCATCAGTGATTTTAATTTTCTTTTTGCTTATCTGTATTTTCTGGTGTTCATTACAGGAAAAGGAACATGGTTGTCATCAATGTTTTTACCTTTCTCCTTCATTTCTCTTGATGGTGTAGCGTCATTAACAGATTTGGCACCCTTAAGCCCATGTTTGAAGGAGGGACTTGCTCAGACATGCTCCCATATGATCCCTCTCTGTTTAGACTAGATAGTTCTCCCACTAACAGAAGGATCGAGTCCATGAAAAGAAACTTTTTAACTAAGCATAATTTTCACATTGCACCTACCAATGTGAAAATCCCATCGGTTGTATAATTGTAGCAATTAAAATGTTGTCATTTAAACTCAGCAGTTATTACCATGGCAACTGTGTGTTGGGATTGTTTTTCCATCCCTTGCAGAATGGGCAGGGAGATGTGTGCCTCTTTAAATTGATAAAGTTTTTCATTGCTCTCTTTTTATCTGTATTTTCTCAAGGTTATTTTGGAAGACCAAACAATGGTGCTAGTCATAGAGTTGGCTTGCTGTGGCCTGATCCAGTAGGACTAGGAGGATTTAGAGATTTTAGGGCAGGGAGAGCCAGATATAAGGTCAGCCTCCCCGCTTCCGTTTTCCTTCCCATCAGCTTGATCATTCCACCTCTGGAGCATGGGGCTGCTGCTCCCAGGCCCTGCAGAAATGCTTTCCTGGGGGTTAGGAGGTTTCCTCAAGGAGACTGCAGTCATCAGTGCGTTCAGGGGGTTGGTGGCTTCCGGCAGCACCAGCAGGTCCAGTGTACTGGGCTTTGAGGGATCATATTTAGCAGGTTCCAGGGACAGCTAAGCATGTGAACACAAGTTAGATGTTGCATTTAGGGAGAACGGTTTCCAAATCTGCAGTCCTGATTTCACTGGTCTAGAATGTGCTCACTGTCCTTCAAGATGTAATAATTACTAAGTGTTGGGCTTTAGGGACCCATGAGAAATGATTGATATCATCCAGTCTTAAAATAAGGCTGAGAGTGAGCCTAAAAGGGGCTGGACTCAAACCAAGGGTGCTCTAGTAATCAGCCACTTGGGATCCCCTAGAGAAACCGAGGTTAGGGAGATGGAGGAATTTTCAGAGATGTTAAGCCCTGGGAGGAGCTGACAAGGAAAATTGCAAAATTTCTTCCTCTGCAAAGTCTTGAACTCCATTTGGACTATAAGATCAAATTTTTTTGCAAAAAGCAGAGGAACAGACTCAGAAGAACTCTCCTTACCTAAATGGGGATGCACGGGGCTAAAAAGGGCAGAAACCCCACCTGAGGAAGGTATTCTTATTGGAGGGGGAGCCGCAGGAGGGGAGGGGGCTGCTTCCAATTTCACCATTTTTTTTTTTTTTCAAACCTGAAACAAATTTGATTTGAAGAGGACAGAAATCCTCCTTTCTATGCCCCATATCTGTTTCTTCCCTCGGTTTACAGCACTTCATAAATAAACCATCGCCAAGATAACACTGTGACTTTCTTCCCCCAGCTTTGCAATCCTGTAGCGTCAGAACAAAGACTGTATGTGTGTGTGTGTGTGTGTGCGCGCGCGTGTGTGTGCGTGCGTGTGCGCAAGAGAGAGAGAGAGAGGAAGGAGCTGGAGATATTTGTTTATTGGAAGAGAGAAAACGGAGATTAAAGCAGGCAGTGAGCGGGGAGCAGGGGAGCAGGTCGGCTCCTTCCTGGGGGCGCTGCTCCGTGCCCGAGCGGAGGCCGAGCGGGGCGTGAGGAGGATGCTGCGCCGGGGGATGGGGATGGGGATGGGGATGGGGATGGGGATGGGGATGGGGGAGCGGCCCGCCGCCGCGGGAGGGGCTGCCCGGGCCCGGGAGGTGGAGGTGCCGCCCGGAACCTGGAGCTGCCGCTAACCCCGCTAACCCCGAGGAATGGTTTATGCTCCTCCACAGTAAGTGCCCCTCCAGCCCGCAGCTCAGCATATGGCCGAGGGGCCGCTGCTGGCCCTGTGTGTCTCGCTCTCCGCCTCCCTCGTTTTGGTTACAATAGGAGTGACCCAGGAGATGTGGCTGTGGAGGGTGTGCGTGTGCGTGTGTGCATGTGTGTGTGCGCGCGTGTGCTCAGCCATGGGGGCGGGGGATGGGTGCTCTCTCCCAGTGTCAGCTCCCCGTGGTGTCTGCAGTCAGCCTTTGACAAGCAGGGGAGAGGGGGGATGACGCTGTGCAGGGAAAATGGAAGTCCTCCTGTGACAGAAGTGCTTCAAAGAGGCGATCAGCTCAAATGTCTTGTAGTGTCCATGCCTCCAAATCAGGGCTTCAGGATTTTGGAGTAATTAATGATCTTACTATAAAGCTGTTCAGTCGTTTAAGAAAGATGCAGTTGTACAGAATCTGTACAATGTTTTTAGCAAGTGACAGCTGCCCCACAGGCTTCAGTATCTGTTTGTTTCAGCACGAATTCAGATACTTCGACCATCTCAGTTTTCCCTAGTATTTTTTTTTTTTTAAGTTATGCTGTCTACGTTGGCATGGGATTTTTTAAAAATTTATGGGACCTAGGGTCCTCATATTCTAACTGTCAACCCTTTAGCATGTAGAGAATAGGAGCGCAATGTAAATTATTCCATAGAAATGGAGGCTTTTAATACCAAATTCATCACACATTGTAAGACTTAGATCTGATACATAGATTGATATTAACTGGACTTGATTTTGTTTGGGAGGTAGAGCGGGATTCATAAGATAGATTCTGATCTATCACTATTAAAATAAAACTTTATTCACCTTATTTTCTGTGTTTCTACCCATAATCCCTGCAAAAGATCCTCTAATTCGTAGCTATTCTTAGCCAAAATTCTTATTTTTGTTTGGTTTCCTATAAAATGTTTTAGTTCTATCCAAGTCTTCCACTGATCCACACAGGTGAAAAACTTCCCCTTTGCACCTAAAAATGTTGTTTTTCCAATCCTCAGAATTGGAATTCAACTCAGGAAGTCACACCTATTTTTTTCCTGGAGAAATAGGACTTACTGAAATATATGTATGAGCAATGTTGTTGAGTGCACCTGGGTAAAATATGGGCAAGTGCAGAGATGGGGAGCTACATAAACAAATTGCCACGGTGGTTGATGTAATGCAATATTGCGGTTGCTTCCATGTGCCAGCAGGCTGGATGCTGAATGGGTTTCCTTGTCTCCCAACATTAACTCAAGATTTAAATTTTTCCAGGAGCGATATTAACAAGGCCTAACATGGGGGTTGGTTGCCTGGGTTGGCAAATGACACACACTTCCTGACCTGGGAAAGGTGATAATTAGATTACAATATTTGTACAGAATAGAACAATACAAACAGCACAGTATATCTGATGGTTCCTAGAGTAAGTTGTGGTTGTCTGAAAAAAATTTTTAAAATCACCATGCAGTTTTGGATATTATGCCTTCTGTCAGAGTTTGGGACCTAGAGGTTAGTTAAATCCTGATTTAACCTAATTTAATCTAATCCTGATTCATTAGATGAATTAGATGAATCTTCTGTAGCTTCTTCTGGCAACCTTTTCTTTTCTTTTCCTCCTACCTTCCCTTCCTCTTTAATTTGCCCTAAGTGTATGTGTAATTTGTGTGCTTGTTTGTCAGTATTTCACTTGCTCTATATGGAACCCCAAGGTATATAGGAGCATATATGGCTTGTAATGTGGCAGCAGATTGTTTTGTGACAAAATGGCTCTGGCTTTACCTCTTTCCTCTAATATATAACATAGCCATGTCTTTTATAAAAAAGACAAGTTTGAAGATATAAGTGAACATCATTTGCTCATTCAAAAGATGCTTATTGAGCACCTCTAAATTGCGTTATAATGTCAAAATTTGATCTAAATTAGATCATGAGCTCTGTGGGAATAAGACCTATTTTTTAGTTATCTCTTGAATCTTGGGAATCTGTAGAGGATCCAAGACCAAGCACATGTTAAATGCATATTGAAAGAAATTATGGAGGGGCAAATGTGGGTCCCCAAAGTATAGCACTTGGTGGATGGGCTTCTACCTCCAAGTGTATCCTGGAGCCACAAGTCTAGACTTCTGATCGTGTTCCCTAACAGCAACAAAAACTGTCCTGTGCCTGATATTCCTGATATTAGCTAACGTGCTAATGTGTGCACATTCGCGTGTGCAGGTTTAGATGAGTTGCCATGAAGACAGGGCTTAAGAACAGCAGCTCCGAACCAGAGTGTCCAGGTTGGAATCCTGCCTCTGCCATTTAATGACCATGTGACTGGGGCAGGTTATTTAATCCCTGTGCTACAGTTAACCTCATGTCTCAAGTGGAGATGCTAACAGTACTGATCTCATAGCATTGCTGGGAGGATTAAATGAGTGGCTAACATATAAAGCACCATGGGCCTGGCACAGGTAAATGTCAGCATGTTCTATAGTTGTTTCATATAGTAATAAAGTTTGTGAATTAGAAAGCATATCCAATGTGGACATTTAAAAAGAAAGGCATAACAGTAGAAAGTCTAACATTTTATTCCCATACTCCACTGGATTGTCGTAAGCGCTCCATTTTGGACACCACTGGCCCGGAATAGCATAGTCCTGGGGAAGCCAAGTAAATTATTCCTCCACCTGCTCCATACTTCTTCCCTCAGCTTATTGTACACTACACCCTGGGATTAACAGGATTCATGATCACTGCATCTCTGTGTTTGCACCCAGGTTCTGTTGTCTCTTGTTAGCTTCTGTCATTTAAAAAAATTTAAGGGGCATTTTGGCCCTTTCTTTTTAAAATAGACTGGGATTCTTAGGTTGGAGTAGGGTCAGGTACCTGATAGAGGGGGAGGTGGAGAGCTATGTAGGGGCCACTGAACTCGAGCCCCTCTCCCCATTTCTAGGAAGCTCTCAGGGCTGGGCTACTTCTCCTGTCAGAGCCTTCCAGAAGGGCAGCCTCTTGCTAACTCCATGGAAGATGCCTTGTCCCATAGCACCTGGGGTTCCCAGCTCCTGTGGCATTGTCTAGTGTGTTCTTTCTGGTCCCTAGGCAGTCAGGGTGACAAGATATTGGAGTGAGGAAGGTGTACCTGTAAAACCACAGGAACAAAGGCAGGATGTAGGTTTCAACTGCATCTAGGCCTGGCTCCAGATTCTGTTACTTCCTTTTTGATAAATCATCTTGTGGCTTTGAAGGGAACTCCTTGTGGTATTTGCAGTAAGATTGTAATATGGAAAAACTTACCACCGTGAAAATCATCTCGATCATGGTTTCTGGACATTTATCTCTGTTAGGCACTATGCCAAATACATTTCATGTGTTTATATCTCATTCAACCCTCTCAGCCACCCAAGGAAGGAAGGGATAACTACTGCTTTTCCAATGAGCTTAAATAAAGTCAGAATTCAAACCTAGGCCCTGACTGCAAAGACTGTGCTCTTTACTACCAGACTCCATGGCCTCCTCCTCAGCCTACCCACCTCATGGCACAGCTGAGAATAAATATTTATGAAAAGACTTTGGTAAGGTTCAATGCCTTATGAATGAGGTTTTATTGTAGCATCATAGAATTCCAGTTGGCAGTAATAAGAGCTAGTATTATACTGAGTACTTACTCGACACCAAAGACTTCACATACATCCTTTTGTTTCCATCTCAAAAGTACCTGTAAGATGGACAATTTTGCAGGTAACAAGGAAACTGGAAATCAGGAAAGTTAGGCTCCTTGCAGGGGTACAGAGCTCATCAGTGGTGCAATGGGACTTAGAGCCAGGTCTGTTCACTCCAGAACTCTAGCCTTATTTTCACCCAGGTATTACCATCTCCCTGAAGCTTGAGGGATCTCAGAAGCCTAACTAAAGCTGAGGATAAAGTAAAGTAAAAGGAAGTAACAGCTGAAGTAAAAGGATTTTTCCCTAAATCATAAAACTAGCTGCTGATAGAGCTGCAGCTAAAAGTCAGTCTCCGGGGTTGACTTGGTTGATTGTAGGATGGAAAAAATAAAAAAGAAGTAAAGATTAAAAACTAAAACACACACAATTCTGTGGTCTACTTAAATAATAGCATGTAGTGGAAGTGCTTGTACACATTTATTCATACAAAAAATGTTTGTCAAGACCTCCGCCCATGCTGTGCACGCAGAGGTAGCAAGCCCTGTGCACCCTGACTAGTGCGGACATGGTCATGATGGGTGCACGGCAAATGAGCAGTGAGATACAACACAGGGCAGGAGGCCCCAGGTACTGCAGAAGCATGTGGACAAGGGGCCCCCCAGTGTCTTTGGTGAGCAGTGGTAGAAGCTCCAAGAGACGGGAAGGGGAGCCACTTTGCAGAGTGCCGGGATGGAGGCAGAGAGGCCACTGAACATTGATGACCTGAAAAGGTCAAGGTGCTTAACTGGTATGTTGGGGTAGGATGACAATTATGATAGCATTTGAGCATAAATGTATCAGACTTAACATCTAGAATATGCATGTTGGCCACAGAACCACAGCTGGCTGGGTCGGGGGTGGCAACGAGGGGTGTTCACAGGCAGTCCAGGAAGAGAGGACGGTAGCAGGGAATGTAGCGTGTTTCTGGCAAGTTGGAGCCAGTGCCTCACCTTCTCTTTCTAGTGCTGCAGGATGGAGTTCTGACAGCACCTTGTAACATGAGTATCCATAGGTGGGAACTTTGCATTGTAGCTATTTCTTCAAGTCTCTGGGATTCACAAAGATTCCCACAGATAAGTGCTCCTGGTTGGCTCAGTCAGTTAAGCATCCAACCCTTGGTTTCAGCTCAGGTCATGATCTCATGAGTCGTGAGATAGAGCCCTGTGTTGGGCTCCATGCTCAGCAGGGAGTCTGCTTGAAGATTCTTTCCCTCTGCCCCTCCCCCCACTCACATGCTCTCTCATTTTCTCACACTCCCTCTCTCTAAAATAAATAAATAAATCTTAAAAACACACACACACACACAGATTACCAGAACAAGCCCTCACTCGCTTTAAGACTTCCATGAAAGCAGTTTGTAGAAGGATCTTTTTTTCAGGATCTACGTAAAAATTATTTTCCCAGCAGCTGTGTCATTTCCCCTTGACAGTATGTTGATACGCCAGTGAGCTCACCAAATATACTGATGCAGTGTATGTTCATTCAAGTCTGCCCCATACTGAGTAGGAGGCAGATGATTTAGGACTATGTTTGTAGGTTATATTTGCCCTATTTCTCATCACACTCCCTGCTCCCCTTTTGGCTGATACAGCAGCCCTATAATGGGCTGAGTGTATGTGTAAGGTTCCTTCAACCCCTTAGACTGGCCATGGTGGGCTTTAGCTCATGTTTTGTGCTTGCTCAAGAGGAAGGTCCCATGAGAAGCAGCATAAGCCAGATAACACCAAATGAGCCAGGCATGTTAACATCTTTAAACCATCAGGGAAAGTCCCTGGCTGCTGCAATCTCGAGTATAGCCAAGAAAGAAACTGGACGGAAATCCAGTTAGTTTATTAAGTAAGTGTGGTTATGTTTTTTTTGTTTTGTTTTGTTTTGTTTTGTTTATTAAGATTTGATTTATTTACTTGAAAGAAAGTGAGAGAGAGAAGCATGAGCAGGGAGCCCAATGCAGAGCTCAATCCCAGGACCCTGGGACCATGACCTGAGCCAAAGGCAGATGCTTAACCAAGTGAGCCACCCAGGAGCCCCTTATATTTTTTAAAGATTTTATTTATTTTAGACAGTGTGCACACAAGCCAGGGGAGAGGAGCAGAGGCAGAGAATCTCAAGCAGACTCCACAGTGAAGGCAGAGCCTGACAGAAGGTTCAGTCCCACAACCAGGATCAAGACCTCAGACAAAACCAAAAGTTGGACCCCCAATCAACTGAGCCACCCAGACACCCTTAATATTATTTTTAGAGGGAAGTGTAGGTGCAAGAGGGTGAAGAAGTGGGAGAGGGAGAAAATCTTAAGCAGGTTCCACACTCAGCTCGGATCCCAATATGGAGCTCGGGACCAACCCTGAGCTCCACAACCCTGAGATCATGACCTGAGCCAAAAATCAAGAGTCAGACACTTAACTGACTGAGCTACCCAGGTGTCCCAAGGGTGCTTATTTTAACCTAGAGAGAATGAGATAGCATCTCTTTCCTCTGGAGCCTTAGAAAGATATACTGGGTCTGAGGGTATCCCACTCTGGGAAGGATAGGACTTCATATTTGCATGAGTGGATTAATTCTTAGTCCATTTGAAAATCAACCAGACCAGCAATTTTGTAAAGTGTCACATATTCTGTGAAAACTCCCTATCTGTGTTGTGAGAGCTGTTCCTGCTATAAAATCATTAACAAACGTAAGTTGCTTTTTACCTTTATGACACCTTTGTTAGCACATTCTTGTCACCACTAAACGTTGGGCTTTTTTTTTTTTTTTTACCTCTTTTTCTCCTGCAAATATGTTTAGGGTGAAGAAGCTGAAGGAGACCTTTGCTTTTATTCAGCAGTTAGACAAAAACATGAGCAACCTTCGTACCTGGTTGGCTCGAATTGAGTCAGAGCTTTCTAAGCCTGTCGTCTATGACGTCTGTGACGATCAAGAGATCCAGAAGAGGCTTGCTGAGCAGCAGGTGAGGAAAGAAGCTTCTATAAGACTATAGGTGCCTATGATCTCTTTGAACTCAAACCTTCCCCGCATTGGCTCTGTCTTTTAGCATATTCACATTTCACTATATTGGTTTTTTTTCCAGAGAAAACTGACCACCTGTCTGTGTTCTTGTATGTGTGAGACTCCATCTCTTGTTTGCTCATCTTCCACCACATTCACACACCTCTTTGTGAAATACTTTGAATAATGTTTGAGAGATAGCTCTTAGTCTTAGTGGTAGATAAGGTGTTTTGCTTAGTTATTTTTTTTAACTTGGATCTTTGTTTTGTTTTGTTAATATGATTTTAGAAGGCAATGAATTGAAAGAAAAGTAAATTTTCTAACCAAGGAAAGTTTTCATTGGACAACAGATCATCTGGTAGAGCTCCCCCCGCCCCCCAAAAAAAACAAGATATAATAAGGAAGATGCTTAGGCCAGTAGCTTAGGAAGCCCCTCTTGCAGTATTCTGTGCATTTCTCTCATCAGTTTAGGCACCTTCTGAGCCGACCCTGGAAACTATACAGTGTGAAACCACGGAGTCCTGCCAGTGTCATTATCACATTAATCTGATGGGTGCTCATTGATGTCACCGACTAATCAAATCCACTTTCCTGCCCTCCCATCAGCTTATATTCACATGTTCATTCTCCTATACAGTGCCTGAAACTTGTCTTTATTTTTAAAATTAAGTTTATAGTAGCCTTTCGGTAGTTTTTGTTCACCTTCATGGGTTTTTTCTTAGACCTATGAGCAGATTCTGTTTTGACCATATAAGCAGTATTGTTGTCATCAGGTTCTCAGACTTGTTTCTGTTTTCACGTTACTTCCAAACCCTTGGTGTTTGCTGTCTGTCAGCACACCAGGAAGATTCACCCACATGTAACAGCTACTCATAGAAAAAGAATTGGGTGCTGAAACTTTCTCACAGATTCAAGGGCAAAAGGTAATGATAAATTAATGACAACTTCCCCTGAGTTCAAGTTAATGCTTTTAATGGTAGTAAGTGATATCTCATGCTACCATAAAATAAGGCCAAGTATTTGATACTCCTCTTGACTTTGATCTTTATTCAATCTATTACTATTATAGTTTGTAAAGGATGCCTATTCTCTGACTTTCAACTTAATATGATTTAGTGATGCTATGAAGTAAAAATACTGGCTTGGGCACTTAGCCTAAATTTGGTAGAGGCCAATAATGTGTGTTAACATTTTATAAAACTGAGGTGTGCCAAAACATCATTAAATTGCAGAATGTGTATTCCCTAAAGGGTACAGTTTGGAGTAGCTGCCATCCTCTTGGCCTTGTTTTGGTCCTGTATTGAAGTGGCCCATAATTTCACTCTGGTTGATTTGAAGCTTCCCTCTTCATAGTACTCAGAATCACTGCCATGGAATTCTTATCTTGTCATAATCCAAAGCAAATTAAGGAGTTGGCGTTCAGGAATATCATTTCTGTAAAGAAGTTAGGTTTTCTATGATTGCTTTAACAAATTACTGCAAATTTAGCAATGTAACTCAAATTTATTATCTCACTGGAGTTCTGGAGGTCAGAAATTTGGCCAGGAGGCTGCCCATATTGCTTGGCTCATGGCCATTTCCTCCATGAGCAGAGCCAGCAACATTGCATCTGTCTGTGCTTTTCTTTCATGGTCCCTTCTCCCTTTGACTCATCTATGCCCCTCTGCCACTTTTTTTTTTTTTTTAAGATTTAAAAAATATTAAATTTTTTTTAAATAAAGTAAAAGTCTTTTTTTTTACTTTTTTATTTTTTTAAAGATTTTATTTATTTATTCATGAGAGACACAGAGAGAGAGAGGGAGAGAGAGGCAGAGAAACAGGCAGAGGGAGAAGCAGGCTCCCTGCAGGGAGCCCGATGTGGGACTCAATCCGGCACTCCGGGATCACGCCCTGCGCCGAAGGCAGGTGCTCAACCATTAAGCCACCCAAGCATCCCAAGATTTTACTTTATTTTAGAGAGAGAGAGTGCAAGCAAAGCAAGGGGCAAAGGAAGAGGGGAAGAGAAAATCTCAAGCAGACTCAGCAGAGCCCAACTCAGGGCTTGATCCTAGGACCCCAAGACCATGACCTAAGCCAAAACCAAGAGTCAGACACTTAACCGACTGAGCCACCCAGGTGCCTCCCCACCACTTTTAAGGACCCCTGGGATCACACTGGGCCCACCAGGATAATCCAAGATGTTAAAATCATCAGCTGATTGGCAACTTTAATTCTCTATTGGGATGTACCCCATAGTATTCACAGGTTCTGGGGACAAGGACATGGACATCTTTGGGTGGCCAATATTCTGTCTACCACGGATGTGCTGAGGAAACTTTCAGTATTTTTGTATTAAATTTTTTTTATACCAGGACCAGACCTTAAAGGCTCCATCAAAACCACAAAAAACCAATGTGTCACACAAAAGAAATATGTATGGGCCATTTAAAAAACAAAACAAAACCAACTTACTTGTGTTTCTATCACTAGTTAAATATGATAAGTTACATGATTGTTTACAGAAATAAGGCCTAAAAGCCTAGGATCATCTAGTAGCGCCTTCTGCAAAAGCCCCCAGTCCCCAAAAGTGATCCTCATTATGTTCCTGGGAGCCCCTGAGGGAAGAACTCAAACCTTATCAGAGTCCTTTTTGTTTCTCTTATGTAGAACTCCTTATGTAGTAAGGGTTATATTGTTATTTTTGTGGCATATATCATCTTCAAAATGCAAAGGAAATGGTAACAGCCTTTTAACACTTTTAAACCATGAACCACTTGCATTCAATCTTTGTGTGGGTGCCATATGGTGATGTGGGGCAAGAGTGCTCTTAGTTACCCTCATCCTGTAATTACCAATAACCCCCTTCCCAGCAGGTCAGTCTCCATAAACCAAGACCACTCTGCTCCACTGGCTGGTCAGCCCAAGCCCGTCCCCCAGAGCCGATCTGGAGCCACCTTCTGCCCCTCCCCACCCTGGGCCCACCCCATGTAATTTCCGGCCCCCCCTCAACCTAGCTTTCTTCTTTTCTCCCTTTATCTTATTTTTCTGCTTCCTTTTGTATTCTCCTCTTTCCTGGTTGAGTTCTCCCCAGCTTCTCCCATTGTAGATCCTCCTCATCATCATTCCCCCCCACCTCACACCCGAACACAGTTCTTTCCCAGCTTCAGAGCTCTTTGTCACCTGCTCAGGAACAGAAACACAAAACAAACGGAAGCCCATTTCCAGAACTATTGGTAAAAGTCTTTTACATTGTTTTATGTTGTTTATTAAGTCCCATTCTTCAAATTGCACTTGAACAGTTCTTGAAATCTAATTATTGTGTGTGTTCCTGCCTCAATGAGAACTAGGGGTGAGATGGTTTCAGTTCATAAAATGTCACTCATTTAGCACTTAAATGGTTTGCATTTTTATTTTATTTTATTTTTTTTTTAGGTTTTTTTTTTTTTAGTTTTTTTTTTTTTTGGTTTGCATTTTTAAATGTGGGCCACTACTTTATAATTTGCAAAGTAACCAGTGCATACTTCAAAATCAGTAGGTCATTCTGCAGAACTTTTAAAGTTTGTTTTAGAAATTTTGAAAATTTTTAATTTTTTTTGAACCAAAATGTTGATGATCTTTCATAAATTATCATAGAGCTCATTTTAAAAATATATTTTATTTATTTATTTGAGAGAGACAGAGTGTGAGAGAGAGAACATGAGTGGGGTGAGGGCAGAGGGAGAAGCAGACTCCAGCTGAGCAGGGAGCCCAAAGCAAGACTTGATCCCAGAACTCCAGGATCATGACCTGAGCTGAAGGCAGACGTTCAACTGACTGAGCCACCCAGGCTCCCACAGAGCTCATTTCTTGTTCCCATTCACTCTATGTATTAATCAGTTGTCTACAGCCATTTTGTTCAATATAAGCTGAATAAATAAGGTAGAGAAACTGTAATGAGTCTATTAAAATCTGCAGCATTCACATTTATCCTTAGACTAGACTTTTTAGTACTTTCAACCAGATCCTACCCAACCCAACCAAGTGAGGTCAGGAGCAGGTACCATTTTTCAGTTAAAATTGTCACTGTTATTAATTTAGCACCAATGTTAGGATTCCTTATTTACTTTAATAAAGTCAAAAGAGATATTTATCAATGCCAGTAAATTTTAGCAAAGTTCATGACAATTCCATGAGCCAACAAGAATTCTTAAAGCTTGAATTCCATTTGAACCTAGTAATTATAGGGGCACCTGGGTGGCTCAGTCAGTTAAGCATCTTGCCTTCAGCTCAGGTCATTATCCTGGGATCAAACCCCACATCAGGCTCCCTGTTCATGGGAGTCTGCTTCTCCCTGCTCGTACTCTCTCTCAAGTAAGTAAGTAAAATCTTTAAGAAAAAGAAAAAAAAAAACCCTTAGTAATTATAAAACTGATGTTTGCATAGACCCCAGGAAGACTTCTACCATTTTTCCTGGCCTGCAGAGCTTAAAAAATGTCACCGCATTCATGTATCTTCACAGGACACACAGGGTGACAAACTAAATACATTTTTTTTTCCTTTTTTAAAAAAAAAGTTTATTTTTTAGTAATTTCTACACCCAACACAGGATATGAACTCACAGTCTGAAGACCAATAGTCACATGCTCCTCCAAGCTAGCCACCTCTAGAAAATACATTTTCTTACTACAACTTTGTGGTACTTGTTTGTAATCAGTTAGGATCCTATTAAAAACTGCTTGAGTTTTTGTTTGTTTGTTTGTTTGTTTAAGAATTTATTCATGAGAGACACAAAGAGTCAGAGACATAGGCAGAGGGAGAACCAGTCTCCGTGTGGGGAGCCTAATGCAGGACTCGATCCTAGGACCCCGGGATCATGCCCTGAGTGGAAGGCAGACGTTCAACCACTGAGCCACCCAGGCATCCCAAAAAAAGCTGCTTGATTTAAAATGCCATTTGAGTATTAACGTTTTATTCTTTCATATTCACCTGGACAAAGAATGATCATAATTGTACATTTATCAGAAGAAAAGTAAGAAAATGTTAGTCTTATCTAATAATAGTCATTTCCAAAATTATTAAATATTGAAGTGACCTGGAGTGAACTTCATGTTGCCTTTCTACAGACAGTGGCAAAACAAAGAGGCTCCTCATCTCTCCCTCCTCTGACCCTCCTGTGGTGTGCAAAAGAAATATGCGCTAAGTGATACCTGAAAATGCCATGTTTATTATTAAACAAGTTTTTAGTTTTCCCCATAACCATGCATTGTCTCTTCATGAATGCTCTTTTTCCTGAATCTGGAAGCATTACTGTCACTCACCATCATAGGACAAGACTCCAGAGAGACCATGCCCCCTTGGTTGGACTCCATCAGTTGGGGAAGTGGGGTCTCTATTCCTAAACTCTTCCCTTGGGCCCATGGAGTCCTAGAATGGGTTCATGGAGAGGCCGTGGACAGTGTGCTGTTGTATGCATGATTTGAGGTGAAGATGGCACAAAGGTATCAGTAGCTTTAAGAATTCTGTGACCCTTAAAAGGTTAAGAGTTTTCCTGAAGTTTTAGGTCCTGCTGAAGAGACTCTCAAGGAAAATCTCCCAGAAGCCATGTCTGAATGGGAGACCCTTGCATTCAGGTGGTATGGAGTGGGTCCCACACCTCCCCAGAGTATGGGGGCAGTGGGCTCTCAGGAGAGGATGCTCCTGCCTTCCCACCCCTTCTAGGCAGTTCTACAAACAAGTCCCAGTTGTTGCCAGTGTTTAGGTTTTGTGTCAGGTGCTACAGCACAAGGTTGCACAGAGGTAAGAGAGACACAGTCATTGTTGCTGATCCTGAGGTGGATATGCCCCTGGACCACAAGAAAGGTGGGGGGCATGGAGATAGATCCTCCGGTGCCAGTCATTCCCCCCACACACATCCCCACCACCACCACCACCTCTACCTCAAAGTGCTCCTTACTCTATTACAACTTTAGGACCTGCAGCGAGACATCGAACAACACAGTGCGGGAGTGGAGTCTGTGTTTAACATCTGTGATGTCCTCCTGCATGACTCCGATGCCTGTGCCAATGAGACTGAATGCGACTCCATCCAGCAGACCACCAGAAGCTTGGACCGACGCTGGAGGAATATCTGTGCCATGTCAATGGAACGACGAATGAAGTAAGAATTGAGTGGCCCCTAGATGTTGTACACACGGTCAGCCACATCTCTGTACCAGGAACTGTGTGCTCTATTCACTTCACTTAAGGCTATGGGCAGAGAAGCCTCAGTAGGTGTGACCATGCTCATGAAATGAATTATTCAAGAAAAATATAATTGGGGTAACAGCTATCCCCAGCAGTTCTGTGTCTTGACATATAACCATGGCCGGCCACTGTGCTTCTGTGTCCCTAGTCACAAAGCAGTAGAGGAAAGCCCTGTCTCCCACCAGTTAACCATATGAAGCAGAAACTTTGAGGGACAGTTTCAGGAGGAAGGTATTCTGATCAAGAAGGGGATATTCTGGTTATTTCATAGAAGGAGGGGTATCAGGGCCCTCCCCCCCACCCCACCCCCAGCAAACAGTGCCAGTGCAAGGGTTGTTGGGAGTGGGACCAGTCAAGAGAGGAAAAAAAGAGGAAAGCTCACAGTTGAAATGGATGGCTTATATTGAGATGCTTACCTCCTGTCAGAATTGAGGAGACGTGGCGCCTGTGGCAGAAATTTCTAGATGATTACTCCCGTTTTGAGGACTGGCTCAAGTCAGCGGAGAGGACAGCAGCCTACCCGAATTCCTCGGAGGTGTTGTATACAAATGCCAAAGAAGAGCTGAAGAGGTTTGAGGTAAAGCCCCCGCTAGCCCGGTGTTCCTGATAACCAAGCCTCTAGGTGGGCTCCAAGGCAGCTCAGATGGCTTCCTCTTGGTGGCTGGCTTTCCCCACCCCTGGCCGGGGACGCGCAGTCCGCCACCTGCCAGCAGCTGCCCAGACGGCTTTGCCAGACAAGACCGAGTCATGCCCAGCGGCATGCAGTGAACTCGAGAGCCTGTCCTTTAGCATCAGAGCAGGCGAGGTGGGCTCTGTTGCCATTTTGGCCCGGGGATCAACCTCTCGAAGCAGGCCGCCCGCGGCCGGGGAGGGGGCACGCCGGCCTTGGCCCTGACGCTCCCCTGTGCCCCCCTGTGCGCCGCAGGCCTTCCAGCGGCAGATCCACGAGAGGCTCACGCAGCTGGAGCTCATCAACAAGCAGTACCGGCGGCTGGCCCGGGAGAACCGCACCGACACGGCCAGCAAGCTGAAGCACATGGTGCACGAGGGCAACCAGCGCTGGGACAACCTCCAGAAGCGGGTCACGGCTGTCCTGCGGAGACTCAGAGTAACCTTCTCTCCGTCACCCGCCTTACCCGTAGGCCGTCAGGGAGAAGCGATAGGCGATACCAGGCTTGTAGCGAAGCAATGGGTAGATTTCAGTTCAGGCCTAAGGTATCTTAACGTTCTTCCAGCCGGCCTTCCCTTTGGTCTAAGCCAAAGCTGCCAGTGTTCATGGTTTGTTTTGCTTTGTTTTGTGTTTTTTAAGAGGTCGTTTGCCCAAGAATAGGCTTGTTAGGCAGGGCCTGTGGTACTGAGCACATCTTTTTCCAACTTCTGTAAACCCTAAAAGTTTGCACGTTGGCTCACAGACTGTCCAGAGTCTAGCCCACTGCCATCACCAGGTCAGGCACAGGGGCCTCCGAGCCTGGAACGAGGCCCACCTTGCCCATCTGCCTGTTTTTGTGTGTTCCGCTGGTTCTTGCCGTAAGAGATGTAGACAGAGCCCTCTGCATTGTGGAGCTTGGAGAGCATGATTATTCTCCAAATTTCAGAGCACGTTGACTTAACCTTAAAGGCTGGTTTGATTTTTGAATATAGACATTCACCTAAGGTTTCCGTAATGCAGGAGACATGATATGTTAACCTTTGTAGGTCTAGGTGTAAACTGACAGGGCCAGGGTGGTTTGTGACTGCAGGAAGTAATTTCAATCCCTGCTTCTGTCCTCGGGGCAGAACACTCTTGAAATCCTTCTAAGATGATGAGAATCTGAATTTATTTATTTATTTATTTATTTATTTATTTACCCCTGAGGGAAAAAATGGGCTAACTTTTCAGACAACTGAAAAGACAGCTGCATTAATTTCTTGATCTCCTGCTGATTAAACTATGACCAGGGTAGACCTTCATTTGGCACTGAACACTGTTTGTCTGAGAATCAGCTGCCCATCTGTGAGGTGGTAACCCAAGAGACATCCTTAATTGGAGGCGATAAATCTAGGTCTTCTTTCTTGGAGGGAGCACATTCAGGATTAGTTCACAGAAGGCAAATGGGGCATTAGGCCAGGCTTCACCCTGAGATCAGTACTTTTCCATCTTGAAACTAAATCTTTTGGTCAAGCAACAGCTTCCACAGAAGGCTAACAAGGTAAAAACACCCCAAGGTGCCTGGCCAGGACTTTGAGGGGGTTCCTCAAAGGGCAGGTTGGGGAATCACTGACTTAGAGAATTATAGAATTTCAAATGCTGAAAGGACCTGTGACATCATAGTCAACATCCCACACCCTGATTTGCCAGTGAAGACACGAAGACTCAGAGAAGTTGGGGGGGGTGGCTTGTTTGTTATCACACAGCCAGGACCAGGAGCCAGGCTCCTGACCCCACACTGACCGCCCAATGCCCTGTGGGCCTCCTGGGGTACCCTTTCCTCTCAGTCAGAAATAACATTGCTGTCTACCTGAACTGTCTTGTGCCATCAAAACAAACATATTTTCCACCCTTTCGCAGCATTTCACCAACCAAAGGGAAGAATTCGAGGGGACCAGGGAGAGCATTCTTGTGTGGCTCACAGAGATGGACCTGCAGCTGACCAACGTGGAGCACTTCTCAGAGAGTGATGCTGATGACAAGATGCGCCAGCTGAATGTAAGGCCTTTTTCTTTGGCTCCTCTCAGAAGAATGCACCTTTGCCCAGGAGAGCTGGCCAAGTACAAACTTTACCTGATACCCTAAGAGCAGATTCCAGAATTGTTAAAAGCAGCCAGCTCTACCCACGTGTGTCCTGCGGGGTTATCATGAGCGAGGATACTATTCCTTAGTCAAGGGGTCATTTAGAACAAGACTCTTTATTCTTTTTCATTTATAATCAACCACGGGAAGAATGCTCTCTAGGTTCCAAACAGAAACAATTTCATAAGATGCTCTTTCCCCAGCTCTTGGAGTCTGAGTGCAACATGTAGCATGTGACAGGAAGAAAATCTATATCAAGAGGGGGACCAGTGGGGTACCTGGGTGCTCAGTTAGTTAAGCATCTGCTTCAGCTCAGGTCACAATCACAGGGTCCTGGAATCAAGCCCTTCATCAGGCTCCCTGCTCACCAGGGAGCCTGCTTCTCCCTCTCCTTCTCTTCCTGCTTATGCCCTCTCTCTTTCTCTCATTCATACACTCTTTCTCTCAAATAAATAAATTTATTTTAAAAAAATGTTTTTAAATGGAGCTAAGAACAGATCTCTTCTGCTCTCCCAAATATCTGTATTTCACTTTAATTTCACCATAATTCCCTCCTTGGCTTTTACAAGCAATTGAAAAATAGAAGTTTGCCTTCCCTAATATAATGGCACCAATGAGATGATTATTGTGTCAGCAAAAGCAAATGCCTGTGGGTGGCTTATTATGGGAAATTTTCTGTTTCCACCAAGCATCAATAAGACAAGTTTTCTCCCTCACACCCAATAACAGTAAATGCCTATCCCTGCCACACTTTTAGAATTATCTTGATTGAAGAAGTCCATGCCCAGAAGGGAGAGGGGAAAAAATAACAAGCAGTCATTTTAAATTATGAAATCTTTATTGTCACTTTGTTAAAAATTGACAAAGCTAGAGTGCTAGGTTCAGGAGCGAGGTAGCAGTGACGTTTGGATGCTCGCTCTATGGCCCTGTTAAAAGAGGCCAACACTGGATCCTCGGGGAAACTTTCCTCCTTTGCAATCCTTTCTTTCTCATGTTCTAAATAGGGTTTCCAACAAGAAATTACATTAAACACCAACAAGATTGATCAGCTCATCGTTTTCGGGGAGCAGCTGATACAGAAGAGCGAGCCCCTGGATGCCGTGCTGATCGAGGACGAGCTGGAGGAGCTGCACCGGTATTGCCAGGAGGTCTTTGGCCGGGTCTCCCGGTTCCACCGCAGGCTGACCTCCCACACTCCGGTAAGTGGAGCGCCACCCGCGCTCCGAGGGCCTCCGGGCTACTGAGACTTGACACTTGACCAAATTTGTAAAGAATGAGAGATCTATGGAACAGTCAGCTATGATGTATTTTATGGTTAAAAGGGGGGCAGGGGAGGATTTTTAGTTTCATTTTGGCTCTATTCCCATGGAGTCCTACTTACTTAGAGGCTCCCACCCCCAGTGGAATGATGGCACTTCCGCAAGTCCTTGATCCTCTTACCTGTTATCCATGTGTTCTCTGTACGGGGCTTTCCCGACGTGTCTGTATCCTTAGGATACGGTGGTATGTGTTCTCGTTTTGCTTATAGTAGTAACTTTTCTGCTAGTGTCTGGAAGCTTTTAACATTTGTGCCTTTCTGGTGCTCTGTTCTCACCTTTGAAGGGTCAAAAGCACCAGTTTTCCAAGGCAGCTGCAAAGTTTCCCTTGACAGAGGGACCTTTTAGGAAGTTCAGGTGGAGTTCAGGCTATTCTTCAACGTTCGTTGCCTTCGTGCGCCAGAAGCTTTAATGATGACCCTATTGACCAACACAACTGGCCGCTTTCTCCTCCTCTGGGTCCCCAACTGGCTAACTTGATAGTTATTTCTTCATCAGACCAGCCTTAAAAATTAGGGTATAATTCCCTCATTCCTAAACATAGCAGTTTATAGTCCTTTTTCTTAGACTGAGGCATTACAGCATAGGGAGACCAAGGTTCTATATCCTGAACAATAAGATTGAGGATAAGAAAGAAAGAACCCTCTTAATGGTCTTTACTTTTTCTTTTTTTTTTTTTTTTTTTTTTTTAATTTAAATGATCTGCTTGTTGGTGTAAACCTGCCATTAACTGCCAATGAAACTTTGGCCACCATATCTTATTCTCTGTATAAACGTTGCTTACCTCAGATCACCAAACTTCAGATTTTTCCTAGGAAAAATACAGATTCTAGGCCTCACGCCAGAGAGTCCAAATTAGAATAAACACAGATAGGCCCTGGGAACCTGATTCTTTTCTAAAGCTGCCGCAGAAATGCCAATGGCAGCCATTTTCAGGCACAGCTAAGCAGACAGACAGACTCCCAGCGCTCCTCACACCCACCGCAGCCTATAATCTGGTTCATTCTGAAAACCAGACATCCCTGCTTTTAGGGATTGGAAGAAGAAAAAGAGGCCTCAGAGAATGAAACGGACATGGAGGACCCCAGAGAAATCCAGGCCGACTCCTGGCGTAAAAGGAGAGAGAGTGAGGAGCCCTCGTCTCCCCAGTCCCTTTGTCACCTGGTGCCCCCGGCGCCGGGGCCTGAGCGGTCTGGCTGCGAGACCCCTGTCAGCGTGGACTCCATCCCTCTGGAATGGGATCACACAGGGGACGTAGGGGGCTCCTCCTCTCACGAAGATGACGAGGAAGGCCCATACTACAGCGCGCTGTCAGGTAATGGCCTCAGGTCTCCAGAGCCCTTGAGGGTGACCCACCTGGTTATGTTTTTAGCACCTTAGCAAGACGGCCACCTCTGGATGGCCCAGAGTCCAGCTCATGGCTGACCAGACCTCTGTGGCTTCTTGTGTTCTATCCTGCCCACTTTGACTTACCTGAGAGTGGCTCATCCCTATCACAGGCAGAATGAAAGGGAAAAAGAAATGAAATTCACCTTGGAACAGGAAGGCTATTCCCTGATGGCTCTGGCTGTTTGGGAGGCTCATCAGTGAACTTTTCAATTTAGTTTCTCAGAGTTCGGTGGATCGTGTCTGTTCTTTCTGTGGACTTTCCCCACTCCCGCTACTGCTTCAGTCAAGAGTTGGCTGGAAAAAAAAATCCTTTTGGTTTTTTCAAGTTTTCTAATAAAACAGATAAAGGGTAGTTACTTTTCTTCTCCCGCTGACAATGTTTCTATGTTTTAACTTAATACTTGGGCATTCATCTACAGACTGCAGTGAGGAAAATGACATTGTTCTTTTTCAGATGTAGAAATCCCTGAAAATCCTGAGGCATATCTTAAAATGACCACAAAAACTTTGAAAGCATCTTCTGGTAGGCCCCTGCCCGTGCATGTGTCTCAACATGGCAGCGTCCTGTGGCGCACACTGCATCCTAAACCTCGCTCCCATGTCATGTCTGACCTTTGCCTTCTGTGGACACCATGCACCTTGGTCCTTGTGTCATGGTGTATTTACACTGCCATACTCACACGTACCTGCGTGCTCCTGACAAAACCCTGGCCAAAAAAAAGCAGTCTCCATGCCACCCCTCTCTTACCCCTCAGGCCTGTGCGGAAGGGAATCTTTCATGGTGCCTTTTAAAATGTTTATTTTCCCCCCATCTAACTGAGGTTCTTTGGCATAGGCCAAGCTTTCTTCATGGTGGCTTGGTTTGGAACTACTTCCTTCCTTGCTTATGGTGTTTCCTGGGAAGAAGATGGGTGGGTGGGGGTAAAGGTACTGTTGCATTTGCCACAGGAGAAGAAACTTTCCTTTCCTTGACTTGCAGCTCTAACCTTCGTTCCCTGTCCCATCCCATGTGCAATAGTGGGGTAGACCCACAAGTGGCCCTTTGGTCCCCAAGTCCATCCTGATGCTCACTCTACCCCTCTCCTGAGAGGCCTTCAGTCCTCTTGGCCCCCAGCTCCAGCTTTGCTGCCAGTGTCCCCACCACTAGATGTCCTGGCTCCAAAATGCCACTCATCCTGCAAAAAATCATATGTTTGTTGTGCTCCATTGTGAACCCATCTAGTGAAGGTACAATGCTGCTCAGTTGCATGACTCTCATTTCATTCCCTTCTGGGACATACTGACATTTTTGCAAACATGCATGCTTTGCAAGGAAAGCTGCAGAACTCATATTATACTATAACCTGATGCCATGTTACCCATGACCTTTTTTGTGTAACTTAATATGAATCCTTTGCTTAGAGAGAACAGACTGTCACTTGCTGTATTTTGTTTCAGGTAAATCCATTTCTGAGGACCACTCATGGCATGTTCCTGACAGCCCTTCCTGCCCCAAGCATCACTACAAACAAATGGGAGGTGATAGGAATGTACAAACCATCCCCTCAGATTCCAGCACCCCTTATAAACCGGCCTATGTAAGTCTGGGCTGCACTGAGAACATAACTCAAGTGCATGATTAATAGTTAAAGTTTTGAAGAGAGGGAGGGATATTGGTGTGTGCTGTACGTGCTTGCTTTCCACATGGATTTTGAGCTGGTTTTCCCATAGTGATAGTATCTCTGCTGACCTGTCCATACATCATTAGAACCCTGGCAGAACAGATTAAAGACTGGCTTCTGGCCAAGAACAGTTTTTGTGTGTATTGACATGATGGGGCAGTGATTATTACTGTTGAGCCAGTCATCCGTGTGAGTAGTGGGGAAGCAAAGCACTGGCTTTCCCAAGCTGCTCTTGAGCTCCCAAACTGTGTTCTGTTTACCTTTCAACTATGCATCCTATTCAAAACATTGTGCCTTCATATTTAGAAAGATTTGACCGTGTTTTATGGTAGACGTGGGTTTGATTCCTAACCCTACCAATAAACTGCTCTGGGGCCATAGCACTTTGTCTTGCCTCTGTAAGCCTTCCTTGCCTGAGGCTAAACCTACTGTACCTAATCGTTGTGGGAACTGATTTGTACAAAAGTATGAAGAAGACCCTGCCAAGTGGTCACTGTTACTATTATTACTATTACTACCATATATGGTTTGTCGTTGTTTATAAGAGTGACTGTTCCTTCTTCATTATGTTTTCCTCAGGCAACATGAGTCTTTGGCATGCTCTGGCTACGCAGCTGTTGGGGGCAGCCAGCCTAGGATTTAATGTTGGCTCCAGATCATCCCTAGTACAGGGAATT
Source organism: Canis lupus baileyi (assembly GCF_048164855.1). Taxonomy (NCBI): domain Eukaryota; kingdom Metazoa; phylum Chordata; class Mammalia; order Carnivora; family Canidae; genus Canis; species Canis lupus. The sequence goes on from NC_132846.1 coordinate 40,098,847, forward strand.
AGTGACAAGCGAGTTGAAATTAGGATGTCTGTGTGCACTTTTAATAATCATCTTATAGAGAAACCAGAAGCAGTGTGAGCAGCACTGGATTAGTCTTCAAAGTTCCCTCTGTGTCTAAGAGTGAATATTGCTGGATAACTGGAGAAGATTCTAGCAATACAGACAGACCCAAGTCATTTGATAGTGGGCTGCCATGCCCAATTCAGCAGCTCCTCCTCTTGCTTAGCAAGCAGTTGTCAGTTTTAGTCTGTCCCTTTGGGATACAGAATAAGACCTGACAGTCTGAGGGAGAGGGACCCCAGCACCTCACCTTTGCTTTGGATCCAGGGCCACCTGGTTTGGCCTCTCCCAGTGATTATGCTTGTGTTCTTCACCTGGCCAGTTTTAAAAGTTCCACTGATTTTGTGTGTGTGTGTGTGTGTGTGTGTGTGTGTGTGTGTGTCTGAAACTAGGCATGTCACCAGAAATCTGAAGAGGTTTATTTTTTTTGCATTCCACACAAGTTGGCCATATGGACACAAACCAAAGAAAGCTTGGCTTTTCTAAAAAGGATACATTTATTTTTGGAAAGGCCTGAGATAATAATAGCCCAATGAGCTCTGTGCTAATAGAAGAGTCAATATGTGCAGTGAAAGATAAATGCTTGGTAATGAATGGCCCCAAGAGGCAGATTTGTCCTCTATGTGTTTCCAATTCCTGGTGATAACCTGCCAACCAGCTCTAGAGAGCAACTGGGAGGGAGTACTGAATTTTGCAAAACACTGTACAAATGTGAAAGTGCACACAGTAACAGCCTGGCAAAAGTTTAAAAAGTTTTTAACTTTTTTTGCATGGTTCATTTGAGGAGTGTTAGGAAGCCCCAGATTAGGCCATTTTATTTCCAACACTGACATCTCACCTGCTTCCCCACCGTCTTGGCCTTTACCAAGGCTTTATTTCTGTTGTTAGCTCTGCTTACTTATAAATGCACCCAATACACTAAAAACTTCCATATTAATAGCAAGTTACCCTTCAAAGGAAAGAGATCCCGTATCTTCATTTCCTACCTGTTACTATGAACCAAGTTAATCTTCACACAGCTGTTGAAATTTTATGAATGGTAATGTAAAAACTGGCTTATTCTAGGTAAAGCTGCTGCTATCCCCAGGCACTGATGGTGGTAAAGAAGGCTCCAGAGTCTTGAATGGCAGCTCACGGCAGGAAGACAAAGGACTGGCCGCTCTCACCAGGCAGCAGTCAGGTACAGTTAAATTAGGCAGTTTTTAGGACAGGCAAAGGCTGTATTTTGAGTTAGCTGAGCTTTTACTTTAAGTCATTGTTCAACAGAACATTAATTAAGAATTGAACAATTAGGAGTACCTGGATTGCTCAGTGAAGCATTCAACTCTTAGTTTCAACTCAGGTCATGATCTCAGGGTCATAAGATCCAGCCATGTGTGTGTGGATTGCATGCAATGTAGAGCCTGCTTATTAATATTCTCTCTCTCCCTCTGCCTCTCCCCACCTTTAAAAAAAAAAAAAAGAACAACTATAATCTACCAAAACAGCCTATAGCAGTCAATGTTACTTTAGAATCAGCTGACTTATGGGGCACCTGGCTGGCTCAGTCAGTAGAGGGTGCAGCTCTTGATCTTGGGGTTTTAAGTTCGAGCCCCATGTTGGGCATAGTGATTACTTTAAAAGAAATTTTTTAAAAATGCAGAAACAGAACCAGCTGATTTGTATTTATGAACAAATTCCTAAGCTGTTTACTTTCAAAACTATTCTTCAAATATTAACAGAATGAGCCTCTTATGGTGAAGTGCATGTTTTAATGATGTCAATTATAAGTAAAGATCAGACATGTAGACGATGACCAAAGGGTTGCCAGGTGTCTCCTCACAAGACAGGTTCAATGATTTTAAAAGTAATTATTCAACTAAGCCAAAAGTCAAACTAATAGCATTGACTTGATGTTTTATGAACCAAAAGACAAAGTGCCCTAAAAACAGCATCAACTAAAATGCTGAACATGGGCCTGCAGTGCACGTTGGCAATACCATTGGGTCTCCTGCCCCCCGCTCCCCAGCTCATTCTAGCCTTTGTGGGAAGGTTGTGGCACAAGCCTTGAAAGAAAGCAAGGGAAGCATGCTATTGCATCCTTCCAGGGGAAGTGAGGACTCCTAAACCTGAGCCCTCAGCAAGGAGCATCCCCTACAGGTTTTGTCACCCTGATCCTGGACTAAGTTGGAGGCAGAGAGATCTGTCAGCACTATTGCTTCTTTTCATCAGTGACTTTTTATTCCAGGTGCCTTTGACAGATGGGAGCTGATTCAAGCACAAGAACTTCACAATCAACTCCGAATAAAACAGAACTTGCAGCAGCTGAACTCTGAGATCAGTGACATCACCACTTGGCTGAAAGAAACTGAAGCAGAGCTAGAGACATTAAAGGCGGCAGAGCCTCCCTCTGATATCTGGGAAATGCAGCTCCGAGTGAAGCGGCTTAAGGTGAGGGGCAGGCATGGAGGGAAGAGGGATTCAGAACGTGCATGTGGACACTTGCTGGGCAGGGCCAGCAGGGCACATCTGTCAGTGGTGCAGGTGGCACACTGCAGACCGGTATGGGAGCATTCTGGCCCATTCCACTTCTGAAACTGGCAAGGACATGGATGTAGGTTTTTGGTTTCATTCAGAACAGTGTCTGCATATGATCCCAAAGGCCAAAGAGGCGCTGGGGAGGTGCATCTCAGATCCCCTGTGACCCGCCTAGACTCATGGAGGTGCTAATGACCACTGCCAGGCAGCTTAAAAACACCCTTCCAAACTGTGCTGTCCACTCTGGTGGTAAAGTGTTGAGGATGAGGAGAAGGACCAGCTCACCTACTGATGGATTCTGTGGCCTGATGTGGTTACTCTGTTATACAGGATTTGTCACCCACATATTCTGCCATTACCCCACCAGAACTGGCCAGGGAGCCCGGGAGAAGAGGCCATTAGAGCCCTGCACTTGGAGGGTCCCCTGAGCATGAGCCTGAGCTCCTAAGATAACCCAGGGCAGGGGTTCGGGGTATCCAGTCAGTTTTCACATTGGTACTATTATTTTATGCACTAAAATATCTAGAATTACTGTTCATGCTAAGGAATAACACTTCTCTGATATCTAGGAGCATGTGCAGGATAACTATGTGTCCTTCATCTAGAAGACTTTTAATCTAGTCAAAAAATAAGCCCACCAGGGCTCAGGGGGTCTTTTCACGCCTCTGGTTGAGTTGGCCAGCCAGCAGACTGGCCTCTGCTTTCAGCCTGGCCAGCCAAGGTCACTGACCTTGTAAGACAGCTCCTCACCTGATGCTGCTCAGCCAGTTACAGGCAAGGTCACTCTTGTTTCTGTGGCCACGGCTTAGAGAAGTGTTTGGCAGATCCATTCCCCACTGAGGTTCACATGAACCCGACGTCACTATTTTCAGGATGCTTAACCCAGTCCTTTTCCTCTGCGGTAGGAGATCTTAAAAGCCTTTGACACCTACAAGGCTCTAGTGGTCTCCGTCAACACGAGCAGCCAGGAATTTCTGCAGACTGAGAGCGCGGAGTCCAACGAGCTCCAGAGTAGAGTTGGCCAGCTGGGGCTGCGCTGGGACGCGGCACAGGGAGCTGTGGAGAGCTGGAGAGAGGGCTTACGGCAGTCCCTCATGCAGTGCCAGGTATGCCGGCACCTAGGACCCGGTCCTGGGCACAGCCAGGCCCACGTGGGTGGGAGAAGCAGATATTTTTATCATGGGGCTGCTTTGGCACAAATATGGCTTGTGTTAGGGAAATGTGCTTTACCATTTGTTTCCAAGAGGCCCAGCTGCTGTCCCTGAGACCTGCCACTTACTCTGTGTCTCCTGTTCTGTTGCCCTGGCCCATTCCTTGCATAAGGGTTCCAGAGAGCATTCCAGTAGGTCAGAAATGCCACCCCACATGGCCCCATCTCTGTCCTTTTGCCAGGACCATATAGACCTGGCCCAGAGAAGGAGTGGTTCAACCCAACTCTAGAGCTTTAGTAGCTGTGTGACTGGGCAAATCACTGTGCCTGCTAGACCTCTGTTTCCTTATCTAAAAAATGAGAATAATGTTAGTCTTTACCTCGTGAGCTTCTTTTTAGGACTAAATTCGTATAATCTTAGCCCAACACTGAACACATGGTAAATGCTCACTCCGTGTTAGCTCTGACCCCATCTTTAGGAACACAAGCCCACCGGCAAAACCCCGCGCAGCCCTGTCCCTGGGCCACAGCCTGCCCTATTGAAGTGTCTCCCTTTGCCACTGAATCCAGCAGATTTGCTGAGTAATTTGCGTTGTCTATGTAATAGCCACGGTGGGGAGCATTCTGAAACCCTGCCTTTCTACTAGCCTTTTTCACTTGACAGAATTTCACATGCCTCCCAGGACTGTATCCTCTCTTCTGCTTTCCCTTTTCCTTGTTTTGGGGCCCTGGCATTTCATTTAAATCTGGCCCTTTGGGATCCCTGGGTGGCTCAGTGGTTTAGCGCCTGCCTTCGGCCCAGGGCGTGATCCTGGAGTCCTGGGATCGAATCCCGCACAGGCTCCCTGCATGGAGCCTGCTTGTCCCTCTGCCTGTGTCTCTGCCTCCCTCTCTCTGTGTGTCTCTCATGAATAAATAAATAAAATCTTTAAAAAAATAAAATAAAAATAAATCTGGCCCTTTTATTCACTGCACAAATACAAGAAGAGTAAATACTATGAAGGCCCAAGACGCTGCTTCTCAGCACACCTTCCTTTACAGAAGAGGCAGTGCCGTGATGTGTGTATGTCTGTGCTGTTTTTTTTTTTTAAAGGACTTCCATCAGTTGAGTCAAGATCTGTTGCTATGGTTAGCAAGTGCTGAGAGCCGGAGGCAGAAGGCTCATGTCACTGACCCAGAGGCCGACCCACAGGTCCTCCTGGAGTGTCAGGGAGAACTGATGGTAAGTTTCTTCTAAGGGGGACCTCCCTTGTCACTGACCTCCATCAGGTGAGCCCTTAGGTAGCCTCACCTAGTGTTCCTGGGAATGATGCCAGTGTGGCGTTCTGCACTCCTGCCTGGCTTGGTACCTATAAGTAGTTCTGAAGCAGAATGACTTGCAGGACGAGCCATGGCCAAAAGTAAGAAGTCTCTTAGACTCCCAGGACTTGGGGACATAGGTGTTTAGCAATATCCTGAGATACTTAAGGCCATTTGATTAGAAGTCTTTTCTCCATTGTGAATATGACTCATTCAGGGGAAAATATGCTCAATTACTCGATAGACACAAATGAGCTGTATAAGTTTTCTAAATCCACTATAGAAAAGTCTTATTTCTTGAAGGGTAGTTGTGTTGTGTTGTAATTTAAATTTAATTAACATATAATGTATTATTGGTTTCAGGGGTAGAGGTCAGTGATTAGTTATGTTTTCATATATTTATTTCACTAACCAGGTGACATTCTTATCCATAAATTTGTATGTGGTTCAATTATAAAGTACTGGTTATTATTTAATAAACATTCTTATGCTAAAATCTTTGTAAAGTCCCACTCTCAAGAGCAGCACTCTTCAACAAACTTTCTGCATGAAGGAAATGTTCTGTGTCTGTGCTCTCCAGTATGATAGCTGGAGGTGGAGGTGGCTGTGGAGCAGTTGAAATGTGGCTACTGTAACTCAAACTGAATTTTTCATTTTAAATAGCCCCATGTTGTCTAGTGGCTATCATATCGGACAGCAAGCAAGGGGATCAACAATTCAGGCTAATTTGACACATGCCTTTATTTCTTGAGCTGCTGTTTCTCAACTTGTCCAATTTAGATGTTTCCTTGACTTCCTCCTGCAGTGGACCAAAGTCCCATCTTCCACTTACTTCTTTCCTCTAACTCCTCCAGCATTAAATTGTCTTCAGAATAAGGAGGAGTGGAAAACAGTATAACATACTTGCTGCCCAAATGATGCTGGGCTTGAAGACACCCACAGGCACACATAAGCAGAAGATTCTGGAGTTGACCCCCGCCCCTCATTCATCCTGAGCTTTCCCAGCACTAAGAAACCCTCCTCTGGCCACACTAAGCAGCTGTTTCATACATTTTATTTATAGCAACTGGAAAAGGAGCTCGTGGAACGTCAACCTCCAGTAAACACTTTACGAGAGATTTCAGACAGTCTTCTTTCTAAGGGGCATGGAGAAGACTATATTGAGGCTGAAGAGAAGGTACATGTTATTGAGAAGAAACTCAACCAGTTACTGGAGCAAGTGTCCCAAGATTTAATGTCCTTGCAGGGAAGCCAGGTGCGTCCACTTACAGCTTTTTTTTTTTTTTAAGTGCTGTTATTTGATAGAGAACGAACACAAGCAGGGGGAGCAACTGGCAGAGGGGAAAGGGAGAAGCAGGCTCCCTGCTGAGAAAGGGGACGATCCCAGGACCCTGAGGTCATAACCTGAGCCGAAGGCAGATGCTCAACTGAGTCCCCCAGGCCTCCAACTTGTGCTTTTAAATAGAAAGATGTCTGCTTAGATATGAACAGGAAAGCAGTATGGCAGCCTTGCTGCAAGAGGGAGGCCGTTAGCACGTGGGCTGAGCAGTCTCCAGTCCTGTCCCTTACTAAAAGCTGTGGGGCCTTAAAAAGTTACACTAGCTCTTTGACGTTGTCCTATCATTTGGAAGGGGAAGACAAGAATGTAGTATCTACATATTCATATGGCTGGCCTATGAAAAACAAGTCTAATCCCTCTATCATCTCTGACCTGCCTTCATGCTGAACAGAGCCCTCTTCACTGTCTTGGTCACTGTCCCCTGACCCCCCCCCCCCCACCCAGTTCTCTATCTTCTCTTTAAAATGTGATCCAAGTCTGAACAAACCCAAGCTATGGCCTCATCAGACTTAGGGCAGGCCTGCCCTCTCCGTTCTGGAGTTACATTTTTGCCCATGCAGCCGAGGCTTTGGTGTGTTGGTGGCCATGTGATTACATCAGCACATCTGAAGCTCACTGTCCAGTGATCCTGTCCCTCTTGCTGCAGCTAAACTCAGTGTCCCCCAGTGGGTGCTATTGGTGTTTAATGCTAGTGGTTGGCCTTGCCTTGTCTGAGAGGGACTTTTCTAGACAAAAAGAAATGTTAAAGTGGGGAGTGAGAAGAGGAGCTCCTTCTTCCAGAAAGATTTGAGCTGGGGGAGGGGGTGAGTAAAACAGTGAAGAATCTGCATGAAGCACATTGTTGTGCTCTTGAGACTATTCAGAACCCTCTGTTTCCCTGAACTGAATCCTTGGGGTGTGGATTTCAGAACCTGGATCCATCTCTGCCCAGCTTGGACGAGGTAGACTCCGGAGACCAGCCTCCAGGAACATCCGTGCCAGCTCCCCAAGCACAGGTGAGAGCCCCTTTCTGCCATGAGGATTGCGCTGGTGGTTTTTTCAAAGTTACCGAGGTGACAGGAACTGGAGACTCCCAAGGCCCTGTCCCTCATTTCACAGTAGCACAGATCCACTTCCACCTGCTGGTCAGTGGAGAGGCTGACTCTAAAGATTAAAAAAAATTTTGAAATACACCTTTAACAACCAACCCATCTGAAAGGCTGTCTTATCAGCTGCTCTTCCCTGGAACTGAAGAAGGTTGTGAAAGACGGGAGCCCTTCTAGTATTGTGGAGGGGGCTTCCCAATATCCCCCATTAACCACCAATCAACAAACGGGACCGTGAAACTCTCATTAGTTTAACAAACCCAATTATCTCTTACCTCATGGAGTACAATCTCAAATGTATTACTCTGGTCTCAAAAGCTTGGCAGGAAGACGACCTAAGGCAGGCATGTTTTATCCTGGCCAGGACTAAGTCTTCAATTACTAACTGGATTATTTTTTATCTAGCAGTGTGGAGCAGAGAGAATGACAAAAGACCAGAATAAGATGGACAGCAGGTAAGGGGGCCCCCGCAGTCACAGCAGTGAGTCCCCCTGTTCCACACAGGCACCATACCCATCTTCCCCCAGGCCACGCTTGAGGTCTTTGTTAACAAAGAGACTGGGTTTTTTTTTTTATTTGGTCTGGAAAGAGCTGGGCTGCTCTTCCAGGACTGAACCACTTTAATCTCAGGTCCTGGATGTCTTACTTGACACAAGCGAGGGGTCGGGTAACCCGAGGTGTGGCGGGGGTTGGGGGGGTTGCCTCTGGAGTCTCCTGCTCAGCTCTCCACCTCGTCCGTTGGCAGGGTGCCCGGCCCTGCTGGCCCCGGCAGCTCCCGGCCACAGCGCTCCTTCGTGTCGCGGGTGATCCGGGCCGCACTGCCCCTACAGCTTCTCCTCCTGCTGCTGCTGCTCCTGGCCTGCCTGCTGCCCTCCTCCGAAGAGGACTACAGCTGCACCCAGGCCAACAACTTCGCCAGGTCCTTTTACCCCATGCTGAGGTACACCAACGGGCCCCCTCCCACCTAGAGGCCCTGCCTGGCCTGCAGCACCGCACCACCAGCTCGTTCTCATGGGTGCCCAACTCGTGGCCCCAGACCGGTCAGTGAGGGGCCCTTAGCGTTGGCCTGACCCAGGGACCTGCTGCGGACCCGGCCTCCAGGCTCAGCGGAGAGGGCTCTCACTCTCAGGACCCAGGGCAGCTTTCAGCTGCTCTTCCTCCCTGGGGGCCGGGAGCCTGGGCAGCAGTTACCTCGGGCGGTTTGGCAAAACTAGTCAATTGGTCTCGGGATCTGTGGAAACTGCAGTTTCCCCAAAGAGCCAAGCACTCTGTGAAATTCTGATTTATCTGTAAAACACTATAAGTGTAGCTTATATGCTCCATGAACAGTAGCATTCATCACATATTACAGAAACAAGCAAGTGGATTCCACCTTAGAAATGGTTCAGAAACTCACAGGCACCCTTAGCTGATTGATTGAAACAATCATATTTAAAATATTTAGAATTAATGTTACTCCAATCAGCTAGCAATCTCGAGCTACAGGTTATAAACCAAAATGTTCTGTTCTGTACTTAGGTCTGCTCTTTTATATTGCTTTAAATTTTTAAAGAAATTATATTGCATGGATGTGGTTATTTGTGCATATTTTTTAACAATGCTGAATCTGTATGAATAATGTAAACTTTGATTTTTTAAAAAAAATCAGATTTTAGCTTGAGCTTTTGACTAATGTACAGTAAATGCCAAACTACTTGATTAGGGATGTTTTTGTAAGTTAATTTTATAAGACTTTTCACCTTTTAAGTGATGCTTCAGGTTTTGTTTAGCTATTTGGCCATGGGGTGGGGGGTTGTTACCAAAACTTGAAGCTATTTGTGGTATGTATGTTTCTCATTAAAACAAACAAAAAAATATCCATCCTTTTGTTGTGCTGGATTATATTACAAATTAAATGTTATACATAATCTTCCACAGAACAAAAATTATTTTTAAAATATTTGGGATTTATTGGTTTTTAATTCTAAGCTGAATTTTATATTCTGCTTATTTAGCTTTATACAGAGTAACTTAGAGGAGATCTAAAATCCCACAACTTGTAGATGTGGACATTACCCAGTGTGTGACCCTCCAAGTGTGTAGGGAAGGATGAAGGCAGCATGGCAGGGAAGGGAGGTAGAAAAGAAAGGATTATTTCACCCAGATATTTTTTTTAAGATGTAAGAGAGAGAACATGAGTGGGGAGAAAGGACAAGCAAACTCCCCAATGAGTGAGGAGCCCAACATGGGGCTTGATCTCAGAACCCGGAGATCATGACCTGAGCCAAAGGCAGACTCTTAACTGACTGAGCCTCCAGGTGCCCCCACCTAGATTTTTCTATTCCCAGCTCTTTCCAAAGCAAACAACATTTAACAAATGTTACAGGCAAAACCACCTGCCTTCCAAAGAATTCTATCACCACTATTTCCCACTGAAACAAAGAGAGTGTGATTAGAACTGAACCAGTTCCTGGGTTAACTGCTCCTAACCTGCATCTCTTGACACTTGAGAGACACCACTGTCCTAACCACCACCTCAGTCAGTTCTCCTTCTCTATCTACCAAGTACACACCTTGGGGGAAGCCAAGGAGGCTTGCGGAAGATGACCAGACTTCCAGCACCAGTGGCCGCTTCTGTGAGTCAGACGTTGCAAGCAGCTTCATGTAATGGGTACCAGTTGAAAAGAATCTGTCTTGACGTTACCAAATTGATGAAAGTGATGGGGAGAAAAGGGTACTTTGCAGTTTAAAAAGTCTTTTGGGGGATCCCTGGGGGGCGCAGCGGTTTGGCGCCTGCCTTTGGCCCAGGACGCGATCCTGGAGACCCGGGATCGAATCCCACGTCGGGCTCCCGGCATCGAGCCTGCTTCTCCCTCTGCCTGTGTCTCTGCCTCTCTCTCTCTCTCTCTCTCTCTCTCTGTGACTATCATAAAAAAAAAAAAAAATTTAAAAAGTCTTTTGGGGGATCCCTGGGTGGCTCAGTGGTTTAGCGCCTGCCTTTGGCCCAGGGCGTGATCCTGGAGTCCCGAGATGGGACTCCCGGCATGGGCTCCCAGCATGGAACCTGCTTCTCCCTCCTCCTGTGTCTCTGCCTCTCTCTCTCTCTCTATGTCTATCATAAATAAATAAATCTTTAAAAAAATATTTAAAAAGAATAAATAGATAAAATTAAAAAGTCTTTTGATGCTTTAAAATAATTTCTTTTCATGGATGAACAAAAATCCCAGAGGGACATTTAAGTGAGAAGTGTTACCCAAACTTTTTCTCTAAGCCACTCAGTTGGTTAGATGCTCCTTGCTCCAGTTCTGCCAGAGGCAAAAGGCTGAATCTCTACTTCCTTCTCTTCCTTTCAGTCTAAGGGACATGATGGTTCTGGAAACCTTTGACTCTTGGGCAAGTCAGAGTTGCAGGAAAAGGAACGCATCTGCCTAATTGTTTACATCCATTCTCAAGATAAAGGTCTTTGAGTCTTGAGTCTGTACTCCAGGCTTCTAGACTCTACCCTCCTTGCCCAGCAAGCCTCTCCTCACTCAAAGCTCAGCATATTCCCAAACGTGTGTTATGAGATCGTGTTTTATACCTTTAAGAAGTTTTGCATCTTCCATTCCCCACACACGTTGGAAATTTTCAAACAACTATTAGGATTAATTTCACTTCAGTATGAATGAGTGACTTTTCTCCCCATCCCTAATGGGGGTATCATACTAATTGACTTAGATGGGGTAATTACAGAAAATCTACCCAAATAATTGACTTTTACATGGGTGGGCCACCTTTTGTTTGAACACATAGTACCTGCGATCATAAATCACAAGGGTGAGATTAGCTGACCAAAGATTAAATTGCTACTGTTTAAAAAAATCTTTGGGTCACCTGGGTGGCTCAGTCAGTTAAGCATCTGCCTTTGGCTCAAGTCATGATCTTGGGGTCCTGGGATCAAGCCGCACATCGAGCTCCACACTGAGTGTGGAGTCTGCTTGAGATTTTTCTCTCTCCCTCTGCCTCCCCCCGCCCTGCCACTTGTGCACTCTCTAATAAAATCGTAAAAAAAGTCTGATAGCTTAGACAGACATTCCTAACCCTCTTGATTTGCAAGCAAGCATTTGTGTTTATGTACCTTTTTCCAGGAAGAGTGTTCATGGTTTTCATCAAATTCTTAAAGGGTGCTGCATACCTAAAATAGAATATAATGGGAACACTGACTACTTAGCCTAATTATTGAAAATTCTTATATTCCCAACAAATACATTTTTAAAACCAAAATTATGCAAAAACACTTTATTTAGCTTATGTCACATTAAACTTTTCACAACAGTTCCATAAATATTAAGGGGACATAGCAGAGGAAAAGCAGTACCTGGAGGAATGGAAAGCAGACCTCAAAATCTGCTTTCACACAACAGCAAATATTTATTTGTAAAAAGGCTGAAATGTCAAAGCCTGCTTCATAGTACAAAGCATTCACCTGAAAAAACAAAGTATAGCCACTAGCAGGCTCTGAGGTACACGGGACCACCCAATAATCAAGTTACACAACCAAGAGTCGTGGCATTTAGACACCCAACAGAAGAGCAAACACCGCAGTGTAGACTGTGCAGTTAGGAGCTGCTCCAGGCTAGTGTTAGCAAACCTTTCCCCTTCCCATAAAGGAAACCCTCCAGCACCTGACAACCACTGACCTGACAAGTGAATAGGATCCTCAGAACTCAAGGAGGGGGGTGCGGATCCTTGACTCCAAAACAACAGAAAAGTTATAAGATTACATATCGCAGAGACAATCACATCTGAGAGCTGCCACTGGAGCTGAGATTCCAGCAACTTTGAGAGCTATATAAGAATAAATGGCATGTGTTTCACACTATTGTATACCAAACTCCACAGGGAAGCATCAGTACCTAAAAGGCATGAGACTTTTACATGGGTGAATTTCCAAAGAACGTACTCCAGTGCATTTAGGAAAAGCAACAGCAGATAGAAGGAGGTGACAGGAGTACCACTCACTAGCTTATGAGCCCAGGTGGGAGGACAGGAACGAAAGAACTCATTGTTTTTTCCACCTGTCTGTAACATTTCATGCAGACCCCCATCTAAGCTGAAAAGGTAAGATCTGCAGGAACAGTAGAAGGCAACCAGAACTTTAATATCTGTTATGCATGGAGATTCAACTCAAGCTGCAGGACTTGCCTCCCTAAGTACCCCCTCCTTAGGGAGGCAAGTCCTGCAGCGGGAACAGTGGTGGCCAGGCAGCAGAAGACTTAAATTCATGTCCAAGTTTGGCCATAAGTAGTTTTATGACCTTAAGCAGGTCAAGCCCTCTGGGCTGTAATTTACACATGTGTACAAGATGAGATTGAACTTCTGTGTCAGGTTTGCAAGCTGTCCCTGTATCTACCTACAGAGTGTTGTGCAAATTGGGAGGGCCCCACTTAAACCAGAGTGGCCATGCATGTCAGATTGCAATTGATGAATGCAACCCATGAATATCTTTCTTAGTGTTTTGTTTTAAACTGCATGATTACATTCAGCATTGGACCTCTGCCTGTGTTCAGCTCTGTCACTTGCTTCCCTGTGTGACCCTGGGCAAATCTGCTTATACTCTCTAGTTTCCACAACCAGAAACTTAGGATCACGGTAATTATTATTAAGTGTGAAAGTATGAGGCATTGAGAACTGTGTCTGGCACACAGTAAGTGTTCCACAGATATTATTTTAAGGTGCTAAATGATGTATTTTTATCATTTCCTTCACTCAGTCTTTATTATGTTTTCTAAAAGGTTTTTAGCAGCTTAAAGAACTGTGTCAAATCTTATTTAATAAAAAAATTTCATTTCAAAATAGACCTAGACGCTGAAGTTTCACCTTGAATTTGAAAAGGTGTCTCTACACAGGCAAGCTCCTTAGCAGATTTAAATAACAACCAAGCTGTTTCCACATGCTGGAAAATTCTAGAGTTGCTCCACCTAGCTTATATATATACGAATATATAAGTTACTCTGCCAAGAATTGGTAACTGATCTCTTTTTTCTAAAATCTAGAATAATTACCCTTCCGACCAAGTTGGCAGATGAAACAATCCAAGTAAAGACTATCTGACTGCAGAGCCTGGGTAGATTTTGCACTTTTTTTTTTTTTTTTTAATACAGTTAAGACCCTCCAGACTTGTTATTAGGCTGACTTACTCTTCTGTTCCCCCTCAATTTTTTAAGAAAAATCTCTTCAAAATGCTTTTGGGGTTGAATCTTCTTAAGTTGGTCCCAGTGGACAGTATGCATGTGACAGGCCTAAGGCCACACAGAGGAACTGTGGGGAGGAGGGGCTGTCAGGACAAGGTGTGAAAACTCACTGCAGCCCCTTGCTCACCCATGCAGGTCCTCTTTAGGGACTGTCAGCTTCCTCCCAAGAATCTAAGTGAACACCCTGTTCTAATGTTCTCTATGTTAAGAATATTTCACGTTAATTATTTCATTAAGATTTGTCCACATGACCTCATATGAGACACTCATGTTTTTGGACATAAGCCCAAATCTCACGCATCTCTCACAAATAAGTTTCTCACATTAAACAATAACTTGCAGGGATCCTGGGTGGCGCAGCGGTTTGGCGCCTGCCTTTGGCCCAGGGCGCGATCCTGGAGCCCCGGGATCGAATCCCATATCGGGCTCCCGGTGCATGGAGCCTGCTTCTCCCTCTGCCTGTGTCTCTGCCTCTCTCTCTTTCTCTCTGTGTGACTATCATAAATAAATTTAAAAAATTTAAAAAAAATTTAAAAAAATTAAACAATAACTTGCAGATCAAAATAAAGGAAAGGACTCTTGCCACAGGAGTCTGAGGCAAAGCTAAGGATCACTTTTCCATAATACATAAAATGTAGTTGGGTGGGTTTTTTTTTCCCTCCAATACTCAAATGAATTCCTGTTTACAGCTGTCAAGTCCTATTTCCCCTAGTTAATTCCTTTTAAAAAAAAACTGATCTTGAAAAAACCAAAATCCTTGCTTCACTAGGGCAGAATTTTAGGTTGTCCAAAGATCATTTTGAATGGGGTATGGATACCCCCAAAAAAGACATTTAAAAGAAAGCACTGTTAAGGAGAAATGATTCATCTTTAAAATGGATATTGATATAAAGACAGCAGACTGACAACACACTGGTGTCAGCTTTAGTGGACGTGTTTGGAACAGATGGGCACAGAGATTCAAAACATTCCTATCATCTGCGACAAACCATGAGAGACACCTAACTGTGGGAAACAAAAAGGGTTGCAGAAGGGGAGGAGGTGGGTGGGGGGATGGGATAACTGGGTGACGGGCACTAAGGAGGACACTTGATGGAACGAGCACTGGGTGTTATAGTATATGTTGGCAAATTGAATTTAAATTTTTAAAAACAATTTAAAGAACACTCCTTTCTGCAAGGGGGAAAGGGCCCTAGAATATTCAAAACAATACAAAGGATAACTTTCAACTGTAGACCACATTATCTCAACTGCCTACATGGCCCAATTTTAAGAGACAACTTTGCACCAAGGAGGCCCCCTAAGCTGGTCTAACCTCTATCCCCAGCACACCCCTATGGTATTCTGAGCAAAGAAGAAATTACCAAAAGTATTACAGCCCCCTCATGGGCCAGATCCAAATGCAGGGAAGCAAGCAGCCTCAAGAAGCATGCAGGAATAGTTAGGAAATGCACGGTGGGCACTAGGAGACTTCAAAGCACACACACCAGTCTGGAGAAGCACAGAATTTGGCATGGAAAGGTGCTTCGACACCTGAGATCAGTCTGGTTTCTACCTTGAGCATCAAAATCCAACCTAAAAAAATGTCACTATGTGCTACTGTGGCAGTGGCTTGGACCTTATTCTGTTTTTTGTTTTGTTTTTGTTTTTGTTTTAATGTGGTAGTCTCTTTTGTAAGTACAATTAAGAGAACTTAACAATTCGACAAATAATTGTTTAAGACTGCCTCCTCTGCCTCCCATTTCCTATTCTCCTACCTCGTATCTTCTGTTTGGTGGGGAGTGGGGAGTGGGGGGTAATTCTAGGCTGGCCAGAAAGAAAGAAAATTGACCTTCTGGATGACACTGGCTCCTGTAAAATACAACTCATATGTTCCGCCCTGAATCTCACCTAGACGACAGCACTGAGCCACAAGGAATAATTTCAAACCATGTCAGAATACAGACAATGGTGTGCTCTCTAGGTCTGGTCCAAGTGTTTCAGAAGCAGCTGTGCTCAACTTTTAGTAAAACTGCACCATTATCCAAATTAAGATTTATTCAAGGACTCCCTAGCAGAAACCAACCTTTATAACATCGAATTTAATCTTCCTAAGGATTTAGTAAATACAGAATGTGCTACCCAAAGTAAACCCATTTTCAAAAAGAGAATGAGTTTAATCTCCTACCACAAGGTAATTTTTTAAAACAGCATCACAAAAATCAAACATGATTATTTCACTGCTCACTGCCAAGGTAGGGATGTAACTCATTTTATGCATTCACTATGTTCCTGAAGATTTCAATTTTTAAAAACTGAGTTAAAATTGTAATTCCAGAGGTGCTTTATCATCTTGTCCTATTTATGTTCCACTTGGAAGAGGAACTAATAGTCTTCTGTGAAGTTTCTATTTCACCCAGCTCGCCATATAAATGTTCTGCTAAGAAAATAGTTTAAAAGAGCCCTAGGGTGTAAAAGAATTCTTTCTTGCTATAAATAATTATCCCTAAATATTTTTTTTTAAAAGTAGAGCTCACAAGCCAGGTCTTATTCAAGTGAGATGCTCACCAATCTACATAGTCTGGTCCTGAACTTTGCACACACGGCCTGACACGTCCCTGTCTGTGGATGGCTAATGATGGTGGTTGTGGCTACCCCAAAGGAAGCAATGTGGTCGTGACCCAAACCCACAGGAGAAACCCATTCCTGCACATGCTAGGTCTTTCTCCAGCACACACTGGGCCCTTTGGAACAAGAGAGTTGTAAGGAACGCCAATTCCAGGGGCAAAGAGATTTAAATCTCCACAATCCTCCATAAAAGTGATCATAAACCTAAATGCACCCCAAATAAATAGCAGGTTCTATGAACGCAAATCAAGAGGAATGAACCTCTATGGAGATGGCAGCAAGGTCTGGAGGAAGGACATGGCTCACTTCCCAGCCTGTCCACTGGCTCTCAGGTCACAGTCCCTCTGGCCTTCAACAGTAAGAGCAATACATGACTTTAATCCTCACAGGCCTGTGAGGTAGGTGTGTGGAACCAGTTCGTTGTCATGGTCTGCAATCCTACAATCAAGTGGCCGTGAAGAGAGCAAACAAAGGTCTACGTAAGGGCAGGCTAGGTGACACAGTAAAGGTTAGTCCACTTCCTATAAATGCCCCATCCTCTCCCTTCTCCACATTACAGACCTTCCATATCAGATCTCCACCATTCATTCCAAAACCTTTCAGATGTTTTCCAGAGCGGTGGGACGGAGATGGAAAGTAAAAAAGGGACCACACTGAGATCCTATGAGGCCAAGCAAGATGTAAAGTCTGCCTTCAAACATGCCCCCTGCTACCACAGAACACTGGCTTTCTCACCCTGACTCCTAAGAAGAGGGGAGGCCAGGTGAAGGACATGACACAACTGCACCTGCCATAACCACATGAGGCAGCACGCATGGGAAAGATGACGAAGGCTCCCCACTTCCGGACGGAGCTCATGGTTCGCACCGTGGTTCACACGTCAGCCTTTGGCCTCCTCTAAGGCCTGTTTGCTTCAGACTGGGCATCACTGAGATGTGGTCTTCTGGGAGCCCTCCTTGCTCTCACTCTCCTCTGCTGGGCTGCACTCGGACCCAGTGACTGAGGACTTGTGCCCGCGGAGTGTGTGCGCGTTCAGCATCTCCAGCAGCAGGTCGTAGACTGGGACCACGTTTTTGCACTTCATGTTGAGCAGGTGTTCCATGCCCTTGTTACTGTGGAGACAAAAAGATGCCAAGGTTCCTTCCCATGAGGTAGCCATCAAAACTTTTTCCCAACTCTCCCCAACAGAGCCAGTCCACCCTCTACCCCCTAAGTTCCCCCCACCATTTGTTCTAGTGTTCTTATGTCTTTCAATCATCTACACTTAAGGGCAAGGACCTTAGTGTCCCACCACCCACCCATAGTGGCCTGACAGCACCTGGCACAAACTGCAGTTAATTCTCATTGTGCACAGTAGTTACGTTCTGTATGGTTGCTGCCAACACTGAATTAGCAAATACTCTGCTTCTGGGGGAAATGCAGGGTTTGGTTCCTGAGAGGCTCTGGGCACAACATTTTCATCATCTAATTAATACATGACTTTGGCATACCTGTGTTTTTGTTTAAAGACACCTTTTTTAAAGTAAACTGCTGCTTCATTAACATTTAACTCACAGTTAAACTAACATTTGTGCTACTACAGCTCATGCATGAACCAAGCTGATGTAACATGCATATCTTCTCCATAAGGCACATCAGAGCCTTCTTGCACTCAGAAACACTGACAGTGCTTCAGCACTATGCTTGGGGGCCATTTATAGACAGTGAAATCGCCAAGAAAAAGAGCAAAAACATGGCACTAACTAGACCATGCAAAGGGCATTAGAGTATGAGAGCTCAAATAAGAACACACCTTGTTTGACCTCAGTTGGGAATATAAGTGTGGGCAACCCCAATTTTTTGCCACCCTGAGCATGTCCTTGAAGGACAACAAAAATGCCACTGAATGTGGCTTCAGGGGTTACAAATAATTTTTTAAAGGTGGTCAAATTTGCAAATACAGAATCTGTGACTAATGAGAGTGGACTGTATCTGTTCTGCAAATGGTCATGTGTCAATAATTATTCAGGAGGAACCAAGGCAGAGGCTGTTTTCATTTCCTCCTTTGTTATAATTCTTGAGGTGAATACTGTCCTTCCCCACAGCCTCTAGACTTTCCTCCTCCTCAGGTAGCAATTACCTTCCATCCCCATCTCCCCTCTGCCAGCCCCAGGGCAGGGCCGCCCTCATCCTAGAAACCATCAAACACCTGCCGACACAGAACCATCACGGTGCACTGGCCCCCTTTCCTCAGCACACACGATGGACGTTCCCTGAATACACTCTACTCACGGTCCTGTCCTCCCAACCCTGCGGGCCTCGCCGGTTCTCTCAGGTCTCATTCTTAATGTCCTGATGCTAAGACAAGAAAAGAACCACTCCCAGGGAAGGCTTTGTGTGCTTCCCCAGATCGCTAACCTCAGGAGTTGATCTCGAGGAGCTGGGTTTGGCTTCCTCAAGTCAACGACCTCAGAGGGGCGCCTGGGGCCTCCGGCGGTTAAGCATCTGCCTTCCGCTCAGGTCATGATCAGGCCCGGAATGGAGAGCCCCACAGTGGGGAGTCTGCCTCTCCCTCGCCCTCCCGCTCACGCACGTGTGCACACGTGTGCGCGCTCGCGCTCTCTCTCTCTCAAAAAAAAAAAAAAAGAAAAGAAAAGATGAAAAATGACCTGAGTGGTGGTATAAGCAGGGGCGGCATTTCACATTTGGGGAGAAACTTTAGAATTCCATAGCCGAGCCCAAACCCCAGCAACTAAAACCCAGATGCGGGACGCCCAGGTCCCCTGCCAGGCCCAGCGGCCCTCCCTCTGGAGGGGCTGCTTCTCCTTAGAGGTCAACGCTCTACCTTCTCGCTCTCAAGCGCGCACACTCTCCCCGCGCTCCTCAGCCTTGGCAGGGCGCGCGCCCAGGCGGCCGAGCGGCCCGCGGGGACGTACCTGGCGTGTCTCACGTGCGAGAGGAGCATCAGGAGGTTGGCCAGGCGCACGGGCTGCTGCTGGGACGGAATCCCGCTCTTGGCGATCACCCAGACCAGCGCGTCGGTCACCGCGTTGAGCAAGTGGCTCAGCTTCCGGCTGCTCTCCGCCTCCTGCGCCGCGGCAGCCAGAGGGTACATACCTGGGCAGGGCGACAGCCCCCCCGCGGCGCTGAGCGAAGGCCGGGGCTCGCCGGGGCGCCCCGATGCGCCTGTGCGCTGCAGTCACCGGCCCCTGGGGTCCTGCGCAGCCTGGCTGAACGTGGGGCTGACGGTGTCTCAGGACGCCACCTGGCCCACCGCCGTGGCCCTTCCCAGCGGGAAGACTGTCTAAGGGCCTGAAACCATTGCATAGTGTTTCTCAGCTGCAGCAACCAATACAGAGGCAGACACGGTGGAAAAGTGAGATTGATTCTACTCTTCGCCCCCAGGAGGGCCCCTCATCTAAGGGGAGTCTAACAACCCTAAACTAGTGACCACTGCCAGGCAGCCCCCCGCCCCCTGCCACCCCTCTTGTGTGCCACATGCAGACAGCCAGGGCGGGCCCACGGTCCAGGCCCGTGGCATCACTCCTCTGGCGGCACCTTGCCAGGGCCGGAAGCCCACCTCTAGCTCTGAGCCCAGACCAGTTTCCCAGCTCTTCCAGCCCAGCTCCTCATTGAGCAAAGCTTGCAGGCACATGTCTCCCCAGATTCCCCAAACCATCTCATGAAGTAGATTGCTTCCCTTATTCTGCCCTGTGTCTAATTCCCCTCTGACTCCAGGATCTGAGATACTGTGGCCTCCCAATATTTGCATAACAGCTCAGGTAAATCTTCGTGCCCCCACCACCAACCCTGACTCCTCCATTCCTGGAGGCAGGGAAATAATCAGCTTCTCTACTAGGCTTTCCCTTTCAAAGTAAGAATAAATGGCACCTATGTGACATCATCAGGGGAGCAGCCAGCTGTGGGCTATAATGATCATGAGGACCAGCACACCATCTTCCACTGAATTTGGGCAATTTTGTTCTCTATTTTTATTGGCATCTGCAGTTCAATGAAGGTAACTCAGTTCAATACAGTTCCGCTGAGGCAAGGGACATGTTGAACCACAATTATGCAAGTGTAATGCTTTACCACATCCCTGGGGGGCATGTCCTTCCACAATGATGATGCAGACTTAAAATACTCACCTCACAATAGCCCACAGCTGCTTCTCTAACTCACCTGCTCACCTCGTTCTCCACAGTGACTCTTCCTGGGTCTTCCTACATCCTCAAAACTCCCACTGAAACCCATAGCAGGTAACCTGCTCTCCCACTGCAGGGGAAATACGCCCCACCCTTGGCCCAAGGTGCCCCTCTTAGCCTCCCTCCGAAAAGCAGACCTCCTCATATGGCTCCCTTCCCAGCTCTTGGGCCAGAGTCCAAACCATCTGGTGCAGCTCTCAAAGGTACCAGGCCTCCCTCTGCTCTTTTCGTCCTCATTTCCCACCACACCTCACCTTGAGCCCTACTTTTAACTCCAGAGCAGGTGACGCACAGAACATACTGAACTTTCCATTTAAGAACTCTCTTTCCCCCTTTTCCTCCTCTCCACCCTCTCTTCTCTTGCTTATCTACATCCACTTTTCCTTTAGATCCCAGCCTGGTTGTAAACTTCCTTCTGGAAGCTTCCCTGACTTCCCTACCATTTACCATACCACCCTAAGTCTACCTTGGGTCCTCCTCTGGAGCTCTGACGGTGCCCAGGGCACTCCCAGCAGATGGCACCATGTTGTCCCACATCCTGGATTTCCTCGTACACACCCCATGGCCATCCTCCCACCCTCAGAGACATTTATTATTTATTCATGAGAAACAGAGGCAGAGACATAGGCAGAGGGAGAAGCAGGCTCCATGCAGGAAGCCTGATGTGAGACTCGATCCCGGGACTCCAGGATCATGACCTGAGCCAAAGGCAGACGCTCAATCGCTGAGCCACCGAGGTGTCCCGCACGTCCCCTAAAATTGACCCCAGCTCCATTAAAAAGTGCTTTAACTATTCTTCAGTCTATTCTGCTACGTCATGTGTGCCCCATGGATTTCTACTTCATAAATATGTTTTTGGAGTCTAAATGGGATTAAAACTGTGTACCAGTACTTGTGTCAGTCCAAAGTGACAAAGTGAAAATATAAAACTAAGTTCTCAGCTAATATACAAATGCTCATAGCAACACTACTCAAGATAGCCTAAAAGTGGAAATAAACCACATGTCCAAAAAAATAAAAATAAAAAAATAAACCACATGTCCATTAATAAATGGATAAACAAAATGTGGTATAGCCATACAGTGGAATATTACTCCGCCATAAAAAAGAACAAAATACTGATTCATACCACATGGATGAGCCTTGAAAACCTGATGCTAAGTGAAAGAAGCTAGTTACAAAGGACCACATTTTTCATGAATTCATTTATTGCACCCATCCAGGATAGGCAAATCTACAGAGATAGAAAGTA
This sequence comes from Canis lupus baileyi, assembly GCF_048164855.1. Taxonomy (NCBI): domain Eukaryota; kingdom Metazoa; phylum Chordata; class Mammalia; order Carnivora; family Canidae; genus Canis; species Canis lupus. The sequence continues at coordinate 40,120,552 of NC_132846.1, forward strand.
GACTAGTCCTGCCTAGGAGTAAGGGTGAGACAAAAATTAGGTAGTGATGGCTAATGAGTTCAGGCTTTCTTTTGAGATGATGAAAATGTTCTAAAATTGGTTGTGATAATAGGTACATAAGTTTATGAATACACAAAAATCCACTGAATTGTATACTTTATTCTTTTTAAAGATTTTATTTATTCATTCATGAGAGAGACACAGAGAGAGAGAGGCAGAGACACAGGCAGAGGGAGAAGCAGGCTCCATGCATGGAGCCTGATGTGGGACTCGATCCCAAGTCTCCAGGATCACGCCCTGGGCCAAAGGCAGGTGCCAAACCACTGAGCCACTTGGGCTGCCCTGAATTGTATAATTTAATGGGTGAATCATATAGTGTGTGAATTCCTCTTCATAAATGAGTAGTCATTGCCCCGGAGAAGCCCTGGGTCTTATATGGGCTGTGGGGACAGCACAACTCCGTACAGGACCATCATTGTTGTTTTGTTTGTTTTTAAGATTTTATTTATTTATTCATGAGAGACGGGGAGAGAGAGAGAGAGAGAGAGGCAGAGACACAGGCAGAGGGAGAAGCAGGCTCCATGCAGGGAGCCCAACTTGGGACTCGATCCCAGGTCTGCGGAATCACGCCCTGGGCTGAAGGCGACGCTAAACCGCCGGGCCACCGGGGCTGCCCCAGGACTATCATTGTTAATCACTAACAAGGAGTTTGGGGACAGGAATCACTGAAGTTTTAGATGGGCTCTATCAGTTTTAGATATGGGAAATGCTTTTATTTGCAAGAAGATTAACTTCTATAAAATCATCCCAGGAAGGGGTCGGGCTGAAAAATACCCATTTTGCTGCCTCTTTGGTCAGCAGTGCCATGCCTGCACTTTGGGCATTCACACACACTTGAGGTCAACAAACACATGTTTACAGAGTGATTGCTAAGTGGCAGGCTCCGGCAGAGGCAGGCGACAGGACACAAATTCCTGCCTCTAGGATGCTCACTGCCCGGACACACAGGAAACAAAAAATAATCTCTTCTACCGGCCAAAAGTAAAAGCATCAGTTAGGATTCATTTTAGAACAAAATTAAATTGCTTTTCATGACACTAAAGAAATAGAGCATAAAAGGCAAGATCTTGGCACCATGCCTCACGCATACCAAGAAAGTAAAACAAAAACAAAGACATACTCTCCTCTCCTCTTTATCACCTAGGAGCAGCTGTGTGTTCCTCTCACTAACCCACCTGATGACATTCTGAGCAGCAGGTGGCCGAGGTGGGGGGCAACCCCCAAAGATCTGCTACATCCTATGCTCAAAGGATAAAGATATACTGAAGAGAAATAAATCAGAAAAGCTGAAGTGCTTAGCAAAAATCTCAGAATACTAACCAAAGGAAAAACGTCAGGCTTTAGGAGGCATATGTAGTAGTCACTTATTTGATTTGTTTTTTAAGATTTTATTTATTGACTCATGAGAAATGCAGAGAGGCAGAGACACAGACAGAGGGAGAAGCAGGCTCCATGCAGGGAGCCCGATGTGGAACTCGATCCCAGGACACCTGGATCACACCCTGGGCTGAAGGCAGGTGCTAAACCACTGAGCCACCCAGGCTTCCCTGCTTATTTGTTTTAAGGAAAGGGACATCTAGCAATAACCCATCCTTTATCACCACCACCTATTCCAGCACCAAGAGAACAGGCTGGCGTGTGAGAAGTGCCCATGATATGAAACCAGCAGGCTGACATTCACAATGCTTTGTGTCCACGTTCTCAATCAACAAAGAAGGACCTGTCTTGCCTCTTCGGTATCCTTGTGTGTCCTTCTGTGCCTCTGCCTTCCACCCACCCACTTCACGAGAACTCTCCCGAAAACTCAGAGTGAACCAGGGCTTGAATTGATGTGTTAATCATCTTACTATCAAAGAGGATCACCTGGTTCTACATCTCTATTTGTTTCATTGAAAAGTTTGATCCTTTTTAACCCTTAAAATTATTCTGATAAATAGACCTATTCCTAATTTTAAATATTTTTTAAAGACTATCTGCAGATTGACCCCACTCTATATCCTAGATTTGGTACCCTTTAATTCTATCCAACGGACGACTTACTCAGTTTCTTCAGATTTCTGGGTGACAAGATGGCCGGTTCCACTACTCTTAATTTGGATATGCTGTTAACTACAACGCTTGTATAACACCTCTGGGTTCTAAAACACGTTAGCAAACACTGTAACAGGTTGTCAAATGCAATGTTTTCTGTCATCTCTGAGTTTTAGGAGCCCCCTTGAAGGCTGAATATAATAAAGTAATTCCAAAAACCCCCCCATATGTGTGGTGGAAGAGAGAAAGTCCTGAGAGAGAAATTAAAATGGTGATGTCTTTTCCCTATCTCTCCCTATAGCAAGGATGATGTTCTTCAGTTACTCAAGCCTAGCAAGGACCAGACCTGATTGGCTATTTCAGTGTATATCCCTACTCTAGACCAAAAGCATGTATCTAGTTCACTTTGACACTTTTACTATTTAGAAGTCACTAGCATGTACCAGAAACTAAATAAATATTTACTGAATTGAAATTTAATTGGATAATAAAGTGAATATTCATTCCATATTATATGCACTATTAGAAGAGATAAGTAACCCAGAAGTTTGCAGCTCTTTAAAACATAACTAGGGGATCCCTGGGTGGCTCAGCGGTTTGGCGCCTGCCTTTGGTCCAGGGCGCGATCCTGGAGTCCTGGGATCAAGTCCCGCATCGGGCTCCCTGCATGGAGCCTGCTTCTCCCTCTGCCTGTGTCTCTGCCTCTCTCTCTCTCTGTGTGTCTATCATGAATAAATAAATAAAATCTTTCAAAAAATAAATAAAATAAAAAAATAAAACATAACTACGTACACCTGAAATATTGTAGGTCAACTGTACCTCAATAAAAAAAAACAATATCCCATTAAAAGTGGGCTATTTCAACAAATACTTCCCCAAAGAAGATATACAGATCACAAACAAGCATATGAAAAAATGCACCTCATTAGTCATTAGGAAAACACCAATAAACCACAATATACCATCACACACCTGTTAGAATGATGAGGATTCTGCATCCTAGAAAACACCTCAGTTCCAAGCAAATCTAAATGGTTGGTCACCCTAAATTACATTTATGTAAAATTTTATAAAATGCAAACTAATTTACAGTGACAGAAATTATATTGGAGGTTGCACGGGATTGGACGAGGAGGAAGTGAAGAAGGTGGAAATTACAAAGAGGCACAAGGAAACTTTTGAGTGTGACAGATATGTTCACTATCTGGATTGTGGTGATGCTTTCAGGGGCAATATATATAAATGTCCAAAGGCAGGGCACCTGGGTGGCTCAGTGGTTGAGTGTCTGCCTTTGGCTCCGGGTCATGATCCCGGGGTCCTGGGATCAAGTCTTGCATCAGGCTCTCCCCACAGGGAGCCTGCTTCTCCCTCTGCCTATGTCTCTACCTCTCTCTCTGTGTCTCTCATGAATAAAACAAAATCTTTTATATACATATATTATATATATATTTATAATATATATGTCTAAGGCATAAAATTATATGCTTTAAACAGGAACAATTTATTGTATATTAATTATGCCTCATAGTTCTGTTAAAAACACTGTCATGGCTGTAAAAAAAAAAAAAAAAAAAAGTTCTACACACATACATACATATAACTACTAACAAAGCCTGGCCTGGCCACCTAACATGTTGATACCAGTGCAGACCTAAAAGATGACATAATCTCAACCTGAGCTCATCACTTACACAGGAAAACGAAGCCAACCTACTGCGGGAACTGCATCTGATAGCCCAACACTTGACTAGCAGAGCTAGAGAAGCTAATAGCAAGTAGCAGCCTCAGAGACTCCACTCTCATGATATGAGACAGAGAACATCCACAGCCTTTTGACTTTAAGAAACCTGCTCTAAAGCCTCCACCCTGTGCTGGGTATGGTTCCTGCTGGGCAGTATGTCTTTTCCACTCATGCTGCAATCCTTGTTCTCTTCATCTTTCTTTTTCTATTTTGTATTCATTATATTATCTGCAGATTTGTCAATGTATAACTTACAATAATCTGCACATATTTAATGTGTATGATTTGATTCATTTTGATTTGTATTTGTGTACACACACACACACACACCAGTAAAACCATAACTGCAATCAAGATAATGAACACATTCATCACCCCGAAGTTCCCTCATTTCCCTTAGTAATCTATCCCTCCATCTCTTCTGACCCCCATCCCATCCCCTGACAACTACAAATCTGTTACTACTAGAGAAGTTTGCTTTTTCCAAAATTTTATATAAATTAGATCTTATAGTATGTATGCTTTTTTGTTTTCTTTCATTCAGTACCATTATTTTAAGATTCATGTTACACATATCTATCAGTAGTTCAATGCTTTTTATGGCTAAGCAGTATTCTGCTCTATGGATATTCGTTTGTCCTCTCACCGGTTGGTGATCATTTGGGTTGTTACCAGTTTGGGGCTATTACAAATAGAGTTACTATGAATATTTGTGTACAAGTTTTTATTTTTTTTATTTTTTTGTACAAGTTTTTATATGAACATATGCCTTCATCTCTCTTCAGTAAATACCAAAAAGTAGAATTAATGGGTCACCTGGTAGGTATATGCTTAACTCTTTAAGAAAATGTTAATCAGGTTTTCCAAGTAGTTGCACCAAAAAAAAAAAAAATTAAGTAGTACCACTTTATATCTCTGCCCCCCACCCCAGTAGCGTATGAGTGTTCTCATTCCACATTCTCCTAAACCCTTAATATGATCAGTCTTTTTAATTTTAGCCAATCTACTGGAGTGGTTTATCATTGTGTTTTAATTTAGATTTCTCTGATGAATAATTTTAGCATCATTTCATGTAATTACTTGCCATCCCTATATCTTCTTTGTCCATACATCCATTCAATCATTTGCCATTTTAGCTCAAGCACCATTGACTGAAAAGATCATTCTTTCCCCACTAACTTGACACTTTGTTAAAAATTGCTTGTTGTATATTTCTGGACTCTATCCTGTTTCAGTGATCTATATGTCAATCCATGTTTTTTTTTATTACTATGGTTTTCAACTAAATCTTGAAGTCCAGTAGTATAAGTCCTCCAATTTCGTTTTTTTTCAAAGTTGTTTTGACTGTTCTAGGTTCATTATATTTCCTATGAATTTAAGGATCTGTTTGTCGATTTCTACTCAAAAAAGCCTGAGAGTTTTTATGAGTGGGATCAAATTAAATCTGAATGTCATTTTGAGGGAGGACTTACATCTTAACAATACCAAAACTTCTAGCTCATTAACATATCTCTCCATTTATTTAGAATTTCTTTAATTTCTCTCAGCAATGTTTTGAGTTTTCAGTCTCACACCTTTTGTCAAATTTATCATTAAGTTTTATAAGTTTTTTTAAGTTTTATAAGTTTTAATGTTATTGTAAATAGTACTGATATTAATTTCAATTATCATTTGTTCATTGCTACCATATAGGAATACAATTGACTTTTACACATTGACCATTTATCCTACAACCTTACTAAACTCATTTTTTGTAGACTCCTTGGGATTATCTACATCAATTAGCATGTTTTAAAATAGAGTTTTACTTCTACCTTTTAATCTAGATGTCTGTTCTCTCTTGTCTTGCCTTATTGGCAGAACTTATAGGGCAGAACTTCTGGTAAAATGTTGAATAGAATTAATGAGAATGAATATACTTGCCTTGTTCCTTATTAAGTATAGTATTTGCTGTAGGTTTTTAATAAATATCCTTTATTAGGCTGAAGGAGTTTCCCTGTATTTATAGTTTGTTTAGAGTTCTTGGCAGGAAGGAGTGTAAGGTTTTGTCAAATGCTTTCTTGGCATGTATTGAGATAAAATTTTTTTTTCATTATTATTCTGTTAATATGAATTATGTTGCTTGATTTTCAAATGAGTTATCTTTTTAATATATTTTCAATTTTATTTAAATTCAATTAATTAACATATAATGTATTATTGGTTTCAGAGGTAGAGGTTCATCAGTCTTATATAACACACAGTGCTAATTACGTCACACGACCTCCTTAACGTTCATCACCCAGTTACCCCATCCCCCGATTCTCCTCCCCCCAGCAATCTTTAGTTTATTTCTTATAATTAAGAGTCTCTTGTGGTTTGTCTCCCTCTCTGATTTTGTCTTATTTTTTTCCTCCCTTCCCCTATGATCCTCTGTTTTGTTTCTTAAATTCCATATACAAGTGAGATCAAATAATTGTCTTTCTCTGATTGACTTATTTAGCTTAGCATAATATCCTCTAATTCCAACCATGTCATTGAAAATGGCAAGATTTCTCTCTTTTTGATGGCTGAGTAGTATTCCATTGTGTGTGTGTGTGTGTGCCCATTGTGTGTATGTGAAAAAAAATATATATATATATATCTCATATCTTCTTTATCCACCCATCTATCATTGTACATCTGGGCTCTTTCCATAGTTTGGCTATGTGGATATTGCTACCATAAACATTGGGGTGCAGTGCCCCTTCAGATCACTACATTTGTGTCTTTGCAGTGATTTTAAAATGCTAAAGAAATCTTCTATGCCTGGAAAAATTCCACTTGTTCATAATATATTCTTTGGATTATATTTGCTAACTTTTTTAGAGATGCAAAAAATCTATTACAAAATTTAGCATCTTTGTGCATGAGAGATATTGGTCTGTTGTCTTCTTTTCTTCCAATATACTGATCTGGATTTCATATCAGGGTAATGCTGGCCTCATAGAATGAATTAGAAGGTATTCTCTGCTCCTCGATTTTTTGCAAAAGTATATGTAAATGTCATGGAGGTTAAATAATATGCTACTAAGCAATGAATGCATCAACCATAAAATCAAAGAAGGCACCTCTGGGTGGTTCAGCCAATGAAGTGCCTGCCTTCAGCTCAGGTCACATTCCCAGGGTCCTAGGATAGAGCCCTGCATCAGGCTTCCTGCTCAGTGAGGAGCCTGCTTCTCCCTCTCCCTTTGCCTGTCACTCCCCTTGCTTGTGTTCAATCTCTCTGTCAAATAAATAAAATCTTTTTTAAAAAAAGTACATGGATACACATGAAAATGAACCCACAATGATCCAAAATCTTTGGGATGCAGGGACCCCTGGGTGGCGCAGTGGTTTAGCGCCTGCCTTTGGCCCAGGGCGTGATCCTGGAGACCCAGGATCGAATCCCACGTCGGGCTCCCGGTGCATGGAGCCTGCTTCTCCCTCTGCCTATGTCTCTGCTTCTCTCTCTGTGTGTGTGACTATCATAAATAAATAAAAATTAAAAAAAAATCTTTGGGATGCAGCAAAAACAATTCTAAATGGAAAATTTATAGCAATACAGGCATACCTCAAGAAACAAGAAAAAACTCAAAGAAACAACCTAACCTCACACCTAAAGGAACTAGGAAAAAAACAACAAACATAGCCCAAAATCAGCAGGATGGAAATCAAGATTAGAGCAGAAATAAATGATAGAAACTAAGAACAAAACAAATAGATCAAATCAATGAAACCAGGAGCTGATTCTTTGAAAAAACAACAAAACTGATAAATCTCTAGGCAGACTCATCAAAAAAAGAGAGAGAGAGGACTTAAATAACCAAAATCACAAATGAAAGAGAATAACTAACATCACAGAAATACAAACATTGTAAGAGAATATTATGAAAAATTACATGCCAATAAATTAGATAACCTGGAAGAAATGGATCAATTCCTAGAAACATATGATCTACCAAAACTGAAGAAAAAATGGAAAATTTGAAGACTGACTATCAGCAATGAAATTGAATAATTCAGAAACTCCCAAAACCCAAAAGTCGAGGACCAGACAGCTTCACAGCCAAATTTTACCAAACATTTAATACCAAAAGATTTGATATCTATGCTTCTCAAACTATTCCAAGAAAATAGAAGAGGGAGAAAACTTCCAAATTCATTCTATAAGCATTACCCTGATACCAAAACCACGTAAAGACTCTACAAAAAAACAGAACTGTAGGCCAATATCTCAGATGAACATAAATGCAAAAATCCTCAACAAAATACCAGCAAACTGAGTCCAATAATATATTTAAAAACTCACTCACAATATCAAAGGGGATTTATTCCCGGGATGCGAGGTGGTTCGATATTCACAAAACGATCAACATGATCCATCCCATCAAATGGTAGCATTCTCCCAGAAAAGCCATCTGGGAATTCTCTGAGCCTGGAGTTTTCTTCATGGTAAGGTTTTTAACTGCAAACTCAATTTCCATAATAAATATATGGCTATTCAGGATCTTCAAATTTCTTGAGTTAACTTCAATAATTTGCGTCTTTTAAGGAAATTTTCCATTTCATCTAAGTATTCAAATGTACTGGCATAGTCATTCGTAATATGACCTCATTATTCTTTTTAATATATGCAGAATAGTAATGTAACCTCCCTCACTCCTGATATTGGTAATTTGTGCCTTCTTTCATTTATTCTGACCAGTCTGCCTAGAGGCTTATCAATGTTATTGCTCTCAAAAAATCAGCTTTTGGTTTCCTTGATTTTTATTGTTTTCCTTTTTTCTGTTCCAGTGATTTCCACTTGAATCTTCACCATTTCTTTTCTTCTTCTGCTTACTTGGAGTTTCATTTGCTCTTCCTTTCCTAGTTTTTTTTAAGGTTGGAAGCTAAGGTCATTAATTTCAGACCTTGCTTTTATTTTAATATGGGCCTTGAGTACTATAAATTTCCCTCAAACTACTGCTTTAGTTATAAGTCACAAATTTTGCTATAATGTGCTTCCATTTTAAGTTAGTTCAAAATTTTTTTAATATTGCTTTTGATTTTTCTCTGTGATCCATCGGTTATAAAGATGTACATTATCTGGTTTCCAAATGTTTGGGAAATTTCCAAGGTCTTTTTGTTATTGGTTTCTAATTTAATTCCACTGTATCAAAGAAAATATTTTGTTTTGTTGTTTTAAAGATTGTATTTATTTATGAGAGACACAGAGAGAGAGGCAGAGACATAGGCAGAAGGAGAAGCAGGCTCGTTGTAAGGAGCCCCATGTGGGACTCGATCCTGGATCCTGGATCATGCCCTGAGCCAAAGGCAGAAGCTCAACTGCTGAGCTACTCAGACATCCCAAAGAAAATATTTTGTATGACACAAATCCTTTTTAATGTATTCAGACTTGTTTTAGGATTTTTATGCTTTCTTGACAAATTTACCCACTTATTTTTATGAAAGAAACTTCTTTAATCCCTAGAAATACTCTTTGCTCTAAAATTTGCATTTTCTGGGGCACCTGCCTCAGTCGGTAGGGCATGCGGCTTTAGATCTCATGGTCTTGAGTTCAAGCCTCACACTGGGTGTGGAGATTACCTAAATAAATAACTTAGGTATCTTTTAAATTTACTTTTTTTTTTTTAGACAAGGTCATTTATTTATTTTTTTTAATTTTTATTTATTTATGATAGTCACACAGAGAGAGAGAGAGAGAGAGAGAGAGAGAGAGAGAGGGGCAGAGACACAGGCAGAGGGAGAAGCAGGCTCCATGCACCGGGAGCCCTACGTGGGATTCCAGATCACGCCCTGGGCCAAAGGCAGGCGCCAAACCGCTGCGCCACCCCGGGATCCCTAAATTTACATTTTCTAATAATATAGCCTCCCCGGCTTTATTTCGATTAGTCTTAGCATGATACCTTTTTTTCTATTCTTTTACCATTAATTTATTTATATCTTTATATTTAACTGGGTTTCTTGACAGCAGCAAATAATTGCATCCTGTTCATTCAATCTTTTCCTTTTAATTGAGGTATTCACCACACTTACATTTAATATAATTATTGATGGGATTGAGTTTAAATGTACCATCTTGTTATGTATTTTCTATTTGTCCTATCTATACCTTGCTTTATTTTTCCTTTTTTCTTTGTTAACTTTTGTATTATTTTTTATGATCCCATTTTATCTTCTTTCTTGGTATTTTAACTCTGTTATTTTATTGGATGCACTTGGCTTTATGATATACATATTTAACTTATTGCAGTGTATCTTCAAGTAATACATAGCACTTCAGGTACAAAATAAGGATAAAATACTTCCATTTGTCCTCTCCCAGCCTTTGTGGTCTTGTCATATGTTTTACTTCTACATAAAACCGCGATATATTATTTTTGCTTTAAACATTAGATTACCCTTTAGTTTTAAATAAGAAAAAATTCATTTTTATTCATTCATATTTATCCACATTGTTACCATTTGTAGGTCCTCTTTATTCCTTTGTGCAGATCCATGTCTCCATCCAATCTCATTTTCCTCCTACTTGAAAAACTTCCATTAATGTTTCTTACAGTATAGGTCTGCTAGTGGTGAATTCTTTCAGTTTTTGTATATCTGAAAATATTTATATTTTGCCTTCATTTTTGAAAGACATTTTCATTGTGTAAAGAATTCCTCACGGTTCTTTCTTAAAGTACTTTAAAGATTCCATTCCCTTGTCTCCTTGACTTCCATCAGAACAGAAATTTGCTGTCATCCTCGTCTTTGTTCCTTGTATATAATATCTTTATTCTCTGGCTGCTTTTAAGATTTTTCTTTTTTTAAAAAAAAAAAACGTTTTATTTATTTATTTATTCATAGAGACAGAGAGAGAGAGGCAGAGACACAGGCAGAGGGAGAAGCAGGCATCTTCTGCTTGATGTGGGACTCGATCCAGGGTCTCCAGGATCACACCCTGGGCTGCAGGCAGTGCTAAACTGCTGCACCACGGGGGCTGCCCAAGATTTTTCTCTTTATCATTGGCTTTAAGCAACTTGATTGTGATGTGCTTTGATGTGGTTCCTTCATGTTTCTTGTGCTTGGGATTTATCAAGCTTCTTGGATCTGTGTGTTTATAGTTTTCATTAAATTTGGAATATTTGCAACCATCGTTTCTTCAAGTATTTTTCTACACCCCACTCCCATTAGAGATTCCAAATTCATGTATATTAACAACTATAGTTGTCCCCCTGCTCACTAGTGCTCTGTTCACTTTTTTTTTAATTTTTTATTTATTTATGATAGTCACAGAGAGAGAGAGAGAGGCAGAGACATAGGCAGAGGGAGAAGCAGGCTCCATGCACCGGGAGCCCGACGTGGGATTCAATCCCGGGTCTCCAGGATTGTGCCCTGGGCCAAAGGCGGGTGCTAAACCGCTGCGCCACCAGGGATCCCTCTGTTCACTTTTTAAACAGTTTTTTTTTTCCATTCTGATAGGTTTTATTGCTATGACTTCACATCCACCAATCTGTTCTTCTGCTATGTATAATTAGATTCTACAAGTGCTTGACAACACTTACTCCATCCTTGGCCCTTCATCTTGTTCACGCCTGCACAATGACCTCCCCCTGGGGCTACATTTTCCAGGCCCCATGGAGGCTGATGTATGTCCTAACTGGTATCAGGAAGGCTGGCTCTGATTGCCCCTAAAGTGGAGCACAGAAGGCACCACTTTAGAAAATTAGGAGACACCCTCTGGCACATAGATGGTGCCACTTGAGAAAACTCCCTGTGACCTTACCACCCTATCTCTCTATAAAAACTGGGGAGTTGGAATCCCTGGGTGGCGCAGCGGTTTGACGCCTGCCTTTGGCCCAGGGCGCGATCCTGGAGACCCGGGATCGAATCCCACGTCGGGCTCCCGGTGCATGGAGCCTGCTTCTCCCTCTGCCTGTGTCTCTGCCTCTCTCTCTCTGTGTGTGACTATCATAAAATTAAAAAAAAAAAATTTAAAAAAAATATAGTCTAAAAAAAAAAAACTGGGGAGTAAGGTCCAGATTTAGTGGATAATAGGAGAGAATAGCTGTGTACTGTCTAGATTGTCCATCTGCCCAATTCCTCAATCAGTAAATTACCCTAGATAAAACTGTGACAACAGTATGGTTTGCACTGTTTGTTGGTCTCAAAGTACTTTCTCAGTCTGGAGGATATTTTACAGTCCCTCTTCCACCTTATAACACAGATGTAAATCCCATGGAGACATAATTTTCACATTCAGAAGTTTTTATACATGTTTCATTTTTTCCATGTCTCCACTAAATCTGTTCATGCTTTCCTCTACATCTTAGGCTTCTGGAAAATAGTCATAGTAATTATTGTTACTAAACTATTGTTTTAATGTCCTTGTCTACTAATTCTATCATCTGTATCATTTGGGGGTCTTTTCTGATTTATTGGTTTTTCTCCTCATTAGAAGGTCATGTTTTCTGCTTCTCTGCATGCTTGCTAACTTTTGATGGGTTATCAGACATTGCAAGTTTTACCTGGTTGGGTACTGGATATTCTTGTATTCTTTTAAATATTCTTGAACTTTGTTCCACGATGCAGTTAAGTTACTTTACAATGAGTTTGATCCTTCAGGCATGCTTTTAAGTCATGTTTACAAAGACCAGTGCAGCCTTTAGTCTAGGGCTAAGTTTGCCTCACTACTAATGCAACACCTTTTTGGGCACTATATCTAATGTCCAGTATATTACAAGGTTTTTCCTCTGGCTGGTGAGAACATGAACTATTCTTGGCCCTGAGTGAATGCTAGGGATTATCCTGCCTGCTCCTTTCTGATGGCTCTTTCTCTGTCCTTGGGTAAGTATCCTCATAAGCATGAGATTAGTGCTCAGCTGGACTTGAAGGGCGTCTGCTACAGATCCACCAAGCCTCTGCATTCAGTTCTTCCCTCACCAGCTGTCTCCTCCCCTGCAAATCCCAGCTGTGATGGCCTCCCCAAATTCACAACTCTGTCTTCCTAGTGCAAGGAGGCCAACGGGATCTGCTCTCCCTATGGAACCTGGAAGTTGGCTCTACATAGGAAACTGGGTGATCAAAGGCTTCATTCTGTTCGTGTCCCTTCTCTTGGGGATCACTGTCATGTGTGGTTTGTTGTCCAATGTCTATTCTGTACATTCTCTAGGGTTTTTCTTTAATTTAAGGTGGGAACATAGATTCTGTCCTTATTTTTAATGTAACACTACAAATAATCCAGAACAAAAACAACAAAGCCTACACTTTCAAATGCTTAAAATCCAGCACAGATAAGGCCCCTCTCCTGACAGTGGAAATTTTCCAGTAGAAACAGAATCCCATTTTCCTAAACCCATTTGACAACTGTTATGACTACTGAGTGAGAAAGGAACTTTGTTAAAAGAAGATTTCCTAAATGTAGATTTACTGTAAACAAATTCTACTCCAATTACCACCACAAGTGGTAATTACATCACGTGCCTGACTCACCCTCTGTAATTCTCCTCACATGGTAGTCCTGTCAGATGCTGCAGGAGGAATGCCGTAGCCTAGTGTTTTCTATTTGCACAGATGATGCTTCTAGCTTTCACAACAACACAATATGATGTCTCGGAGGCTAAACTGACGGTAAGGAGCCTTGCCAAACAGAAGGCTTTATGCTGCAGAGTGTTGTAACAAGAAGCAAATGGCTTTCCAAGGAGCCCTTTGCTGTACAGAAAAGAGTTCTAAATTATTTCTGAAAGTAAGAGAAGCCCCGTAATCTCTTGTTTGATGATCCTCCTGTGCCGAGATGGGAATGTACTTTTCATGCAAATCCTCCCTTTAAAAAGACAGAAACGGCAGCACACCTGTGAGGTAAGGTCTATAGGTAGGTTCAAAGAGATCAGGAAAAGTTGGTTTTCTTCCGTGATGAATTTCAGACATCTCAGCAGGATATTTTCTATATGCACATCACCTCAATTGCTGATGTAAGCTGGGCCCTCGTGATGCGTTGTAAAAGGTGAATGGTAACAAATGTGAAGAAGGTACCAGAAGCCCCGGAGCATTTAGGAGGCTTCTTTGGCTTTCCCTACAATTTTCATTTGTCCAACAATTGACCATTGTTCTAGTCACAAATTGTTTTCCCGAGCTGCAGCTGAGAGTGCATTGGGTGCAAAGAAAATATCCCGCCAGGCAGGTAGAGCCAGAATAAAACCCAACTGGGCAGTACCCAAAGGGTGTCTACAGGGTCTCTGTACCTCACATGACCTTCAGATTCCTTCTTTGTTCCCCTTTTCCCCCCTCCCTCAAGACTTAGCCCAGATCCAGCCCATCTATCTCCATGCTCTATATGAGGGCTTTTCAAAGTATGGTCTGTTATCAGCCCACAGAGATAAGCAGAAATTGAGGGTAAGCATGGGGAAACTCTTGTAGCAATTGACAATAATTTTAAATCAATTTTATCTAATAATAAGAAAATTGGACCTATATTTTACACTTTTACTCCATTTTTTCTACTAATTTATTTTTATTATATTTTACAAAAGTAACTGTCTGTAAAAATATGGAAGTTAAAAAAAGAAAAAGAACCTGATCTCTCACCACAGACAGCTTGAGAAGCACTGCCCTGTATGTTTCCCTTTCCCCTTCACCAAATCCAGTGCCAATGTCCAAGAGTATATAGGGGTGTTCAACATACAGAAAAGCATAGGCTACTGAAGAAGAGGTCAGCTGGCCCCAGAACATAGCCACAGGTTCTGCACTGAGTTTTGGCTTCAGGATCTGCTGCTTTGGCTGATTTAAAATAAAGTAGTATAATACGATCCCACAGATTCCTATCATTCCAAATATAGAAGTTCTAAGGTCAGATAAGATCCAGGGAGTAAAGCCCCATATGATGCCCAAATGAAGTGAGCTGTAAGTCATCATTTGAGGATTAAAACTTGCATATACATATAATTTCGGAAAGAGATAAACCAACAAGAGTAAATAGCTAAGCAAAGCAATCGACACCGGGGATAGCAGCTGGGCCAAATACCAGGTCAGTAAACTGAACAGTATGAACACTACATAGAAACCTAGAAATGTGTGCGAAGTAGCACCATCATTTTTACTGCAGCAATGTTTATAATGGCAAAAATAAATAAATAAGTAAATAAATTAATTAATTTAAAAAAGCTGTAATTAAGTAAAGGTCCATCAATAAAGAAACAGTTGAACACCTTAGACAATGTCCTCATTCAAGACTGAGTTAGATCTCTCCTAGTTGACCTGGAAGAATTTTACAGCATTTTGAAAAGTAAAAAAAGCAGGACACAGAAAAGTATTCATATATATGTGTCCCAATTTTTTTTAAATGGGGAGGGGGGAGTTCATCTTTGTGGATATTGAAGGTGAGGTATTATTTTAAAAGATTATTAGAGAATAGAAGAAGGTATGAAGTCTATCTTCCAGCAAGATGAGTTATTTGGTGTTGGGGTGGAAGAGTCAAGCAAATAATTAGATCACAGCAAGCCTCTTTCAAAGTCTTTAAATTTTTAACATAAGATGCTATGCTGTTGATGAAAAATTATACATATAAGCCTGTGTATAAATGGCTAGCTCTCTATATATGTGTGTGTGTGTATCTGTCTACCTACCTACTTACCCATCTCTATCTATCTACCTACATCAAACAAGATCTGTCTATCTACAGAGAGCTGTTAAAGATCAGTTGCCAGTGTTATAATGGTTATCTTGCCCAGGCATGGGGGAGATTCCTGTGATTTTTTTCTTCCTTTTATGTTTTTCTCTTCTTTGAATGTTGACAATAACCAGGTATTGCTTACATAATAAGAGCAGAGCAGCAATGCTACAACACCCACTAGTCTTTGATACCTCCCTCACTTCCCACCTCTAACCCCTATGTTAACAATGCAGGCCCTTCCTGCCTGGTCCTGTACACCAACTCAGTTCAGGCTCCCATTGTCCCTGACGACTCTGCTTGGGCCCTCGGGTCCCTGCCTGTCTCTCCCCTCTCCAGTCAATCTCCACATGGAAGCCAGAGTGATCTTTATGGAACACTTGTCCAGGCCACTCCACTGTCTGAACCTTTTCTAGGGCTGCTCAGTACCTCGAGGGGCAATCCTTGGCCAAGGTGTGCAGTGTAATCTCTGGCTTGGCGCTGCCCTTCATGACTATGCACATCTCCCTCTACTCTTCTACCTCACAACCTGCAGCTCCTGGCCCCACCAGGTTGTTTGTTTGTTTTAAGATTTTATTTATTTATTCATGAAAGAGAGAGAGGCAGAGACACAGAGGGAGAAGCAGGCTCCATGCAGGGAGCCCAATGTGGGACTTGATCCCAGGACTCCAGGATCATGCCCTAAGCTAAAGGCAGACACTCAACCGCTGAGCCACCCAGGCGTCCCTCCACCAGGTTTTTTCATCCCTCCACACCTACTCCTTCCCTGTCCTGCTAATATGCCCAACCCTGAAGACACACTCAAACATTTTTTTCTTTCTGCAACCACTACAAGTGTCTCTCCTGGTTTCCCACAGTACTCTGTACATACTCTATTAGACCACCGATCATTTTAATGATTTGTCTTCTCTCTCTCCCTCCCTATGCTATGAGCTACTGAAAGGCAGGACTATATCTTCAACATCTTCACCAAATGTATAAATGAAATCAATGAATGAATGAATCCGTAAAAGCAAAACAGTAAATATAAATGCAGGTCAATCATGTAAGATGCCTGTATAATGAACAAAGGCTGCAAAGTAAGTATTTTAAAGTTCAGGGGTTTTTTTCCAGCAAAGTGGCTTGAGCTGCTTTTTAAATTACTGCCAGTAATTCAGCCAGTGAATACTTTATATTCAAGTTACCAAAAGTTAACTACCCTATAAGTTTAAATCCCTATAAAATGAAACAGAGAAGTCAAAAAAGAAAGCCATTTTGCCCTCTTTGGATAAAATAAGTTCAATACTGTTCTTCACTCCATGCCAGTTCTAGAAACAGCAACTCTCCCCACTAAAACACAGCCCAGCTGTGTGGCTACTTACTGGAGTTGAGGAGGACCATGGCCTTGACACAGAGATACTCTTTGTGTTGGAGTTTTAACTCACGAAACCTTGAAGTTGTTGCCAAGAGCATGTCGAAGATTTCCAGAATTCCTTCTACGCATTTCCCCTCATCCCTACAAAAGTTCATTGGGAAATTTAAGAAATATACAGCACTGGGCAACGATCAAAAGAAATAAGGAATATTTTCTTGTTAATTTCAAATTTCATCAGTACATCCTTTAACAAAATGGTAAAAGAAAGTCCCTGCAGTGATACAAAATTACTAAAATCATCTTCATATAAAGAGGACAGGGGACTTTCTATAAATTCCAGAAGCAAACATTTGAATAAATACTATTTAGGAAAAAAATCTGCATTGGAAATACACTCCTTTTACCTGCTCACCAAATGTTTTCTTTAATGGAATACCATTTCTGTTGATTATTTTCTATCTAAATCATGTCAGCCAGCCAGCCCTAGTTATGACACATATTGCTAAACTGAGACATTCCATGTTCCCATCAGAAGACTCTGAAGTGCTAATGAGGAAAACAGAATGTTACCAAAGCAAATGCCCTAAGAAGAAACAATCCTTCACATTTAGGGTTTACTTCACTCTGTGGTGGTTATTTAGAAACTGGTGGGGCAACTAAGAGACGTTTAATGTAACTTGAAAAAAAGCTAGTATGACACACAAAGAAAGCACAATTAGAGAAGACAGATTAGAACCAGGAAAGGAAGGTAGGAATGGAGACATGAACGTTTTTGACTTGCCAAAGATTATTTTTAAGCAAAAAATTTTAGACAAACTTTGAACCATATAATCAAAATTCTTTTGAACACTCATAGAAATGAATTTTTATGCATACTTTGAAGGAAATTACTTGAACTGTATTTAGAAAATACCAGCTTCAATTCACTCCAGCCAGACATAAATTATTCTGCTTCACTGCTCCCCAAAAAAACTTCTTTTGTCATCAGTCCTAGTCACTGGAAGCCCTTGACAAGCTCTTAGATGATTTTGCCATGAAACTTTCATTTGCTTCTCAACACCTGCAGCACATGGTGAAGGGGAGCCTGGCAGCAGTGGGTGTCTGTGAGTTTCTTGTTAAGTCTCCCCCGCAAACCCTGACAGGGATCTGAGATCTTCAGAGAACTGGCTATTCCTTCTTTTCCTTCCCCCAAACCCAAGCCAGGACATTTCCAGTGATGGTTGGTGTTGGCTGAGGAAAGCGTCTCTGTAGAATTCAAATGAACTGACACCAGGGGAACCAACAATGTTGGTGGAGCCTTTCCCGCTGGGTTCTATGTGAGGATAGCAGCTTGCCAAGATCCTGCATCCCACAGCATTCAAACCCCCAGACTCACCTACACAAAGCTATAAGCAAGCAAACTCTGAGTTCTAAACAAACACGGTAACTTCTGCAACCACTTGAGGCTTCCTGAAAACGCACGGGTTAAGTGATAAGCACTAATGCCTCCTCAAAGTCACAGAGAAAAGCTACCTTGGAGAATCAGCCCTCAGCAAAGGGTGCCAAAATCTGTAGGAAACCTCCAAACCTCCCTAAGTCCCATCTTCCCCACCTCCTCTGCTCTGGACTCTCCCAGGCAGCCTGCGGCAAGTGCCCAGGAAAGACAATGCATTCTCTGCACGTAGCAGATTCACAAGAACTACCTGTTTGCTGAATGCCCCTCATGCCAACATAATTGAATCACTGTGCTTGGGAACAATTAATTATTGAAAATTCTAATTGTTGGGCTTGAGGACATTTGACACCAAGAAAAGCTGGTTCTAAAATTTCTCCGGGTAGGAGGGGTGACTGGCTGGCTCAATCTGTAGAGCATGTGACTCTTGATCTTGGGGTTGTAAGTTTGAGCCTCCCATTAGGTATAGAGATCACTTAAAAATAAAATCTTAGAATAAAATAAAATATCTCTGGGGACAAAAATAAAAAACCCACCAAGTCGTGTACTGATTGTTTAACAGACTGGCTCTCTACTTTTCTGTGAGACTCAGTCAGAGGTGGGTCATGAACATGTAGGTATACATGTACACACATGCATGCACACACACGCCACTCCCCAAACAGTATAAGAGAATTCATCTGAAATCAATTCTATTTTGCAGAGGTTGCCACTTGTACCTAAAAACACATCCCTGAATATTAAGGTTTGCATCATTTCCTCATTGAAATGCATGCCATTTTAAATGCAAATTCATATTTCAAAAACGGAGGGAGAGTTTACATTCTAGAGCATCCTAAACCCTGAGAAATGCTACAACTCACAGTAATCAGAACATGTGTACCTCATAGAAAAAGTGAATCTCTAAACCAATTCTAAAGAACTAAGTCTGACTGCTTTTACTACCAAGTGTAACAGCCAACCATTTTATTCAAGAGGTGGTACAGTTAGAATACTTTTATTCACTTCACAGGCTGGGGAAACCAAATACATTTTTTTAGGAAAGAAATGAGAAATATAGGAAATAAGGTACACAGTATCTCAAAAATGACACCTTAATCAAGTTCTGCCCTAAAACGAGTTATACAGAGGAAAGGTTTTTAAGTAATACATTAATGACATCTATTATACTTATTTAATAACTACAAAATGAAACTAAGCATCTGTCTTCGGCTCAGCTCATGATCCTGGGGTCCTGGGATTAAGTCCTGGGTTGGGCTCCCTGCTCCATGGAGAGCCTGCTTCTCCCTCTCCTCCCCACCTGCATTCTCTGTTGCTATCTCTGTCTCCCTCTCTCTCTCAAATAAATATATAAAATCTTAAAAAGAAAAAAAGATTTGAATTAAAGGGAGAGATCATAGGATTTGATTGTTAAGATATCAAAACAATCTATCAATCAAATCAGTCCACTCATGGAGGTTACTTTTGCAAGCATTGGGCCATAAACTAGGACTAAGCAAAAATAAAAGTACATGTGGAACATCTTATTATATGATAACCACTCCTTTATAAAAGAAAAAGATTCTGTTGGTACCAAGGACAAAATGTTGAATGAGTGGATCTTGCTTTGGATGCACTATTTTTGTACCTACATCTATATCTGCTGGCAGCACACACATGGCTGCCAGTTCACTTCCGTTGCGGGGAAGGGGGGCGCGTTTGGGTGGGGGCTCCAGGCTTAACACACAGGGAGGACTTAAATATTACGCCAACGTGAAAATTACCTGCATACAAAAAGGAGATGAAATTTTTAAAGTGAAAATTCTTTGGGTATCTTGAAATTCAATGCACAAAAAACTAACATGAATGCAAACTCAGTACATGTACAATGTGATTCCATGGAACCCTGTAAATGTCCACAATGGGGCATAAGCTCCAATCCAAACTCCCTCCGACTTTTTACAACTATTTAACATTAGACTGTTTCCTGTTGATGTCACAGACACAACATATTATAGGATACACAATTTTTTTAAGCAAGCAGAAGCTCCGATTCTGTGGCAGATCTCCACATGAATGTGTGACTCTAGTGATTACTGAGAGAAGAACCATCTTGTCAGAAATAAGCTGAGATAACTGGGTTTATCATCCCGAGTAGGTTCAAGTTTTCTCACTACAGAAGCCTCAACAAGAATAAAGGGCAACAGCAATTATTGTCTCAGTCTGCACAAGTGAGCTAATTTAGTTGTATTCACAGCATCTACGATCACACTACCATTGGAAGGAACTCTGATAGGACAATCTGCCAAAAGACAGTGATTTTTAAGCACGATGCAAATTATTTATTCATGTTGCAGCAAAACCTCATAATAGAACTTCTTTATGATGTGTAATCTCTGACTTTTTGAATAAGGAACATTTAGAGCATTTTTGAATAGGTAACTCCTCCAGAAACACACTCATTACATAAAACAATATTTATCTGTATCATACACACATGAAGGAACTGAACTATCCTGGACTTGAAATTCTAGACTTCACAAAGTTTATGTGTTGATGATACAGGATTGCAACAAAAAAATAACCATGATAGGTACTACCAAAAATGCCTGTGGGACACCTGGGTGGCTCAGCGGTTGAGCACCTACCTTCAACTCAGGACGTGATCCTGGAGTCCCGGGATGGAGTCCCGGGATGGAGTCCCACATCAGGCTCCCTGCATGGAGCCTGCTTCTCTCTCTGCCTGTGTCTCTGCCTCTCTCTCTGTGTCTCTCATGAATGAATGAATGAATGAATGAATGAATAAATAAATAAATAAATAAATAAATAAAATCTTTTTTTAAAAATGCCCACTCTGTGTGAAGGCATTTACAATTCCAGAGACAGCTCTCCTATACTCAGATATACTAGGTTTGTATGCCATACAACATGACACTTTCAAATATATATAAAAAATAATGTGATGGGCACGTGGGTGGCTCAGTCGGTTAAGCATCTAACTCTTGATTTTGGCTCAGGTCATGATCTCAGAGTCATGGGATCAGGCCCCACATCAGGCTCCACGCATAGCATGGAGTCTCCTTATCCCTCTCCCTCTACCCTTCCCCCTGCTCTATCAAATAAATATATAAAATGAAATAAAATAAATAAAATATTTTAAAAGTGAGTCTATTAAAATAATTTGTAAGAAAAATTAGTTTTTCCCCCTTCCATTACTTAACCAAAAGGTAGGCCTAAAATCTGCCTAGGATGTATGTCCATTTACAATAACTTACACTTAGAGGAATTAAAGAACCCAAAAGAAGAGTTAATTCTACCAAAAACCAGGAATGAAATATCACTGAACATAAACATTAAATGTGGCATCAATTTAGAAATCAAGACAAGAAGTAAAATAACTTAATCCCAATGTCTACAAAATGTATTGACTCATCAAGGGATGAAACTTCTTCCTAGCACTAACTTCCAAAATTATAGGTGTATATAGCGGGGGGGGGGGGGGTACTTAATTTGAACACCAAGTGGAACATAATGAATGAATGAATGAATGAATGACAGTGATGTCTTGGCCAGGTGCTTGGCCTTTCAGCCTGCCTTACAACATGGTATCTTATTTTTTTTTTTAATTTTTATTTATTCATGATAGGCACACAGTGAGAGAGAGAGAGGCAGAGACACAGGCAGAGGGAGAAGCAGGCTCCATGCACCGGGAGCCTGACGTGGGATTTGATCCCGGATCTCCAGGATCGCGCCCTGGGCCAAAGGCAGGCGCCAAACCGCTGCGCCACCCAAGGATCCCTCAACATGGTATCTTAGAGGAAAGCAAGAGGAGTAGGTTTCTGAAGCCTGAAGAGACTAGAATAGAGTTGCGTTAAGAAAAAAGAATAAAGTAGAAAGTCACTTAGCCTTTCAGTCTCTTCTTTCCCCGTCCAGTTTTCTATCCCACTGAGAGGCATGTCTTATTATACAGGTAACTACCATTATATTTAAAAACATGGACTTCACAGCCAGCCCCCACATCTAGCACCACCACTTACTACTCTAACTGCAGGCAAATTACCTAAACATCCCCCATATCTCCAAAATAGAGATAATAATGGCACTTACTTGAAAAGGGCTCTAAGAAGATGAAATTAGTTAACACATCAAGTGCTTCAGATGGTGCCTGGCATATACAAGCCAATATGTTGGCTATTTTGATTGCTACTGAAGGGTCTGGGCTTCCAGAACCTTCTTCTATGGTTCAACACCTGGGCTTGCTCCTGCTTGAACCACACCCATGTTCCAGCTCTTCTCAAAGGTTCCATTCTTGACTAAAACACCTCCATTACTTAGAACAGTGCTCTTTGTCAACGTTGTCATCCAGGACAACAGGCAGAATGGGTGCTAAAACCTTGGGGGAATCACTTTTTAGCTGTGTAATATGTGCATAGGGGGTCTTCTGATGATCCAAAGAGGTAATAACAAGAGTTGGGGGCAGATGTTCTCCATTCGTACAATGGCATCCTTCTACTCTGTGCAGAGTCAAATGTGACTGAACATTCTACTTTAGAACTTTTTTCAAAATAAGGACTGTGGAAATCAATTTCCATTAAGATTTTCAACTGCTCAAATGTAGAACAAGAAAGTGTTCTACTTTCCATACTAAAATTTTGAGTGTTGTATATTCTAACTTTTCCTCCGTGAAGAGTTCATCTGAGTCCATTGGAAACTGGCTCCTTTTCTGTACCATCTTTAAAAGACGCAAATTGTAGTCGAGTGATGGCATTGTCACTATCATTCCCCAATTTCCATTACCTTTCATTCAGTTTTAATAACCATTCCTTCCACTGACTGCTATTGTCAAAAATGTTAGAGTGCATGCAGTTAGAGTTAAAGCACATTCAAATAAACTTCACAGATTTCTAAGAATTTTATCACCTGTCTAGACAGACAAACATGGTCCCTACAAGTGGAAACTTGAATAACTGAATAACAGGACAATTTAAAATTATAAACTGAAAATGGAATTTTTAATATAGAAAAGCCTAAGCAGACTTGCACATTTAGTAGCCACATATTCTGCAGGAGATAGGCCCTGTTATGATCTGGCCTATAAATGCCACCCCACCCCAGGTAAGAATGAGTCACCCAACACTGAATCCAAGAACTCTTGCTCTCCTCCTTCAGTTCTTGATGTGGGGAAGGAGCTCATGACATTATCATCTTCTTAATTGCCCTTTTAGGTGTGAGATTTTAATTGTGGCAGCCAGGACTCACACAAGGCAGAGAAGAAACACAATGCATTTTTTTCTCACCTGTCCAGAACGAGGTCTGGAGCAAAGATGAGCTTGCCCGGGTGGTCAATGGAGCGCCACATGAGGCCCACCATTAGCACCTCCATCCAGCAGCTCTCCAGGAGGCGCACTTGGTCATAGAGGCTGAGCTCCACAAAGCCTGGGGAAAGCAAGAGGCCATGAGACATACCCACTCTCCTCCTCAACTCCCCGTTTCTGTGAAAACAGAAGAGCAAGTTTTAACAAACTATGAAAACACAAACGATATAGGGAAAACACTCAACATTTTAAAGATGTGGTTCAATGCTGATGAAGGATGGAAATTTTAAATTCAAAGTATGCAATTCACAATGTCCAGCCTTGGATGCCTCCTAGAGACTAATACATTCCATTCAGGATTTATAAAGGACTGTTACCTGGGCTTATAGCTCCCCAGACAAATGCTATGGGAGAACAGAAAGCTGGAACAGATCATCTTTAGTTATATTTTTAAAATTCCTATGAATTGCTGAGAAAAATAATCAGCTGCCAGCTTAAGGCTGCCTGTTTGGCCCACAATAGAGGCTGGGGGGCGGGGGGGGGGCAGAGAGGGATGGGCTCGGAGTGGGGGGAATGGAATGGAGGGTGTTATGGGCTGGGGGATGAAGAGGGTGGAACATGCAGAGAGAACAGCACCAGCCCCTGCAGAAAGTCAAGGTTTCAAATGAAAAATACCTCTGATTGCTTAAAGTTTCAGGGTTAGAATCATTCTTCTGAATAGGAGCGCTATCTCTAGGCTATTCTATCCTGAAAAGCAAATCTAACAATCGAAGCAGGTCCCAGTAGTCTGATAGCCTGGATGGATTGGTCCAAAAATTGGAAAGAAACAGGTCATCTCTAGGGAGGTGAGCACCTTAAAAGCAAAGTAAGGCAGAGATCACTGGAGCTTTACCCACAAACCATGATAAAACAGAAGGCAGTGTAATATAAAACTAATCAAACACGTGGCCCAGGAGTGCACTGGACTCTGGTTAGGATCCCGGCTCAGCCTCCTAGCCAATTATTCAATCCCTGTTTAAGTTGATTTCCTTACAGAAAAAAAGTGAGAGTGACAATGCCTACCCTCTGGGAATGTCCTGCAGGTAGCATCTCTCAGGATCCTCATTTTTACAGATGAGGAGACCAGGACACAGGAAGCACATGTGGTTCAAGCCTGAGAACAATATAATGCCAGAGGGTACAAAGGAAAGCTGAAAGGAGTAATGAATGGGAAGATGGCTCAGTCCTTTTCCAAAGCTGCCCCTTGGCCTCATATGTGTACACGTTCCAACCTTGCCTGCAGTTCCAGACAAGAAGCCTGCCCATGGGAGATTAGGTTTCTTATATTTGCAGATATTTAACAAGATCAAGATAGGTGGTACTTTACTATTTTTTTAATTTGGGAAATTAAATTATACCCGCTAAGAGAGAGGGGGGAAAAAGCACACCTTTAGACTATTTTCTGAAAAAAATGTTAAAACACCAGGCTTGAAGAGGGACTAATGCAGCTCAAGAATTCAGTTTGGTTATAGCACAAAGAAGCTGCATGGCTTTCAAAGTCATCAATTTCATCACCACGTGGGGTCCTGAAAAACAGTGTTTGGCATATACATTAGAGCAACAGCTCAAGGAATGTGTCGGTATTGTCTCCTACAAAAAGAGCAGAGAAAATAACATGATTCTGGCTAAGGTGAAGATCCAGACTATCAAAACAAAACTAGAAACCAGAAGATCCTCAGGAAGCTCAGAAGGAACAGGTTCAAGCCACCAAATGACCCAAGAGATACTATTCTACCAGGCCTGGGGTCCCACCGCTCTTTATCCACAGCTCTCATCCAGCTTTCCAGCGGCTCCCAGGCTGTATACCCTGTCTAAAGCAGCTGCTGCCCCAAGGCCATGGGGATTGTCCCTAGTGGCCTAGAACCTGGAGAGAGACCTAATTTCTTAGATGATTGTAAATATGTGCCTGGAGAAGCCCTTTCAGGAGGATGGGTTGGTGCCATTCTGTGTTAGAATTCTAGATTCCTTTTCACAGAAACACCAATTCAAATGATAACTAGATGGTAATTTTAGCACAACGCAGTATCTCAGGCATATATTACAAACTGGCCTGTGGAAGGGACATAGAAGGGAAAATGCAGGTGCTAAATGACAACTGTTGTTGAACAACCAAATGCATTTTTAACACAATGGCATTCTGGGTTTATGGATGATTCATGCTATCCCAGCTGCTGACTCACTCTATTTGCCCATGTATATTCATTTATATCCATAATACTGATTCTTTCTCTATTGAAATGATATTTTATACATTTCTATTTCACATGTGGCAAACCTCTCACTTGCATACTGGTCATATGACACCCTACCCCACCTTCGCCTGCACACACCCCTCCTCTCAAGGTGCAGAGTCCACAGCCAAGAGACAGCTCAATGTGGAGTCCAGACTCCATCATTTTAGACCATGTTCCGGGTCCCAGGACCCTAGAATTCTTTTGCCCAAATGGTCCCAAGCCCACTCCCAGAGCTGAGTGGGCTTCTTCTTGGGTCCACCCTCTCAGACCACATCTCGGCATAAGAGGTGTCCAACAGGCTAGTGTGTATAGGAGATGTGGACACGGAAGATGGGGTGTGAACAAGGCACTGTGGGATAGTTCTGGCGTGGGAAAAAGAGGAGTCCAAAAATTCTAAATTGGAGCGTGACCTTCCAGTACATGTTGAAGGCATACAAGTCAAGATAGGAAGAAAGAATATATTTCATTTAAAGATTATAAATCAGGATGTAAAGCTGTTACACACCCAGATATCATTTGTGGATATCCATTTTGTACTCTTGCCCTATAGATGTCAGGGGCAGCAGGCCTTTCTACCATAAATGAAAAGCTATGATCCAGAAAGCCCTACCTGGAATTTTCTTGGCCCAGCCAATCATATGCACGAGTTCCTTGTCGGCCAGCTTGGTCAGGGACATCATCATGGAGGCCTCGGTGAAGGGCGTGCTGGGGCGGCTCACAAGCACGTGGGGCGGCTCGGCCTCCAGGAGCGTGAGCACCAGCTGCTCCGGGCTCAGGGCGCTCAGCAGCAGCTCCTTCACTCGGGTCACGTGGCCACCATTTTTCTTGGCTTTGCTCAGGCAGTGCAGCTGCTCATCGGAACTCTTCTGCCTTCGCATAACACGGTACCCACACCTTTCTCTCCGGGAGCCTAAACCGGAAAGATGATAACAGTATTTTCCTGTGGCTTCCCCAACCCAATATTCAAGTTCCCTGGATTGGGAGGGCAAGAGTGAGGTAATGACTTCACTGTAAGACCTGAGTCTATCCTCACAATGTATCTCAGAACAGAAGCCTGACTTATTCTTGGAACCTGCAGGGCACGTACCAAAGATTATTACATCTGTGACTATTTTAACAAAATCAAAACATGAATTTTTAGGAACAATAGCTTAGATGAACTTAAGGTCTCCCATTTCAAGATCATCTATGACACTAAACCTATTTCTCTTTTATTTATTTATTTTTAAAAAGATTTTATTTATTCATTCATGAGACACAGAGAGAGAAAGAGAGAGAGAGGAAGAGACACAGGAAGAGGGAGAAGCAGGCATCACACAGGGAGCCTGATGCAGGACTTGATTCCTGGGACTCCAGGATCATGCCCTGGGCCGAATGCAGGCGCCAAACCACTGAGCCACCCAGGGATCCCCCCCATTTCTCTTTTAAAGAGTGCTGACATACCTCAGTTTCCAAACGACAGAATTAGGAATTTTCTTCAGACAAAAGATAGGGAAAAGTGAGGAACTGAATATTGATATTTCCAAACAGTTATCAAATAATATATATTTTATAATACATTCTTAAAATGTTTATATGCATGTGCATGTGCTTACATGTACATATATGTATTCTTTTTACATATTTACACAAACTAATATGTTCAAGTAATATATCTTTTTAAGTCTGAAAAATATAGAAGAGCACAAATTTTGGCATAAATTCTTTTAGTTTTCTTTCAATGCTTTTTATTTCTTTATGTTTTATATATAACACTTATATCACAGTATATATACTATTTTTTATCTTTTTATTAAAACTGTATCATTGTACAATTTAAAAATCTATGCAGCACTCTGTTTTATGCAGATAGTATCACTTTATCTAAAGTGTCTCCTGTTAAAAAAAATACAAAGTAAAAAAATAAAGTGTCTCCTGTTGATGGAAATCTAGGTTGGTACTAATTTCTTCGGTAGTATTCATAATACAATGAAAATGTATCTTTCTACATGCATCCAATTCATTCCCTAAAATAAATTCAAAGAAGTCAGGTAACTGAACCAAGGCATATACACATTTAAGACTTTGATTTACTCCTGTCCTGGTATCAAAAGGTTTCAGTTACTATAGGTTTATGGGTCAGAAACAAAATGGGATAATGTCTTTAAGATGGAGGGGGGCAGGGGAAGGGAGAAATCTTCATTTTAGAGTTACATTCCCAGCTAAACTATCATTCAAGAGTGAGGATAAACTAAAGACATTTCAATTAAGCAAAGATTAAAAAGATGTATCACACACAGCCCTTTTGAAATAACTACTGTGCTATTTGGGATGAAGAAAAATGAACCCAAGAGAAGCAATGAAATTCAAGATGCAATAGTAAGAAAATAAATTGATTAAATATGAGAGAAAACCTAATAAACACAGAATGAATAAAATAATTTTTGGAGGTATAGAAATAAGGTAGAACTGAATGCTGGATAATAACAACTAGGATGAGAGAGGAATAATTTTGGCTAGAACTTCCTAAGATTCTTTATTTGGGAAGACAAATCTCTCTTAGGGTGGCTTGAACTCTCAAATTAATCATGCTAAAAATAGAATTGTTGCTAAAGAATTGAAATAGAAGGTATGATTTCCAAACTAGAAGAGAAAAAAGAAAATGGGAAAAACAAACAAACACAAGAAAATGGGATCAATTCCCAAGAGGAACAAAAGAAAATACATGATGAAAAAATTTTTTAAAGGTTTTTTTTTTTTTTTAAGATTTTATTTATTTATGTATTTGAGAGAGAGTAAGAACAAGAGAGATCACAGAAGAAAAGGGAGAAGCAGACTCATGGCTGATCAGGGAGCCTGACGCAGGGCTTGATCCCAAGACCCTGATATCATGACCTGTGCCAAAGGCAGATGCTTAATTCACTGAGCCACCCAGGTGTCCCATGATGAAATTTTTAAAAGCATAAAATAAGATGACAAAAATGAATTCAAATATCAGGGATTATAATAAACATAAATAGATTAAATTTATCAATTAAGAGTTTTTTATCTAGACATATAATGGTTATAAGAGATACATATAACATATAGAAAGCTGAAAATAAAGGGCTAGAAACAGATAACAGGCAAAAATTAACCAAATAAATCAGTTACTCTATCAATATCAGACAATATAAACTTTAAGGTACGAATCATTATTAAGGCCTCATCAGATTATAAAAGGAAGATAAATAATTCTACACATAAATATTAAAACAAAATAAAACCTACAAACATAATATCAAAAAGTGACTGAAAGAAAAACTGACAAATACATTATCATAATGCATATTTTAATATATCTTTCTCAGCAACTGACAGAGCAAACAACTGGGGGGAAAGGCAGAATAAAGAACATTTGAATTGTACAATTCACAAGCTTGAGCTATAAAAACTCATGGAGGGGCAGCCCGGTGGCTCAGCAGTTTAGTGCCACCTTCAGCCCAGGGTGTGATCCTGGAGACCAGGGATCGAGTTCTACGTCAGGCTCCCTGCATGGAGCCTGCCTCTCCCTCTGCCTGTGTCTCTGCCTCTCTCTCTGTGTCTCTCATAAATAAATAAATAAAATATTTTTTTAAATAAAATAAAATAAACAAAAACTCATGGAATGTGCAAAAATTATCACTTACTAGTTTAGGAATAAAATTTTAACTAAAATTGGCATCATATGGATCATATTCTTTGATTGCAAAAAATAAGATAAAAATATAACTTCCAAGTCTTTAGAACATTTAGCACAAAAATATTTCTAAATATCCATTGGTTAAAGACAAAAATACAAAATGAAAATTAAGAAAGGCATAAGTCAGGATGACTTTAGCATGGGTACAACTTTTTTTTTTTTTTTTAATTTTTATTTATTCATGAGAGACAGAGGCAGAGACATGGGCAGAGGGAGAAGCAGGCTCCCTTCAGGGAGCCCGATGTGGGACCTGATCCCAGGACCCGGGGATCATGACCTGAGCCGAAGGCAGATGCTCAACCGCTGAGCCACCAGGCCTCCCAGGTACAACTTTTATATGCATCCCCCTACAAAGAAAAAAAAAATACACGTAAAAGTTATTATCTGCAAAATGCCTAGTTTCTAGTTTGTGTTCCCACCATTATGTTTGTTCATTAAATTTAGTTGTCCACCTTTTTAAAAAGAAATATTAGGAAGTAGGAGCACATTTAAATTACTTACTTCCAAGAAATTTTATCTGAATTTCTTCTTATCCTTGGCTAATCAAAGTAGAAAGAAGGGCTCTATCTAGGGATGATTGAATCAAACTGTTTACTAAAAGAATTAAAAGCCTACAGTATAATTTATTTTATTAGTAATCAGATAGAGAGCTATAGGTGTCAAGATCATTTATACCTCCCGGGGTAAAATGGAACAAAATGTTTGGTTTAAGAAAGCACCTTGCTGACCACACATCTTCTATCTGTAGAGTATATATGAGGAAAAGGAGTTTACAAAACAGGTTTACATACAAAGAGAAAGGTTTTGAATCCATGCACTCAAATTCATTTGACCAACTTTCACTGACAAAGCCCTATATACTGAGCTCTGTACTGAGTCCTAGGGATTCTAGAATCAATAAAATAAAGCCCTTGGCAAGGAACTCATTGTTTGCTACCAAGGACACTTCTAGTGTCATTGCTTTTCCACCGTAATCTAAGAGTCCCTCGTATGCTTCTGAGTGAGCCTGATGAGGAATTCTACCAAACAGGAATGCTCCATATGAGATAGTGGTAAACAGCCCCAAGAAAAGATGTCATAATGCTGATGACAATGACAACAACAATGGTAATAATCATAAATGATAACGATGAGAGCTAGCATCTCCTGGAAGCTCCTACATGTCAGACACTGTGTATCATATTCGGGTTATTTCACTCTGAAAAGTGCCCCGGAGTACAGATGCTACTATCATGTCCATGACACAAAAGAAGAACCAGGCCCAAGAGAGCTCAAATAACCTGCCCAGGGCGGGCAAGCTAGGAAATAGTGAAAGCAGCATAGAGACTCAAGCAGTTATCTGAATCCAGAGCTGGTGCTTTTCCTGCTTTATATTACCTCCCCACCAGATCCCTTTCATGTGTGTATATGGCAGATGAATCAAGAGATGGCACCTGAAAGATGCAAATTTATTCTCCCAACACAGGAATATGGACCAAACATGTAGCTGTTCAGACAGTTCTCCTGGCTACTTACATTTCAGCATATCCTTAGAACAAAGCCTTATCCCTCAGGGTAGTCTGGGCAGGTATTATCCCACCATTTAAGCCACCATATTAATATCTCCCTAGAAAACATAAGATTGGTGCAAAAGAAAATGGTGATAACCAAAGAGGCGTAATTTATGAATCAAAGAGGGGAAGTGAAATGGTGCAGGAGAATCCAGGAGGCAGGTAGGTTCCTATTCTTCCAAGACTGGAGAGAAGGAAGAATATGGATGGAGGGTTTATTGAGAAGGCAGCCAAGAAGAATTCTGGGCAAGGAGGGAGGTATCGTAAAGAAAGTTCACTCCTACTGGTCCTTCTCTGTGGTCAGTAAAGAGCTAAATACCCAATTGTTGGCATATCAATGCATCTCATTCCTTTCAGTTTCCACAGGTAATAAAATATTTTTTCTTAGACAGCCTTACCCAATTTCTCTTTTGCCCAAATTCAATAACCTATACTCTTGTTCTCTTTTCCATGAAAGGATTTTTCCATTTTTACTGAGAAATAATTGGCATATATCGCTGTATAAGTTTAAGGTGTAGAGCATCATGGTGTGGGTTACATATACTGTGAAGTGATTACCACAGTAAGTGTAGTTAGCATCCACTGTCTCGTATAGATACATAAAGAGAGAAAGAAAAAAATTATTTTTTTTTCTTTCAGAACTCTTAGGATTTACTCTCAATAACTTTCATATATCATCATGATGATCATAGTCATCATGCTGTACGTTACATTGCTACGACTTATATATCTTGTAACTGGAAGTTTGTACCCTTGACCACTTCTCTACAATTCCCTCTCCCCCTACATCCTGCCTCTGGTAATCACAAACCTGATATCTTTTTCTATGAGCTTGGGGTTGTTTGTTTTAGATTCACATGTAAGTGAGATCATACAGTATCTGTATCTGTCTTTGTCTACTTCACTTAGCATAATGCTCTCAAGGTCCATCCATGTTGTCACAGATGGCAGGATTTCTTTGTGTATTCTTTTTAATGGCTGGAAAATGTTCCATTTTTATACACACACACACATCCCAACTTCTTTATCCATTCACCTGCCAATGGACGCTGAGGTTTGTTCGCATGCTTGGCTATTATAAATAATGCTGCTATGAACATGGGGGCACAGATACCTTTTTGAGTGAGTGTCATGAAAGATTTCTTAAACTACATTTCTATACTCTATGCAACACTGTATTGCATTAAAACTCCTCATAACTTATAAGAGCTTTTCAAAGAGGGAGAGAGAAAGGAAGGAAGACAAAAATTTAATGCCAACCACTGTGTTAGATCTTTATACCTTTTTTCACAGGTATTCCTCACAAAGTTTAGTGAAACCGATATCTTCCTTTCAGAGATAAGAAAACCGAAGGTCAGAAAGGTTAAGTTTGAGCATAGTCACAGCAAGAAGTAATGAGAAAAAAATGAGATTCAGTTTTTGGGAATCCTGTCCTCTTGTTATTCCCACCATATACACCACCTCCTGCAGACAGATTATGCCTGTGCTCCTGCCTTGGTCCCGAACCACCAGGGCTACAGCTAGAGCTGTCCAACAGATGGAAGTACAATAACCCTAAGACAAAGACCTAAGCATTCTAACCCTAAGACTAAATCATAAATCACTTCTTAAAAAATATACTCAACTTTAAAATATTAACTTAAAATATGAAACATTTATTTGCAATCTTTCGTCAAAGAGCCAAGGCTTTTTCTTTAAGTACCTCTGCCAATTAAATCAGAAGTGACTTTCCTACATAAGCCACATCTGTGTTACACTGTCTCTGAATTTTCAATTCCAGCTTTGTTAAAACACAGCAAGAACTTAAACACTTATAAAGCAATCCAAATTCAGAATTTTTCTAGGTTTATGACCCCTCCCCCAATCTCACTCATACCTAAATCAATAGCTACTAGTCCTTTACAGTTTGGGGGGTATTTTCTAATGTAAGCAGTACATCCAACATGGAGCTTGAACTCACAACCCTGAGATCAAGAGTCAACTGAGCCAGCCTGGTGCCCCTCCTTTACAGTTTTATCCAAAGCTTTCACAGAAACGATTGTCTTTTCCTACTCATGTTGCATATGCTTGCATAAATTCTAATTAAATGATATAATTTGACAGTTACAATGAGTAGAAACAGGTTTTGGAAGAAGCCCACTGGTTACTGATAAGGGTATAACTGAAGTGGAGGACAGAAATGCTGGAATGTTTTAGAGAGTAACCAATACACACTGGGAGGTCATGGGCATGGGTAGGGTATTTTATAAAGAAAACAGAAAACATCAGTGATTCTAGGAAGCCAGAGAAGTGTGATCAAATAAGAAGACTTCTGCTACACTATAATATAGCTGGATGAGATGTCTCGTCTAATATACATTTTTAAAAAGGGAAGAGCATGTTTAAAAGGCAGAGCTCCTAAGAAACGTCAGAGAGAAAAGAGACTTTTGTTTTAAATTTTTCAAACAGTTACTAAGAGAGAAATTACAACTAACCACAGGCAAAATACCATCTAGCAGAATAACAGGAGAAGTATAGGCAGAGCTGATGTGAGTGTGCATAACCCAGCATGTGTGTACAGACAAATGAATCAAAAATTAGCCAGGTAGAGAGAGCGGGATGTAGGCATTATTGTCAGTTGTTATGTGCCCATTTGTCTTTGTTTTTCATGTATGTATGCATCTACGTGCGGATACACACACATATGTATGTACACATATATATGCATACTTACCACCATAACACAGAACCTATATTCTACGTGCTTTCCATAATTCTATCATATTTCGGACTCTTATATGTATCTTCTCTTGATAGGCATGAGTCTTTCCCACAGCTATCCAAGTAACTCATAAGATATTCTACTTTCTTGTCACAGCTTTAACTGAACATTTACCAGAACTTCATCCTCAGTCTTCTCAAGGCCTCAGGCAAATGTTTATCCAACCCAGTTGAGTACCTCAGTGGCTAGAATTCTCTAATTCATGCAGCAGCCTATTATGTTGTCAGACCACTTGAATCATAGAAAGATCTTCCTTATATTGGGCCCAAATGTGCCTACCATAGCTTGTTCCTGTTCACCTCAGCTCTGTTCTCCACAGCTACAGGAGATAAATTAACGCCCCCCTCCAGTGTGACAGCATATGCATACTTGAAGGTAATTACCAAGTCCTCAGGCCCTGTCCCTAGTCCCTCTACCTATCCTGACAATGCTGTCAGCATGGCCAATATATGATGAAAGGGGAAGCGGGATCCCTGGGTGGCGCAGCGTTTTAGCGCCTGCCTTTGGCCCAGGGCGCAATCCTGGAGACCCGGGCTCGAATCCCACGTCAGGCTCCCAGTGCATGGAGCCTGCTTCTTCCTCTGCCTATGTCTCTGCCTCTCTCTCTCTCTCTCTCTCTCTCTCTCTCTCTGTGTGTGTGTGTGTGATTATCAGAAATAAATAAAAATTTAAAAAAAGAAAGAAAGAAAAGAAAGAAAAGAAAGAAAGAAGCAAAAACTTACCACACTTCACCATTCCCACTTCATAGCATTTCCGAAGTCGGCAGGCCTGGCAGCTCTTGCGTCGATTCTTATCTATTGTACACTGATTTGTAGCTGGGCATATGTAATCATTATGTCCTGCAGCAGAAAAAAAAGGGGGGGTCAGGCTATTATTACTGTATTTTGATTCAATATTCTAGTCAACACTGATAATGCTACCCAGCTGAGAAGCAAGGGATATCTTCTTTTTTTTTTTTTTTTAAGATTTTATTTATTCATGAGACACAGAGAGGCAGAGACATAGGCAGAGGGAGAAGCAGGCTCCCTGCAGAGAGCCAGATGAGAGATTCAAACCAAGGACTCCAGGGTCACGACCCGAGCCAAAGGCAGACACTCAACTGCTGAACCACCCAGGTGCCCAGGGGATATCTTCTTAATGCAGATATGGGTAACAAAGGGCGAAGTTTGCCCTCATCAGTGCCTTGTTAGGGAGTGAAGATAACCTAGGAATATTTCCATATCTTATTCTTTCTTTGACTAATAGGCTATCCTCTGCATGTTCGTAGAATCCTCAAGAGATTCATTAGAAATATTCTCCTTTGGACATGGAAAGTAAGACAGTTGCCTGAAATTGGTGCTGCAAATCACAGAACTGCTCAAGAATAGCACTTGTGTATCAAGTCACCAAATTCAAATACTTATATTCTTTTATATATATACCTCTTTGGAATTTAACATGACATTTTTATAGGAATTCATAGTCAAATAAGAGAAGGAAACTAATCAACAAGAAGATAAAGAAATTAGCGAACTAAAGAACCAAAAGAACTGCCACTTGAGGCTGGCTGTGATTATTGTTCCAAGTCCCCACTGCCTCCCTCAGCCCTGTGACTCGCAGGGCACTAAGGTGGATAGGTTGTGTTTGCCTACCAACTGATGCTGAGCTTGGCCATGAAACTTGCATCAGCCAGTGGTAGGCTAGTAGAAGGAATATTCCAACAGTTTGCCTTGGCCTCTTGAGCTCCCAAGAGGAAAAAAAAAAAAAAAAAAGCCTCAGGTAGCCACTAATCTGTGGAAACGCAATGCAGACCTGAACTTGACCCAGAACTCAGAGCCAAACCGAGAGGTAGAGCCACCCTACCTGACTCATGGACCAAAAAACATGGTTTTATGATTGGATCAAAATCAAATTTTATAATTCTCTCCCACTTTAGGTAGATTCAATAACACTTGTTCAATCAAACACAAATTGAAAATCAATTGTTTGTACTTTACCACCATTCCCTGGGCCGGCCAGGGTGGCAGCAAGGGTATGGACTGCATAGTTCTAGGAATAGTAAGACAGTTTAGCCGAGGGGCAAAAACCACTGTCAAGTGACCCTCATAACAGCCACGTATAGGAAAGCTGGCACATCAACATTTCTGACTACCTGCTGATTTCCAGATTCTTTATCATTTCCTTTAACCCTATAACTTCCCTATAAAAAGCCATGGTCCCCATTTTTTTTTTTAAGAGAAAACACATTCAGTAATCTCCTTAAGGTCATGGTTTTCCTTTTCCATGCAGCATAATAAATTTCTACAAACTTATAAGCTTAAAACCAAACAAATTTATTATCTGATTTCCACAAGTCAGGAATCCAGGCACAGCTTACTCTACTCAGGGTTTCAAAAGGCTGCAATCAAGGTGTTGGATGGGCTGTGGTTTCATCTGAAGCTCAGGGTCCTCTTCCAAGCTCATATAGGATGTTTGCAGAATCAGCTCCTTGCAGTTGTTGGACCAAGGCTCCCATTTTTACCATGGTTACCAGCTGGACACTGCTGTCAACTCATAGAGGAACCAGTTCCCTGCCCAAAAGCAGTTCACAGCATGATGCTTGCTTTCCTTCAGGCTAGGAGGGGCACTTGTCTGATTTTCAGTCTGTCTTCACTCGGCCATGATGGAGTCTTACACAATTACAGCATAATCACAAGACTCCCCCAATACCACTTTCCATGTTAGATACCCTAACCAAAGGAGTGGCTCATATTTACAGGTTCCACACACACTCAAGAGTATGGGGTAATATAAGGTAAGGCGCAACATTTTTTAAAAGGAACAGATAATTATCTTGTTATTGCTTTTATCCTCACTTATAATATTCAAAAACAAATTATATTTTAAAAGTCAAGATATATTTCCAATCAGAAACTTTTGATTGTCCTCTAGAACAGATGCTTTATGGCTAAAAGGTAAATGTAATCCCACAGTACTTTCCATGGTAGCAGCAATCTTTCAAGGACCTTCTAAAAATTCACAGAACAATACATATGATGTCATCCTTTTTGGTTTTATAAAGAGGTTTATAACAATAAGCATTTAAGGACTAGAGGTTCATTATTTTCCCCTCAGAGTTTATTTTAAAAGATAATTTTACTTAAAAAAAATCAGAAAGCACAAGAATATAAACACACTAAAAACGGCCTAGAAAATGTCTTATGCAAGAAGGTCAAGGTAATTGACAAAAAAGAAAAAAGTCCTCTTGAAAGTATACTATCTCACATATTAAAATGGTTTTCTCAGAGCACCTGGGTGGCTCAGTCAGTTAAGCATCTGACTCCTGATTTCAGTTCATGTCATGATCTCAGGGCTGTGAGATGGAGCCCATGTCAGGTTCTGCACTCAATGCAGAGTCTGCTTAGAGATTCTCTCTCTCTCTCTCTCTCTCTCTCTCTCCCTCTCTCTGCCCCCCCCCTAAAAAAATAAAATAAAATGGTTTTCTTGTTCATGCAACAGTCTGTAAAGCACACAATTCCATACTAACCGAATTCAGAGAAAAGTTCAAAGCCAAATTAAAAGCAAAATATGTAGCTAATTCTTGAAGATATAAAGCTTTATAGGAAAATGTGCTTTTTATCATCTAAACATAACAGGTTATCTCTGTACTCTCTACAAAATTATAGACTAAGTCTGATTACCTATTGTCATTTATATCCAACCTCATAGAGGGGAGAGAGAGCCCTGGACTTCAGATCAGAATATCTGAGTTTCAGCTCATTTCAGCCTCCCGGTGTTGTCACTTGTCACAATATTGCACTTGTCACAGAGCAATATTTATCACCCGCACCCTCCCTGGCATGCTTGTCCCTCAGCAGCAGGCAACAACCTAGCATTTGTTCCTTCAGGACATCCTCCATGACTTCAAGGCCAAATAAGTCCCAAGTAATGGAATATGTGCCTCCAAGGTAAGAATTTCCTACATAACCTACCAGCTGTCAGAGCTTCCCATTTAAAGCCCAGCCTCTAAAGCTGTGAAAAGCAAAGCCTTAAAGGTTTGTGAGTGGCACTTAAATAGATTTCAACTTTCAAAGGACAATGATAAAAGTTTGTTATGAACACCAATATGAAAGTGAATAAAATAGTGCCACTGTTACATTTGGATGTAAAATAAATAGCCCAAAAGAATGAAATTTACAGAAATACCACTGAGAAGGATACCAGATATACATAGTTTTTAAAAAATAACAAAACTGTATAAGAGATACAAAAGACCTAAATAAATGGAGACAGAATATGTTCTTAATGTGAAGAATATTACAAAGATTCCTTCCAAAATAATCCTTAGGTTTAACAAAATCTCCACTTTTCTTAACATTAAGGATGGGAGGTCACTTAATAAAAATATTCTAATGTTCCTATGGATAAATAAAGAAAATAGCCAGAATACTTTTAAAATAGGAGGTATTTATATTGGTATGTATTTAAATGCATTATAAAATTATAATAGTAAAAGTAAAAAATAAAACTATAATAATTAAAATAATGTGGTACTTACAAGAATGAAGAACTAGGTCAACAGAACAGGATAAAACTATACATAAGAACTTATAGAGAGAGACAAAAAAAATCAATGAACACATAAAAAGATGTTCAAAATGATTAGTAATCAGGGAAATGCAAATTAAAACCACAATGAAACACAATTATATACCCAAAGAATATCTAAAATTAAAAAGGCTAATAATATCAAGGATTTTTATAAGGATGTAGAGCAACTGGAAGTCTCATGTTACTTTTGAGAATACAACATGGTTCAACCCCCTTGGAAACAGTTTGTTAGTTGCTCATAAAATTAAACATATGCTTATCATACAACCAGCAATTTCACTCCTAGATATTTCCCCAACAAAAATGTAGGTCTACATAGAGGGATTAGCATGAACACTCATAGAAGTTTTATTCAAAATAGCACAAAACTGGAAATACCCCAAATGAATAAACTGTGGTAGATCTATATATTGGAATAATGCCCAGTAACAAAAAGGAATGAACCATAGGTACATGGATAAAACTTAAAAGCATCATGATAAGTGAAAGAAGCAATACATAGATGGTTACCTAATGATTCAATTATATGACATTCTAGCAAAAGGTAAAACTATACGGAAAGAAACTAGGTCAATGGCTACTAGGTCTTGGGAAGTTAGGGGGGAATTGTTTTTAGATTCTAGATATAAGTGAAATCATATGGTGTTTTGTCTTTTTTTTTTTTTTTTTAATTGGTGTTCAATATACTAACATACAGAATAATACCCAGTGCCCGTCTTTCTATGTCTGACTTAATTCACTTAGCACTATACCTTCTAGGTCCAACCATGCTGTTGCAAATGGCAAGATCTCATCCTCTTTATGGCTGAGTAATATTTTACCATGTATGTAACTTCTTTATCCATTCATCTATTGACATACACCTAGACTGTTACTGTACCTTGGCTATTGTAAATAATGCTGCAATAAACACAGGGGTGCACATCTCTTTTTAAATTGGTGTTTTTGTTCTCTCTGGATAAATATCCAGTAGTGGAATTATTAGATCATATGGTAATTCTGTTTTTAATATTTTGAGGAACCTCCAATACTGTTTTCCACAATGACTGCACAAATTTAATTCCCACCATCAGTACATAAGGATTCCCTTTTCTCCATATATATATATTTCAGGTAGAGATTTCTTCCCAACAGCAAATAAAAAGGACCTTTCTCAAAGGATATAGTTAATTGTATTGGGTCAAGATTTCCTTAAGGAATAAAATTGTAGAATCTCAACAAGATAGAGAATTGTCATCATATCATATCAAGAGTTCAGTTCTGAATTTTAGAAATTTGAATTGTTCTTACTATATAATAGCAAGCAAGTAGGCCTGGCCTTATAATTTACTACTAGAATTATCATAAGTAAAAATATTAAAGTACCTAAATATGTTAAATACAGAATGAAAAGTTGTGTAAAAGCAATTATAAATAAGCAAATGATACAATTTATGTTTTGATAATATTTGATGACACATTCTTCCTTTATCTGTGATGTTTTATCTTTCAATAAAATTAAGTTTTTAATTGGCAGAGGGCCCTGATCCACCCAGCTATGAAGATCTTAGAGAAGGTGGGTTTAAATAAGATTAGAATTAGAAGAAAAACACAAAAAATAAAGAAAAGATGTTGATATCTCAATACAGAAGAGTTAGAAAACTAGAATATCTTAAATTTGCATGAAGTTTATAAATGACCAAATGTTTTCATATAACCAACTTCATTGCATTTTTATTTTTATATATTTTTAAAATATTTTACTTACCCATTTACTTAGAGAGAGTGTGTGTGTGCATGAGATGGGGAGAAGAGGGAAAGAGAGAAACAGAGTCTCAAGCAGACTCCCCACTGAGCATGGAGCCTGACACAGGGCTCAATCCCACAAACCAGAGATTGTGACCTGAGCTGAAATCAAGAGTCAGACACTTAACCAACTGAGCCACCCAGGCACCTCCATTTCATTTGATAACAAACCTGTAAGTATCTCCATTTCACAGAGGAGGAAACAGGCTAAGAGGTAATGTCTTAGAGCTACTAAGTAGAAGATCCAGGACAAATAAGTAGTCATCTATACAGGTTGAATTTCAAGGGAAGGTAACTCTGTACTACTAACTTTCTACCCTTCACCACCTTCTAGATTCTATCAGGAGCCATCCCACCATGACTCTTACACATGCCAAATATTAAACATAAGCCAAAGGAAGAAATGATCTTTGTAATTCCTAACAAGCACATTGCTTCCAGCTTTATCTTCACAAGGGTTGCAAAGAGGGACTCCTGGGGAAGATGGCAGAATAGGATGATCCTAAGCTCACTTCACCCCATGGATACAACTAGATAACACCCACATCAGTGTAAATAACCCAGAAAATGATCTAAAGACTGACAGGACAGACTCTCCACAGATAAATGTAGAGAAGAGGCTACATCAAAGAGGGTAGGAAGGGTGGAAAGGCAGTTGGGGCCTAAACATACCTATGGGGACAGACCTATGGGATTGTCCATGGGAGGGAGAGACCTGCAGGCTTGGAGAGTGGGGATGAACAGACTATCACACCAGGTACCCCAAGTACAGGGAACGCACACAGGTAAGATGAATTCCCATAACATTTGGCTTTGAAAAGCAGAGGGGGATATTTTATGAGTTCTTACAATGAGCAGGATTTAGTAGGTGGAACTTTAAACTCAGCAGGCTTGGCTCTGAGACAGCTGGGAAGGCAAGAGGAAACAGTCTCTGCCCTTAAAGAGATAGTACAACAAACAGCCCCATAAAGATAGAAAACAGAAGCAGCAGGCATTGAAAAATGCCTGCGGTATATGGGAGGGAAATTTGTTTAATAATCTCAGAGTATGTGCTCGAGGGGCACGGATCATATAGGAACAAAGATGCTGCTGGGCACCATTTCCCTCCCCCTGATCCCAGCCTAGACACACAAACACCTGTGAGAACCAGCACAGTGCCAATATCTTCCACATAATTTGCTAAAGGCAGGCCTGCCACCCCCACCCCATACAGCCTTGGCCAGAGCCCATCCAAAGTGGTGCCACAAGCCTGGCAGTATGCAAGCAACCACAACAGGGGCCAACTCCAAAGTGACTCCTCCCCTAAGGAGAGGGAAAGATAACCACACACACCAGTCCAACTGTGGCCCCAGCAGTGGGCTGGGGTGCAGACAGCTGGTCTGCTGGCCTCACTTACCAACAAAAGCTTCTCAGAGCACAACTCAGGGAAAGTGTCTTACAGTTCAGTGTTATTATATCTCTGGCAAATGCCTGGTCTGATCCAACTCAAGCCTAAGGCAGCTCCAGATTGGCCAACTAACAATGCAGGGACTAAATCCTGCCCACAACAGGCAAAGAGGGTCATTGCAGACAATTGGACTAAAGGCAGAAGCATCTTGGCCACTATAGTAGGGTACATACAACACACATAGGCAACACCTCCTAAGCACCAGGTCTGATAAACAGGGAACATTACACTGCAGGGCACTACAGGATCTCTTCTTTATAAGACCACTACTTTCAGGAGCAGGAGACATAGCTGACTTTCTTAACACATATATATCTTAACACATAGAAACAGACACAGAGAGTTAGACAAAATGAAGAGACAGAGGAACATGACCCAAATGAAAGAACAGGACAAAAATCACAGCAAGAGACCTAAATAAACAGAGAAAAGTAACATGCCTGATAGAGAATTTAAAGTAATAGTCATAAAGGAACTCACTGGACTGGAGAAAAGAATGGAGGACCTCAGTGAAACTCTTAACAAAGAAACAGAAAACACAATAAAGAACCAATCAGAGATTAAGAACTCAACAACTGGGGATCCCTGGGTGGCGCAGCGTTTTAGCACCTGCCTTTGGCTCAGGGCGCGATCCTGGAGACCCGGGATCGAGTCCCATGTCGGGCTCCCGGTGCATGGAGCCTGCTTCTCCCTCTGCCTGTGTCTCTGCCTCTCTCTCTCTCTCTCTCTCTCTCTCTCTCTCTCTGTGTGTGTGACTATCATAAATAAATACAAAATTTTAAAAAATAAATAAATAAATAAATCTAAGAACTCAACAACTAAAAATAAAAATAATACACTATAACGAACAGAAGAACATATCAGCAACCTGGAGGACAGAGTAATGGAGAGCAATCAAGCTGAACAGGAGAGAGGAAAAAAATGAAAAATTAATAAAGACTTAGGGGACTCAGTAACACCATCAAGCATAATAATAACATTTGCATTAAAGTGGTCTCAGAAGGAGAAAAAGTGGGGAAAGGGGCAGAAAATTTGTTTGAAGAAATAATAGATGAAAACTTCCCAAATGTGGAGAAGTAAATAGAAATGTAGATCCAGGAGGCACAGAGAGCCCTCAACAAAATCAATCCAAGGAGGTCCACACCAAGACATATAGTAGTTAAAATGCAAAAAAAAAAAAGTAGTGATAAAGAGAATTTTAAAAGCAGCAGTAAAGAGTTACACATAAGAGGACCCCCCCATAAGGCTGTCAACTAATCTTTCACCAGAAACTTTGCAGGTCAGAAGAGAGTGCCATGTTACACTCAACATACTGAAAGAAAAAAACAATAACCAAAAATACTCTATCCAGTAAGGCTATCACTCAGAATAGAAAGAGAGAGAAAGAGTTCCCCACACAAACAAAAGGAATTCATGGCCACTAAACCAGTCCTACAAGAATTGTTAAAGGGGACTCTGAGTGGAAAAACCATAAGCAGGAGTAAGCACAAAAGGAGTAAAATTAAATGTATCTATAAAAATCAGTCAAAGGAGTCACAAAATAAAAGACTGTAAAGTATGACACCATATATCTGAAAGATAGCAGAGAAGAGTAAAGATTGGGTTCAAATTTAAGAGATCACCAGCCTAATATAAATTAATATACACATAAGATGTTATATACAAACCTAATGGTAACCACAAATCAAAAACCAGTAAGAGGTGGTGATGGATGATTGTGGGAAGAGATCCATTCAAGTTCTGAAGCTCTGGAGTAAAGATCCACAATTAAAGGATAAGGTGCTCTACACTTGAAACAATCCACTCCACCATCCACCCCATCCCCAAACACACATGATCCTATGAACCATTCATCAAGTACTTTATATACCAAACAGGCCAGTGGTGAAATTTCTGCCAAGTCATCTACGAAAGTATTTGAAAGCAAAAGTAGAAAACTAAAGAAGCAGCTAACAATACTCTTGTACCTTGAATGCTTCTTTTAAAAAAGGCCTTACATCCTTCACACGACCAGACTCCATAGTGATATCCAGATGCGTAATCGCTGCAGACCGCACAGAAGTGGGCATCCCTCTTTGAACTTGGACTAGTAATGGGGCTGGCACAACTGCTTCCACTAACTTTCCTTTTCAGTGTCTCTCTGGGGGAAAAGAAAACATTCATTGTAAGACAGCATTAAGAGAAAAGATGGACTTTCTAGGGAAAAAAATAGCATGAACACTGCCTAAGTTACCTCTTTGCCCTGTAGGGCTCATGATAAATATATTCCAAGAAATCTGATCAAGCACCTTTGTTGTTGATATCAGATCTATGAAGAATCACACTGTTGGGAATGACTGCTGTTTGAAAATGGTTACGGGAGTCTATGCCCATCCATGCAGCACCGATGAGCACTAGTAACTACAGATGGTCAGTTGTAGCCATCAGGCTGCACATGTCTGAGTGTAACAAGTGACC
Source organism: Canis lupus baileyi (assembly GCF_048164855.1). NCBI lineage: Eukaryota > Metazoa > Chordata > Mammalia > Carnivora > Canidae > Canis > Canis lupus. The sequence goes on from NC_132846.1 coordinate 40,164,650, forward strand.
AGAGCAAGTGTTACCCACAGGTCTGAACCACAGCAGGAAGTACCGTTGCTGGAATTCATCAACGCTGTAAAGATGGGTCTAAACTTACCTACCCATTTTCAAGTAGCAGTTATTTTCAAGTGTTACCTTTCAGAGTTCCCATTCAAATGGGGGGGGGTGGGGAGAACCTTTCATTCTGCAATTTAAGATGAAGGTCTAGAATAAAAATAACTTCAAGAGGAGTAACAAATGCACTTTATGTTATACTGAAGTGATACTATACTCTGGTTTAGAGAAAGAGAGAGAAAGGGGAGGGAAGAGTAGGGGAGGGTAGAGATGAACGTGGAAGGGCAGGGAAGGCCAGAGAGAATAGAAAGAGAAAAGAGAAGAGAGGGGAAGAAAGTAGACATGTGCCTGTCCTTAAAGAAGGTTCTGAAGGAAGGAAGTGCTCAGGGCTGGGAAGAGGGGCAGGAGCTCCCATATGGGAAAGGACAGCTGGTCAAGGCAGCACCGGCAGACACCAAAAGCACATGTGGTTAGTTCCTAATTTTGCTAGGCCATGTTTCTTTTGGAAAGAAAGTGTTAGAAATATGATTGATTCATACATGAGGATAATTATACTATGGGTTGATTTCCCTAATATTAGCAGAACTCTGATTAGATCTTGTCCTCAGAAACAAAGTATCTCCCCTTGAAAGCTGAGTGAAAAACAGTACTTTAAAAAAGTCATGTACAACATTTATATTCTCTTTCACCAACAAAGTTCTTAAAAACGAAGAAAAATAAAAGTACTGTGTGATGTGGCTTTCTCGAAGTGTTACGACAGCATTTGAAAGTAACAAATTTCAATATCTAATATGCAGTGACTTAATACTTTGATTGTTTTAGAAATTTATCTCCTCCTCATCTTTCTCCCAGCACAACCTCTTCCCTCCTTAGCTGTAATTATCATTAAACACATTACAAATTAAATGGAAATAACCATCACGTTACCTTGCTTTGGAAGAGTACAAATACTCTTTTGAGCTTCAAGAAATTTCAACTAAAGTCTACATTTAGTTTCCTACCAATCTTTATCAAATGTTATTTTAGTTCACTGCTAAAAAGCTTACACCAATTATTGTCTGTTTTCAGGCTTCGTGTGTCCAGTGTATTTCATTTAAGTAGTAATACTGCCACAGTTGCCTTTATCCTGGACACAGTGTGTCATGAACACTAAATTGGATTTCACTAAAGAGGGATTTAACTTGAAAGTAAAGCAAAAACTTCTTTTTCAAACATGTCACTTCATCAAGAAAAAGGTGATTTAAGTTCAATCTTTAATGTCTAAAAATGGTAGTCATGAGAGTGAATTCTCCCCACAACCCAGATGTACAAGCTTACTTTTTAATGAGGATTCAAAATCAGAATAGATATTCTAGAATTCAGAATATCATATGTGTTAGGTGCTCTAAGTAATCTATGTGATGAATAAAGACCTTGAATGATGCATATCTTTCTTCTCACTGCATCATAAAGTGATTCGAATAATGCCCCGAAGTACAATTCAGAATGAAGACTGAATTTACCTGTTTACAGGTAAGGTGGGTTCTAGTGATCTTGCTTCACACCAAGGACTCTTTTGAGGTTCTGCATACAGAAGTGACGACTGGCAATGGATGGCTAAGGGAGAGAGGTGTCCAGGAGTTGGCCACAACACATTTGGGCTCGTGGTCTGCCGACTGGGTCCACCTTCTGAGTTATTGGCACTGCTGGGAATACTGTAATTCATCACAGCAGGGCTATAGAAGGTCACGGCGGAATATTCATGGCGGCTCTCTACGTAGGAGGAGGGTATATATATGGGGCCGTGCTCCAGGGGTAGGACAGATTGACTGCAGTTGTAGGAAGCAGGAGAGTTAAGGCTAGATGGAGAGTTTTTGATATCCATGTCTTGAAGAGGCAACAGCTGAGGAAACTCTTTGTGAGAAGAGGCACAAAGGGACATTATGATGTTCTCAGAGACTCATGGGCAGGTACGATGGCTGTAGAGAAAAACAAAAGACATTTCTAAGTTACAGCTACAGGCCTAACTATTCAAAATGTCCAAACATATTTATTACTTACACACGTGCTTAGAAACACATCCTGAAAGACAGACCCCAAAATATTAACCTCAGGGGGTGTGAATGGGAGGCATGGAACTCTCATTTGCTACTTTATTCACTCCTTTATTACTTTTGTTGTGGTTAGCTACAAGAATTGTTTTTAACCACAAGAATTTATTATACTTTTTAAAAAAATCAAAAAAATACAGGATTATATTAAAACGCCAAGTTCTCTCCCTCCCCCCCCCCCCCTTTCTGGAACTAGATACGTTTGTTTTCAAGTTCTTATGGAAAAATAAACAAGCATAACCAAGAAGACCTTGAAAGAGCAGGTCAGTGAGCACGGACAGCATTAACAGATATCCAGGTACACGAGTCGCCAGCAATAAAACACAAGGAACAGACAGGCCAACGTGCCCTCGTCAGTTATCCATTTATTGCTTTCTCAGCTTCCAATGCACCCTTGGGGGTACAGCCTACGCTAAGCCCTGGAGGTGCTTTACCGGGTTCCGGTGAGCGCACTGCTAAGCGCTCTCAGTAGAGGGCGCTGCAGGGACACCACAGGAGCAAGAGGCTGCTGGTAGTACCTCGGGTGCCAGCAGAGGTGGGGGTTTGGGGGGTGAGAACAGCCAGTGGAGTCTGGCATCGCTGCGGGTCCAGAACGAGGTCCCTCTGCAAGTTTGCAAAGACGGCGTGGCGATAACCTTTCCACAGTCACCTGTCCAGACTGTGGCCTGACAAGTCATAAAAAAGTTGTTCCTTGCACAAACCTCCTCCCCTGGTGCTACGGGCACACTGTGAAGACCTTCTGTGCCCCCACCTCCTTCAACCCACAGCACCTGGACTCCCAGTGCACTACCACGCTGCCAGCTGCTGATCACCCGCTCCCCGGCAGCACCCCCGAAGCTGTCCTCCTGCCTGCCCAGCCACCTTAGACCAGCTCTGGCCTTGGCTAAACCGGCAAAAATCTCTGCTAATTAGTGGCCCACCCACCTTTCCCAAGGAGGTCCAAACCCCTTCCAAATCTGTCCTTTCTTGAGTGTTCTCCCTCGGCCCTGAGGTTCCATTTATAGTTTACTTAATATTTAATATTTATTATACTTAATTATTATACTTAATCTCTCATCATGGTTATTCTTTATATCAAAACTCCCCTGAACTGATTATGTAGTTTCTAACTCCTGATTGGACCCAGACTGCTACAGAACAAAACAGAAAATCCCAAAATAGAAAATTCAAGAACGCAAAAGTTTTTGGAAATTTGGCATCTGATAAAGGGGATAGCTCAAATCACCGAGGAAACACTGGACAGAACTGCCATTGGAAAAAGAACATATGCCAGAATAAACTCCAAAGGGTTCAGAGATCCAAATGTTAAAAAGAAAAATGGAAGGACTCTGAAGGAGACTCAGGGGGAAAGGGAGCAGTGGGAGGGAGAGGGGACTGCACAAGTACCAGAAGCAAGCAAAGATGAACTTCTTTATAACATGGGTGTGGGAAAAACCTTCTCACTATGGCTTAAAATCCACATACAATAAAAAGACCAATACATTCAGAACAGAAAAGTAAATCTCTGCACATCATAAAAACACCATAAGCAAAGTCAGAAGACTAATGACAAATTGGTGAAAAAGCATCTCAACTTCTATTAGAAACAAGGGGATTGGGTTGCCTGCTCAGGTCGTTGTCCCAGGGTCCTGGGATCGAGTCCCACATCAGGCTCCCTGCAGGGAGCCTGCTTCTCTCTCTGCCTAGGTTTCTGCCTCTCTGTGTGTCTCTCATGAATAAATAAATAAAATCTAGAAAAGAGAAAGAAGAGAAGAGAGAGAAGAGAAGAGAAGAGAAGAGAAGAGAAGAGAAGAGAAGAGAAGAGAAGAGAAAAAAGAAAACAAGGGGCTAAATGTCCTAGCATTTAAAACTCCTCAAACGAAAACAAGACCAAAAACTCTTTAGATAAATAGGCAAAAGACATAGAACACAGAGAAAGGAAAGCAAATGGCTCTTAGAACACAAAGATGCTCCACATCATTCAGAAAAATTAAAACTACAAGATACCATTTTCTCACGTTTGGCAAAAATTCAAATGTTTGACAACAGACTTCCTTGGTGGGACTGTGGAAAAACAGAGACTTTCTTTGACACTGTTGGTAGTAGTGCAAAATGGCACAACCCCCACGAATATCTGGCATTATATACAGATTATGCATGTGGTACCTTTGGATTTAAGTCCAAAGCTCCCATTACAAATGACTGTTACATCAGTTTCCTCACTCTGAAAATTAGTAATTAAGGAAAAAGAATTAAGTCTGGACCCTGCCTTTTTAGAGACTCTGTAGTTTATGCAATCGTTGAGGGCAAACTCTTCTTTATGAAAGAATGTCACCCAATGAATAGTTCAAAAAAAAAAAAAACTTGGATGGATAAACTAGATAGTTTATCTAGAGCAAGTAAAAATATTAACAATTACTGAATCTAGACAGTGGACTTATGGACATTCATTATACCAGTCTTTCAACTCTCCTTTGGGTTTAAAATTTTTCATAAGAAGCTTTGGAGAAAAGACACAAAATAATACAAGAAATTACAAATGGAAACTTAAAGGTTAGAATAATTGGATAATACAATCTGGGAAAGAGAAGAATGACCATTAATAACTAGACTGGTTGAGAAAGATCATCAGGTAAAGAAGCTTGCCTTGAGAAGTTCTCCATTTTCAATATCTTCATGCCAGCTGCCACCTACTTCCACATGCAGGTAACTTGGCTCCCTAAATGTTCCTGATTACTTTCTCCTAACATCTTCATTTGAATGATCATTTCCGTTTGTCTTCAAAACAATATACCTATGGGAGTTTTAAAATAGGTCTACAAATTATTCAATAGTCCTCCCTTCAAAAGGTGGAGTCTAACCTCCCCTTGAGTATGTGCTAGATTTAGGACTCATTTTTAGTGAAAAATTATGGCAGAAGGGATGCTATGTGGCTTCCATGACTAAGTCATAAAAGGTACTGCAGTCTCTTCCAGGCTTGCTCCCTTGGATCACTCACTCCAGAGGAAATTAGCTGCCATATTCTGAAGACACTCAAGCAGCCTTGTGGAGGCCTCCTGTCAGAGCTAGCAAGAAACTCCAGCCTCCAGCCAACACCTCTGTAAGTTAGAGCTTTCGGAAACTGATCTTCCACCCCCTGTCAAGCCTTCAGATGACTGTAGGTCTGGCCAACATCTTGACTGCAACCTCATGAGAGGAGCTAAGCTGGAACCTTCCAGCTAAGCTGCTCCCGGATTCCTGACCCTTAGAAAATGTGTGTGAGATATTATGTTTGTTATTTCAGCTGCTAAATTCTAGGATGACTTGCTACACAGCACTAGATAATACAAATCCAAGGTAAAATCAATCATTTTCCTCCCAAAACCATTATTAATTTTCTATTTGTTAATGACAAAGCCCAATACACTTACCTTTGACTTCTCCACTGCAACCAATTATCTTTAATCATGAGGGCACACTTTTTTTTCTCCACAGTACCTTTTCCTTTTGGTCTTTTGCCAACATCTGAGCAAGCTCTCATTACTTCTTATGTGTGCATCTGGAGTAGGCTACTTACCACTCCTTGTCTCCAGTGAGCTCCTTCTCTGGTTCCATAGAGCTGCCAGACTGACTGACTTTCTTTCTTTCTCTTTCTTTCTTTCTTTCTTTTTTTTTTTTTTTTAAGATTTAGTCATTAGAGCAAGAGAGGGAGAGAGTGTGGGGTGAGGGGGCAGAGGGAGAGAGAATCCCAAGCTGAGTTTGCACTGTGCGTGGAGTCTGATACAGAACCCAATACAGGACTTGATCCCAAAACCCTGAATCATGACCTGAGCCAAAATCAAGAGGCAGAAGCTTAAACAACTGCACTACCCAGGTGCTCCCTGACTAACATTCTTAAAACCCAACTCAATACCCCTCTGCTTCCCACCAGCTTGTGTAATGTCACATTCTTCTAACATCCAAGGCATTCCATTCTGCTGCCCTAATTCATCATCCTACTCTAATCTGCTATTTTCCTGCAGAACTGCCATGTCCATAAGGAGTATGCAAAGTGCATCATGAAGTGATGTGCTTTTTTTACTCTTAGCACTCCTACAATTACTTAAAAATTTAATCCTCCTTATTAGAATAGAACTGCATTGAATCATTCTTGTAAATGGTAGAAGTAGGATTAGATTTTAATCTCCTTGAAGGCACACATTATTTTTATTCACCTACTACAACTCAATAAATATTTGTTATAATGAAAGAATATGAGGAAACGTGTTTATAAGATTTCACCCAGTCCAGGGTGTTAGTGGAAGATGGGAGCAGCACGTTCAGTAGGTATGGTACCATGTGGAGACAGGATATCTAAAGGAGTCCCAAGGCATGCACTCTGCCTTCAAAGAGCTACTGTACCAGGTAAAGGAGGCAGGACAGACCAGGTAAAATGCTAAGGAATACAAACACGCTACCACTTATAATCAACAGTGATTGACCATGAAGGACAGCAGAGGGAATGGTAGCTAGAGAAGAATACAGCATCAAAAAAGTATTCTATATGTAATATATTTTACATTTTTACATGTATTCTTATACCTTTCTCAGATATATCAATATGCATGTATTAATCATAACAGAATTTTCTATTTCCATTACTTAGATTCCCAATCAACACATGCAATACCTGATTCCTAATAGAAAATATGCAGAGTAAAGCATATAATGCTAACTATTGTCAAAACTAGCAGTTTCCAAACTTTTTTTACATGGTGGTAAAATACACATCAAACTTATGACATTAAAAATAAAAAAATAAAAAATAAATGGTTAAAGATTTTATTTATTTATTCATGAGAGACACACAGAGAGAAGCAGAGACATAGGCAGAGGAAGAAGCAGGCTCTGGGCAGGGAGCCCAATGTAGGACTCAACCCCGGACTCCAGGATCACATCCTGAGCCAAAGACAGATGCTCAATCGCTGAGCCACCCAGGCAACCCCAATCATTTCTAAATGTCCAGTTCAGTAGTGTTAAATACATTCACATCATTGTGCAGCTCATCTATAGAACTCTTTCCCTCTTGCAAAACTAAGACTCCTCACTCGTTAAACAACAGCTCCCCAACCTACCCCAACCCCGAGCCCCTCAGCAACCACCATTCTACTTTCTGTCTCTTATGGATTTGACTACTCAGTACCATATAGAAGTGGAATCATGCAGTATTTGTCCTTCAGTATCTAGCTTATTTCTTAGCACAATGTCTTCAAGGTTCATCCATTTTGTCTCATGTGTCAGAATTTCCTTCCTTTCTAAGGCTGAATGATATTCCATTGTATCTACGTACCACATTTTGTTAATCAAGAAAGGGTTTTCAACACAAATGATTGAAAGCATTTGCAGATCCATGAAATGACCTAGGTTAGAGTGAGTGGTTGAATATAGAAGAAACAACAGACGTTGGTAATTAGGTCACTGGTAACCTTGAGATAGCAACTCCATACCCGTCAGGATGATGAGGAGGCATCTATCCCTCAATCTGTCCTGAAAACACCTCTCCTATTTCCATCCACCTACACATAGGCTTGCTCATCGTGCTTATGTTTTTCATAGCATATTTTGATGATTGCATTTTAGTGCATTGTTTTTGCTATATGATCTAAACATATCTTATGTGGCCAGATATTTCATCAAAAGACATTGAAAGCCCTTTAACAATACAACTTAAGCAGTACACATTGTAAAAATTGAGAGGAAAATACTCAAGGTAACATGCTTAACAAGCTGTACTTATGTATAGTAAAATGTAATCTTTGGAAGTCATCATTTTGTGTTTCTTGAACTTAAAAATAAGGGAAAAAATGGTATAAGAAATAAGATGGCTTGCCCAATTTAATAAATAAAAGTATATCCAAAAGGGAGTGTGGTCACTGTGGTGAGTACATTACATTCAGGAAATTATGAAGCAGGAAAGCAGTGATTTTTAGAGTAACAATTTGAACAAGACTTCAAGTTAATACTCAATGATAAAATCAGTCGAATGGTTTAAACAAAATATTCTCTAAAGATTTTGGTCACTCAAGTTTTTACTGAATTTCATGATGTCTCAACTTTACATTGCCCCAAGGAAATGTATGTAGCATTTTAGCATAAGTAACTCAACAAAGTCCACACACCAACCTATCAGAAAACCACTGCTATCTTTCACTTTCAATAGGCCTCTTAAAAAAAACAGAAAGCTTCTACCAATATGCAGTGATGAATAGCAGCATGGAAATTCATGAACTTGAAATAACACTCCCTATTATCTAGGTAGAAAGTGAACATACAATTTAAAATGAATATGACATCTCTCTCAGGAGCAGAGAATCAATCCCATTACTCATTTTCACCTATAACTGAAATGTTCATTTTCAGCCCAGAAATGCTGAAATGACCTGTCAGACACACACCGCCAAATGGCAAACGCCAAGATTCATCCAGGCAATCAATTAGGTGCCACGGGGACTTTGCTTAGGAAGATGGATTTCACATACACACACCAATCAATTTCTTTAGAATTTCCATACATCCTTAGCACAGTAATAATTCATGTGAGGGAACTGGTTGCTAGATAGACCATGATGAAAAGGCCACGTTGCCTTTTGGTTGGAAATCTTTCAGATGTATCCAGATTCATGTGACAACCATTTGTCAAAGGAAACTTGGATCATTAGTAACTTGGCCACCAACGCAAAGGGTTGGTGGCCTCTTCTGAAGCAAAGACACAAGGGGCAAGGAACTGAAATCATAGCAGAAGACCCTATAGACGAGCAAACAAGTAGCAAAAGTCTCCACCCAAAGACTAAGAAAGTGAATAAACAACCTGTGCTGGTTATGGTGAGTAGTTTGATCTAAACCAAGGAGATAAACCAGTTGAAGGAAAGAATCCCCCCAAATCAAATTTCTTTAACATTGTAGGACAGGATTTTCCCAACACATTCCTTTGAACAAGCAAGTACTGACTCAGTGAGCACAGTATCTGATATCAAAAGGAAAAATAGTCTCTTAACAGCTTAATTGTTGGGCCTGGCAGGCATGGGACTTCACGTGGCCAACAAAAGAACATGAACCCGGACATCCTGATTCTAAGAATTAAGCATTTCTTTGCATGTCAATTTTCTTTAACTGGTCATCACAGCCTAAAATAGCTGGCCCATATCCTTCATGATGAACAGAACTGTTTTCTGTCCAAAGACTTCTCTGTCCCCCTCCTCCACCACACACACCAGTAGTGAGCCCTTTCAAGTCCCATCTGTGTTCAGCAGGAAAGCCTTTTGTACACATGGGACTACACATAGTGTTCTAACGTACTGAACATATTGTGGAACTTAAACAGAAAAAAAGATTGTAAAATTCCAAATATTTACAGTGATTCCTTGGGAGAAGGAAAAAACAGGCCCAAGAAATGGTAGAAAGACAATCCAGGAAGAGTAGAATGATTTTATCAAAGTATCTATCAAATCTAGATAAACAATAAAAAGGCAGTTGCCACCAGGCCTGCTATTACACATATTCTGGCCCAGTGGACAGAGCAGTACATGGGGTCCTAGATTTGGCTCTGCCTAAATGCCAGGTGATCTTGTACAAATCACATCAACTTCCTGAGCTTCCATGGCTCCTTCAGTAGAAATTAAAACCTAATATGGGCTGCATTTATGGGCTGCATTTTTTCACAGCACTTGGAGGATAAAGTAAAATGATTTATGTGGAAACATCCTGTGAGGTATTATTACACATCCAGGAAGACAAAGTCTGTCTATTAGCATGCTACTGGATGTGCCTAGAGTGTTGGACAGAACTTCTAGAAAGGTTAAAATGCCCTTATGACCACCATTTTGGATTTTTGCCTCCTCACTGTACTTTCTGAACTTCTGCTTGACAATTCCTTACACCAGTCCAAATCGCTGGGCTGCTGGTAGCCAGCTGGCATCATATGTAGCACAAAATGCCACATTCTCCTTGCTCTGTGTTCTTGAGCCTGCCCACCACACCTCCCCAAGCATTCAGTTCAAACACCGCTCACTTGTGTGCCCTACAGAAGTCACACATGCACATTCACAATGCAGACACTGCAAAAAATTTTGTGGAAAAGATAAAAAATATTTAAGTGTCAAGCATCCTTGATGTATGCCAGTGGCTGTCTATCAATCATTGGCCTTAAATCTTCCCCAGCAAAACACAGCTCTTGATCAACTTAATATTCATTAAAAAGAAAAAACACTCTGGGACACCTGGGTGACTCAGTGGTTGAGCATCTGCCTTTGGCTCAGGTCATGATCCCAAGGTCCTGGGATCGAGTCCCACATCAGACTTCCCAAAGGGACCTGCTTCTCCCTCTCCCTGTGTCTCTGCCTCTCTCCATGTCTCTCATGAATAAATAAATAAAATCTTTTTTAAAAAAAGAAAAAACACTAAAATCACCACAGAACTGATCACTAATAATTCACATTCAACTCTTAAGAAAACGTACATGTATCTTCCAAAATGAGAAAACTCTAATTCCCCTTGTGGCCCCCTGGACCTTATAGACCTGAACAGGAAATAGAACTTGGAAGCTTGATGGTGAAGACGCCAGAGCCTCAGCTGCACGGTCTTCACATGCTAAGGCAGGGTATGGAGGGAGAGCCCATCAGTCTACTCTCTTCAGCAAGTCTCTGCCCCTTCCCAATTCCAATCATCAGAGAAAATGCACTGCTCTTAGGAAATGGAACCATTTTCAAATATCCATTTGGGACAGGGAGGGGACAGTTGTGAATGAAGAGGTCATGACCAACGCAGAAGTTAAAGTGAATGCACTCATCTCCTCTTCCGGTCCTGGGTTTCAGTTGAACACGAACATTTACCCACAAAACATTGCAGTCTTGCTTTGAGGAAACATACCAAATCCAGTAAGCTGCCTTGACAGTGACCCTTACTCTCCTGCTCTCTGTTAAGTACACCCATACCCAGAATCCCCGCTGAAGGCCCTTAATTTATGAAGAGGTATAAAACCTCCAGCTAGGAATGCCAACCACTCAGTTTGCTGGTGCTTCCTCAGCATGCCACTCTGCTTATCCTAGTTACTGCCTCTGTAGTTCTCTGAAAGGTAAGCTGCATGTAGAAAATACGGCCTCCTCTTTTCATAGCACAAAGGAGAAAGGAAAAAGACATCATCTGACATATCTTTATTAGGAGTGCTTAACAATAACAGACTCCTAGCTATTCTCTAAATTGAATAATGCATTAAACAGTAAAGAATATGTCCTGCAAGAAAATCTAGATTTCAAAGCATGAGCACAGAAATGGAAAAACTCTGACATCAACACATAAATTGGGCACAGACCTCAACTCTTAATAAGGACAGTATTTTTTAACTTAAGTCACAATCACTCTATATTAGATTTTCAATGTCTCCAGATTGCCATTTTTAATTACTTTTCTGCTCCTCACTAATTAATCGTACGTAATTTCAGGTAACTTTTGTACTCTCAAATATAACAAAAGTATTTTTTAAATGCCTAGTTATATAAATACAATACATTCTATTAATATTACATAAATGACCAATGTTTCTTTTTAAAAACCCTGTATTCAGTTGGTGATAATCCAGATGCACACCAGAACAAAAGACTTAGCCCACAATGGAATCCGAATGTGCTAAGAATGAAATCTATTAGCCCAATGGGAACCTAACAGTCCCATTTGCAAAATAGCTTTTCTTTGCCTCAATTCATTCCAAAGTATATAAGGAGTAAAACAAAAATACCACAACCTGACTCATCCCAACAAAAAGGGGGGTTGAGGGAGACTGGGATTCTCTTTTGCAAAAAGCATAGGAAGATTAATTATTTCTGGGTAAAAACATACTGAAGAACAGAACAGTAAAATTAGGGAACAGTTCAGTGATTTTTCAGGGGGTGAGGATGGGTGGGGGGGCTGATTACAAACACACAAAGGGGACTTTTGGGAGTGATGGCACTCTTCTAGGTCTTGACTGTAGAAGTGATTATATAAATGTTGCAACTGTCAGAATTCATAAAGGGTAACCTAAAGAGGCTAGGTTTTACTGTATATAAATTATATTGCCAGGAACCTGCCTTTTTAAAATGGCTATAATGTCCATTTCCACTAAATTATGAAGTGTAACATTCAAGTATACAGTTCTCAATGTTCTAGATGTAATTAGGAAAAAACTTACCAGTAAATGATTCAAGTTCAGCCTTCAGTGTTTTATATAATCATTACATATTTACAAGTATTATATAAAGTGGCTCAAAACATAAACTAAAATTATCAGATGTATTTTGCACCATTACTTGAATATAGATATATAGAAAACTGTAGTGTTTTACTCTTAAAAATGAACATTTCAATATCTATTAGATGTTAATTATGTTTTGAAGGGTTAAATTTACTACTAAATTTTACCTTTTCCATATTATAAGTAAACTGAGGAATAGAAAAGGTCATTAGATTCATTTGAGTCCCTCAGAACCACTATGAAATGTATTCTGTGTTTTTAATAGATTTCAGAGATTTTCAAGTCTTAAGAGTTACAGGAGACTGGCTGTTTTTGAAATAAGAATGTTTCAGTAATTCAACTGAAAAAAAGAAGATTGAATGTAAAATGGATCCTAAGATTATGCTTTAACACCTTACATTCTCCCTCTTCTTGAGTATATGCAGAAATATAGATTTTTCTGCAGAAAAAATAAAAGGCAAAGAAGAAGTGTCATAGTCAGAGAACACATACTTTTTTACAATACTTAACGGCAGAAACCTTTCTTTCCACATGTTCACTTAAGTAACGAATATCTTTCTCCACATATAATAGCCACTGTGAGTTCAGAAACTTAAAAGTAAAAATTCCCAATGGCATGTCCATGAAAATACTAAAAGTCTAGTAAGGCAAAAATCTTACCTCCAAAGGGTTGTGTACTACACCAAAGCACAAAGCTGCTTTTTTAAAAAGCTAGTAAAATTGAGTCAACCTGGTTTTCCTAAATAGAAATTCACTCAAACCCAAATTTTTTTTACAAAAAATATTATTCCCTTGACTTAATTTTAGGCTTCCGAAATGAATCAGGCACGAATGGTAACACAAAGGGACAAGAGAAGAGCAGCTGGCTTCCTCTTCAGCAAATAAAACAGACCAGATCTTAGATCTTGCTCAGTTCACCCAGGACAGAAGCAAATCTGTTTTTTATAATCACTGAGCAGTGGCACTTAATACATTTAAAACACCGGTCACCTGCTTGATCCACGTACACCTTCCCAGGCCCACAAAACTCAAGCATGAAGTCCTCGTTCAACTTTCCCACGCTCCATCATTTCACCCTCTTTCGGGGAAATCCAATAGGAGGAAAGAAGAAAGAAAGAGAGAAAGAGAGAAAGAAAGAAAGAAGAGAGAAAGAAAGAGAGAGAAAGAAGAGAAGAGAGAAAGAAAGAAAGAAAGAAAGAAAGAAAGAAAGAAAGAAAAGAAAGAAAAAAAGAGGAAAGAAAGAAAGAAAAATAAAAGAAAGAAAAGAAAGAAAGAAAAAAATCTAGAGTTTTTTTCTTTCAAAAAGACACGTATCAATCCGGAGTTTACAGGCACAAACTAATTAAATTAACTTGCCAGCGTCTTGAGTGAAAATACTTAGAGCGTGAAATTTCTGTTTCCTATAGTTTTCAAGACAAGTGGTTTCGGGCGGAGGCGGGGGTCTGTCATTGTTCTCAATATTGCTGCTTTCGCATCCTTGGCTTTCACACAGAGGAGCAGACAGTCCCACCTCGAGCCGGCCGGGGGGCCCTTACCTTGCAGGTGCACGGCGCCCAGGGGTCTCTGTCACGCGGGCCCGGCCTCTCCCGGAGCAGCCGCCCGCCGCGGGCCCCGCGGTCCCGGGGGCCGGAGAGCGCGCCCACCGCGCGGCGCGGAGCCGGAGCGGAGCCGGAGCCCGAGCGCAGCGGATCGCCGCCCGCCGCCCGCCGCCGCCGCGGTCCCCCTCCGCGCTCCCGCCGCCCCCCCCCACGCCCACCCACCGCAAGTTTCCCCGGCGGTCCCCGCCCCCTCGGCGCTTCGGGCTGCCTGGCTGCAGGGGCGCGAACCGGGTTTCAACAGGTCCAGGAGCCGGAGACGCTGCAAAGATCACCAACGACTTAACGAGGAGCCTCTCCTCCCTTTTAAAGACCCGGGGGCGGCGGAGAAAGCCTCCAAGAGCCCACGTGACCACCGAGCCGGCTGCCCAGAAATCTCGGGAGGACGCGGACTCCCCGTGTCTCGCCATCCACACTCACCTGGGCGGAGGGAGAAGCCCCGGGGAGCGAGCACTCGAGGCGCCCTTCCCGCCGGCCTGGGTTTGGGAGGTCTGGGGCGGGGCCTGAGAATGCGCATTTCCAACCCGGTGCAGGACCAAGCCCAAACGGATGCTGCCCGGTGGGGGGGCCACACTTTGAAGATTCACGTCCCTAGACCGTGCCCCACGTGGGTCTGTCAGTGGATGCTTCGGGGTCATTTAAATACAGAAGTCTGACTTTTTTTTTTTTTTTAAGAATTTATTTACTCATGAGAGACACACAGAGAGAGAGGCAGAGACACAGGCAGAGGGAGAAGCAGGCTCCGTGCAGGGAACCCAACGTGGGACTCGATCCCGGGACCCCAGGATCACGCCCTGAGCGGAAGGCAGAGGCTCAACCACGGAAGGTGCCCCCAGAAATCTGACTCTTAAGAATCCAGTGGTGAAACTAGAGAGGCTTTGGGTTTTCTCAGTCCGGGGCCCAAGGGCAGGTTCGTGCCCCTGGAGAGGCCAAGCCACGAGGCCGTGGAGGTAGATGGCGGGTGCGGGTTCTGAGCGGCCGGCTGGGGAGGCCTTTCGCCTTAGAGCAAGGAGCCCAGGAACCTCCTCACTCACCGCTGCCAAAAGAGGCAGCTGGGGGGACATCTGCCTCTGCCGCTGGCGGCGCCCCTCTTCCCTCCGCAGGGCCTCCGTGGAGCTCCCTGCAGGCCTGAGCCCCCTGGTGGCAGCTCCAGTCCCCCAGGTCTGCGGAGTCCCCAAGCTCTCCTCGCCCACCCTGCAGCACAGCCCACAGCCTGAGGACTTTCCCTAGTCGTTAAGCAGCACCTGGCGTTAGGGCAGCCACTGGTGGCGAAAATCCAATGGTAAGTTGCATATGTCCCATAAGCCATTCTCAGACCCCAGTGCCACATTTGTGTCTAATTAATCATCAAACTATCCATACACGTGGCATAAGGGACGTGGTTCTTGATCTGGTTGTGACTCCAGATCTCTGATAAAAGAAGACCAAGAGGGCATCTGGAGGGAAACTTACAATGCCTGCCTCAAGTGTTGGGGTTTAGCCAAAAATGGCCCAAGCCGACTCTAGTGTGCTCTGGGTTTAGGAGAGTGAGGTCCACAGGTAGTGAAAGCAGGCTCCAAATGTGGAGAGCCACCCACTTTATAAACAGTGGATAGATACAATCTCTACTGCCCCACGCCCTCAATTTTCATTAAAGCAGGGACTCCTGGATGCTCTCAGGTTGTAAGGCAGGGTTTCCTGATCCTGGAGGCAGAGAAGTTAGTTTGAACAGGAGGGTGTGCGGCTGACCAGCTTCACCTGTGTAAGACTATAGAGACAAGATGCTTTGCCAATCTCGGCTTTCCTTGTTCCCTCTCTCGGGTGTCCCTGAATAGTACCCAGTGCCCACAGGCTCCTTCCTCCTTTGTACCGAAGAAAATTTTAAGCGATGGTTTTAAAATATCAGTTCTATTTGGAAGTACTTGCTTGTTAACAAGATACATCTGGACGAGAAATTATTATGAAGGAACTTCAGTCTTGAGCCACTAGGCAGGCCAAGATAATGTGAGGGTGAAGAAAGCTGACAAATGTCAAGTATCTACATTGTGCCAGGGAGTGTGCAAAGAAGTGCTTGCACCACATCCCATTTAATCGACATGGGAGCTCTGTGAACTGGTAATGTTAACCCTCCTCAGATGAGGAAACTGGCTCGCAGAGCTTATATCAACTACCTAGAGCCACACATAGTAAGGAAGGAGCCAGTAGCAGCAAGGCTTTCTTTGACAGCTACCACTTATTAGGCATTTAGCCATGCCCTACTTGTCTGCATGTTATCTCATTTTATATGCAATAGGTCTAGGAGGGAAATTCTATTATTAAGTATCCCCATTTTACCATTGAAAAAATGGCCAGTCTGTGGCTAAGACTTGAAACCAGGTAGAAGCCCAAGACTCTGTTCTCCTCCATACCAGGACTTCAATCAATTGGAAATGAAGATGGCTTGAATCAGGACACTAGATCTCCCAAGGACGAGCCCTGCCTCAAAATCCCAGAACTAGAGCTCTGTGCTCGCTGTGACTCTTCCTTCAGAAGGCGTTCCACTCATGGGAACAGCATGTTCTCTTTTTAAAGACCCTCAAACACCCACAGAAGTGGTTTGTTACACAAGGAAACCTCACTGCAGGAAATATTAAACAAAGAGAATGAATGGTAGTGAGTACGTTTCCTTCTGACTCATCCTGTGGATGGAGAAAGATAATGGGACCTTAGGGATGGAAGCTTTGCCTGTTTCTTTTTATTAAAGATTTTATTTATTTATTCATGAGAGGATACATAGAGAGAGAGGCAGAGACATAGGCAGAGGGAGAAGCAGGCTTCTCGCAAGGAGCCTGATGTGAGACTCACCCAGACATTCCTACTTTGCCTGGTTTAATGCAATGAGTAGGGAAGGTGATTATTCCAAAACAAGAAGGGATTTTTGAGACAGTTAATACCAATGAATAGACTGAAAAGCATTCTGAAATCTAGTGTTAAGGACCATGCCTCTGTTAGAAGATCCCAATCTCATGTCCACCTCACTCGTGACCTCCCTAAGGAAGCACCTACATGGTATGACATCAAAAGGTCTTCCTCTTCCCAAATATTCTATAACAGGGATTAAAGTCCTCCCCATTCAGTCATCAGTTGGGATTGAAGCATTGGATTGTTAAAGTTCAATCATGTTACATATGATGAGTAATATTAATTTACTAGCATTTATGATTACACTAATGAGCTTGCAAGATGAGCTAAGTGCCACCTGGGAAAGAAAGCAAAGGAGGTTGGCATAGGACAGGTCCATTCTGCTGTAGGAGGAAAGAAAGGCTCTCTATCTGGGTGCACCATCCTCAATTTTTCAGTCCGGGGATCCCTGGGTGGCGCAGCGGTTTGGCGCCTGCCTTTGGCCCAGAGCGCGATCCTGGAGACCCGGGATCGAATCCCACGTCGGGCTCCCGGTGCATGGAGCCCGCTTCTCCCTCTGCCTGTGTCTCTGCCTCTCTCTCTCTCTCTCTCTCTCTCTCTCTCTCTGTGTGTGTGACTATCATAAATAAATAAAAATTAAAAAAAAATTTTTCAGTCCGCCCCTTTTCTGTCTAGTGAAGTCTTACCCATCCCAAAGCCTAGGTGAAGACTGAGATAGCCCAGTGGCATGTGCACACTGCACCCCACATACAGCATTTACCCTGCCTGTCCACACCCCCTGCACCGTGTATGGTATACATCTCGTATCTCTAGCTTCCCTCACTGAAGGATAGCACCCATAGCACCCACCTAGTTCCACCCAGGCATTCAACAAGTACCTGTGGAAGGCTCCAACTTGGAAAGATCAGAAGGAAAGGGGAAATATTTCTGGTGGTAAAGAACCTACTAAAAGGCAAAACAAAACTTTGTTGAAGGCAAGAAAGCAAAAACTGATGAGGAGGGGAGATAGGATGGCTTTGGATTGGTGCTCTTTCTCTTCTGAGCCTGAGGCCAAGAGGGAGGACTTAAGTCCTGGGATGCTCTTAACTGCTCCAGAGGATAATAGGATCAGGCTCTTTCTTCATGATGTGTAAGTATAAATTGTTCTGTTTTAAGAGGATCTGAGAGATGTAACCCTAAACTTACGGAATTAATAAGAGAAAAGAGAAAGATCGGTTGCACCTGCCACCGTACCTCTATTTGGAGGTGATGAATTGGAAGGTGGGATTACTAATGAGATGTGCCAGGCTATTTCAGCTGCCCATGAATAGGGTTTCTAAGATAAATTTTGGTATTTGAAAATTGAATTTGGGTAGAGCTTTTTAGGATCATGTCTTTTGTGGAAATAAAAATGAACATAACATTTATGTACCTTTCCAACACAGGCATTACAGGAGGCAGGCTTCCCAAGACTGGCTCATTCTTATTTACTGTAATCCTCATAACTTCCCTTTGGCTGTCCCTACTTTATGGATGGGGAAACAGAGCCTTAGAGAGATGAAGTTTCTTTTGCAAGGTCACCCATGTGCATGTGGCAGAGTGAAAGCTCCAGCCCAGTTTTCTACCTATCTGTGAATCCCCTCCTTTCTCCTCTGTTATAACTGTGATGTTTGTCTTACTTGTGTAAACTGAGGCGTATTTGTCCTGTACAGCCTGGATATTGCTGAATGAAATCTTGTCAAGTTCTTGTCCAGGCATGACCATCCATGTGCACATCTATATAACTTTATTCTTTACTGACCTGGGTTTGACTGGAACGCTTGGTAAGGTGGCCAAGGACATAAGCAGCAAGGTAGACCTAACCTGGTATCAGACTACAGAACAAGGTTACTCTGACCTGCAGTTGAAATGAACCAGTTGGGCAACTAGCATGTATAGACAACTCCTTATAACTCACGCTCAACTGTCTCAGTGTTGGTCTTTGACATTTGCAAACGTACAGGTAAATAAGCTTTTGTTCTAGCTACTGCTCCTTGAAGGCACTTAAATTCCACACAAATCTCTCGCATAATTTGTTCCTAATTTCTATCCATTTGAAATCAAACAACACAAAGAATATATGTTCCTGTCCTGAGCTCCAACTCTGATTGAAGCAATTCTCTCTTGACTACCAAAGAAACTCACCCCCAGAGGTCACTGGCAGGAATGTGAACACCCTGTTGAGAAAGAAAATGTTAAAGAACTATTAGAAATGGTGGTAAATTGTAATATACAATTTCACAAATGACTCCAATGCAATTCTGGAAATGCAGCTTCTTTACTTCTTCTGGCACTGAATAAAATAATATTAATAACAGGTCAGACAGTATAATAGTCCCAGATATGAGGTCAGAAAGAAAATCGGGTATATAGACAGAAATGGCTTACGAGGCCACAGATTCTAATAAGACTGTCTGCTTCCATGGAGTTGAAAATTCAAAAAAATTGAAGTTTTTTCTACTTCTCATAAATGTATTTGACATTTTCAAGTTCTTTGTTCGTATCATGGAAAGTTACTAGAAATGCCTCATATTGCCAAATAACACTCTATTGATGTACACTGCATTAATGGCTTTCATAAGAATATAGACCCCATCTTTTGTGAACAGAGAGAGGGTGGTTCCTTCACATATGTCATTGCTTGATCTGATGAGTCTGACCAGAGAGAGGAATGGTCTTTTCCATGATTCAATCTCCCCTGTTGCTGGGAATTACAGCCAGGAAATAAACTTCTCCAAGCTGTGTATATAGCTCCTGAGAGGTCGCCAATGTTGTCCAATGTACTAGTATCCCCGCAGTCTCCCCTCTTTTGTCTTCTTTTTATGTCTCTACTTTTTTTTTTTCTGTCTGTCCAGGCAGTTTGCTCACTAATCTTTTCTTCCTGGTTCTGCCCACCTCAGGCCAGATGCTTCCTCCACCTGCTCCCATCCACCATCTTCTTCCATCCAACAGCCACAAGTTACAAAGAGAATTCTTATTCTAGGGTGACATTGGCTTTTACAATTAACACAGCATGCACACGGCCATGTCATACTTTGTTTTCACACCAACTCTGTGATAGTGATTTGATCCCCATTTTGCACATAAGGAAACTTAAGTGAGTTCACTAGATTTACACTTAGAGGAATCCTAGTCATCTGATGCATTTTGTAGATCCATACCTGCCTCTCTGAAGGAATTCATTTCCTGTATTCCTAGCACTGGGGGTGAGGGGTGGGGGTGTGGGGGGTGGTCTCTGAGCAGCTGCCATGTTGCTACTGCTACTATCTTTGGGCTTGTGTCACTTGACCCAACCCCTTCCCCTTGCCCTTCCCATTTTATCTCAATCTGAAATACAATTCAAGGGAGAAAGTCATTGACAACTTTTTTGAGGGAGAGAGAGTGCATGTGAGGGGTGGGGGAGAAAACCCTAAGTAGGCTCCATGCTCAGTGTGGGGCTCGATCTGATGACCCTGAGATCATGACCTGAGCCAAAATCAACAGTCAGATGCTTACACGACTGAGCCACCGAGGCGTCCCTCATTGACAACTTCTTTAGTTATTTTTGCTTTAAAGTTATTCTGACACTCGATATTACATTTATTCTTTCATAAAACACTCTTCTTTGGAACTACTTCTTGCCCTCCTGCATTTATCTCTTTGTGAGAATGTCCTCTCAATGCTGAAAAACAGTAATGCCTGAAGTGCTTACCTAAGACACAGGAGAACATGAAGGTGTTTTCTCAGATGAGGAGGAGAGGAGGAGATGACATTCAATGAGCAACTGCTTGTAAACACTTTATCTGCACTTAATCCTTTATCTGCATTTAGTCCTCAAAACAATCTCACAAGGGAGGCACTATTTATGTGCTCACCTAGCCATGAGAAGACTAAGGCTCAGAAAGCTGAAGTAATTTGCCCCATATCACCCAACAAGTACGAGCAGAGGGTCCCTACCAGCTGTTTCACAGCAATACCCATTCTCTGTAAACCCCCCTCCCGAAAGCTTGGGGGGAAGGCCAATGCCTAAGAAATGACCTACAGTACCTGCTACAAAGGATCAGAGACAAGTGAATGGGAGAGATGGAGAGTTTTGTGGACATTCAGAGAATTTCTTGCACTTTTGGGATCCTCTTAGAAATTAACCCTCAGACTCATTTCTTGAGCTGACTAAATTTCAGACATGGAAGGTACCCATCTCCCAGGCGGGCCTCTCTGAATTTTGCAGTTACCCAGGCCCATACTTGTGTGTGCCACTCGGCATCCATCATTCTTCCCCTCTGGCTCCTAGAAGCTACTCAGGACTTCTACAGAGAAAATGCAGCTGCAGTGCTGCACCACAGCAGTCAGGCCAGAAGAGCCCACAGCAGGATGGAGCCTAGGCTTGGAGTCTGACCTGGGTTTTCAGCACCCAGCCACCTAGCAGATGTACACCCTTGAACACTCTTCTGGCCTCTTTGGACTTCTGTAAAATAAGAAGAGCATAAGAATGTACTGCCTGAGATGGTTGTGAAGATGAGCTATATAACCTGCCTGACACCTGGCAGATTCTTGGTACAGGATGGCTTTAGAAAAATCCAGCAGTCCTTGGAACAATGGGCTTCACAGGTGTAGAAGGCCTAGGAGGAGGCAAAGGAGGAGGCCTGGGGGGGGGGGGGGGATTTGTGGTTAGAGAGGTTTGGGCTCCTAGAATGGGGGAAGGAGTACAGAATTAAATGCCCTGTCTGAAGTTCATCTTAGCCATAGAGCTCTGCATACATCTCTTCAGGTAGGCCCAATTGTGAAGTGAGTCAGAAAAGATCCACTGACATACAACCCAATTGTAAGACTGATTTAAAGCAGTTTTATTCCACATTCCTGGATCATGAGGCACCTTAGTCACTTGTTTAAAATATAGATTCCCAGGCCTCTCCTCCCAGGCAGACTCTGAACTAGGAGCTCTGGGGCAGGTCCTTGAAATGCACATTTTCCACAACCCATTGGGTGATTTTATCATCAGGGCAATTAGGAAAACATTGCTGTGAAATGTTCAAACTGCTTAGATGTCCACTATATAATAGAATCTGTGTAAGCGGTGATTTATCACCCCTGTGTTATAGGAAAGGTAACTAGGACCCCACAAAACTCAGTAATGTGCCAAAATCTGTTCACATGGGCTCAGGAGAGCTGATTGTTAAATACTCAAGGAATTTGCAATTCATTGTTAAACCAATCATAGCTTGAAATCTGTCCCAGTAAGTAGTTACACTACACATTTCTCTGGCCTTGGCCAGAGAGGAGCTTAAGGGTGCTGTTTCCTTCAGAGCACAGGACATTGATTGATGTGAACACTTCTCAGCTATTTTTGGTTCGTGGCTCATTCTAAATACTATATTGTCCTTTTCTATAGGGAATCCGTAAGTACTACATGCAGAACAGGACTGGTTTTTTTTGTTTGTTTGTTTGTTTTCTTTAAAGAACAGGTGTACTAGCATACCACCTAGCAAAAGTAATAAGTCTTGCTGTTAGTAACTGAGCCAAGTTTACCTGTGTCCTTACTACTGGTCTCGGTACTTGGGTCCAGACATTTTCTCCTCCTGCAATTAACATCCGTTATCACCTCTAGAACTTCCAGTCCTAGATAGATTTATTAAGGGCTCAAATTCTACAAAGGACCACCTTTGGTTGGTTCAGATTTTCCAATTAGAGGATCTAAGCATTGGCTTTACACAACAGGGTCATGTCTCCCTCTAATGGATGGTAAAGAGTAAGACAAGTAAGATTTCTGTTGTTGAATCAGAAGACTGTATAATTAATCTCTATTGTGTATAACATGTGTCACATGTGTTGAAACAATATGTAGTAATTTATTCAGCTAATTTCCAAGGGCAGCACAAAAATGTCCTTTTGTTTTCATTTACTCACTATTTCATTCTTTCAATATTTATTATTTACTTAAATATGTGTCAGATGTTGAGGTATAAGCCTATGAATGGATACCATGCAAAGGCAAAAAATGAATGAGAAAACTCATGATATGAAAGATTGCCGAGATACATAGTATTGGTTAGAGGTCTCTGGGTGACTCAGGAAGTTAAGCGTCTGCCTTTGGCTTAGGTCATGATCCCAAGGTCCTGGGATTGAGCCCTGCGTCATGCTCCAAGCTCAGTGGGGAGTCTGCTCAAGTATTCTCTCTTTCTGTATCTGCTCCTCCCCCCACATGCTCTCAATCACTCTCTGGAATAAATAAGTCTTAAAAAAAAATAAAATAAGGATCTCCTAGGTGGCTCAGTCGATTAAGTATCTGCCTTTAGCTCAGGTCATGATACTAGCATCCTGGGATCAAGCTCTGCATCCGGCTCCTTGCTCAGTGGGAAGCCTGCTTCTCTCTGCCTCCCACTCTCCCTGCTTGGGCTCTCACTCTGTATGTGTCAAATAAATAAATACCTTTATTTATTTATTATTTTTTAAAATTTTATTTATTTATTCATGAGAGACACACAGAGAGAGAGGCAGAGATACAGGCAGAGAGAGAAGCAGGTTCCATGCAGGGAGCCCGACATGGGACTCAATCCCAGGACTCCAGGGTCATACCCTGGGCCGAAGGCAGATGCTCAACCGCTCAATGCCACCCAGGCGTCCCTATATCTTTTTTAAAAGAATATAAAAAATAATAAAATAATTTAAAAATAAAAATAAATAAATAATAAAAGAATTTAAAAATAAAATGCTAAAAAATATCATTTGTTTAAAAGGAAGGATAAAGAATACACATACACAAGTCACATAAAATATCTCCAGAAATAAAAAAAAAAACAACAAACTATTAACGCTAAATGGTTTCCTCCTAGAAAGAGAAGAATATCTGCAAAACAGAGAGGTAAGAGAAAGTTTTCACTATAATCCTTTTATATTTTTTAATTTATTTTTTAATTTAAATTCAATTTGCCAACATACAGTATAATACCCAGTGCTCATCCCAGCAAGTGCCCTCCTCTTTTTATATTTTTAATTGTGAACCATGTTGATATAGGAAAGACATTAGGGTTCGAAGCCAACAGCCAAGGAAGAATTCTTGAAATAACCTTAGTGCAAAAAGGAGGTTTTATTAAAGTACAGAGACAGATCTGTGGGCAGAAGGAGCTGCACTTCCTGCCCAGGAGTGGCTCATTATATACTTTCAAGTTGAGAGGAGATCAGAGAAGACCACAAGTCTCTAAGGAATTTTGGAAGCAAAGTTTCCAGGACCTTGAGGGGGCTAGCTATTGTTAGGAAAGTGTTATTTATTACTGTCTAATAAAACCTGGGTCATGAGATCTTTCAGATGTATATTAGTGGGTGGGTCATATGCTTGGGGGATGATTCCCAACATGTATCATGTGGGGTAGAGATAAAGGAGTTTCTTTTTTTTTAAAGATTTTATGTATTCATTCATGAGAGACACAGAGAGAGAGGCAGAGACATAGGCAGAGAGAGAAGCAGGCTCCAAGCAGGGAGCCTGATGTGGGACTCGATCCCAGGACTCCTGGATCATGCCCTGGGCTGAAAGCAGGGGCTCAACAGCTGAGCCACCTAGGCATCTCGAGATAAAGGAATTCCTAAAGGAATTTTTATAGGTTAAAGGAGACTTACAGAATCCTGGGGGTCAGCCAAGATGGCCTTTTGCCCTTAGCAAAGTATTCACATCCAGGCAGCTGAGTTCCTAGAGAAATGTCATTCTGTCTATTTCAAGGACTTGTCGATGGGCTGTAGATAGTAAGGAAATTTAATAATTTTTCCTCTGCCTTAGTTTCCCACATCACATATGAAGGTATTTCCTAATCAAAAATAAACATTGGAAATTACTAAAGCAGAAGTGAATGAGGCAGGGCCTGAGTTCAGTTACTAGGGAGGAAATTTATATACACATAGAATAACTGTGTATAGAAGCATGCAGAGTGCTAGTGAGCACAGGAAGAAGCACTTAATCTAACTGGGTGGGGAGAGGACCTGGAGGCAGGAAAGTTCCTTAGGAGGTCAGGTCAGGGAGGACCTTCTATGCCAAGCTAAAGAGCTTTCATCTTATTCTGTAGGCAACAAGCCACTCAAAGACTTTAACAGGAAAGGAACAAGTAGATTCCATTTTAAAGGATCATTCCTGAAAGGAGAGCCCAAAATGGTGAAGGAGTAGGAGACCTTACTTTTGTCTGGTCACAGGAATTCAACTAGATAGCTATCAAATCATTCTCAGCACCTGTGAACTCAACCGGAGATTAAAGAATAGCTGCAACTCTACAAATAGAAAAGCCACTTGGAGAAGTGAATGCAAGGTGATCTATGGGAAGATAAACCTCAGGGGGAGAGAGCCTCTGTCAGCTGGCTACCAGAAAGTGACAGAGTGGTGGAGCGCAAAATCTGAACTTTTAGAAGTCAACTCTGGTAAGGGACTCCCTGCCTGAATGGTGCTCAGGTGATGATGGGGAAGTGGAATCCTAGGTGTGCCAGTGTAGTGTCAGGATCCTCAGGGTTGCAGGAAGACCCAGGGTGCCTGAGTCCAGCAGAGTTCCCAGGCATCAGAGCGGGGAAACCAGCTGCATTCAGCGAGCCCAGGAGTGGGGTCTCAGCTCAGGAGTTGCCATAAACCACGAATAGCAGCACCATGGGGCGAGTGCCCGAGCATGTCACAGGAGTTTCCAGGATTTGGAGACTCGAATCCGGTCTCATGCCTGAGACAGAAAGGTTGGTCCCAGGCTGGGTGAGCACAGAATGTGGATGGAGACCAGGCAGACAGGAAGGATTGACTGCTTTTCCCTGAGGGTGCACTGAGGAGTGAGGCCCCGAGCTTTTGTCTCTGAGACTGGAGATTGGGAGGCCGCCATTTTCACCTTCATCCTCTAAAGCTAGGCAGAAAGCCTTCAGAGAACAAAAGCCACAAAGAACAATCTGGAGCAGATTAGTTAGCCCGGCCCCAAGGCAAGAGCAGTGCGATTCCATCCCATCCCCGGCAAAGACACAGGAGAATCAAGGCAACAGGCTCCTCCCCCAGAAGATCAACAAGAACATGGGCTAAGACCAAGTTTACCCATTATTGAGAACTGCAAAACTCCAGCACTAGGGGAATATGGCATATAGGATTCATGGTTTTTCTCCCACAATTCTTTAGTCTTTCAATTTTAATTTTTTCTCTTTCCTTTTTCAACCAATTTATTTTATCAACTCATTTTTTTAAGATTTTATTTATTCATGAGAGACACAGAGAGGGAGACGCAGACACACAGGCAAAGGGAGAAGCAGGCTGCATGCAGGGAGCCCGATATGGGACTCGATCCTGGGTCTCCAGGATCACGCCCTGAGCCAAAGGCAGACGCTCAACTGCTGAGCCACCCAGGTGTCCTCAACTCATTTTCTAAGTCTTTTAATTTTCAGTTTCACAGTTACATTCTATCCTTTCATTGTATTTAATTTTATTTTTTTGTACATATATGTTTTTCTTTATAATTTTGGGATCGAGTTTTCTAACAAATGGACCAAAATACACACAGAATCCAGTGTATTCTGTTCTGTTCACCTGTCTGATTATATTCTTGTTTCTCTGGGGTCATTGTTGCCATTTTAGTATTTTGTTCACTCATTCATCTATCCTTCTCTGTACAGAATGACAAAACAGAAAAACCACAAAAAAGAGAACAAGAGGCAGTACTGACGGCCAGAGACCTAATCAGTACGGACATAAGTAAGATGTCAGAACCAGAGTTCAGAATAATGATTATAAAGATACTAGCTAGGCTTGGAAAAAGCATAGAAGACACTAGAGAATCCCTTTCTAGAGAAATTAGAAGAACTTAAATCAAGTCAAAATCAAAAAGGCTATTAATGAGACACAGTAAAATGGAGACTGACTGCTAGGATAAATGAGGCAGAAGAGAAATTTAGTGATATAGAAGACTAAATGATAGAGAATAAAGAAGTCACAGAAAAAGATAAACAGTTACTGGATCACAAGGAGATAATATGAGAGATAAGTGGTACCATAAAGAATAATTATGGATCCCTGAATCCATAATTATTAGAATCCCTTAGAATAATTGGGATCCGGGATCCCTGGGTGGCGCAGCGGTTTGGCGCCTGCCTTTGGCCCAGGGCGCAGTCCTGGAGACCCGGGATCGAATCCCACATCAGGCTCCCGGTGCATGGAGCCTGCTTCTCCCTCTGCCTGTGTCTCTGCCTCTCTCTCTCTCTCTGTGTGTGTGTGTGTGTGTGTGTGACTATCATAAATAAATAAATAAATAAATAAATAAATAAATAAATAAATAAATAAAATTAAAAAATAAAAATAAAAATAAAAATAAATAAAAAATGAGGAAGGACACTATATCATAATTAAAGGGTCTATCCAACAAGAAGATCTAACAATTGTAAATATTTATGCCCCTAACATGGGAGCAGCCAATTATATAAGTCAATAGCAAAATTAAAGAAACACATTGATAATAATACAATAATAGTAGGAGACTTTAACACCCCACTCACTGCAATGACAGATCATCTAAGCAGAAGATCAAGAGGGCAACAAGGGCTTTGAATGACACAATGGACCACATGGACTTCACAGATATAGTCAGAGCATGCCATTCTAAAGCAACAGACTACACATCCTTCTTGAGTGCACATGGAACGTTCTCCAGAATAGATCATATACTGGTTACAAATCAGGTCTCAAATGGTACCAAAAGATTGGTGGATCATTCTCTACATATTTTCAGACCACAATGCTTTGAAACTGGAACTCAGTCACAAGAGGAAATTTGGAAAGAACTCAAATTTATGGAGGCTAAAGAGCATCCTACTAAAGAATGAATAGTTCAACCAGGAAATTAAAGAAGAATTTTTTAAAATTCATA
This sequence comes from Canis lupus baileyi, assembly GCF_048164855.1. NCBI lineage: Eukaryota > Metazoa > Chordata > Mammalia > Carnivora > Canidae > Canis > Canis lupus. The sequence goes on from NC_132846.1 coordinate 40,192,338, forward strand.
GAAACAAATGAAAATGAAAACACAACTGTTCAAACTTTTGGGAGCAGCAAAGACGATACTAAGAGGGAAGTATATAGCAACACAAGCCTTTCTCAAGAAATAAGAAAGGCCTCAAATACACAACCTAATCTTACACCTAAAGGAGCTGTAGAAAGAACAGCAAAGAAAGCCTAAACCCAGCAGAGTAAGGGGATTAATAAAGATTAGAGCAGGAATTAATGAAATAGAAACCAAAAGAACAGTAGAACAGATCAGCAAAACTAGGAGCTGGTTGTTTGAAATAATTAACAAGATTAATAAACTCCTGGCCAGACTTATCAAAAAGAAATGAGAAAGGACCCAAATAAAATCATGAATGAAAGAGGAGAGATCACAACCAACACAGAAGAAATACAATTATAAGAACACAATATAAGAGCAACTATATGCCAACAAATTAGGCAACCTGGAAGAAATGGATGCATTCCTAGAGATGTATAAACTACCAAAACTGATAAAGAAATAGAAAACCTGAACAGACCCATAACCAACAAGGAAATTGAAGCAATAATCAAAGATCTCCTAACAAACAAAGAGTCCAGGGCCAGACAGCTTTCCAGGGGAATTCTACCAAACATTTAAAGAAGAATTAATACCTATTCTTCTGAAGCTGTTTCAAAAAATAGAAATGGAAGGAAAACTTCCAAACTCTTTCTATGAGGCCAGTATTACCTCGGTCCTCAAACCAAAGACCCACCAAAAAGGAGAATTATAGACCAATATCCCTGATGAACAAAGATGTCAAAATTCCCACCAAGATACTAGCCAATAGGATCCAACAGTACATTTGAAAGGATTATTCATTACGACCAAATGGGATTTATTCCTGGGCTGCAAGGGTGGTTCAACATCTGCAAACCAGTCATTGTGATACACTACATAAATAAAAGAAAGGACAATAACCATATGATCTGCTCAATAGATGCACAAAAAGCATTTGACAAAGTACAATATCTTTTCTTGATTAAAACTCTTCACAGTGTAGGGATAGAGGAAACATACCTCAATATCATAAAAGCCATATATGAAAAGCCCACAGCAAATATCATTCTCAATGGGGAAAAACTGAGAATTTTTCCCCTAAGATCAGGAACATGGACCACTGCTGTTCAACATAGTACTAGAAGTCCTAGCCTCAGCAATCATACAACAAAAAGAAATAAAAGTCAGCAAAGAAGAAGTCAAACTCTCACTCTTTGCAGATGACATGATACTCTATATGTAAAAAAAAAAAAAAAGAGATAACTAGGAATAAACCCAAGCAAAAAGGTAAAAGATCTGTATCCTGTAGATACAGATACAAAACTATAGAATTTCTTATGAAAAAAAATGAAGAGGACATAAAGAAATGGAAAAACATTCCATGCTCATGGATTGGAAGAGCAAACATTGTGAAAATGTCTATATTACCCAGAGCAATCTACATATTCAGTGTAGATTCAATCTTTATCAAAATATGATCAACATTTTTCATAGAGTTGGAACAAATAATCCTAAAATATGTATGGAACCAGAAAAGACCCTGAATAGCCAAAGGAATGTTGAAAAGGAAAACCAAAGCTGGTGGCACTGTGGAGGCAGAGAAAAATTAAGGCCATCCCACCTAGCATTAGCACAAGTACAGCCATCTTAGGCCCCTGTGAATAAGAGCTGAACTTTATGGGAAAAACTGCAGAATGTCCTCAATGTCCTCGGCAGGGAATCCCATATCAGAAAGACAACAGAGCCCATGCCCATGGTAGAAAGTCCCATATTAGAATGAGAACAGAGCTCAATGCCCTTGAAAGCCCCATATCAGAATGTAAACAGAACTTGAGGAATTCCTCCACCCCTTCTTAAAATCCCCTAGATGAGCCTATAAAAAACCCAGCTGTAACCCACTTCAGGGTCCAAGTCCCTGATCCACTGTGTCGGGTATACTTGGACCCAAGCTCGAGCTTGCTAATAAACCCTCGTGCGCTTGCATCGGTGTCGGCTCCTTGGTGGCTTCTCGGATTCGCAATCTTGGGCACAACAGGCACCACAATTCCAGACGTCAAGCTCTATTACAAAGCTGTAATCATCAAGACATTATGGTACTGGCACAGAAACAGACACACAGATTAATGGAACAGAATAGAGAACCCAGAAATGGACCCTTAACTCTACGGTCAATTAACCTTCGACAAAGCAGGAAAGAATACCCAGAGGAAAAAAAGCCTCTTCAACAAATAGTGTTGGGAGAATGGGACAGTCACGTGCAGAAGAATGAAACTGAGCCATTTCCTTACACCACCCACAAAACCAGACTCAAAATGGATGAAAGACCTAAATGTGAGGCAGGAATCCATCAAAATCCTAGAGGAGAACCGAGGCAGCAACATTGCTCTGTGACCTTAGCCAAATCAACTTCTTGCTAGACACATCTCCAAAGGCAAGGGAAACAAAGGAAAATGAACTACTGGGACTTCATTAAGACAAGAAGCTTTTGCACAGCAAAGGAAAATGTCAACAAAACCAAAAGATAACCTACAGAATGAGAGAAGATATTTGCAAATGTCGTATCAGATAAAGGGCTAGTATCCAAAATGTATAAAGAACTTATCTAACTCAACACCCAAATAACAAATAATCCAATCAAGAAACGGGCAGAGGACATGAGCAGTCCTCAGGAACAGCAATACCCACAATAGCCAAATTATGGAAAGAGCCCAGATGTCCATCAAAAGATGAATGGATAAAGAAGATGTGATTATATGTGTGTGTGTGTGTGTGTGTGTGTGTGTGTGTGTGTGTGTACACAGGAATACTACTTAGCTATCAAAAAAATGAAATCTTGCCATTTGCAACACCATGAATAGAACTAGAGGATATTATGCTAAGTGAAATAAGTCAATCAGAAAGACAATCATCATATGCTATCATTCGTATGTAGAATTTAAGAAACAAAACAGAGGGTCATGGGGAAGAGAGGAAAAAATAAAACAAGATGAAATCAGAGAGGGAGACAAACCATAAGAGACTCTTAATCATAGGAGAAAAACTGAAGGTTGCTGGAGGGGAGGGGGTGGTGGATGGGGTAACTAGGTAATGGACATTAAGGAGCACACATGATGTAATGAGCACTGGGTGTTATATAAGAATGATGAATCAGTAGAATCACTGACCTCTACATCTGAAACTAATAATACATTATATGCTAATTAATTGTACTTGTTTTTTTAATTAATTGAAGTTTTAAAAACTTCATAAAGACAACTTATGGAATCTATTCAGATTACTTGTTCTTGCTCTGTAGAGAAGAATGTCCATCACCTGATGAATCAATCAAGAAGAATTGGTGTATATATATAATATACATATACAATGAAATATTACTCATTCATGAAAAAGAATGAAGTCTTGCTATTTGCAACAATATGGATGGAACTAGAGTGTATATGTTAAGTGAGATAAGTCAGTCAGAGAAAGACAAACACCATATGATTTCACTCATGTGGAATTTAAGAAACAAATGAACATAGAGGAAGGGAAGAAAAAATAAAATAAGATGAAAACAGAGACGGAGGCAAACCATAAGAGACTCTTAATGATAGAGAAGGAACTGAGGGTTGATGGAGGGAAGTAGGTGGGGGATGGGCTAGATGTGTGAATGGGGATTAAGCATTGGGTGCTGTGACGAACACAGGATGTTTTAGATAAGTGATCAATCACTGAGTTCTACTCCTGGAACCAATATTGCACTGTATGTTAACTAACTAGAATTTAAATTAAAAATAAATAAATAAATAAATAAATAAATAAATAAATAAATAAATAAGTTCCCCTTCCTTCCAGCAGCCCTAGGCAAAATGGCAGAAAGAACAGTTAGATTTTCTCCTTCTCATTGCCTCTCCCAACTACATCTGGCACCACCTCATCTTCCTCCCACCTCCCCTCTCCCCTCATCTCCATCTCATCTCCCCTCATCTCCTCCCCACCTTCCTTCATCTCCTCTCCACTCTCCTCATCTCCCTCCTACCTCCCTCATCTCTTCCCCTCCCCTCATCTCCTTCCCACCTCTGGTAATCTCCTTTCAGCTCTCATCATCTCCTTCCCAACTCCCCTCAGCCCTATCTCAGCTTCCCTGTGCTTTGTGGTTCTTCTTCTCTGTTGCACTGGAGATGTAGGTTTTCTCTCCTTTCCCCAAATCAAATCTCCTGAAATATCATCACATTAAGACAGAGAAGGATTGAGATCTTAAAATAAAACTCTAAGGCTGGAATTTTAGGCATCGCCCAGCACTGAGGATGAGTGGGGGCTAGAAAGGCAGCCAGTCTTTTTGCAGGTCGTTGGTACAGTATGGTTTTCATGGATGTTTCTTCTGTCACACTAAGCACTCCTTATCAGTTTTGATTCTCTATTGGAGAGGGAAAATGTGTAAACTGATCTCCAGGAGATTCTTCTCACCTTGTGCCCAGCTTTCCACAACAAAAACAAGAGAGATGAAAGGAAATTAGACAGGGATGGCTCATATTCAGGTGACTTTCCACAGCAGACTACCAGAGCAAGACCTGAGAAAGTCCTTTCTTTAGGCCCTAAAACATTTTGGGGACCGTGGGAAAGGGTATAAATTAAGGCTTCCATGTTATACATTTAAATTTTAAGCATAATCAACAAGCCAACAAATTGTTAAACAAAATGTATTTTATTGTACAAATAATTTTGCACATATACCTTTGAGATGACAAAAATTGAAAAATGTGTATAAAACTGTGGTTTGCCAGGACTGAAAGTTGGCAAAATATCAAAGATGACTGAATTTTATCATTATCATGCATGTCTGGCTTTTGTTGATAGGACAACACTGTTTGGATGAATAATAATATTTGAATGAATACTAACATGAAAACATACATAATTCACAATTACACCCTAAATGTTGTTGTTCTAGTCTATTTGGACCACTGTAACAAAATACCACAGGCTGGGTGGACTTATAAACGATAGACATTTATTCTCACAATTCTGGAAGCTGGGAATCCAAGACCAGGGTGCCAGAATGGTTGGTTCTGGTGAAAGCCCTCTTCTGTATTGCAAACTGTCTACTTGCTAGTGGAAGATAGGAGGGATCTCTCTGAGGTCTTTATTATAAGGGCACTAACTCCATGAGGCTCCACCCTCATGACCTAATCTCCTCCCAAAAGCCCCCAAAGGCCCTACTTCCTAATACTGTCACCTTGGGCATTAGGTTTCAATATATGAATTTTGAGGACACACAAATAATGAGACCATAGCAGTTACATCTCTTGCCTTTGTTTCAGAAATTCACCAATTATTTTAATTGAACTTTTATATAACTTATGTTCTATTATCTAAAGAATAAAAAAAAGTAATTGTTTTTCAAATTGTAATTCCAAAGTGAACAAAGGCTGAATATATATTTACCCCAAAAAGTAACTTATAGTATTCAAATGGAAAAGTTAAAATTACATGGGGCACCTGGGTGCCTCAGTGGGTTAAGCATCTGCCTTTGGTTTGGGTCATGATCCTGGGGTTTTGGGATCAAGTCCCATGTCACTCTCCTTGCTCAGGAGGGAGTATGCTTTTCCCTCTGCACCCCCCTGCCCCCAGCTTATGCTTGCTCACACTCTCAAAATAACATATCTTTTAAAAATTGCCCTTAAATGCTTTCAAAAGAGCTATTTTCTTCTAAAATGTCACAAACTGCTTATGAAAATGAACAGGCAAAATGTGTCATAGTCTTAAAATATTGAGATTTTATTTTTTTTTTATTTTTTTAATATTGAGATTTTAAATCAAAACTATTTAAAGCTTAACTTTTAAAAATTGAATATATTACATGAAACATTTTTAAAAACATAAAACTAATCACAACTTTAGCATTTAATGTCTATCTGGCTGATAAAGTAAAGAAGCATGCATGGTATGTCTAGGGGGGTAAAGCATGTGACCCTCGCTCTTGGGATTGTGAGTTCAAACCCTACATTGGGCAGAGAGTTTACTTAAAAAGTGAGAGGGCAGCCAGGGTGGTGCAGCGGTTTAGCGCCACCTGCAGCCCAGGGTGTGATCCTGGAGACTAGGGATTGAGTCCCACGTCGGGCTCCCTGCATGGAGCCTGCTTCTCCCTCTGCCTGTGTCTCTGCCTCTCTCTCTCTCTCTCTCTCTCTCTCTCTCTCATGAATACATAAATAAAATCTTAAAAAAAAAAAAAAAAGCAAAAGAGAGAGAAGCATGCATGTTATGTCTAGACCTATCTGTATACAAATTTAAAAGTTAATGTGAAGGGTTTAATGGTGCAGAATGTACTTCAGCTGTTATGTACAGATGTTACAGATACTGTGCAAATTCCTGAATAGCTCTGGAACCATGAAATAAAACATGAAGAGGGGATGCCTGGGTGGCTCAGCGGTTAAACGTCTGCCTTTGGCCTAGGGTGTGATCCTGGAGTCCCTTGCAGGGAGCCTGTTTCTCTCTCTGCCTGTCTCTGCCTCTCTCTGTGTCTCTCATGAAAAAATAAATAAAATCTTAAAAAAAAAAAAAAAAAAAAAACATGAAGAGAAGCAAGAAAATGGGACGACAGGAAAATGATAATTAAGCAAGAGATGATTACATTTTGGCTCTCTGAGGAGAATTAGCCAAACTAGTTTTTCTTCTTACCCAAGTGCTTCTGTTCAACTCCATCCTGCCTTCAAAGTAATGTCCATCTCTGCCACCAGCATCAACACAAAACTTCATGGCATTCTGACACAGTGAGATTTTATTTCAAGGACACAGGACCTAGCAAAAGAAAAATAAAGACCATTCTATTCCCCGTTTGTTTAGAATTTCTACCAAGAGTGGACACTGGATTCTGTCAAATGCTTTTTTGTGTCAACTGTGATCTGAATGTTTGTGTGCTTCCTTCATAAATCATATGTTGAAATCTTAACCCCCCAAAATTATGGTATTAGTAGGTGGGACCTTTGGGAGGTGGTCAGTCACAAGGGAGGGGAATCATCATGAATGGGATAAGTGCCCTTATAAAAGAGGCTCCAGGGATATTCCTTGCCCCTTCCACCATATGAAGACACAGAGAAAAGGTACCAGCTCTGAATCAGAAAGTTGGTTCTCACCAGACAACACACCAAATCTACTAACATTTGAGCTTGCGCTTCGAGCCTCCAGAATGGTGAGAAATAAATGTCTGTTGTTTGTAAGGTACCCAGTCTATAGAATTTTATTATAACAGCCAGGAAGGACTAAAACAGCATCTGTTGAGGTAATGGTTCTTATTTCTTATTTGTTAATATGGTGAACATGAGGGTTTTTAATTTTTATTTAAATTTAAGTTAACATACAGAACACTATTGGTTTCAGGAGTTTGTTGATTTTTTTTTAATGAATTCTTAAATTCCTAGGATAAAGCCCAGTTGGTCATTATGTATTAATCCATTTTACATACAGTTAGATTTTTTTTTTTTTAAGATTTATTTATTTGAGGGCAGCCCAGGTGGCTCAGCGGTTTAGTGTCACCTTCAGCCCAGGGCCTGATCCTGGAGACCTGGGATCGAGTCCCACGTCGGGCTGCCTGAGTGGAGCCTGCTTCTCTCTCTGCCTGTGTCTGTGCCTCTCTCTCTTTCTGTGTCTCTCATGAATAAATAAATAAAATCCTAAAAAAAAAAAAAAAAAGATTTATTTATTTGAGGTGGGGGGAGGAGAGAGAAACCCAAGCAGACTCCACACTGAGCATGGAGCCCTACAGCGCTTGATCACAACCTGAGCCAAAACCAGGAGTCAAATGCTCAACCAACTGTGCCACCCACATACCCGTACATACCATAGATTTAATTTGCTAAACTTTTCTTGGCAACTGATCTGTGGTTTTCTTTTCTTGGAATATCTTTGTCAGGTTTTAATATCAAAGTAATGCTCTCAACCTAGAATGAGTTGCTATTTGTTTTCTATTTGTTGCGTGACTTCTTTGGGAGTTTTTCCTTTTCTTTTGTGTTCTTTGGGATTTATAATTTTATGTTAAAACTCCATACTACATTTTGTTTATTTGTTTAAAAGCCCAATTATCTTTTGAAGAGATTTAAATTTAAACATCATGTATATTTACTCATGTAGTTGGCATTTCTGGTGTAGATATGGGTTCTAGCATATATGTAGATTTCCATCTGGTATCATTTTCCTTCTGCCTAAAAAACCTACATTTCAAAGAAATGAAGGGTACCTGGCTAGCTCAGTTGGTAGAGCATGTGACTCTTGATCTCAGGGTTCTGAGTTTGAGCCTCATATTTGGTGTAGAGTTTACTTAAAAATAAAATATTTTTAAAAACTTACCATTTAAAAGAAAAAAATAAAGAAATGAGCTATGAAGCCACACAAAAAAAGATATGGAAGCATCTTAAATGTATATTTCTAAGTGAAAGAAACCAGTCTGAAAAGTCTATATACTGTGTGTTTACAAACATACAACATTCTGGAAAAGGCAAAACTATGGAGACAGTATAAAGATTAGTGTTTGTCAGGAGTTCAGGGAGGGGAGTGGGAGCACAGAGCATTTTTAGGGCAGTGAAACCATTCTGTGTTATATTGTAATCAGAGATACATGAATATGCATTTGTTAAAATCCATAGAATAGTACAACACAAAGGGTAAACCCTAACTATGGACATTAGTAAAAAATGTGTCAATATAGAGTTGATCACTAATAATGAATGGACCACAGTGAGGCAAAATGTCAATAAGGAGAAACTGTGTGTGTGGAGGGGGAAGAGGTATAAGGTAACACTGTATTTCCTGTGCAATTTTTCTGTAAACTTAAAACTACTCTAAAAATTGAAGCCTATTTTTAAAACGTACTTGATTTTTTTTATAGTGCAGATCTGCTGGTGATTACTTCTTTCAGCTTTTTATGTCTGAAACATATTTGTTTTTACCTTCATTTTTGACAGATATTTGTATTTTATAATATTCGTAATTTCTAGGTTAACAATTTTTTGTTGCTGTTACTATCAGGATGTTATACAACTATTAATCAATTGTGTATTTTAATGAGAAAACTGTGGTCATCCTTATCTTTTTTCCTCTGGGCACAACATTTTTTTCTTTTCTAGCTTCCCTTGTTTCTCTCCATCACTGTATCAATCAGAGTTTGAGCAGAGGATCAGAACAAAAAGGAGATTCATCACAAAGCATTGGCTTGGGCAAGCCTGAAATCCACAAGACAGGTAGTTAGGAAGAGCACTGGAACTCTCATACATAGGAAGAATTTCATCTTCTGGGAACAAGCTACATCTGACCTCTCTACCTGGGGAAGACCATAGGGGGCTTTGCCCACTTCTCTCTCTGACCAGTTTACTTCATTTACTTCTAGCTCCTTTCTGAGATTTCAGATCCTTCTGGCCTTTTGGCACTATTGCTAGGATCTGCAAGTCTACCTTCATTCCTTGTATATTTTGTGGAGATAAAGATGGAAACGGGCCACATTAAGAAACATACATCAATATTGAGCTATTTCTGGAATATCATGGTCCAGTATTTGTTTCAGAACTTTGAACAGAAACTTGACTGGATCTAGGGTGTTTGACATTGCCATCCTGAAAGACACTGATGAGAGAATCAATCAGTTTATTTCATGGAATTCATGGGCTGAGAGAATTTATTCCTCTCTTAGAATTCTGAATGGAGGGGCACCTGGGTGGCTCAGTTGGCTAAGCATCTGCCTTCCCCTCAGGTCATGATCCCAGGGTCCTGGGATGGAGCCCTGTGTCAGGCTCCCTGCTCAGTGGGGAGCCTGCTTCTCCCTCAACCTCTGCCACTCTCTCTCTCTCTCTGTCAAATAAATAAATAAAATCTTAAAAAAATAATAATAATTCTGAATGGCAATTTTGGCTAGATTGTCTCTGGGGCCTATACTATGCTGTCATAAAGAGTGCTATGGGCTCAGTTTCATCCCAAACCAGAATACTATGTTAAATTAAAAACGTCTCCCTTACCCCTCCCACCCCCACCAAACTGTAATTCCCTTTGTTTTATTTTGAGGAGAAAATTCAGTTTAGAACCCTCCCTCTACAAGATTCTCCCCTCTCACTTTTTTTTTCTTTTAAGATTTTTTTAAAGTAATCTCTACACCCCATGTGGGGCTTGAACCTACAACCCCAAGATCAAGAGTCACATGCTCCACCAACTGAGCCAGCCAGGTGCCCCATTCTCACTTTTTATTTTTATTTTTTTTCACTTTTTATTTTTAAAAAGCTCACTTGCAGTAACAGCATGATTCCGCAGAACCTCTGTTTTCCAACCTGATAGCCCATCATTGTGGAAACACTTAGGGATGCAGCCCAGGCAGGCTGGTTCAGAGTCTGGGGTCCTTAGCCATTACCCTCTGTGATTCCATCACTATCACCTCTCCCTCTCACCATCACACATCATTTGGAAGCAACAGCAACTGTACCCTTAGAAGCCTGCTTTCAATAGTCCTTTGGAATTAACTTTTTTTTCTCCTGGGTAGAAAGTCCTGATAATTTTCCAAAGCTACAAAGCAATTTTGACTTTATCTTTTTTTTAATCCTTAGTGACTAGTATATAATGCCTAATAAAAGGGAATCAGCCAAGTTAGGAGCATAAGTTTTTTCAAAAAGAGACTTCTGTTCAATCTCTTTTCTACCTCTTTCTAGTGGTTCATATTGCACAAGTGGTTTAATATTCCTGAACTTCAGTTTCTTTACTTGTAAAAAAAAAAATGGTAGCAATAATACCTAAATATTTTGTGAGACTTAAGAGATAATACACCTAAAGCATTTGGCACAGTGCCTCATATGCAATAGATATTCAGTAAATGGTAGCATAATATTATTGCCAATTTTTTTTCTTTGACCACAATGGGTTAAAAAAAAAATGTAGAATTCTCTGGCATTTCTAAACTCCCTACAGAATGCAAAGATTAATATGCATTGCTGCTTAAAAGAGTGTTATCTAAGTGGAAGATATCATGCAAGCCAAGGGTGCTGTGATGTAATACTATTTTAACAGGACCTTTTCAGTTACAAGTAATAAAGAATCTTGACTCAAGGGGCCTAAACAGAGGGACACATAACATCTCATCAACAAGTCTGGGTATAGGGCAGCTCCAGATTTCATTCCAATTTCAGAAGCTCAATACTGTCATCAAGTCGGTCCTTTTCATCTTCTGCTCTGCTGTCTTTTGTGTGACCCACTTTCTTCTAGAGCCTAGACAGCTGTAACAGCTGTCTAGGGTCACCTTCAGCCACAAGAACCAATCAGTTTATTTCATGGAAGAAAAGAGGGTTACCTCCTTCCTGTGTCTTTTTCGAAAGCAAGGAAAAGCTTCCCAGAAGTTCCTCCAGTATATTTCTCATGTGTCCTTGGCCAGACTGGTTGACAGTCACACCTCTAGACCAATCACTGGCTAAGGGAAAGGACCTTGTCTAGCTAGTACCTACCAGGATTATCTCTTCTCTAAGCATAGGACTGTAAAGAAAGAGCAGAACCCAAACAAACATGGGGCTCTAGCAGCAAGAAAAAAAGGGGGATGGTAGCTGTTAGGTAAGGAATCAAATGTACCTGCTATACTTAGGATACCAGTTCCTTGAGATCTAGTCAGGGCTGCTTCAAATTCCTGTATTTAAATTCAGCATAATAAAAGATGGAGAAAACTCTGTAGGTTTGAGTCCAGCCAAAACCTGTTGCAGGGGACAGTTGGCTGGCTCAGTTGGAATAGCATGTGACTCTCAGTCTTGGGGTTATGAGGTTCAAACCACATGTTGGGTTTAGACATTACTAGAAATTAAAATACATATTTTAAAGAGATTTTATTTATTTACTTGAGAGAGAGCACATTGCATGCAAGAGGATGGTGGGAAGGGGCAGAGGGAGAAGGAGAGAGAATCTGAAGCAGACTCCACACTGAGCACACAGAGCCCTCAATGGGGCTCAATCCCCAAGAGATCCCCTTGAGATCATGACCCAAGTGGAAATCAAGAGTCAGAGGCCTAACCAACTGAGCCACCCATTTACCTCTAAAAAATAAACTTTAAAAACAAAAAAGAGCTGTTACAGAAAACCCTCTGCAACCCTAAAACAACAACAGTAAAGTCAAGAAGATGTTCCAAGATGAAAAATACCATCATGTGTATTGCAATAATATATAACATACAATTATTTCATATACAGTTATAAACATGTTTTCTTAAGCCAGATCATATAAGGGTGCAGTTTGCCTTTTTCTACAGACCCTAGGGAATTTTTACATATAGCACTTCCGTTTGCTTTAGCGGCTAAACAAAGCAGTACTACATCTTTCCATCTTGCTTTTATCCTTAGAAGTTCTTATTAGATGCAACAAAAATGGCATATTGATTTCAAAATCTCATTTACGGTGCATTCAAAATACTAAGCAATTCAATCTGACTGACCTACTACTACAGCCACGTTCCTGGTCATTCTCCGTCAATTACCTAATACACACTTCCCTGCAAAATGAAGCCATTTTTTTATTAGATTTTTGCTCACAGTTCTCCAAAATCATTTCAACTTGCAGCTGTGCTTAGGAGATTGGAGGATACTAAAATTACAGAGAAAGGATATTGACTTAGGGATTGATTTTTAAATAATTGTGAAGCTCTACTGGCTTAGAGGGTGTTGAGGGATAACTAAAGAAAATTATATTAAAATGTGTTACGAGGAGAACTTACATTATTACTTTATAAAACTCTAACTTAAATTCATCTTTGGCCTCCTTTACATTTCAAAACCTAATGTGTAATTCCCAGTAAAATCCCAGAATGATTTTGCTTCACAATTTAAAAGCCTACATTTTTTCCCCTAACCTTACATTCTCTATACTCACCATTGCATGATGATACAATCAATGATTAACATTGAAAATGTGAAGAAGTCTCACACCTGTGCTGTGAAACATACGAATCCTTAGTGCAGGACAATGCATTGTTTATGCTATAAAGCTATGTGAACAACAGAGGGAAATTTATTAACAAAATTAGAACATAGATTTTTTTTTCTTAGGCAGAATAGCCATATTTTTTTCCATAGAAGGATGTGTAAAAGCCATTGAAAGGATTTTTTTTTACTTTTATTTTTTAAAGATTTTATTTATTTATTCATGAGAGACACAGAGACAGAGGCAGACACACAGGCAGAGGGAGAAGCAGGCTCCATGCAGGGAGCCCAATGTGGGGCTCCATCCCGGGACTCCAGGATCAAGCCCTGGGCCGAAGGCAGGCGCTAAACCGCTAAGCCAGGATCCCAATTGAAAGGATTTTAAAATGTAAACTCACACTATTTCAGATTACTGAGCCAATCAATTTAACTATGAGAAATGAATTTGACATTCTTGTCAGAAAGGGTTGAAGGCATAATTTAATTATTAAAGTTATTTGAATGTACATTTACACTCCCGGCTAGTAGTGTTTCTCTTCTACTTATTCATTTGTCCGTGAAATCAAATGCTGGTTTGAAACATCTCTAATTATCCCAAAGCAGATCTGTCTGTAAACTGCCTTCGAAGAATTAAACTACCATATTTTGTTTATCAAATAAACTTTTAAGTACAAATATCTACTGACGAATGAAATTAGGGTAAATCTGTAGCTCTAATAAAAGCAGTCTGCTCTAAGTGAAAATTTAAAATATTGGGACTCCTGGGTGGCTCAGTGGTTGAGCATCTTGCCTTTGGCTCAGGGCGTGATCCCGGGGTCCCAGGATCGAGTTCCACATCGGGCTCCCCACAGGGAGCCATTTCTCCTGTCTATGTCTCTGCCTCTCTCTGTGTGTCTCTCATGAATAAATAAATAAAATCTTTTTAAAAAATCCTTAAGTATATTTCACATATTCAGAGGTTGTATTCACCAAGCATCTCAGGCCACTAAATGTTATTAAGATTTGCCAAATTGGGGATCCCTGGGTGGCTCAGCGGTTTAGCGCCTGCCTTTGGCCCAGGGCACAATCCTGGAGTCCCGGGATCGAGTCCCACGTCGGGCTCCCGGCATGGAGCCTGCTTCTCCCTCCTCCTGTGTCTCTGCCTCTCTCTCTCTCTCTCTCTCTCTATGTCTATCATAAATAAATAAATCTTTAAAAAAAAAGATTTGCCAAATGGACAACAATGATCTTACAGTAATAGGAAGACTTAATCTTGTCAAAAAAAATGATTCAGCTACAATACCTTAGAAAGACATAAGCCGTACATTTACATCAGAAACTGAAGATGGAGACTTGTACTCTGGCAACATAGAGTAGATATACTTTTCCCTATTCCTCTTCCTACTTAAGTACAACTAAAAACACTGGACACTGTATATAAAACAAACATAAGGGGCACCTGGATGGCTCAGTCGGTTAGGTCTCTGCCTTCAGTTCAGGTCAGGATCTCAGGGTTCTGGGATCAAGCCCTGTATCAGGCTCCCTGATCAGTGGGGAATCTGCTTATCCCTCTCCCTCTGCCTGCCATTCTGCCTACTTGTGCTCTCCCTCTCTCTGTCAAATAAATAAATAAAAATCTTAAAAATAAAAATAAGATGACTCTGAAAGGTGGAGAAAAGAAAGAAGACCAGCCAAGGATCCAAGCAACAATATGGTGGTCAGCTGCCTAGGTTTTCTTTGATGTCTCAAATATCCCAGATTTGAAATAGAAGAAGTCAGCTGGCCAGAAATGCAACATCTAAAAAAATCCTAAGGGACTATTATTGTCTTACTTCATTTGAGTTGCTATTACAAAATACCACAGACTGGGTAACAACATAAATTTATTTCGTACGGTGTGGAGGTTGGAAAGTCCTGGCTGTGTCCTCACATGGTGGAAGAGGGCAATGGATACCTCTAGAGTTTCTTCTAGAAGGTTACTAACCAGGTTACTAACCTCATTCATGAAGTCTCTTCCCTCAAAATCTGATCACCTCCCAAAAACCCCACCTCTCAATATCATCACACTGGACATTAGGGTTTCAACATATGACTTTGAGGGGAATGCAAACATTCAGACCATAGCAATAGTAATTACAAATAACTCCACACATATAAACTTGACAACTTAGATCAAATGGACCAATTAAAAAAAAAAAAAACAAAACAAATGGACCAATTCCAATTCCTTGAAAAACAGAAACTACCAAAACTTATCTAATGTTAAATAGACAATCTTAATATCCCTATGATTGTTAAGGAAATTAAATTTAAAATTAACCCCCCTCCCAAATCCATAGATCCAGATGACTTTACAGAGAATTCTACCAAACATTTAAAGAAGAGTTAACAATTCTACACAATATCTTTCAAAAAACAAAATGAGAGAACACTTCTCAATTCATTTTTGTTAGTAATTTTTTATCTTTTTTTCTTAAATTTGAGATACAGTGGACATACACCATTGTTTTAGATTCACAACATAATGACCTGACTCAGTTCATTTTATGAAGCTAGTATTACCCAGATATCAAAAACAGACAAAGACAATACAAAAAGCCAAACCAAACCAAACTACAACCAATATACCTACCTCATGAATATATGCAAAAAGCCTAGACAGGGGCGTCTGGGTGGCTCAGTTGGTTAGTGTCTGTCTGTGGCTCAACTCATGATCCCAAATTCTGAGATAGAGCCCCACATCAGGCTCCCTGCTCAGTGGAGAGCCTGCTTCTCCCTCTCCCTCTGCTGTTCCCCCTGCTTGTGTGCTCTCTCTCTCTCTGTCAAATAAATAAATAAAATCTTTAAAAAAAAAAAAAAAAGCCTTGACAAAATATTAGCAAATCAAACTTAGCAATATATAAAAGAATTGTATACATGACTAAGTGGATTGCAAGGTTGAAAAATCAGTGTTACCTACCATATTAACAGGCTAGAGGGAGGGGCGCGAGGTTTCAAGATGTCAGTGGCTGCGTGGCTGACCGGCAGGCAGAGGTGAAGGCCCTTGCGATGTAGAAGAGGCCAAGAATCGTTCCTCTCGCTTCTTGCAGTCCCAGGAACCCAGCAGAAGTGATTTTTTGTTTTTTTAATGAGCCAGGTAAACCATATAAGTTGTCAACATGGGACGGAGATCTACATCATCCACCAAGAGTGGAAAATTTATTAATCCCACAGAGCAAGCCCAAAAAGAAGCCCAGAAGAGAGAATTAAAGAAGAACAAAAAACAGCGCATGATGGTATGAGCTGCAGTTTTGAATCCCAAACAGATTATCTGGGACATGGAAAATTGTATGAAATGGAGTTTACTTTATTTTATTTTATTTTATTTTTTAAGATTTTATTTATTTACTCATAAGAGACAGAGAGAGAGAGGCAGAGACACAGGCAGAGGGAGCCTGTCCTGGGATAGGTCTCCAGGATAACGCCCTGGGCCAAAGGCAGAGCTAAACTGCTGAGCCACCTAGGTTGCCCTGAAATGGAGTCCGGTTGTTTTGTTTTGTTTTGTTTTTGTTTTGTTTTTTGAAATGGAGTTTAACTCAGTGCAGCAACCACAGTTAAATGAGAGGATGCTGAAAGACAAGGGTAAAAAGCTGCGTGAAACCTTTGAACGTATTCTACGACTCTATGAAAAAGAGAATCCGGATATTTACAAAGAATTGAGAAATGGAATACGAACAGAAGAGGGTTCAACTTAGCCAATATTTTGATGCTGTCAAGACTGCTCACCATGTGGAAGTGGAGAGTATTCCCTTGCCAGATATGCCACATGCTCCTTCCAACATCTTGATCCAGGACATTCCACTTCCTGGTGCCCAGCCACCCTCCATCCTTAAAAAGACCTCAGCCTATGGACCTCCAACACAGGCAGTTTATATACTTCCTCTTCTTGGACATGGTGTACCACGTTTGCCCCCTGGTAGAAAACCTCCTGGTCCTCGCCCTGGCCCACCACCTCCTCAAGTCTTGCAAATGTATGGCCGTAAAGTGGGCTTTGCCCTAGATCTTCCCCCTCGCAGGCGAGATAAAGACATGTTATACAGCTCAGAACTTGCTCAACGGGGTCATGATGATGATGTTTCCAGCACCAGTGAAGATGATGGATATCCTGAGGACATGGATCAAGATAAGCATGATGACAGTACTGATGACAGAGACACTGACAGGTCAGATGGAGAAAGTGAAGGGGATGAATTTGTGCACTGTGATGATAAAGAGAGAGACAACAATGAAGAAAAGAAGTCAGTCAGTTCTGAGTGTAAGATTTGCAGATATGCCTGGAAAATCAAGGAAGAAAAAGAAGAACATGAAGGAGCTGACTCCTCTTCAAGCCATAATGCTTCAAATGGCAGGTCAGGATATCCCTGAGGAGGTGACGAGAAGTAGAAGAATTTTCAGAGGATGATGACGAAGATGATTCTGATGATTCTGAAGCAGAAGAGCAATCACAGAAACAGCATAAAGAGGAATCTCTTTCTGATGGCATATCTACTGCTTCTTCACAGCAACAAGCTCCCCCACAGTCTGTTCCTCCTTCTCAGATATAAGCACCTCCCATGCCAGGACCACCTCCTCTTGGACCACCACCTGCTCCACCTTTACGACCACCATTGTTGTCACCTTTACGACCACCTACTGGCCTTCCTCCTGGACCACTTCCAGGAGCTCCTCCATTCCCGAGGGCCCCCTGGAATGCCAGGACTCCAAAGGCCCTTACCCCGACTTTTGCCTCCAGGCCCACCACCAGGCCAACCCACTGGCCCTCCCCCAGGTCCACCTCCAGGTCTGCCTCCTGGCCCTCCCCCTCAGGAACTCCCCCACCAAGGCTACCTCCCGCTGCACCTCCAAGCATCCCTCCACCTCCTGGCCTGATGCGCCCACCTTTGGTGCCTCCACTTGGACCTGCCCCACCTGGGCTTTTCCCACCAGCTCAACCCAGGGGTTTTAAGTGCTCCACCCAACTTGATTCAGGCCCCAAGGTGGATGATACAAGCACAGCCACCATTGAGAAGAAAATCACAGCAACCATCAGTGCCAAGCCACAGAACACTAATCCCAAGGCAGGGCTTACTGGATTCGTGCCCACAGCATTAAGGGTATGTTGGAAGAATAAAGGGGCTGCTGCTGCTCCCCAAAGAAAGTCAGAGGATGATTCTGCTGTGCCTCTTGCCAAAGCAGCTCCCAAATCTGGTCTGTCTGTTCCTGTCTCCGTTCAGACCAAGGATGACGTTTATGAAGCTTTCATGAAAGAGATGGAAGGGCTACTGTGACAGCTCGTAATGCCGGAGCGTTTCTCTTCACAGCAGAGGTTCGTGGGGAAAGAGGCTCTTACTAAACTTAGTGAAAGAACAACTTTCACTGTCAGGGTATTTTTCAATTTCAGTTCAAGGAATATCCTAAAGTTTAGCCTTGTTCAGAATTTATTTGTATGTAGGAGAGGATTGTTTCATCAGAATAGATTGGTTATTGAAGCAGTGCTGCTAACATCCATTCCCTTTCATACCACCGTTTTCATCCCATTTGTTCCCCTTCTCCAATTCTTTGGAAACTTGTGATCAAGGGAATCTTTGTTACTTATTTGTTTTGATTCTCTTCTTGTGTGCAGTGGGCACTGGAGTAGAGATTTCTGAAAAAATAGCTTATTTTACCCCATCTTGCTTTTTGTGTTTGAGTTATTTTAATATTTTCTTGTAAATATTTTGTAATATTTTAGTAAAATGGATCACAATGTCATTCCCTAATACAAAGCAAGATATGTGGGAAGAAAATGTACAATTCTTTGATTAAAATTATTTCCCACTGACCTAAACTTTGAGTGTTTTTTTTTTAAGACTTATTTATTTATTCATGAGAGACACAGAGATAGAGAAAGAGGCATAGACATAGGCAGAGAGAGAAGCAGGCTCCATGCAGGGAGCCCGAGTGGGACTCGATCCTAGGACTCTAGGATCACACCCCAAGCTGAAGGCAGATGCTTAACCGCTGAGCCACCCAGGCATCCCAACTTTGAGTGTTTCGTGGAATAAATAAATAAATAAATAAATGTTCTCCACCAAAAACAAAAAACAAACAACAACAACAAAACAGGCTAGAAAAGAAGAGTCACATGATCATATCAATAGACACAGAAAATACTCTTGACAAAATTCAACATCCACTCATGTGAAAATTTAGAAAAATAGGAATACAAGGGAATTTCTTCAATTTGATTTAAAAAATCAAATATCGGGCAGCCCCGGTGGCGCAGCGGTTTAGTGCCGCCTGCAGCCCGGGGTGTGATCCTGGAGACCCGGGATCGAGTCCCACATCGGGCTCCCTGCATGGAGCCTGCTTCTCCCTCTGCCTGTGTCTCTGCCTCTCATTCTCTCTCTGTGTCTCTATGAATAAATAAATAAATAAAATCTTTAAAAAAATAAATAAATAAAAAAAATAAAAAATCAAATATCTACATCTAACGTTATATTTAGTAGTTAATTAAACACTGAATGCTTTCCCTCTAAATTGGGAAAAGGATGTCTGTGGTTTTCTTATTCAACACAGTGCTGAAAGATTAAGCCAGTGCAAGAAGGCAAGGCAAGACAACAAAATGAATACAGGTTGGAAAGGAAGACATAAAACTTTGTGCCCCCAAAATTTCCAAAAAGTAAAAATGTATGTATTTGAGATGGTTCTTGAAAAGAGGATTCATTCATTCAACAACCAATAAATCCACCACAGTGCAGGTTTGACCATTCACTCATTCATTCCACAAATTTATTTCAGTTTTTTAAACATATTTATTGAACATCTGCTAAATCTCAAACATCATTCTAGCCGTAAGGATTCAGCAGTGAACAAAATAGATAAAATCTCTGTCCTTATGGAATTTCTAATTAGCACATGGGTAAGGATGGGATGGAAAATAAGTGAAATCAATAAATCACATAATTTACATTTGACAAATAAAACAGGGAAGGGAGACAATGGAAGAGACAAAGGGAAGGGAAGAGTGAGGGAGGTGCTGTAATTTCAAAGAGAGTGGTCAAAAGGCCTCACCAAGAAAGTGTCATTTGAGTAAATACTTGAAAGAGCTGATAACTTTGCAGTTATCTGGAGGAAGTGCCATAGGAAGGGGGAACAGCAAATGGAAGTGTGAATGGTGCCTTTGAAGAATAGCATGACTAGAATGAGAGAAAGTAGTTGGAGATGAGGTCCCAGGCAATAGGAACTCTAGTGTGTAAGATCTTGTAGGCCACTGTGAGGCCACCATAAGGACTTTGGATAAAATTTTCACAGAACTGAGAACAATCTAGATAGAAGGAAGGGCAAGAACAAAGATGGAAAAGCAGGAGTAAGGGGGAAATTTGAGAAACACACTCTTTTCAGGATCATAGAGTATCTAGAAGAACAAGGGAAGTAAATGTGAATAGGAAACATAATAAGAAAGGCCTGGATATACCACTGAAGCATTAGAACTTAATTTGTGAGTCAATGGGGGAGCCATGAGAAGCCTGAGTGAAAACACTGAAGCTGTGTTTTACAACAATACGAATGGTTAGAAAAACAATCTAGCAGCTAGGAAATGCAAAAAAAAATACTATAATTTTAAATATCAGTATTTTGCCTCTTCTAGTGAAATAATTAATTCAGGTAAGGATCATCAATGAATGAGAGCCATGAAGTGGAAAGTTGATTGGAAACTGGATAAGCTCATAGTAAGTTAGCAGTAGTTATAAAACAGCATGTGAATAATAGCCTCAGTAATGTGAAAGTGTACATGACAGAAGTCAGGAAATAGAATAGGGGAAGGTTCAGAACTAAAGGACAAATCAAGGACAACAAGACTCTCATTTGCTAACCCAAGAATCAAGAGATACCATAGATGGTTGAGAGAAAAAGAAAAGTATCAGTATATTAATTTAAGTCACAATAATAAGAATAACATAACTAATATATATGCTAATAATATAATGTATTAATATTTTATATAATAGGAATATAACTATAAATTAATAATATAATATAATGAATAATATAACTAAGAATAATATAACTTTATTTGGAAGACGGAGGAAAGTAGATGAAGGACTAATGTGAGTTAACCTAAATCTTCTGCCATAGGTGAAAGTCAAAAGATAATTTCTGAAGTTTATTTCAAAAAGGGAAAACTCTTCCTTGTGGTAGATGGCCAGTAATGGTAGATGGCCAGAAGTAATGATGGAGTTAGGAAATCCTCTTTTTACAACCATCATAATAAAATTTGATTCAGGCAAGAATCATCTATGGATGCATGAGGTAGGGGCCAAGTTTGATACAAAACAGAATATTTACTCAGCATCAAAGGTTCTCTTCATAATATACTTTTTTAAAATGTTTATTTATTTTAAGTAATTTCTATCCACAAAATGGAGCTCAAACTCATGACCCCAAGATCAAGAGTCACATGCTCTTCTGAATGAGCCAGCCAGGCATCCCCACAGTATACTCATTAGCTGCAAAAGGAAAAACAGTGACTATACACTGGAGGAAATAAGAACACCTTAAGCAAGTGATCAAAATAAGGGGCAA
This sequence comes from Canis lupus baileyi, assembly GCF_048164855.1. Lineage (NCBI taxonomy): Eukaryota > Metazoa > Chordata > Mammalia > Carnivora > Canidae > Canis > Canis lupus. The sequence continues at coordinate 40,213,824 of NC_132846.1, forward strand.
ATGGGCACCTGACTGGTTCAGTTGCTCAGTTGGAAGAGCATGTGACTCTTGGTCTTGAGGTTGTGAGTTCAAGCCCCATAATGGGTGTCGAGCCTACAATCAATCAATCAATCAATAAGGCAAACAGATATCATGTGCCTCTGAATAGGATAACCTGAGAAGGACAAAACATCATTCCTGTTGTATTCCACTCAAAACATTTATAACCTGAATCTAATCATGAGGAAACAATATCAAATAAACCTAAATCAGAGACATTCTAAACAACTGGCCTTTATTTGTCAGAAGTTTAGTATCTTTATATTTATTTCAAGGATTTTATTTGTTTGAGAGAGCAAGAGAGCACAAGCAGGGGGAGGGACAGAGGAAAAGGCAGAAGCAGACTCCTCGCTGAGCATGGAGCCTGACACCAGGCTCAATCTCAGGACCCCAAGATCATGACTGACCCAAAGTCAGATGCTTGACCAAGTGAGCCACCTAGACGCCCCCAGAAGTTTTAGTATCTTTAAAGATAAATGAGGGACGCCTGGGTGGCTCAGCAGTTGAGTGTCTGCCTTTGCCTCAGGTCATGTCCCTGGGTCCTGGGCTCGAGTCCTGCGTTGGCTCCCCACAGGGATCCTGCTTCTCCTTCTGCCTAGGTCTCTGCCTCTCTCTGTGTGTCTCTCATGAATAAATAAACGAAATCTTTAAAAAAAAATAAAGACAAACGGAAGGCTGAGAAATTATTATAAATGGTAACTAGACATGGAAACTAAATCTAATTCATGATACTGGACTGGATCTTATATGAGAAACAAAATAATGCTACAAAAAAAACCATTACTGGGACAACTGACAAAATTGGAATATAGAATATGGAGTCAATATAAAGCTTACTGAATCATTTCCAGTCCTGACAAGATGAGATAAGCACATGCTACCCTATTCTTCCTGCTAATTATGAAACAAACAAACCTGGACAAAACCCATAAAGCAACTGACAGAAGATGGAAAACTGAAGAAAATACAAACTGGCTAGCGACCTTGAGCACTGAATTCCCTGGGATTTTGTTTGCTGTCAGTATATCCAGGCCTGGGCCCAGGAGTCCCAATCCAAAAACACCAATGGGCAGAGACCAAATTGCTCAAAGAAAAGCCTACTTTCTGTAGCTACAGGACCAGGAAAGAAATCTTCCCAAAAGAGAGCATGTTGATCAAACCTACCCTACTCAAGGCAAACATCTCAAAAAGTCTACTCTTCTATCACCCCCTTTTGCTCCCACTGTCTCCTATCCTTGCGAGACCCTGCTGGATTCCTTAGCACTTCATTAAAAGCTAGGCTGCCATTGCATCCCTAGATAAGCTGCATTTGGGGAGGATATGTTGGCAAAAACTCCATCCCTTTTTTTTTATTCATGAGAGAGGCAGAGACACAGAGGGAGAAGCAGGCTCCCTGCAGAGACCTCAAAGCAGGACTTGATCCCAGGACCCCAGGATCAAGTCCTGAGCCAAAGGCAGATGCTCAACCACTAAGCTACCCAGGCATCCTTAAAAACTCCATCTTTTAAAGAGTTTGGGTCCTCATTTCTGTTGGTCCTCATTTCTTTATCCCATAGGGCAATCAAAGGTCTTTTTGTCTAGGCTAAGCAAATGTCCTCACAAAAATGGCTTTCCCCAGGGTGCCTGGGTGGCTCAGTCCGTTGGGTGTCTGCCGTTGTCTGGGATCATGATCCCAGGGCCCTGGGATAAAGCCTTGCATCAGGCTCTCTGCTCAGCTGGGATCTCCTTCTCCCCCTGCCTCCCCCCAACTCATATTCTTTCTCTCTCACTGGCTCTACTCTGCTCTATCAAATAAATAAATAAATTTAGAAAATGGCTTTCCCCTAGAATGCCTGCCCAGATTTTCCTTTCATTTTGAATCTATTCATTACTCCTTTGTCAACTCTTAGATAATACAGTAAAAGTTTCTTCTTAGAAGTTTAAAATAATCTTTTTTTTATTTAGATCTTTTCAATAAATGAGTTTGTGATAGGGCGCCTGGGTGGTTTAGTCAGTTAAGCGTCCGACTCTTAATCTCAGCTCAGGTCTTGGTCTCAGGGTTGTGAGTTCAGGCTCCACATTGATCCTTGTATTGAGCCCTGCACATTGGTCCTGGGATCAGGAGTCAGACGCTTACCGGGCTGAGCCACCCAGGTGTCCCTTAACTAAATTTCTATGCTTGGTTCTCCCAGAAAAGGAAGGCCTAGGCAACTAATCAGCAGTTCCTTGTTTGACACAAGTTACCTGACCTGGCTCTGAACCATCCCTTTGCTCCATATGAGGACAGTAAGTAACCTTACAGTAACCAATCTGCTTTGACTGAGAATTTCTCTGTGTCTGCTTCCTTGTACTTATGTATTTCATTTTGTACAGTTCCTTGGCCAGCCTTTCTGGTAGATTGAATGCTGCCCAATTCATGAATTGGTGAATAAAAGCCTACTAGATCATTAAATGGTGGAAATTTTTCTTTTAACAGGAGGGAAAGAAGTTTTACAATGTGACAGATAAAGAGAGAAAAAAAATATGGAAGGTGTTATTGTGAATTATGAATATTGGATTTCCTTGTTGCTTGGTTGGAATTACTATCAACTACTTTTGATTCCTGAATTATTCCTTTATAACTGGAACCCCACATATAAATTGGATCATGTAGAGCTTTATATACAGATTATATAAATCAGCTATTAGAGTTAACTGAAGGCATTTAAATAACATTTCCACTGCTTCCTTGACAATATCCCTCCCCACCCCCTCAAACCCCCTAAAACCTACTCTTCTTATAATTCTTACCAACTGACCACTCTCCAACTCTTACTCATTCAGTGAAGATTTAGGAAACCTTATTCACACTCCTCTTTTATACCAAATGTAAGACGTAATCCTAGATTTCTATAGCCACAATACATGGCCCATCTAACATGGCTTTGTGACTGGTTTGCCTATCTAATTCAGTGACCTTCACCTATTTTCAGCAATGTGTTGAAGCCAGTTCATTCCAGCTCCTAAGAGGTGATTGTTCGCATCTTTCTAGGTCCTCACTCAGTAACATGTTGGTAACTTGAAATTAGCCATGGTGGCAGGATTTACACAACAAAAATCAACAAATGCTACAAATCAGGGAAACTTTTTTATTTTTGAGGACCGGTTTAACAGCAATGACTGTCTCTATCCCGCTTGAACCTCTCACAGACAGATCTAGACACAACCTAGGGTTTGGTCATCAGCAGGAACTGTCCCACACCAGAAATAAAAAACTTCAATTGTTCATTCTCTAACCACCCCCTCAACTCTCAGCTTTCAAAGCCCTATTCCCCTATACCTTCTCTTCAATAAAACACAGACCTTCAGGCCCTATTCACATATTCTCTCCATACATCACAAAGGCTGTATGTAGAAAGGATTCCAGCTGAACATACTGAACTGTTTCCTTTGATCATCTGTTAAGAGAAGGACTAACAAACTACTCAACATTTATCAATTATCTCCTGGAGTAACATAGGGTAATAAAAATCCCATTTTTTCAAAAAGCAATCAAAACTTGTTCTTACCTTCATCACAAAATGTTCATGGTAACTTATTTTTTATTTTTAATTTTTTAATTAATGACCAGTGTGGGGCTTGAACTCACAACCTGGAGATGAAGAGTCACCTCCTCTACTGAGACCAGCCAAGTGCACCTCTTCTCTTGAAAGAAAGAAAGAAAGAAAGAAAGAAAGAAAGAAAGAAAGAAAGAAAAGGAAAGGAAAGGAAAGGAAAGGAAAGGAAAGGAAAGGAAAGGAAAGGAAAGGAAAGGAAAGGAAAGGAAAGGAAAGGAAAGGAAAGGAAAGGAAAGGAAAGGAAAGGAAAGGAAAGGAAAGGAAGAAATCTATTATTATTATTACTATTATTATTATTATTACTTTTATCAAAAAGATAAATCAAACAGCCAGGCAACATCATGCAGGAGGGTTTGAGTCAACATTTCCAGCAGGAAATTGTATCCAAATACATGTCCTTATAATCTAAAAATATGCGTGGTTGCAGGGATAAATGGAGGAAGGCTGGTGTATTGGTTTCCTATCACTGCTGTAACAAATTACCACAAACTCAGTGGCTTAAAGCAATATAAATTTGTTATCTTACAGTAATGTAGGTTAGAAGTTCTACACAAATCTACCAAACTAAAATCAAGGTGTGGACAGAGATGAATTCCTTCCAGAGGTTTTAGAGGAGAATTTATTTTCTTGCCTTTTCCAGCTACTACGGGCTGCAATGGTATCTTCTTCTCTTTCCATATTCATATCAGGGATGAATCTGTTTACATCTGCCAACAGATTTAGAATGGTTTCTTTTTACTTTGCCTTTTCTCTTTCAGATGTGCCCTGTATCAATAGGCTAAAAGAATGCAGATAACTTTGAAATGTCATTTAAAATAATAAAAAGAAATACATCACACATATATATATACATAGAATGAGACAGACAATGGATTTTTATTTTATTTTATTTTTATTTTTTTTATTTATTTTTATTTTTATTTTATTTTATTTTTTAATTTATTTATGATAGTTACAGAGAGAGAGAGAGAGAGGCAGAGACACAGGCAGAGGGAGAAGCAGGCTCCATGCACCGGGAGCCCGATGTGGGATTCGATCCCGGGTCTCCAGGATCGCGCCCTGGGCCAAAGGCAGGCGCCAAACCGCTGCGCCACCCAGGGATCCCAGACAATGGATTTTTAATGAAAATAGTTATTCAGTCATACAAATATTCTCATGAGGAATGTCATTTCAGAAACCATCCTTTCAAGAGAACTTTGAGTAGAAGTGTCTGCTTAAATACTAGGATAATATTGTGATGGTCAGGGCATTGCATAAGGACTAAGATACTTCTACCACAACAATTCCCAAAGGAGATTCGTTAATTGGATTTGAGAAAAGTGAAAATAGATATTTTGCAATAAAAAGTGGCATATGTAAAAACTTGCTTTGTCATCATATATATAAATAGCTAATTATACTCCTATGCTGCCTTGAATACTAATTGCTAGGGAATGGCAATATCTCCTTGTTCTAAAGCTAGTTTACAGTTTCAGTTCTATTTCCATGTTTTCTGTCCTCTTTTGTCTTAGGAGCACAGCCACCAGGATTGATGAACTTAAAGTCAAGTCAAAATACCCCAATTGAAGCACAGAAAGAAAAAAATTAATTTTTAAAATTTTGCATTCAAGACATGTGACACACGCTCACTGTTTAGTCTCTAGGTCTGGGGTAATCACTTAAGATAACCAAAGTATATTATTAAAATACAAAAGAAAAAGATAATAATAAAATAAAAATACTTAATTCAAAATAAGTAATAAAGGAGAAATTAAGAAACCATATTAGTTAGGGGTCTCCAGAGAACAGAATAAATAGGATGTGTGTGTATATGTAGGAAAAGATTTTAAGAAACTGGTTCATGTAATTATGGAGCCTGGCAAGTCTAAAATCTACAGGGTAGGAGCAGCAGCCTGGAGACCCATGGAAAAGCTGATGTTGTGATGCAATGTTGAGTGAAGCAATTTGCTTCACTCAACGTCCACAATTTTAAATGTTAATTTCACTCAAAATTACCCTTATAGAAACATCTAAATATCTGACCAAATATGTGGGCATTGTGGGCCAATCAAGTTGGCCCATAAAATTTAACCATCATAGGAAGAAAGAATTAGGTGGGGAAAATAGACAATAAACAGCAATATGGTAGACTTAGATCCAACTGTATCAGAATTTACTTTAAATATCAATAGCCTAAACATTCCAATTTAAAAACAAAGATTATGAGATTGAATTTAAAAACACAAAGTTTTGTGTTTAAAAACACAAAGCTCAACTATATACTGTTTATAATAGATATGCTTTTTTAAAAATTTTATTTATTTATTCCTGAGAGAGAGAGAGAGGCAGAGACATAGGCAGAGGGAGAAGCAGGCCCCATATAGGCAGAAAGGCAGGGAGCCTGATGTGGGACTCGATCCCAGGACTCCGGGATTCACACCCTGAGCCAAAGGCAGTCACTTAACCCCTGAGCCACCCAAGCATCCCTACAATAGATATGCTTTAAATATAACAACACAAAATGGTTGAAGAAAAAAAGGGAGAAAAATTGCAATGCAAACACCAGCTGAAGGAAATGTGATTTTAGCTATGTTGATATCAAAGTAGACCATGAGATAAGTATTATATGAAATAAAGAATTAAATTTCATAGTGAAATTTTTTTTCATTTTTAAAAAATAAAGTTTATTAGATCATAATGTTATCTGAATTTACCACCTTTGTCAAAAGTCAACTCAAAGCTTCCAATGTAGTCTATAATTCCTTAATCAAAGTCAGCAACTTAGGGACAGCTTCAGCATCTACAGTCGACCTTTCACTAGCCAGGCAAACCTCCCGAAATAATCGTAGTGATTAAGTCATCTTCTCAAATTCTCTTGCTTTTCTATGTCCCTTTTGAATAACCTCCTCTGGAAGATTAGCAAGCCTTGCTGCATTAAAGCCATAGCTTTTAGGACAAGCTCCCTTAATGAATTTATAGAGGAAGGTAATAGTCTCCTGGCTAGGATCCTCACATTCATTTTCTACCATGCATGCCATGTGGCCCAGGTGCACTGCAACTTTTTGAGAATAATCTTCTACTAACAAATGGTAGAAAACTATGTACGACACTTTATGTTCTCAGCAAGTTCTTTAACAACTGCATTTGCTATTGCTGTTCCATCAAATGTTGCAGTACCTCTCCCTAATTCATCCACAAGCACCAGAGAATGTGCGGTTGCATGCGCAAGTATGCTGTATTTGTATGCAAGTATTTTATTTTTCAACAAAAAATGTACTTTCACCTGACATGATGTCACCTGACATTATTCTGTCTGAGGCACCAAGTCTAGTAAATACTCTATCAATTGGTGTGAGCCTGCACACTTCAGCAGGTACGTAACAACCCGTCTGGGCCATTACAGCTAATAGGCCAGCCTGTCTCCTGAGTGTAGACTTGCCCCCCATGTTAGGTCCCGTAACAAACACACAATAAGCTTTGCCATTTTCCTCCTCCTCTTCCTCACAGCCTATTAGAATGTCATTGGGTATAAAGTCATCTCCAAAAAAAATCTTCGTAATGCAGGGATGACGTGATCCTCTAAGGTCTAAGAAGGGAGGAGTGCCATCTTCTGGCAACAAAATTACTGGATGACACATAGGGCCATCACTCCCTTGACTATAGTTAGCCAGGCACAGTAAGACATCTGATACTGCGATGCACTCAACAGCAGACTGCCAGTCCTTGTAATTTTTATCAAAGTTATAAAATAATCGCCTCATACAGTCCTTCAATGATACATCTCTCCGTTCTTCAGCATTTATCAGATTAGCCAACTTCTTTTCAATAGTTTTGGTCCAGTATCATTTACAGCCCTTCTTGGTAGATTTCAACTCATATTCTTCTGGCAAATTACGAGTGATGAAATTCTCTGGGATTCAATAGGAAAATAAAAATCTTAAATTTGTGTGCCAATTGTTTCACAATTAGAAAGTTAATGCTGACAGAACTTATAGAAAAATCTATCACCACAAGTGCAGATTTTAACACACTTTTCTCAGTAACTTACAGAATAAGCAGGAAGTCCTGAGCCCCAAAATCTCAATCAACTTAGCCCTCATTGCAAGGAGAGGACAACTGAAATTTCTGGAAACCTGACATGGTCTAAGAAGAATCCTTTGTACAGAGTCCCCTCCACAGGACCAGTTTCCAGTCCTCTCCCTTTTCCAACACTGTTAAAATGATGAAATATTGAGAAAAAAAAATTATGCATTGCTGTTGCGACACAGCCACCAATCTCTGGCAAAGGGGATATAGGTGGGAATGTTATTTGGCAGCTTCCAGGACTTTTCCTTAAGAAATAGGGCTAGGATATGCATTTTGTCTAATTCTTTGTCCTTCGATTAATTATGCTGCCTCAGATGCATCTCAGATCATGAAGTCCTAACAGAGAAGCTGACAAATTCTCTATCACCATAGAAAGCTGTAACTGGCCCTTAACAAGCCTACTCAAGACTTTAATTCTATCTCTATTAAGCTATCTTTTTAATTTTAGCCACTCTTCTAAGTGTGTAATGGTATCTCATTGTGGTTTGGATTTATATTTCCCTAATGGCTAATGATGTTGTGCATCTTTTCACGTGCTTATTTGCTCTTTGTGTAACTTTTTTTTTTCTCTTTGTGTAACTTCTTAAGTAAGATGTCAATTCAAATCTTTTGTCCACTTTTTAATTGGGTTGTTTCCATGCTATTAATCCTTCACAAGTTTTATATATCAGTCCTTTATTGGATGTGACTTACAAATATTTTCTCTCAATCTGTGACTTGTCTTTTCATTATCTTAACATTGTCTTTCAAAGAAAAAGTGTTTTTAATCTGATAAAGTTCAATTTATCAAAATTTTTCTTTCAAGGGCCATGCTTTTAGTATCATATCTAAATCTTTAACTCGAGGTTAAAAATTTTTTCTCCTATATCTTCTAGAAGTTTTATAGTTTTAGCTCTTATATCTAGGTTTATGATTCATTTTTAGTTCATTTTGCGTGTGGTACAAGATACAGATCAAAGTGCACTTTTTTAGGCAAATGGGTCCAATTGTTCCAAGATCATTTGTCGAAAAGACTACCCTTTCTCCACTGAATTGCCCTTCTACCTTTACAAAACAAACAAAAACAAAAACCAAATTAAAAAAACAAAAACAGATATTTGTGTGTGTGTGTGTGTGTGTGTGTGTGTATTTCTGGACTTTCTATTATATTCTGTTGATTTTTAATTTATTTTTATGTCAATACCACATTATGTTACTGTAGCTTTATTTTTTATGAATCATAAAATTTTATCAAGATAATGGAAACATTCTTTTTACTTAACAAATGATTTTTACATTACATCAATAGGCATTTATAAAGATGTCTGTGACTTTTATACAACATTCAACACATAGTTAAGCCACCAAATTTTTTTTTTAAGATTTTATTTACTTATTCATGAGAGACACACAGACAATCAACGCCAGAGCCACCCAGGCGTCCCTAAGCCAGCAAATCTAATATTCAACTACATATTTTTTTTCCTTTATGTGATACATACAATGAATACAATGTCAGTTAAAATTTCTGCCTGAGCATATGTTTCTCTTAATCCCCTGCGTGCTTCCTAGAGATGGGACTAAATGAGCCAGACAGACTTGGAACTTTTTTCAAAGCATATCTTACTGTAACTTTAAATAAATCTTGAAATCATGTAGTGTTAATCTTTCATCTTTGCTACTCTTTCTCAAAGATGTTTTGGCTATTCTAGGTCCTTTACATTTGTATATAAATTTTACAATCAGCTTGTTATTTATAGAGATGATAGTACTTTTCTCTCAAACAAACTTTACAAAAATAAAATGAGGGCAGCCTGGGTGGCTCAGTGGTTTAGCGCCACCTTCAGCCCAGGGCGTGATCCTGGAGTCCTGGGATCGAGTCCCACGTCCGGCTCCCTGCTGGGGCCTCCTTCTCCCTCTGCCTGTGTCTCTGCCTCTCTCTCTCTTGTCTCTCATGAAAAATAAAATCTTTAAAAAAAATAAGGTATTTCTTTTAAAAAAATGAAAGTTATTTGGCACCTTGTAATAAAAATGGGAAAACAGTAGTGTAACTCAATTATTCTACTATGATTTTGGGGTAGTATGTCACTCCTACTCCTAATGTTTACACACTCATAGGGATTATCAAAACTTCACATTAGAAGAATATAATACTGCTTGATCTACATAGAAAATTAAAATCCACAAATTTTTACCAGGTCCGGTAAAAGAGAAAAACCCAAATCCAATGTAAATCCCAGAAGATTTGATGTCTCCAAAATGAATGTTTGCACTAGTGGCAGAATGCTTGTACTTTAAAGAAGCTATTGCAAAAAAAAAAAAAAAAAAAAAAAAAAAAAAAAAAAAAGAACAGGAGCAGTTCACTAGGTGAATATTTCATAAAAGTCCCAAAAAGAAGAGCATGGGGGCTTTAAAAATGATCCAATAAGACACAGCTCTTTACTTTCTTGATTAATAAGGTGAAAACACAATGTGGATTTCATCAAACACTAGAAAAGCACTAAGAAAATGATCCCATCAAAAGCAAAGACTTCAGCAAATGTGAAAATCATATTTTGGGTAATTCTTCTGTGATATTCTTAAAATAGGTCAAATTTGTTTCATCCTTATGTATCTATCTCATCAGGAAAACATAAATAAGAATCCCATTGTCTATCCTAAGGCAGATCATGTATCTCAAGAATTCCAGGGAAATGCTTTCATAGAAGTTGAAAGTGTGTCCCAATTACATATTAGTCATAACAGAATAGGAGAAAGCCCAAAGATCGTCTAGAAGTTTTCAAACCAGCCTGCATATTAGAATCTCAAAGAGAACTTTAAGAAATACACATGACTGGGTCGAACCCTGAGTTCTGATTTCTCTTAACTGGTTTAAGGGTGAGAACTAGTATATATTTTAGAAGAAAATTCTAATGTGAAGACAAAGTTGAGAAGGACTGTCCAAATATTTTCTTTTATATATGATAAAACCGAGGCAAAGAAAAGGTGATTTTCTCAGGAATGCAGCTAGTAAGTATTAGCAAGAGAATGTAACATTTACAAAGAATTATTTATTGATGCTTACATTACCCCCAAAACATAGTGACTTAAAACAACAAACATGTATTATCCAACAGGATTTTGAGAGTTCTTTGAGTGATCCTGTTCAGTATCTCCTGTGGCATTGCTGTCAAGCAATCACCTGGAGATGCAATCATCTGAAGGCTTAACTGGGACTGAACAACAACAACAACAAAAAACACAGAAGGCCTAAGTTGAGAGCAGGCCTCAGTTTCTTGCCACAGAGGACTTTCCCAAACTCTGCTTGCTATGTCCTCATGAAAGAGCAGCTGGTTTACCCAAATGAATGATGCAGGAGAGGGAACAAGGAGGAAGTCATGAAGCTGTCACGATCTATTGACATCCCTCCACTTCTGCAATATTCTACTTATTAAAAGCTAGTGATTAAATCCAGCCCACACCCAAGAGCAGGGAAATTTGCCACCACTCTTTGAAGGAAACAGCAGGAAAGAATTAGTGGTTGGGGCACCTGGGTGGCTCAATAAGCCGAGCATCCAACTCTTGGTTTCAGCTCAGGTTATGATCTCATGGGTCAAGGGATTGGCCTATGTGGACTCCCTACTCAGCAAGGAGTCTGCTTCAAGACTAACTTAGCTTAACCATAGCTTAAACAACAAACATTCTTCACACATCTGGAGGCTGGGAAGTCCATCATCATGGTGCCTGTCAATTCAGTTCCTGATGAGCATCTACTTCATGGCTTGTAGTGTCCTCACATGGCAAAGAGAGCTCAGGTCTCTCTTTCTCTTAAGAATACTAATCCCACCATAGGGGTCCCATTCTTGAGACCCCATCTCAATGTAATACATCTCAACAGTCTCACTTCCAAATACCACTACATTAAGGGTTAGGGCTTCAATCTTTGAATTTTGAGGGGACAAATTTCAGGCTGTAGCAGTTATCTTTCATATCTATATGCTAATATCTTTCCTTTAAAACTACATCATTTTGATAAAAATTTGTTTTTTTTCCAATTGCCAACAATGCTGTGATAAATACCTTTATATATGTATATGTATCTTTATGTATATTATAAATATTTCTGTAGGATAAGCTCCTACAAGTGAAATTACTTGGCCAAAGAAAGCATACACTTAAATTTTAGATAACATCAAACCACACTTCAGAAAGGTTGTAAAAATGTATACCTCCTCAAAATGGAAGAAACACTGTTTCTGTAGTAACTGCCACTCTAAACATCTGTATCAAAAGACTTCAGGTACAGTTGAACATTGAAGCCGATGAAGGGGAACAATCTCCTGCATAGTTGAAAATCCACATATAACTTTTGACTCCCCAAAACTCTGACTACTAATAGCCTACTTTGACCAGAAGTCTTACTGATAACATAATCAGAACTCAGGGTACGACCCAGTCATGTGTATTTGTTGTTGATTTAACATATTTAGTAGTATTATATACTGTATTCTTACAATAAAGTAAGCTAGAGAGAAGAAAATGTTATTAAGGAAATCACAAGAAAGAGAAAATATATTTATAGTGCTATATTGTATTTTTTATTGTATTTTTTAAGGTGATTTTTAAAAAAAATCTGCATGCACCCAAGCAGTTCAAGCCTATGTTATTTAACTGTATTTCTATCCTCTTAACAGATGGCCATTCTCAGTCTTCATTTTACCTGATCAATCTAACTTTTCACATTGTCAATTATCACTTCTTCCACAAAGCACTTTACTTGTCTTCCAACGCTATATCCTCTCTTGCTTTTCCTCATAACACACTGGACTCCCCTTTGTCAATCTTTCCTCTTGGTTCCTCCTCATCTTCCTGAATTTGACCATTCTCTTGGTCAAATCACATGCTATCTTTTGGATTTAAATACCATATCTCCAACTGGATGTCTAAAAGGCATCTAAAAACATCTAAAGCTACATTCATGATCTTAACCTAAAAACCTCATTCTTCCACAGTGTTAATCTTAATTCAACCCAGTAAATTGCAACTTCATCTTTACAGTTGCTCAAACCAAATCCTTTATGTCCCAACTTTCTCTGTTCTTTCAGATTTCTGCTCAAGACAGATCCTGCCTCCCACCACCATTCTCTATATTCTTAGTTTGCCTCTTTTTAAAAAATGCCATGTCTCAATATATGAAATTAGTGTTTCTTTAATTGATCGTGTCCTCCACAAGAATATGAGCTGAGGTAGGAATTTAGCTGGTTCACTACAGTATCTCTAGCACCTAGAGCAGTTTTATGTAGTTGTTGACATACTGATCACTCAATAATTATTTGCTTAATAAATGAATGAATTTTATAGGTCATACATAAGTATAACTGAAAATCAGGCTGATGAAGTGGCAAAGCCAATAAATTTAGAGATAAAGCATCCAGGATAGGGGCTTAGCCTAGGCATAGCTATGATGCTTTAGGCAATTTATCCTTCAATTTCCTCATCTGTAAAACGGTATTTATGCCATATTCCTCAGAAAATGAGATAGTTGATACAGTATCTCTTTGGATTGCAATACACAAGTTCCACTACCTGCAACATCTAGGAAAAAATATGCTTGAATTCTTAATTTCACCTACTCAGGTACAACAATTTGAGTGTACATCTTCAGAGTCTCTTCTGTTACACTGTATCTTTAAATGTCCACTTGAGCAAACTTTGAGAATAGTAAAGGCAATTACCAGGAAAAAAAAAACCACGTCTCTAATTGCATTATGGTGATTATTGTACAACTGGGTAAATATGCTAACAATCATTAATTCTATACGTAAAACAGGTGAATTGTAAGCCTTGTAAACTACATCTCAATAGAACTTAATAAAAACCTTTAAGTAGAGAATGAATGAAATTCAGTAAGTAAGCTCTGCAACGGATTAGGTCATCCTAAAACATGGTTTATGAAAGAAACACCAGTATTTGGTCGAGTCCAAAGTGATCTGAACAACCTAGCTTCCGAACTCTACTGGGGGCACGTGCGTGGCTCAGTGGTTGAGCCTTTGGCTCAGGTCTTGGTCCCGGGATGAGATAGAGCGCCGCAGGGAGCCTGCTTCTCCCTCTGCCTATGTCTCTGCCTCTCTGTGTGTGTCTCTCATGAATGAACGAATAAAATCTTAAAAAAAAAAAAAAAAAGGTCCTCTATTAGGATAACAGTGCAGTAAGAACCCAGCCAGGCTCCTCCAGGAAAGAAAGCAGCAAACCCCGAAGCCTGCAGTGCCAGTCCTCACAAGCACCGCACCTGCACCCCTCCTCCTGTCCTGCTCCCCAAGCAAAAGCCCCGTTTCACTATGCAGAGTTGGACGCCTGCAGGAAGGGGTGTCCGCCCATGCTGGTCACTTAGCATCCAGTTTCCGCAAGGCCTGCTGTCCTCTCCAAACCCTGATCTGCGCCAGGGAGCTGATAAAATCTAGGCTCGCAGAGCTGATTCCCCACACTGATGGACCCGCCGAGGTCACCCCGGGTACTTGGAGCCACGAGGCGCTCCGGATCAGAAGGGCCAAAAACAGCGCGCTGGCTCCGACTGTGGCCGAGCGGGCGTCACCCGAGATTTTATGACGGTTCCTGACGCCACCTGGGCCCTCCAACTCCGGGATGCGGGCGCCACCGAGAGCTTGACCCGGCGGAGGCCAGGCTAGAACTCTCCCGGGCCAGCACTGCGCGTCTCGCGAGAACGCCCACGCCGCCCGCGTCCGCCCAGCCCGGGAGCCGCGCCCCGCTCCCGCTCCCGCTCCCGCGCGCGCGCAACTTGTTTTCCCGCGAGACCGCCCCTCGGCTGGGCTGGAATCGCTGGGTTCCACCCCTCGTCGGCGGCTTCCCGCCCCCCACGGAGGCGCGATCTGAAACGGGCCTTCCACCAGCCAATCACGTCTGCCAGCGAGTCACCACCAAGGTACCCTGCGTCTTTTTCGCCCCCTTCCGTGTTCAGCGACGCTCGTCAACCGCCGCAATTCTGAGCCTCTTCCGTCCCCGCCCCTCGGAGCCGCCCGAGCGCGGCGGGCTCGACGGGGCGCAGGCGCAGTAGCAGGCGCAGTGGCGCTCGCTCGCTCGCCGACGGGTCCCTTAGGCCGGTGTGGGCGGTGGCGCGCGGCCCGGGGTCGCACCTGCGGTTTGGCGGCGTCGGTTGTAGGCTCTTGACCAGGAATCCTGCCCAGGCACGTGGTCTTGGCAAAGCAGCCGCACTCGTCGCTAGGGTGTGCTGGGCCGCAGGCGAGGCCTCAGAGTAGGTTTGTACGGGTCCTAATGGCCCCTCTTTTGCGGAAGCAGGGAAATGCTCCCTATCTGGGACACACCAGACAGGCGAAGACAGAGGCAGTGGCTCTCAGCCTTTCAGGCCTGAAAATGGCACCTTGCAGTTGAGGAAACGGCCCCCAGACCGAAAGTGTCTGGCTGTGCCTGATGGCTCCTGGCCTGGGGCAACAAGCTCCATTAATCTGACCTGAAAAATGTTTGTGCTAGGGCAGTTGGGGCTTTCTGAAACCCCAGAGTCACAGGTCAGAAATCCAGAACACATTTCCTAATTTTGAGGCTTATTTTAATATTTGAGTTCAACCCAGGACTCGACCAAGGGTTATAAGGCTGGTTGGTTAACAGCAGATGTGCAACAAGTAGTTCTTAGTTCTCACAGCCTTCCTGCATGCTCAATGGAGCCCCTAAAATTTACCATTTCTCTATTTGACAAATCCTTAGTCTTAGGCCTAGAGTCACTTTCTAGTTTGGCCCGTAAGAAAATTCATTCCAGTTGACCTCTCCCTGTCCCACAAGTGAAGGAGATCTTACCGCGTAACTAGCAGATCTTATTGCGGTATTAACTTTGCTTTGGTCATTTGGGCAGTTTCCAGTTTGGGGCAATTATGCACAATGCTGTTATGAATAATTTTATGTCTTTTTGATATATACACACACACTAGTATAAATATACATATACATATACAAATATAGATATAAATATATATATATATCATTTCTTTTTTTCCATTTATTTTATTTTAAAGACTTGAGAGAGTACAAAGGAGGGCATAGGGAGAGAAGCAGACTCCCTGCCGAGTGAGGAGCCCAACAGGAGGTTCAATTCTATGACCCTGAGATCCTGACCTGAGCTGAAACCAAGAGTCAGAGACTTAACAGACTGAGCTACCCAGGTGCCCCATATATGTACGTTTCTATTAGGTGGGTATATGTATAGGAATAAAATTTCTTGTTTATAAGGCATGTATGTATTCAATTTGCGTAGCTGTGAATTATGGTCAGCAGAATAATACTTCCCAAAAAAGTCTATATCTTGATCCTTGGAACTTGTATTTTAGGCTACATGGCAAAAGGGAATTAAGGTTGCTAATCAACTGACTTTAAAATAATTATTCTGGATTGTCCAGCTGTGCCCAGTGTAATCACAAGAGTACTTAAAACAGGGATAGGGAAGCAGGAGGAAGGGAGTTGGAGAAATGGCAATGTATGGAAGACCAGAAGGGCCTGATGTCCCTGGTTTGGAAGGTGGAAGGTGTCAATGAGCCTAGAGTGTGGGCATCTTCTAGAGTTTGGGAAAGGCAAGGGAATGGATTTTTTCCTCTCCAGAAGTAACATAGAGCCCTGCCAATGCCTGGTGACACTTCCAGAAATGTAGGATAATATTGTTCCAGCCACAAAGTTTGTGATAATTTGTTACAGCAGCAACAGGAAATACACTGCCTGGGGACCCCTGGGTGGCTCAGCGGTTTGGCACCTGCCTTTGGCCCAGGGCATGATCCTGGAATCCCGGGATTGAATCCCACGTCAGGCTCCCTGCATGGAGCCTGCTTCTCCCTCTGTGTCTCTGCCTCTTTCTCTGTCTCTCATGAATAAAGTCTTTAAAAAAAAAAAAAAGGAAATACACTGCCAAAACTGCTTTCCAAAGTAGTCTTATCAATTCATAGACTTAAGATGCTTTGAAAAAAAATATCCATACCTCATCCCTACACCACGCTAACTGAATTGGAATCTCAGGATAGTCCCAGAAAAAAAAAAATTAAGTTCATTAGGTGATTCTGATACATCTGAAAATTGACAACTGCTCTTCTAAAGTTTTAAATCTAAACCCAGTTTTCATCATTGAAGAACAGTGTCAGTAATTTGGCGACAGGATTGAAAGCAGTTCTAGTAAAGACTGTTCCACATACTGGAAGAGTCCTTCTTCCTTGTCTGCTCAAGAATTAGCATAGCTAGGGGCCACAAGAGCCCACTAGAGCCCATGGCTATTGCACTGGAGCCCACTGAATCTTCCAAGGGGATGCCCTTTGAGGTCCTAAGAATTTTAGATGTCAAAAACATTCCCTGTGCATGGGATTGGAATCATCTGGTTCATTAGGATATGTTGTAGCTGGCCTTGGACATTTTTGGTGAACTAGTAGAATTAGAAGATCATGTGATGTTGGAGTAGGAGGATTGAACTTCATGACTTTAGGATGCTGATCCTATTGTATATAATTATGTAAAGCTAAGAATCCAGGAAAGAATTGCCAGAGAAGAAATTAAAAATAAGATTTTACATGAAAGTACCCACCTTGATCCTGAAAGAAAACAAACCAATGATAACAGCAGCAGTTGAGCCATCTCAAGCATAGAACGCCCAAATACAGCTCGCTGAGGTTAGTGTGAACAAAGCTGAGCTCAACTACTTTAAACATCGTATGTACCATAAGGCTTTCAATCAAGTAAGGTATGTGTAAGTTTGAAAAGAAAAAATAATATAGCTCACCTTTTACACTGCTCCATGGTTGGACAATCAGTTCCTATTAACACAATTTATGAAGGATTATTAAGACTAAGTCCTCTTGGTATTTACAGATTTTTTTCTTTAATGTGTTTATAAAGTGGCTCTTTCAGAAACTGCCACACCTTGGCACTTTTATATTTGTGGAAAGCTTGACTCCAGGAACAGGTAGTATTTGCACTTCCTCAAAGAAGAGCTCTAGAAAGCAGAGGACAGCTTGCCTGGTTCCTGATGTAGTACAGTCTGTCCCTCCAGCTGTGTGTGCTCTGTGAGGCTGCAGCAGCAACCGACCTTGGGCCATGGCCCTAGGGGAATCCTGAACACAGAAGGTGCTTCTTACTGCTTCAGCAGGTTACACAGCAAGTGGAAGCTCTGGCCAGGGCTGCCCTACCTTTCTCCTTTTGTCAGGGATGAGGATGCTCTTGAGAGCAAAGGTAAGTGAGCTGCATACGTTGCAACCAGGGAGCCTGGAGTCAACTTCTCAGGTATTGATACCAAATACGGACTCCTGCTTGGCAACAGATTTATAAATCCTGAGAAGCCCTGGGCAATTTCCTTCAAAGAGGATGTTATCAGAAAGAATGAAGAGTGATCCAATATGGAAACTATTGGTGACAGTTCAATTATTTTCCTGACAAATGTCAAGTATCCCTGTTTTCCCTTAAAATTTGAAATACTCTGTGGCATGCTGGGATCCCTGCAGTACACCAGAGTGACTTATCACACTGCTTGAGAAGACAGTTGTGACCATTGAAACTGAACAATTCTCATCTTGTCCTTTACTGAGTATTTAGGATATTCATTTTCTCTAAAGTGCAACTTCTGTCAGCTCCAGGAAAACCTGATACCTCCCACCTTGCAGCTTCTAAAACTAAGTCCCACAGGAGATCTTTTCAAATAACCACAGCAGGCATTTAGTGTCAATAGGCCTTTCCAGATTCTGATTTGTTCCTACAGAGGACATCTTGGATAAGTCTAACACTACCTTGGAAGAGGAGCAGTATCCAATATTAAATGAAATAAATAAGAATTATACTATTTAAAAAGTAACTCGTTAAACTTAGAGATTAAGTTAGAAATACACTGTCAAACACTAAGTACTAAGAAAGTAAAAAAACACAAAACAGTCTGTTGCACATTTATAAGAATTCTTACTTTCCTACCATTCAACATTTCATATCTGACTTTCACACTCTCAGTTAATCAAATAGGTGAGACAGATTCATATTATAGAACACAACTTTACCTGGATTTGTAAGGATGTATATCCCAAAATTGTTCATTTTAGAAATAGTCTGTCCAACTAAGAACACAAGTTCTGGTTAATATCCTACTTAAAGTAGTAGTAATAAAGATATTGTATATATTATAAGTAACAATCAAGACTAGACCATAAATAAATGTATAGAATAAGATAATGACAAAGAAAAGTTAAATGCCAAATATCAAAGGAGAGAATTTTTCAAGTGAAAAATTCCCAATGCATTTTATTCATAATGTAGCCAATTCAAGATGTTGGAAGACATGTCTATATCTTCTGTGTTCTTGCTGGCAGCAATGTAGACCAAACTTTTTTATTCATTATCCTGTCTAGTCTTACAATCAGAAGCAATCTTTGATTTCTTAGATGCTTCATAATCTTGTATAACAAGCCTTAGGTGATTGATGATTTTCTTGTCAGCTGTTCTCACATTAAATCCCAACATCTTCATAATAGTTTCTCGAAAATCAGAAAGCTGCAAAGAACCACCCAAAACACAAGATATATCATTCGTTTTGGTCACCTATTTATTGTGTACAATGAAATTGGTAACCGAAATGTAGTCTTATTAAACATTTCTTTATGAAATGTAACATTCTACATTCAAGTTTTATTTTTAAGCTAGAAATATGGTCTCTTTATAACAAGAATTCTTTATTTAAAATGTCCTTTTCATTTTAAGATTTTATTTTTACACTTTATAGAATAAACCTAATTTTATTGCTGCTTGTTTTTCATCCCTAAGGAAATTCCTTTTTGGAGTTTGGATTTGCTGTATGGTAATAGTAGTCCCCTAAACATCTCTTTCCATTTCTCCTCCAAAAACCGTAGTGATCTTCTAAGGAAAGCAGTTATAACCACCCACAAATCATATCTAAAGCATAAGTAGAGAATATCACAGACTTCAGTTTGGGGAAAATAAATATCCTAAACCAGTAGAGGCATCTCCTGAGCCCACACTGGAGGATGCAGCTGGTTTCCAGTGGTATCCCAGAAATAGGACAAAGCATAAATGGGGAAATACTAAGAAGTCTAAGACCTGGTGGATAAGAAAACTGGCAAGTGCAAAGGAAAAGAAAGGGGCTTTGAAGCAATGAGACCAATAATTTTTAGAGAGCTAGTGCCCACAAGTGAGCTGGAGAATGAGCAGAGAGGGGAGGGAGAGGGAGAGAGAATCTGAAGTGGATTCCATGCCCAGTGCAGAGCCCAACTTGGGGCTCCATCCCATGATTCCAAGATCATGACCTGAGCAGAAACCAAGAGTCAGACACTTAACCAACTAGCTACCCAGGCACTCCCAAAAATGGCAGTTCTGAAGGACAGGGTTTCTGAGGAGAGAGGGAGATACTTAGAAAGGTGAGGTATTCCTTGGAGGTTTGGAGATAAAGGAAAAGAAAAAAGCAAACTGTGGAAAAGGAGGTACTTCTATAAACAAGAACATTGCAGAATCAGGCATCACATAACCCCCCACCCCATCACAAAAGGCTTGACACGATAGACTTCAGAAACTGCACTCACTGTGCCAACACAAGAGGGTAGTATTGAGTTAAGAAACCAAGTAAGTAAACCCTGCCCTGTAACTACCCTAAAGTGAAAACACCTGAAATTGAGAGGGGAGGGCAATTAAAAGGATTTTAAAGTCAAAGACTATCCTTCCAAATTTCTTTAAGAAGAAAACAGCTAGGGGATTCCTGGGTGGCAGAACAGTTTAGCGCCTGCCTTCGCCCCAGGGCATGATCCTGGAGTCTCGGGATCAAGTACCACATCAGGTGCCCTGCACCGGAGCCTGCTTCTCTCTCTGTGTCTCTGCCTCTGTGTGTGTGTGTGTGTGTGTGTGTGTGTGTGGCTTACGAATAAATAAATAAAACATTTTTTTAAAAAAAAGAAGAAAATAGCTAGTTAAGTGATGAAAATACTTCCCCTCCCCCCAAAACTGCCACAGAGCAAAAGAAACATGTTTGACACAATACCTGATATAGATTAAATTTAGCACCTGGGTGGCTCAGTCGGTTAAGCATCTGACTTTTGATTTCTGGCTCAAGTCATGGTCTTGGGGTCATGGGATTGAGCCCCTCCATGGGCTCCACACTCAGCACAGTCTGCTTGTACCTCTCCCTCTGCTCCTCCCTTGCTTACACATATGCGCACTCTCTCTCAACTAAATAAATTTTTTTAAAAAACATTTTCAAACAAGGATTTGCAGACATTGTAGAGGGCAGGAACACCTTTACTTTGAATCAGAAATATAGTAATTCATAATACAAATGGACAGGAGTGCCTGGGTGGCTCGGTTGATTAAGCCTTTGGCTCACATCATGATCCCGGGGGTCCTGGGATTGAGTCCTGCCTCAGGCTCCTTACTCAGTAGTAGCAAGCTTCTCTGTCTCCTCCCCATTCACGCTCTCTCTCTGTCATTATCTTTGTTTCTCAAATAAATAATCTTTTTAAAAAGAAGATAAAGGGCAGCCCCGGTGGCGCGCAGCGGTTTAGCACCTCCTGCAGCCCGGGATTTGATCCTGGGGACCCTGGATCAAGTCCCACATCGGGCTCCCTGCATGGAGCCTGCTTCTCCCTCTGCCTGTGCCTCTGCCCACCCCCCACCCCCGTGTGTCTCTATGAATAAATAAATAAAATCTTTTTAAAAATAAAAAATAAAAAGATAAAAATGGACAACAAAAGATATCCAATATGCCTCATAGATAAGGAAGATGTGATGGTTGAACTCAGGCAAGAACAAGACAAAGTCCTCTCAAGTAAAGAGTCAACTACAGAGTACCCAAAGGAGAAGAGAGCTGACTGAAAATATAGTAAGGGATATTGAGAAGAATAAAAAACAAGAATATAAATATGGGGAAGTTTAACGAGAAAAAATATCATGACTTTGCCTCAAGAATCTTTTAAGGTAATTGGCTAAAGTTACATATTTCTTAAGCAACCGGTAATAGAGATGTGGCATATAATTCCACAGTACCCCCAAATTATCAGCCTTTTAGGAATTCTCCTCAGAGGCACCTGAGTAGCACAGTAGGTTAAAGTGTCTGACTCCTGGTTTGGCTCAGGTTGTGATCAGGTTGTGAGATTGAGCTCCATATGTGGCTCTGAGCTTAGTGTGGAGTCTGCATGGGTTTCTCTCTCCTTCTTCCTGCCCCTCCCACTCATTCTTTCTGTCTCAAATATTTTTTAAAAGTCTCTTAAAACATCTGCCTTATAAATGTAGTGAAAATCTAGGCAAATTTAGAAGCACTATCCTCTTTTCCTAGAAAGTGACTTAGCCGCAGACACATGGTTTCCTTTGAACTTCCATTCTCTGACATTTTTTCCTCTTGTCATTGGTTAATCAGTGGATGTATATGCAAACCAAAGCTAAGATAATCATGTATGCCATCCCTTGCTGCTGTAGATTCACCAGGAATAGACATTTGACCTTAACTGGGCTTATAAGATCCTTTCCTGGGATTCTCTCTCCTGTTACAGAATCTCTAAACATAAAACAACCTGACACACACAGAGAGATGCTAAGAAGAGACGCTGAGAAAACTTTAGAAGGCTCCAGGTGCCGATCCGGCAGCCCAAGTGCAGCTCTGCGCCCCCAGAGGTCTGGTTGTTTAACTCACCTTTGACTCCATAAACAAACTCCTTTTTGTCTGGCTCAGATAGAGTCTAAGTTGAGATGAGTGTTGATCACTTCAACTTAAAGACCCTTTATATAATAACGAACAAAACAAACCTCTTGTTGTCCTGGTACTTTATCAAGCATGTTCTTTGCTGTGCAGAGCTCAGGAGTGACAGCATTTAACATCTGGTGGACTTTCTCTTTGTCTCCTCTTGCCTCTTGCTTGGCAGAGTCTAATGTAGTTTTCAAGTTCTCTGCTTTCATAACTGCCTTCCCTTCCATTGCTTCAACTTGTGTTAAAGATTGCCTGAGCTTCTCAATTGTTTTGTCCTGTGAGGGTATGAGGTTGGGGGAAGGGAGGTGACTAATTAGATCTCTTCTAAATAAAAGACAGACAAGATCCATGATATAACTCATGTTTCATTTCCTCTTCTTTCTCTCTCTCTCTCTCTCTCTCTCTCTCTCTCTCTTTAGATATGGAAAACAAAGAAAATTTCACAATTTATGAAATAAGAGGACATTTCTTGGGACACCTGGGTGGCTCAGAAGTTGAGCATCTGCCTTTAACTCAGAGCATGATCCCAGTGTTCAGGATAGAGTCCTGCATTGGGCTCCCTACAAGGAGCCTGCTTCTGCCTCTGCCTCTCTCTGTTCTCTCATGAATAAATGAATAAAATCTTTAAAAAAAAAAAAAAGACATTTCTCAACCATCATACTCATCAATAAATCACTGCGTACTTTTATAAACAGGCACTTGAGATTTAAAGGGGTTTAACGAGTATTCATGTCCTCAAAGTCTTACAGTCTCTGCTAACTAAATTCAGAAATAGAGAAAATAACTGACTTTGCAGAAATATAAATATTGCTGATAAAATGGCAAAATAACATCGATCTGTAAGTAGGGCACCTGTAAGTCATAAAATGTATGTTTGAAATACTACGAGTGAAGTTTGATATGAAGAAAATCCAAAGAGGAGCCTCCAAAATAAAATTTTTAACTATTACACCAATAAGAAAGACCAAAATAAAATAAAAAACGCAAGGACTCTAGAATCCTAACATTTAGAAAGCAGTTACCTTTGACAAGTAGGGAAGAGATTATATGAGGGCTTCAGTGGGGTTGATAATATTCTGGTTTTTAAAATAAGTGGTAGATGTCAATGCATCTAATTTTATTATCCAATATCCTTTAATATTATACAAACTCGTGTTTATATAAAATAATTTTAATGTTAATTTTTTAAAAAATTCAATGAGAAACATGCAGCTAAAATAATAGACTAAAGCTTAAGAAGTTTTCGAAAGCCTCACTTCCTTCGCTTACCTTAAGGACATTTACTCTTGTAAGTTGAGTTTTCATACTTTTATTTGACAATTTCAAATCACTGAGCTGTTTCTGAAGTTTCTGAATTTTATCCTCTAGTCTTTGAGTTGTAGCAATCTGTAAATTCTGCTGAATATCCAATAATGTTTGCTGCTCATTGTCTTTCTCTAGCTGTCTGGATATCTTGGCATGCTCGTCTATCCATAAATTCTTAGTCCCAGAATTTTCCTTTGTAGAGATCAACAGTATTGAAATAAAGAAGTTGTGCTTTAAGGTGGTGGTCCACACTAGCATACCAGATCTATTCTAGGCTAATAAACTGCAGACAGTAATACTTCTGCATACGTAAAATATTTTCTACCATAAATATGCATTATTAAAATAATCTTGAAAATAAAATTGATGGCTCAGTGCCAACAGTTTTATGAATATCAGATGGTAACAGATTATATCAACTTTTCTGGCAATGTATTAAAAGGAAATAAATATTTAGATAAAGATTAATATACAGAGATATTCTTTACATAATTTACAACATGGAAAAATAGAAACAATGCAAATGTCAAAAAATAAAAATTAAATAAATGACATATGATTGATTATACATTCCCTAAAAGTCAAGTTTCAAATATATTACTAAGAGAAAATACTACTGATATAGCTAAAAGAAGGAAGCAGATTAAGAAAGACTATGCCTAAGGCAGCCCCAGTGTCTCCGTGGTTTAGCGCTGCGTTCAGCCCAGGGCGTGATCCTGGAGGTCGCGATGGAGTCCCTCCCTGTTAGGCTCCCTGCATGGGGCCTGCTTCTCCCTCTGCCTATGCCTCTGCTTCTCTCTGTGTGTGTCTTTCATGAGTAAATAAAAAATCTCTAAAAAAGAAAGAAAAACTATGCCTCTATGTTAACATTGGTTATCTCACAGTGGTAGGATTACTAGTGGTTTGAATTATATTCTTTCTAATAATCTGTACTTTATGAAGTTTTTACCAGCAAAAAAAGTATACAAATTTAATAAAAATACCATATATTTTCATTATATATAAATCAAAAGCTAGTAAAATTTATATTAAAAAAGAACCACTGATTCTTTGGAAAAATAAAATAGATGCTCCAAGAAAGCCTGGTTAAAGAGGAAAACGAAAAAAAAAAAAAAGAGGAAAACGAGGGGCACCTGGGTGGCTCAAAAAACCATAGTAAGGAAAACTATTGGATTTAATAAGTGAATTCAGTAAGATGGTAGAAAGTTCATAAAAATATAAACATATCAAATGCAGGGCACCTGGGTGGCTCATTTGGTTAAGCCTCAGACTCAATTTCAGTTCAGGTCATGATCTCAGGGCCCTACACTGAGCTACATGCTCAGCGGGGAGTCTGCTTGAGATTCTCTTTCTCCCTCTTCCTCTGCCCCACCCCTCCAGTTTGCACATATATGCAAGATAAATAAATCTTTTTTTAAAAATAAAACATAAAAATGCATTTATTTATAGTTGTAATAACCACTTCAAATAGAAATGGGGAAAATATGCTATTAACAATAGACAAAATCTATAAAAGACCTAGAAATAGGGGATCACTGGATGGCTCAGTGGTTTAGTGCCTGCCTTCAGCCCAGGGCATGGTCCTGGAGTCCTGGGATTGAGTCCCGCATCGGGCTCCTGCATGGAGCCTGCTTCTCTCTCTGCCTGTGTCTCTGCCTCTCTCTCTCTCTGTGTGTCTCTCAGGAATAAATAAATAAAATCTTTAAAAAAAAAAAAAGACCTAGAAATACATTTTACAAGAAAGACTGATACAAAGGACTTATAGGACTTAAATGAAGAAAAGTATAAAATCCTACTAGAGTATATAAAATAAAATCTGCAAAGTGAAAGAGAATATGAACCAAATAATCAAAAATTACCAATTACTAAAATTATAAATTACTAAAATTACTAAATTATAAATGTTTAAATTACAGATATATGAAATAGCAGGATATAAGGATATTAATCTTATTTTAAATACATTTTGAAATATTGATATTAAAAAGAATTTTTATCAAGAATTATATTACAAAGCTGACTGAGTAAATTAAAACTATATGTACAAATTGCCACTTTGACAGGTATAAAATTTACATTAAACAATTACACTCAACAAAGTGTTAACATTAACCTACTTTATTTTTGTCCATTGTTGTTTCTTTAAATGTATTCTGTTGGGGGGTGCCTGGGTGGCTAAGTCAGTTAAGCATCTGCTTTTGTCTCATGATCTCAGGGTCCTAGGATCAAACCAGCTTCAGGCTCCTGTTCAGCGGGGTGTCTGCTTCTCCTTCTGCCCCTCCTTCTCTATACCCCTCCCTCTGCTCGTGCTCTCTCCTCTCAAGTAAATAAAATCTTTTTTTTAAAAAATGGATTCTGTTGGACTAATTCTTCACCTGCCACTAAATGAAATTTAGGGCAAGGCCTTGTTTTCTCTGATCACTTCCAGTTTCATGTAAAAATTATAACTTTACCTTTACTAAAAGTTGTAGGTACTCAGGAGAGATGACATTAACTGATGAAGAAATTATAAACTAAAACAACGAAGTAGAAATAGCAGATCCGGCAAATGTAAGAGTTGACATGAACAACATCATAGGTGAGATAAATAAGATGAATAAATTCTTGATTTGAGGAACAAACTGAGTTGAAAGATTAGATTGAAAACTCTCCAAGAAGGCAGATAAAAGGACAACAGGATATAAACTTTAAAAAAAAGAAAAAGAAAAAAGCAAGGACATGTAGTTGGCTCAGTCAGTAGAGCGTGTGATTCCTGATCTCGGGGTTGTAAGTTTGAGCCCCATGCTGGGTATAGAGATTACTTAAAAATAAAATCTTAAATTTTTTTTAAAAAATTAAAACGAAAAATTTAAAAAGGCAAAGTGTATTAGGGTTCTCCGGAAAGACAGTACCCATCAAGGATGTGTGTTTGTGTATGTGTGTATACAGTTGACCTTGAACAACACAGATTGAAACTGCAGGAGTCCACTTAAACACAGATATTTTTTTCAATAAATATATTGGGAAAACTTGTGAAGATTTGCAAGAATTTGAAAAAATCCTCAGATGAACCAAATAGCCTAGAGATATCAGAAAAGTTAAGAAAAAGTTAGATATGTCACAAATACATAAAATATCTATAGAAACTAGTCTGCTTTATCATTTGTTATCATAAAATATCACAAATCTATTGTAAAAAGTTAAAATGTATTAAAAATTACCCAAACATAAAAAAAAAAAAAATTACCCAAACATATCATTCATGAAACCATTATCATTCAAGAGAAATATAAACAAACATGAAGATGCAATGTTAAATCATAACTGCATAAAATTAACTATACTACATCCTATACTACTGTAATAATTTTGTGGCCACCTCCTGTTGCTATTGCAGTGAGTTCAAGTGTTGGGACTATCTGTGACACTAATCTGTGTGAGCAGTTGGTATCTCCAATAAATTCCATATTGTGATAAGAACTGATCTCTTACAGTTCTTGTATATTTTTTCATCATGACTAATGCAATACTATACACCTTACATAACACAACAGGATCTTACAAAGTACCAAATGCCTTGGTCAAGTTTAGTGGTTGTCTAAAAATAATTAGGACCAAGTAAAAGAAAACATAGAAAGTATGTTAAAACACTGCAAAAATTAAAAATTTAGAGAATACCAACACATTTGGGGATGGAGGTCAACAACCAAAGGGGCACGATATTCTGACAAATATTTAGAGTATTTTTTTTTAAGGTTTTATTTATTTATTCATGAGAGACACACAGAGAGAGGCAGAGACACAGGCAGAGGGAGAAGTAGGCTCCCTGTGGGGAGCCCGACATGGGACTTGATCCGGACCCTGGGATCAGGCCCTGAGCTGAAGGCAGACGCTCAACCACCGAGCCGCCCAGGCGCCCAAGAATATGGTTCTTAATTAAGGAACACCAACATAAGAATAAAAATAGAACATATAACTTTAAAAAAGAGGGAAAAAATGTATCTATCTTCATAGAAACCAGGAAAATAAACACCTCCTACCCATCAAAAGGAAAGTAAAATGTATGGAAATTTTGAAAAAAGTTAGCAAAAACACAAACTAATATAATAATAATTGTAATAAAGATAAGTATGTTAAATTTACCAATTGGATACCTTCTAATCTGATTTTTTAAAATACAACCATATATTGTCTTTAATCACAAAGATAAATGCAAAAAATAAAAGGATAAGATATATCAGATAAACATGAAACAAAACATTGCATTAGGAACAATAATTTCTGAAAATGGAGAATTTAAGGCAATATTTTATAAAGCACAAAGAAAAGAATGTTTCATAGTGCTTAAAAGAATAAGATAGGAAGGATCATCAGAAGCACACATGTTGCAGTAAGTAGGCTCCACACTGTGTGGGGCTTGAACTCATGACCCTGAGATCAAGGCCTGAGCTGAGATTTAAGAGTTGGATACTTCACCAGTTGAGCCACCCCAGCCCCTCGAGATTGATCTCCTTTGGAAGAGGGAACGGAAAAATGGACTTAAATGGAATAAATAAGAGAAAGCCCTTCTACGGCTCAAGATAATGTGTTATGAACCACAGAGTTTGGTTAACTCAACCTTCTGCAAGGAGTAGAAAGGTAAAGGAATCTAAGAAACCAACCTTAAAGACATCATCCAATGTTGGCTAGGCTGTAAAGAAGAAATAGGCACTCATATATTTCTATTTAGAAAGTGAATTCCTTCTACCTTTTGGAAGTAGTATTTTGGCAGTGGCTATTAAAATTTTAAATATTCATTGTGATTCTACAATTTCACATTTAGAACTCAATCCCATAGGGGAAGAAAAGTACCAATGTGAAAAGATAGATGTATAAGTCTACTTATTGCTGCATTATTTGTAGTGGCATAAAAGGTGGAAATAATTTGACAGTCCATCAATTGGGAAGTGATTAAATAAATAACTTCTATACACTCTGGAATACAATGCAGCTCTTAAAGGAATACCTTAATTTTTTTTAAAGATTTAATTTATTTATTCATGAGACAGAGAGAGAGAGAGAGAGAGAGAGAGGCAGAACATAGCAGAGGGAGAA
This sequence comes from Canis lupus baileyi, assembly GCF_048164855.1. Classification (NCBI taxonomy): domain Eukaryota; kingdom Metazoa; phylum Chordata; class Mammalia; order Carnivora; family Canidae; genus Canis; species Canis lupus. The sequence continues at coordinate 40,242,564 of NC_132846.1, forward strand.
GCAGGCTCCATGCAAGGAAGCCCGATGTGGGACTTGATCCTCGGACTCAGGATCAACCCCTGAGCCAAAGGCAGACGTTCAACCGTTGAGCCACCCAGGCGTCCCAGAAAATCTATATCTTTTAACTTAAGGAAAAACCATGAAGTACTTACTTTTTACTATGTAAGAAGAGTATTTGACTAGCATAGTCTCAGTTTTATAAAAATACCACCACCCACATATATGTATTTGTATATTTCCATAACCATGGCAATATTTGTAGAAAATATATACACTGCTAGTTCCTGAGGTAAAATAGGCAGAAAGAAGTTTGGGGAAAATTATTGTTTTCTTTGAGCCTTTTAACTTGATTTTAAGAGTTGTAGAAAGCATGTGTTACTTGAATATTCTTAAATTTTAATATAGCGTTTTAAAATTTTTTCAGGGAAATGAATAATCATTGATTATATATTCAGGAACAGAGGTAGAAGCTGCATTTATCCTTAGACTCTGTGGAGTACATAGTTAATACCACTTCACTAAGGTCTGGAAGTTTTCTATACTCAGTGCTGGATACAGATATGACGAATGAGTGTAATGGAAGACTGAATGAGTGAGTGGTGAATGAATGAGTGAGATTATGCTTGAAGCCACAACAATTACAGAAATAGTATAGATATAATATGACATGCAATTCTATTGAGATAATGAAATAGAATTTTTAAAATCTCCTAAAAAAAATTATATTGTACCCTGTCTCCATACCACTCTTAGAATTGACCGTTTCATCTCTTCCTTACAGATGCAGAGAAGCAGAAAGTAGAGAAGGTACTGGTCTACATAGTAATGACTGAGGAATAGCATCACTGGCCCCTTCCTGATACTCCTCATATCTAACTGATACAGTGCCTGATGTCCTGGCTATACAGTCACTCCTTTGAGCTCTTTCCTTCTAATCCACTTTTTAAAGTACATTAAGAAATACATTAACAAATGCTCTTACAATGAATACATGTATTCATTGTGTATTAGAGAAATGAGAGATATGGAACAAGGAGAGGCTTTTTTATAAAGGCAGATTTAAGGGTTTGTGGCAAATTTTCCTCTTTTCTAATATTAACTATAAATAGTATTAACAGTTTTAAACATTAGATAATATGATCATTTTCATTGTCAAAGAAATGTCTTATATGGGAAATTCTTACTTTATTTCTGTCCAAGTCTAATCTCCCTTGAAAAAGGTCATTAAGAGCAATTTTTCCTTCCAGGCGTTTCAAGGGTCTTTTTTGTTCCCTATACCTTTCTTGCATTTGGGATGATTCTTCGGCGGCTTCTTCAGAGTGATGCTGCAGCTGCTCCAGGCACTTTGTGAGCCTCAGAATTTTCTGCTGCAGGCTTTCCATCCTCTGTAGGGAGAAAGGATAGATACAACTCCTGATGGCCCATGATTCCTATTTTGTTTCAAAGCTATGTGCAAGTTCTACTGACACTGACACTGTAGCAACATTACATTAAAAACTAGGTAAATGGGGGAAGACTTTTAAGATTTGACATGTATCAGCTGATTTTAGAAAAAGATATGGAGGGGCATCTGAGTAGCTCAGTTGGTTAAGTGTCTGCCTTCCACTCAGGTCACCATCTTGGGGTCCTGAGATTGAGCCCTGCATCTGGCACCTTGCTCACTGGGGAGCCTGCTTCTCCCTCTCACTCTGCCTGCCATCCCCTTGCTTCTCTCTCTCTGTCAAATAAATAAAAATATATTTTTAAAAAGAAAAAGAAATGGAAAGTTTTGATATACAAAATGAGACATTTAGTCATTACTGAGAAATCAAATTGTATAATGAATTTTAAGCAAAAAGTGAAAGAAAAATTAGAACTCTGTAATAAATAGACTGTAGCAGATTTGACTAACACATTGAATCTAAGCAATACCTATCTTTATTTAAATTTGGGGGTGAAGAGGCATGACATTTTACTAAAATGATTTGGACACAACAAGGAGATACATCCATTGAAACTTCCTGGTGCAATCTTTTAAATTCAAATAAATAACTGATCTAATGATGTATTTTACTGACCTGGCCAGTATTTAGGCATGATAGACATATTATCTTCACCATACCACTATTTTTAAGCCAGGATTCACAGAGCTTACACTGAAGTGAACTAAGCATTTATCATGTATTAATCCATTTAATCCTTACCACTCTGTGAGATAAGAACTATCTATGCCATTCCAGCCCCCAACCCCATTCCACTATCACCAAATTCTACAAATGAAATTGAGGCCCAGAGAGGATAAGTGATCTGCCCAAGAGCACACAGCTGGCCATGGCTGAGCTGGGATTCATACTTGGGCTATCTGCTCTTAACAAATATAATACACTACCTCTGCTGTAATAATTGACATCCTTTTCCTTTTTATCACTGTAGTATTAAAAATAAAATCAAAGTTAAAATTCAGAGCCACAGAATTTACATCAGCTAGTATCAAAACCGATGCATTAAAAATAATCGACATGTTAAAAGAAACAAATTTGAAAGAATGACTTCTCTGTCAATACACCTACAGACTTCCAAGACCGCTCATTTGCACCAATTTCCTGAATCCTCTCTTTCACAGCTTCCTCCGTGGCTGGTATGGGTACAATACTGTTGCTCAGAAGAGTAGCCAACTGACTGATGAATTTCTGGTAGTGGGATTGTGTAGTTTTAGTTTCCCAGCTGAATGAATATGGAGGTCTGTCCAACTCATATTTTTGTTTTTCCTTACGGGTTGAATCTTGATGACACTTATCCCAAATTTTCTGCCCATCTTTTGGTCCTTCAGAGTAGAAAATGTCTCTCTCAAAGTTCTTGGTCAGGATAGCTTCACTTTTATCCTAAATATGCCAACACACAGGTTAAACTTCCCATTTAGAATTTAATACGGAGACATTTACTTCCTTTTTTTGAAATATAAATATAGTCATAATACAAAACTTTAGGAGCAAAGCCCTTAAAAGAAATAAAAGAGTTGTGGAGTCATAAGAGAGACAAGGCCATACTCAAAAGAGAAAACTAAAACATCAGAGATATTAAAATGACAGTATGGAGAAAATGTTTTGAAAACATAGGAAATTCAGCTTGGAAAAGCAGATAATCAAAGAGCCTCAGTTTATGAAGTTATACTCTTTACAGAAAATTTTGAGCTAATAAATGTAGAAAGAATAACAGGAATTTTAAAAATCAGCATTTTACACCTAATGAAATAACTGAATCGGGCAAAGACCATCAATGAATGTTAAGACAATTAAATGAAAAATTGGGAGGGAAATGGTTATTTCCATAAAGACTTCATTATGATTATAGAACATTACTAGTAACAATTTTGATAAAGTAAAAGTATAAATGAAAGAAGTCTCATTTTCCCCCCCAATCTTTCCCTTGCTTCCATAATCATCCTGCTTCCATTTTGTAAATAGCTGGTAGGGGGAGGATGATGCTTATACTTCTTCCCTGAACTCCCACACATTCTACCTTTATAAATTCTAGTCTTCTTTCCACCTTCTTGATACTTTCAACTCTGGAAGCTGAGTAAATAGGTTCAGTTTCTGGGCTTTATGTCATGTTAAACAGAAATAGAGACTAGAACTGTTGAAGTAATGATGGGTTTGCATCACTACTGAAGCTAGAATAAAAAAGGCAATGGGAGAAAAGGTCAGAGTTCCATGGATGCTGGTTTGGGAGAGTTTTTCAGGAGTGTGACATTCCTGAGAGAAGTGAAAAAAACTGGGAAGTGTTACTGTGAATTACTTGAGAGGGACATTCAAAATTGGAATTACTTAAAACTACTTTGAAAGTAGCTCCTGAATTTTTTTAAATGGAAACCCTCAGATTAATTGGATTTTGGTGGACCTTGTTTTACATTCAGATTATATAATAACCTGTTAAAGTCTAAGGATTTCAAAATAAACTTTCGCCACTTCCTTGGCAATAGAGTGGTTCCCAACCTCCTCCAACATTCTTCTCTGAAGTCTCTACTCATCCTGTGAATTGCTATCTACTAGTGACCAAGCTCATCTCTTCTTTCTAAACCCAACTCACACCATAATTCTAGATTTCAAGGTCCAGTGTAGATGATCCACGAATTTAGCTTTGTGATTTCTGTGCCTTGGTTTCAATACTTTTGCCTACATCTCTCTTCAACCCTTATATTCAGAGCCCAAAACCCAGATGTCAGCAGAAGGAAGTAACCCACGCTAGAAATGTAAAACCCCAATATTTCGTTCTTTAACCACCATCTCTCCTCCTCCCACTTCTCTCTCAGTTCTGTTCCCTCTAATGGTCCTTCAGTATCACAGAGACCTTAGGGCTGCCTTGTGCTTTTTCTCTGTACTTCAGAAAGGCTTTCCAGCAACCATACTGCACTGCTTCCTCTGACCTTCCATAAGAAGCAGATCAACAGGGCAGCGTGGGTGGCTCAGCGGTTTAGCGCCGCCTTCAGCCCAGGGCCTGATCTTGGAAACCTGGGATCGAGTCCCACGTCGGGCTCCCTGCATGGAGCCTGCTTCTCCCTCTGCCTCTCTCTCTCTGTGTGTGTGTGTCTCTCATGAATAAATAAATAAAATATTAAAAAAAAAACAGATCAACAAACTACTCAACATTTGCCAATTATCTCTTGGAGTAACACAAGATAATAAAAATCTTGTTTTATTATAATAAATACATTATTCATATTATATACTATATGTATAATTTATATGAAATATACGATATATAATAAATATATGAATAATTTTATAATAAATATAGCAATATATTAGATATAATAAACAATAATTTTTTATTTTATTAAAATAAATGATGTATTATTATGGTAATAAAAATCAATCAAAATTTATTCTCACCTTCATCAGGAAACTATCCAAGGGATCTTCTTGCCCTTTCATATTCATATAAGGGGTGCATCCATCAGTACCTGCTAAGTTTTTCTTCAAAAGGCTTGCTTTTCGTTCTGCCTTTTCTTTTTCAAACAGATGTACTCTGTGTAAGATATCGGTAGGTAACAACATCATGAAACCAACTTAGTTTTCAAACTTCAATTAAAAATAATTAAAAGAAATAATCCCCATTTAAAATATATTAAATACATGTATCGAGTAGAAGGGTACTTCCTATGAAAAGGGCAGTGTAATTACCCAACTATTTCTAGAGAGAGACTAGAAACGGCAGAGAAATGGAGAGAAAAATAATCCAGTGCTAGGTCCTCTAGTATTTTCCCTGGGGAAGGTCAATTTAAACCATCCTTTTCAAGAGGAAGTTTGAGCATGAATATCTGCCTGCCACTATTAATAATAATGTGATCTGCCTGCCACTAGTAACATTGTGATGATCAGGAAGTTCCACAGGGATACAAGCACTCCTATTTTAATAACACCTGATGGGTCTTCCACTGGGATTTGATGAGAGAAAAGGGAATTAGAATAATGATACAGCAATAGAGAATAGCATATTTAAAAACTTGTTTTATCAAATACACAAATAATTATTTGGTTCTTGTTTTGATTATTAATTGCTAGGTATTGTAATATTTCTATCCTGTACCCATATCTAATTTTTTTTAATTTTTTTAAAATTTTTATTTATTTGTGATAGTCACAGAGAGAGAGAGAGAATGAGGCAGAGACACAGGCAGAGGGAGAAGCAGGCTCCATGCACCGGGAGCCCGACGTGGGATTCGATCCTGGATCTCCAGGATCGCGCCCTGGGCCAAAGGCAGGCGCCAAACCGCTGCGCCACCCAGGGATCCATGTACCCATATCTAGATTAAAGTTTCAATCCATCTTTTTGTTTTTATTTTTGTTTTTCTCTTCTAAGAATTACAGCTTACAGAATTAATGACTTTGAGTCAGTTCAAAAGAAATTATCTGTATTATCTAAACAGAAAATTTAAACTCAAAAGGCTAGAGACATGCAAGACACACTTACAAGATCTAACACACCTGTAACTGTAACCCTAGAGTGAGAATGGAGACACAATGGGACAAAAATAATATTTGAAAAAATAATGCCCAAGGTTCCAAACCTGATGAAATACATAATTGATAGATCCCATAAATTATGTAAATCCTCAGCAGGATAGATACAAAGAAAGCTACACCAAGACACATCATAGTCAAACTACTACCAAGAAAAAGCACACATTATTCCCTTCAAAGGTATGATAGTAAGACTGATGATTGACTTTTCAATAAAAACTATAGAAGTCAGAAGATAACTGGGTGACATCTTAGAGTGTTATAAGAAAAAATACTGGCAACACAGAATTCTAGAGTCAAGAAAAAAAACCCTTCAAAATATGAAAATGAAATAATAAAGTTTCAGAAGAGAAAAATGGGAAAACTCTCAGAAGAAATGTATTTTGGAGACATGAGAAGAGGCTCCAGTCTAAGATGGTGACATGGGAAGGCCTTGGGCTCATCTCCTCCATGGAGACACCATGTCTACATCTATTTGTAGAGCAATTCTGCCTGAGGGGGAGTTGAGAGCTGACTGGACAGCTTTTGCACAACAGAGGGTGGAGAAGCCACAGGAAGAGGCAGGAGAGACCGAGACACCTTAGCCGATACCTCCACAAACTCTGGGTCACTGGTGCATGCCAGCTCCAGATGCCCTAGGGCTTGGAGGGATAACTGAAGGTTAGAAAAACAACTGGAACATGGAAGAACTAGCCCTGGACTCCTGTCCAGTGGTGAGGGAGCTGCTGGAATTCTCTCTGGGTCAGAGAGGCTAGTAGGTGGCACAGTTTGTGTTCCCCTTCCACTTCGGTGATGCAGATGGAAGCAGGGTTCCAGATGCTGTGGTTGGTCTGCTGCCTCAGCAAGCACTGTGTCCCTGACGCAGATACTCTGGGGCATGGAGGAAAAACCAAGGTTTAAGAGAGTGTAAAGGAGCTAGGTCTAGAAACTTGCTGGGCAGTGAGGGAACAGATGGAGCTCTCTCTGGGTAGAAGGGCTAGGGAGCACCAGGATTTATATTCCCCTTCTATCTTGATAGTGCAGAGAGAGCAAGGTCCAGGCACCATGGCCAGCCTGTCACACCAGCAAGCCCCATGCCCCTGGTCCACACCAGCCCCAGATACCCTGAGGCACAGAAAAGCCACAGTTTAAAAGAGGAACTAAATGTATGTAAAAGAGCAAGCCCTAGAACTCTGAAAAACATCAGGGGTAGCTGCTAGAACTCTTTCCATGCTGAAGGGGCTGGTGAGCACCATAATTACATCTCCATCCACCTTGATAGTGTGGATAGGAACAAGGTCCAGGCACCTCAGTGAGCCCTAGGTCTCTAGCCCATACCAACCCCAGCTGTCTCACAAAGACAGCCCCAGCATGACACACACTGGGACACCCCTGGTCCAGCAATCACTAGAGCTCCAGCATCATGCCAAGGTGACACAGGTGCAAAGCACCCTGGAAAATTCCAAGCTCACACCACTTCAGCTCCAGACAGCTTATTAGGGTACACCTGATGCAGAACACTCTGGGGCCTCTTACCTAATGGAGGCTCCAGCCACCTTGCCACAGTGCCCCCTGCACAGAATCCCCTGGGAATTCCTAGCCCATGCTCCTCTCAGCTCCAGCTGTCCTGCCAGAATATCTCCTGCATGGAGCACCCTGGAACCACAACCCCACACCCCACCTCAGCTCCAGCCACCCCACCATGGTGCCTCCTGTACAGAGCATCCTGGACAACCTGGTCCATGCCAGCCTCCATTCTAATCACCCCAACAGGGCACCATCTGTACTGAATACCTCAGGACACCCTCGCTTTCACCCACTTCTGCTTTAGCTGTCATCCCAGGGTGGTCCTGTGTAGCACCTCAGAAGCCCTTGACATGCCTCATCTCAGTTCCAGACATCCCACTGGGGCACTTCCTGCATCAAGTGTCCCTTGTCCCCCTGGCCCATGCCCCACCTTGGTTCTAATTACCTTCTCAGGTCACCCTGTGCACAGACCCCCCCCCCCAAGATGTCTGGTGTATACCCACTTGCATTTCAGCTACCCTGCCAGGGTGCCTTTTGCACAGATAACCCAGGGACCACCCCAACTTGTGCCCACTTAAGCTTCAGGTGTCCTGCCAGGGCAATTTGCATGAAAAGCTCCAGGGCCCATTGGCTTACACTCACTTCAGCCTCAGTTGTCCTGCTGGTGCACTGTCTGCACCGAGTCCTGGGACCACCCAAGTCCACACTCACTTTAGCTCCAGCAATCCCACCAGTGTAGCCTCAGCATGGAGGACACTAGGACTCCCAGCCCATGCCAGACAGCTCCAGCTAGCCATCCAAAGTCAACAGGCACACACAGTCTACACAGGAGAAGACACTACACAAGACCATTCCTTCAAGTTTAGGAGAAGTTACTGTGCTGACTAACTCATAGAAACAGTCCAGCAAAATGGGGAGACAGAGGAATATGTTCTGAATGAAAGAACAAGACAAAACCCCAGGGACACCTGGGTGGCTCAGGAGTTGAGCATCTGCCTTCGGCTCAGGGAGTGATCTTGGGTTCTGGGGATTGTGTCCCACATTAGGTTCCCTGTGAGGAACCTATTTCTCCCTCTGCCTATGTCTCTGCCTCTCTCCATGTGTCTCTTGTGAATAAATAAATAAAATCTTTTTTTAAAAAAGACAAAACCCCAGAAAAAGAACTAAATGAAATGGGAATAAGAACTATGTCTGACAAGGAGTTTAAAGTAATGATCATAAAGATACTCATCAGACTCGAAAGAAGACTAGACTCAGTGAGAACTTCAACAAAGAGAAAGTACAGAAAATAACCAATCATAATTGAAGAATACAATAAGTGAAATAAAAAATACACCAGAGGGAATCAACAGCAGATTAGAGGATGCAGAAGAAGGTGTAGCAATCTGGAAGACAAGGAAATGGAAAGAATCCTAGCTGAACAGCAAAAAGAATAGAGAATTTTTTTTTTATAAAAAGAGGATAGGTAAGGGACTTCTCGAACAAAATCAGGCAAACAAACATTTGCATTATAGGGGTCCCAGAAGGAGAAGAGAGAAAAGGGAAGAAAACTTATTTGAAGAAATAACATCTGAAATATTCCCTAATCTGGGGAAGGAAATAGATCTAGGTTCAGGAAACATGGAGAGCTCCAAAGAAGATGAACTCAAGGAGCTCCATATTACCAACATGCAATAATTAAATGTCAAAGGTTAATGATAGAGAATTTTAAAACTGTGAGAAGCAACCAGTTACATACAGTGGAAACCTCATGAGTCTATCAGCTGATTTTTCAGCAGAAACTTTGTAATCTAGAAAGGTGTGACAAAGAGCTGAAAGGAAAAAACCTAAAACCCAAAATAGTCTACCTGACAAGGTAATCAATCAGAATTGAGGGAGAAATAAAGATTTTCTGAGACAAACAATAGATAAAGGAGTTCATCACCACCAAACTAACCTTATAAGAAATGATAAAGGGACTTCTATAAGTGAAAAAGGTTAGGCCATAAGTAGAAGAAAATTATGAATCAAAAGATATAAAATATATGACAGCATATACATAAGATATAGAGGAGAGAGTAAAAAAATGTTCTTTTAGAATGTGTTCAAACTCAAATCAACTTACTATAAACTGCTACATATTTAGAGTCCTATATATGAACCTCAAGATAACCACAAATCCAAAAGCTATGATAGATACACAAATAATAGAATTCAGGCCTAACACTGCAAAAAGTCATCAATCACAAAGAGAGTGTAAGGAGAAGATACAATAACTACAAAAATAATTGGAAAACAATTAACAAAATGAAAATAAGTACATACCTATCAATAATTACTTTAAATGTAAATATTCTAAATGCTCCAATCTAAAGACAAAGGGTGGCAGAATGTATTAAAAAAGAAAAAAAAAAGAGCCATCTATATACTGCGTACAAGAGACTCACTTCAAACCTAAAGACATACAGATTGAAAGTGAAAGGATAAAGAGATACCATGCAAATAAAAATGAAACAACAACAACAAAAACAGAATAGCAATACTTATAACAGACAAAACAGACTTTAAAACTAAGACTGTAACAAGAGACAAGAGCATTACATAATTATAAAAGAGTTCAACAAAGTATATAACAACTGTAAATATCTATGCACTCAAAATTGGAACATCTAAATACATAAAACAAACATTATACATAAAGCAAGAAATTGACAATACAATAACAGCAGGGGACTTTAACATCCCACATACATCAGTGGATGGATAATCCAGGCAGAAAATCAATAAGAAAAAAGTGTCTTTGAATGATCTATTAGACCAGATGGATTTAACAGATATAGAGAGAACATTTCATTCAAAACAACAGAATACATATTCTTTTCAAGTGTTCATGGAACATTCTCTAGGATAGACCACACTTTAGGCCATGATACAAATCTTAATAAACTTAAGAAGATTGAAATAATATTATATATCTTTTCTGGCCACAATGGTGTGAAACTAAAAATTAATTACTGGAAAAAAACCCACAAAAAACAAATGGAGACTAAATATGCTGCTAAACAGTCAACATGTCAGTGAAAAAAAATCAAAGAGGAAATAAAAAATACATGGAGACAAATGAAAATGAAAACACAGTGGACCAGAATTTTGGGGACACAATGAAAGAAGTTTTAAAAGGGAAATTTTTAGCAATACAGGTCTATGTCAAGAAACAAACAAAAGTCCCAAATAAACAATCTAACCCTACACCTAAAGGACCTAGAAAAAGAAGAACAAACAAAATCCAAGTTTAGAAGAAGGAAGGAAATAATAATAAAGCCTGGAGTAGAAATAAATGCAATAAATAAAAGAAAGAAAGACAGAAATAAAGAAAAATAAAATAAAATATCAATGAAACCAAAGCCAGTTCTTTGAAAAGATAAACAAAATTGATAAACCTTTAGCCAGATTCATCAGGAAAAAAGGACATAAGGACAAATACATAAATCAGAAATGAAAGAGGAGAAAATGGACACGATGGAAATAAGGATTATAAGAGACTACTACAAGAAATTGCATGCCAACAAGTTGGATAAACTAGAAGAAATATATAAATTCCTAGAAACATATCTTCCAAAACTGAATCAGGAAGAAATAAAAAATCGGAACAGACCAATTACTAGTAATAAAACTGAATCAGTAATAATAATTTTTAAAAACCTCTCAACAAACAAAATCCAGGACTAGACAGATTCACAAGTGAATCCTACTAAACATTTTTTAAAAAGTTAATACCTATTCTCCTCAAATTATTCTAAAAAATCAGAAGAGGAAGGAAAGCTTCCAAATACATTCTAGAAGGCTAGCATTACCCTAATAACAAAATTAGACAAAGACACTCCATAAAAAGAAAACTACAGGTCAATATCTCTAACAAACACAGATGCAAAAATCCCCAAGAAAACAGGAGCTAATTACATTCAAAGGATCATGAACCATGATCAAGTGGGATTTATTCTGGGGATGTAAGGATGGTTCAAATTCATCAATTCATATCAATATCAATCAATGTGTTAAACCACATTAGCAAAATGAAAGATTAAAATCATATGATCATCTCAATAGATGCAGAAAAAGCATGTAACAAAGTTCAGTACTCCTTCATGATAAAAACTCTCAATAAGGTGGATTTAGAGAGAACACACCTCAACATAATAAGGGCCATATATGGAAAACCCACAGCTAACATCATACTCAATATTTAAAAACTGAGAGTTTTTCCTATAAGATCAGGAACAAGACAAGTACGTTGATTCTCACCATTTTTATTCAATATAGTACTAGAAGTTCTAGCAACACTAATCAGACAAGAAAAAGAAATGAAAGGTGGGACACACCTGGATGGCTCAGCGGTTGAGCATCTGCCTTTGGCTCAGGGAGTGATCACGGGGTTCCGGGATCAAATCCCACACCAGGCTTCATGCAGGGAGCCTACTTCTCCCTCTGCCTATGTCTCTGACTCTCTCTCTGCGTCTCTCATGAATAAATAAATTAAATCTTAAAAAAAAAAAAAGGCATCCAAATCAGTAAGGAAAAAGTTAAAATGTCACTATTTGTAGATGACATTTGTATTCCTGACATATACAGGAAACCTAAAACTATTATAAGTAAAAAATGAATTCAGTAAAATTGCAGCTTACAAAATTAATACATATAAATTGATTGCATTTCTATACAAAAAGTAGCAGATAAAGAAATTAAGAGAACAATCCATTTATAATTACAGCAAAAAGAACAAAATATCTTGGAATAAACTTAACCAAGGAGATGAAACACCCATACTCTGAAACGTATAAAACATTGATAAAAGAAATTGAAGATGATACAAATGGAAAGATATACCATACTCATGAGATTAGAAGAATTAATAGTGTTAAAATGTCTATAATACCCAAAGCAATGTACACATTTAATGCAATCCCTATCAAAATATCAACAGCATTTTTCAAAGAACTAGAGCAAATAATACTAAAGTTTGTATGGAACCACAAAAGATGGACAAAGCAATCTTGAGAAAGAACAAAGCTGGAAATATTCACAATCCGAGATTTCAAACTATTCTACACAAGCTGCAGTAATCAAAACAGTATGGTACTGGCACACAAATAGATCCACAATTAGTGGAAGAGAATAGAGTCCAGAAATAAACCCATGTTTTTATGGCCAATTAATCTATGACAAAGGAGACCAGAATATACAATGGGAAATACCACTCTCCTCAACAAATGGTATTAGAAAAACTGGACAGCTAAATGCAAAAGAATAAAACTGGACCACTTTCTTATCCCATACATAAAATTAAACTCAAAATGGATTAAAAAACCTAAAACTGAGGCCTGAAATAAAATTCCAAGAAGAAAACATAGGCAGTAATATCTTTGACATTGGCCATAGAACATTTTTCTAGATGTGTCTTCTCAGACAAGGAAAACAAAAGAAAAATTATTGAGACTCCACCAAAGTAAAAAGCTTTTGCACAATGAAGAAAACCATCAACAAAACAAAAAGCCTACTGAATGGGACAAGATATTTGCAAATAATAGACCTGATAAGGGGTTAATATCCAAAAGAACTTAACACAACTCAACAATAACTCCTTCCAAATAGTCCTATTAAAAATAGGCAGAGGTCCTGAATAGATATTCTTCCAAAGGAGACATATAGATGGCCAACAGACATATGAAAAGATGCTCTAATCATCAAAGGAGTGCAAATAAAAACAACGAGATATCACCTCACACCTATCAGAATTGCTAAAATCAAAATGGCAAGAATAACAAGTGTTGGCAAGGATGTAAAGAAAAAAAGAACCCTTGTGCACCATTGGTGGGAATGCAAACTGGTGCAGCCACTGTGGGATGCAGTGTGGAAGTTCCTCAAAAAATTAAAAATAGAATTATCACATGACCCAGTAATTTACTGGGTAAATTTACCCAAAGAAAATGAAAACACTAATTTAAAAAGGTAAATGCATGCCTATGTTTATTGCAGCATTATTTGCAATTGCAAAGATACGGAAGCAACCAAAGTGTCCATCAATAGATTGGATAAAGAAGATATATAGATATAGATATAGATAGATATAGATATAGATATAGATATAGATATAGATATAGATAGATATAGATATAGATATAGATAGATAATGGAATATTACTCAGCCATAAAAAGAATGAAATCTTTCCATTTGTGACAATATGGATGGATTTAGAGGGTATAATGCTAAGTAAAAGAAATCAGGGGATCCCTGGGCGGCCAGCTGTTTGACACCTGCCTTTGGCCCAGGGCATGATCCTGGAAACCCGGGATGGAGTCCTGCGTCAGGCTTCCTGCATGGAGCCTGCTTCTCCCTCTGCCTGTGTCTCTGCCTCTTTCTCTCTGTGTGTCTCATGAATAAATAAATAAAATCTTAAAAAAAAAAAAAGAAATCATACAGAGAAAGAGAAATACTGTCTGATTTCACTTGTGTAGAATTTAAGAAACAAAATAAATGAACAAAGGAAAAAAGAGACAAATAAAAAAACAGACTCAAATATAGAGAATAGAACTAAGAGGACATTTATTATGATGAGCACTGAGTAATGTATAGAACTGTTGAAGCATTATATTGTACAACTGAAACTAATATAACAGCATATGTTAATTATACTTGACAAAGCAAAAAGTCCATAGTTAATCATTTGGCAGCCTTATTCAAAATTCTGTTAAAGAGTTTACAATGCTTGCTCAGCTCTTAGGGGTCAAACTATAGACCAATTTCAGGTCATGGCTTATCACTAAGAAAATATTTATTTGGGTGATGAATTGCTTTTAATCAGTTCTTCATTTGAACTCTGTCAATCTTTTTTTGAGACACTGCAAAACTAGAAAAAAGTTTTTCTTTCTGGCCTTTAATTTTAACTAATTTCTTAATCTGAGTAGAGACTTATTTCCTTAGTTTCAAGCTCAGATATCCTTTCATTTCCTTAAGGGATTTCTTTTTTCTTTGAAGTTTTTATTTTTTCATTTTAAGTAATTCTACACCTAGTGTGGGTCTCCAACTCATGATCCTGAGATTGAGAGTTGCATGCTCTTCTAATTGAACCAGCCAGCTGACACTATATTTTCTTTTTAAAAGTGATTTTGGGGGGGGACCTGGGTGGCTCAGTTGGTTACGTGTCTACCTTCAGCTCTCAGGTCATGATCCCTGAATCCTGGGTTTGAGCCTCACCAATAGGCTCCCTCCTTAGCAGGGAATATGCTTCTCCTTCTGCCCTTCACCTGCTTGCGTGCTCTTTGTCTTTTTCTCTCACTCGTTCACTCTCTCAAATAAACAAATAAGATCTTTAAAAAAAAATAAAAGTATTTAGGAAATGCAAGACCCAGAAAAAACTTCAACCTATCAGTTAAGCCATTACATAATAACCAACATGGAAACAGCTACACCAAGATTCATAAGTGAATACAACAGCTTTCCATATTGTATATCCTTAAATATGTTGTTAATGCTATAAGAGGGAAAATTAATGACTTTATTTCTCCTGCTACCCACCAAGTACATATGATTAAATATCTCCTTTCTTTGCATACCAACTAAGTAACCACAAGTTTAAGAATAATGTATATATAAAAAAAAACACATGGTTATCCCAATGGATGCAGAAAAACCATTTTTTAAAAAGTAAAACCCAATGGACTTTCATGATAAAAGCACTTAACTAGAAACAGAAAAAAATTTCCTCAACCTGGTAAAGGGCATCTATTAAAAAAAAAAATCGCATAGAGGGCAGCCCAGGTGGCTCAGCGGTTTAGCGCTGCCTTCAGTCCAGGGCATGATCCTGGAGACCCGGGATCCAGTCCCGCGTCAGGCTCCCTGCATGGAGCCTGCTTCTCCCTCTGCCTGTGTCTCTGCCTCTCTCTCTCTCTCTCTCTCTGTGTGTCTCTCATAGTAGATAAATAAAATATTTTTTAAAAAATATTTTTTAAATATTTATTTTAAAAATAAATAAAATATTTTTTAATATTTTATTTTTTTAAAATAAAATATTTTTTTAAAAAATTTAAAAAATTTTTTATTTTTAAAAAAAAAATATTTTTTAAAAAAAAGTATTCACATCATACTTAATGGTGAAAACTGAAAGCTTTCCACCTAAAATCAAGAACAAAACAAGGATTTGTTTCTCACTGCGTCCATTCAACATTGTGCTGGATGTTTTAGCCAAGGCAATTAGGCAAGAAAAATAAATTAAAAGCATTCAGATTAGAAAGAAGTAAATCTCATGACCTGGTCTTAGATAGAGAAAATCCTAAGGAATCCACAAAATAAAACAAACAAGAAAATCAATTTTTTGAACTAATAAGAAACACTAGCAAAGTTGTAAGACGCAAGACTTGTTTAAAAAAATCTATTATATTTCTACTGCTTAAAAATGAAGAACCTGAAAATGAAACTAAGGAAAAAATTCCATTTCCAATGCATAAAAAAATACTTAGAAATAAATTTAACCAAAAATATATAAGACATATATACTGAAAACTATAAAATATTGTTGAAGGAAATTAAAGGCCTAGTTAAGTGGAAAGATGTCTATGTTCATGGATTGGAAGACTTAATATTACTCCCCAGGGTACCTGGATGGCTCAGTTGGCTGAGTGTCCAACTCTTGATTTCAGCTCATGTCATGATCTCAGGGTCATGAGATTGAGCCCCAAACTGTGCTCTGCACTCAGTGAGGAGTCTGCTTGAGATTCCCTCTCTCCCTCTCCCCTGCCCCATGCCCCCCCCCAAATATATTTTTTTAAAGATTTGATTTATTTATTCGTGAGAGACACAGAGAGAAAGAGACAGAGACACAGGCAGAGGGAGAAGGAGGCTCCATGCAGGGAGCCCGATGTGGGACTCAATCCCAGGACTCCAGGATCATGCCCTGGGCCAAAGGCAGGTGCCAAATCGCTGAGCCCCCCAGGGATTCCCAAATAATTTTTTTTTTAAAAAAGATGACATTACTCCCCAAATTGATCTATAAATTCAACATAATCCCTATTCAAAATCTCAGTTGTCTTTTTACAGAAATTGACAAGCTGATCTTAATATTTATAAGGAAAAGCAAGAGACCCAGAATAGCCAAAATAATCTTGAAAAAGAAGATAAACTTGGAGGACTCAAACTTCAAAACTTACCACAAAGCTGCACTAATCAAGACAGTGTGGTACTGGTGTAATGATAGACATATAGACAAATAGAATTCAGAGTACAGAACAAACCTATGCATTTATGATCAATTCCTATATATATATATATTTTTTTTTGCAAGATTGCCAAGACAACTCAATAGAAGAAAGAAGCATCTTTTCAACAGGTGATGCTGGAACAACTAGTGGATCTTCACATAAAAAAGAATGAATGTGGACTCTTGCATCATATACAAAAATTAATCAAGTGGGACACCTGGGTGGCTCAGTGGTTGAGCATCTGCCTTCAGCTCAGAGTTTGATCCCGGGGTCCTGGGATGGAGTCCCACATCAGGCTCCCCACAGGGGGCCTGCTTCTCCCTCTTCCTGTGTCTCTGCCTCTTTCTCTACGTCTCTCATGAATGAATAAATAAAATGTGTTCAAAAAAATTAGTCACGATGTACCAGAGACATAAATTTGAGCACTAAAACTATGAATCTTTTTTCTTTTTTACAGATTTTATTTATTCATTCATGAGAGACACACAGAGAGAGAGGCAGAGATAGAGAAAGAGGGAGAAGCAGGCTCCATGCAAGGAGCCCGATGTGGGACTCAATCCTGGACCCAGGGATCATGCCCTGACACGAAGGCAGATGCTTAACTGCTGAGCCACCCAGATGTCCCTAAAACTATGAATCTTAAAAGAAAATGCATGTGTAAATCTGTGACACTGGATTAGGCAATGGTATCTTAGATATGACACCAAAGACTCAAGTGACAAAAAATAAAACTTCCATCAAAATTAAAATACTTTGTGCTTCAAAAGACGCTCTTAAGAGTGAAAAGACAGGGCACTTGGCTGGCTCATTCCAAGAGGCATGCAATTCTTGATCTTGGGATCATGAGTTTGAGCCCCACATTGGGTGTAGAGATTACTTTTTTAAAAGTTTTAAAAAAAGAAAGTGAAAAGACAACCCACAGATGAGAGATAATACATTTATCTGATATGGCTTTAGGATACAGAACACACAGAAAACGTAACTCAAAAATAAAAAGACAGCCTAATTTAAAATTGGACAAAGGATTTGAACAGGTATTTGTACAAAAAGAATATACAAACGACCAAAAAGCACACAAAAAGACGTTCAACATCTTTAGTCTTATGGAAATACAAATTAAAATCACAATGAGATGTGATTTCATATCTACTATAATAGCTATCATAAAAAAGATGAATAATAACAAGTGTTAGGATGTGGAGTAATTGGAATCCTTAGACCTTGCAGGTGGGAACATAAAATGATGCAGCTGCCTTGGAAAATAGTCTGGAACGTCCTCAAAAGTAAACATAGAGTTACTTTATGACCAAGCAATTCTGCTCATACAAGAATGATCATAGCAGAATTCATAAGGCTCCTCCAAAAAAGAGAAACAACCTAATGTCCATGAACTGAAGAATGGATAAGCAAACTGTGGTATATTCATACAATAGAATTTTATTTAGCCACAAAAAAGGAGTGAAGTATGTATACTGATTCATGCTCCAACACGGATTAATCTTAAAAATAATTTCAGTACTAACTGAAATAAGTGAGACACAGAAACCATATCTTGTATGATTACATTCATGTGAAATATCCAGAAAAGACAAGTCCATAGAGAAAGAATGTAGATTAGTGGTTGTCAGTGACCAGAGAGAGTGATACGGGGAGTAATTGCAAATGGACCTAGGGTATCTTTGGAGGGTGATGAAATGTTCTGGAATTGAATGGTAATGATTGGGAATGATCGCACAACCTTGTGAATATTCTAAAAACTACTGAATTATATATTTTAAAGAGGCGAATTGTTTTAGAAGGGTGAATTTTAATGGTACATGAATTATCTCTCAATAAAAAGGTCTTTTTAAGCATAATAATTTTGAGTTAGGTATTACATGAAATCCTACTAAGTTTAAATTCTGTGCTTAATCAGGAATATGGAGTTTTTTTTTTTTTTTAAGATTTTATTTATTTACTCATGAGAGACACACACAGAGAGAGATTGAGAGAGGGGCGGAGACACAGGCAGAGGGAGAAGCAGGCTCCATTGTAGGGAGCCTGACGTGGGACTCCATCCCGGGTCTCCAGGATCATGCCCTGGGCTGAAGGCGGCGCTAACTGCTGAGCCACCCGGGCTGCCCAGGTATCTGGAGTTTATATACTATTTGTAAGTTTATGTCAAATGACATGTTTGAAAACAAACTGGAAAACCATTCCTACCTTAGACGGTTTTCTAGCTCTATAATTCTTTCAGTCAGATCCCAGTTGCCTCTTTCAAGATTCTGAATATTGGTGTTTTTCAAAGATTTAATTCTGGTTAGAGAAGCAATAAGTTCTTCTAGGTCCTTGATACTATCTTTCAGGGACATAATCTCGAAAGATTGTTGCACATTATTTTCTTTGTAACTTTCTAGCTCACTCTTCATCTCTTGCAATGAAGTTTCTTTTCTGAAGAGCTTGTTTTGAAGATTTCTTAGCTAAGAAGAAAGGGACATGTTACTTAAAATCATAATTTTTTTAGAAAATTCATGACTTCAATTCATTATGGGTATTTAAATTATACATTATTTTTTTTAAAAGATGTATTCATTTATTTTAGAGAGAGAGTGGAGAATGAGTGGGGTTTGGGGCAGAGGGAGAGAGAGAGAGAGAGAGAGAGAGAGAGAGAGAATCCTCAAGCACATTCCCCACTGAGTGCAGAGCCCGACATGGGGCTCCATCCCAGGACCCCGAGATCATGACCTGAGCTGGAATCAACAGTTGGCCACCGTATTGACTAAGCCACCCAGGCGCCCTAAGTTATACGTTATTATATGATGAAATGAAGAGTCTCAAATCTCCTAACAATATATTCCAATGTTATATACATTTAAAAAATCGCATCAAGGGGCTCAGTTGGGAGAGCTTGCAGCTCTTGATCTCGGGGTCATGAGGTTGAGCCCCATTTTGATTGTAGAGACTACTTAAACTTATTAAGAAAATAAAAACTGAAGCAGTGGAATTTTTTAAAAATCATATCAAAATGACACATCGCATTTGGAATAAGTGAATTTATTCTCATCAATATTAAAGTTGTTTAAAATGTTATAAGAGTAAATTATACCAATAATGAATTCAATAATCCCTAGCAGAAAAGAAATACTTAATGCTTTGTTGCTTTCTGCTGGTTGTGAAGGGAACCGTGTTCAGAGGCCTCTCTCCTAAATGGCCTATGTTTATACCATTGTTTCCTGGCTCTGTTTGTGTTTGAAATGGGTGAATAGGAGTCTGAGGAGAAAGAAAGACACTTAAATTCACTATATTTTTAAAGCAAATAAAGGAAAGAAAAGATCATAAATTTATGAAGAGAAGAGTGATGGTCTGTGAGAGGAGAAGCAACAGAAGAGAGCCATAACCTGCTAACTGAGAAAGACCAGGGGCACCAGGGGGGCTCAGTTGGTTAAGCATCTGACTCTTGATCTTGGCTCAGGTCTTGATCTCAATGTTGTGATTTCAAGCCCTTTGTGGGGCTCCATGCTGGGTGTGGAGCCTACTTAAAAAAAAAAAAAAAAAAAAGACCAAAGAAGGATTGGAAAGGCAGGGGGCATGGTTGCTGTTAGGTGGCTGATTTATTTAGCTTTTGGAAGCATTTTTAAAATCTCTAATCTTCTATCTGATAAGCAAAGAAAGTTTACTAGATAAAGAAAATTGAGGTACTGCTAACATTCAGGGGTCAATTAATTTTTAATTTAAGCCAATTTGTTCAAATTTCTAATAGGCTGTGTATGATCCTGATGAACTTGTAAAAGAGGGGGAGAGGGGGCAAATTTGATTTGACATTATAAAAAATCATTAGCTTTATAACCAGAAAAAGGTCAGGAATATTAGTTATTGAAAAAGTTTCATTAATGAGAAATGCTATAATTCCTAATAGCACAGGGATTGGGAAGACCAAGCATTTCAAACTAATATTTTAGTCCAATATGTGTATAAAATGTGTTCTAATTCTTAAAAATTCTGTGAAATTAAGACAATAAAATGAAACTTACATGTTCTCAAAATATACCTTTATATGTATTTTTCATTACATCAAGTCTAAAAACACACCTCAGTGAGGTCATGGAGTTTCCAGAGAAAGTAAGTATGGGAGAATAGAAAGACCACAAAATTTGGAGGAACAAGAAACTGTGGCCGTAGAGAAGTCAGTTAAGTTTTTTTTACCCACCTCACATTGCAGTTGTAAGGAATAAAAATAACATATACCAAGGACCTAAAATAGTGTCTGTCACATACAAAAATATAATAGAGTAAATTGAAAACATACAACTAAATTGCAGGTATACACTAAACTGGAGTTTGTGCTCCCTTGGAACTTGAAATTATGTCATGCGAAAAGCTTCCCTAATTAGCTGCAGAAGCAACTCAGCTATCAGAAATGGAGACAAGGTGGTAGATATGGACACAGACAAGGTCATGAAGATGAAGTGAAGGATTTAAGCTCGAGCAGCCCAGGTGGCTCAGTGGTTTAGTGCCGCCTTGGGTCCAGGGTGTGATCCTGGAGACCTAGGATCAAGTCCCATGTTGGGCTCCCTGCATGGAGCCTGCTTCTCCCTCTGCCTGTGTCTCTGCCTCTCTTTCTTTCTGTGTCTCTCATGAATAAATTAAAAAAAAAAAAAAAAAAGATTTGAGCTCAAGCTAAAGCCCATTTCTCTTCCTCATTGCCCAGCCATACTGATGGTAAGAATGCTCTGTGCTCATTCTTTATCCACTATAATTCTATTTTTATATCAGAAAGTCACCAAAGGTCTCTTATCAGATTCAAGAATTTTTCAGTTGTCATCATATTCCACATGTCACGGAAACATTTGACACCACTGGCCAGGCCATGCTCTTTTGCTGGATATGGTCATTGGCACTTGGTATCCATTCCCACCACTATGATGTCTTACTCTGCAGAACTAGAAATAAAACTTTTCCAGAGTCCTTGTGGGGTCTGGGATTCTCTAAGCTAATGGTTCTCAAACTTCAGCAGTGCATTAGAATCATCTGCAGGGTCATTAAAAAGCAGATTGGGAAAAAAAGCAGATTGATAGCCCAAATCCAGAGTTTTTAGTGTGGCATGAGGCCTCAGAATTTGTATTTATACCAAGTTCCCAGGTGATGTTAATGTTGTTGATCTGTGGAACTACACTTTGAGAGCCATGCTATACGTACATTGAGCTGCACTAAAGAGATGCATTCCCATGAAACTTAGAATAGAGAGAAGGCCATTTTCCCACTGCTAATTCTGCTGATAAGCAAGGTCAAGGAAGAGGCCAGAGAAAAACATCCCATTACTTAACTACCAGCTTTATGGAGGTTGAGGCAGCTGTGTCTGTGCAATAAACACTCAGCGGGTGATGCCTGGATGGCTCAGTTGATTAAGGTGTCTGACTTTGGCTGGGGTTGTGATTTCAGGGTCCTGGGATCCCCCTGCATCAGGCTCCCCACTCAGTGGAGAGTTCCCGTCTCCTCTGGCCCCACCCTCTGCTCATCCTCTGTCCTTATCTCTTTCTCAAATGAATTTAATAAATAAATAAATAAATAAATAAATAAATAAATAAATAAATAAATAAAATAAAATAAAATAAAAGGCTCAGGTGAAGTAGCAGCAACTTCCTGACCTCAGGATCTTATCCATGGTGGTGTGTCCTTAAACTCATTCATCAAGTTCTGGCCCCAAATCCCATACCCAGACCTTCCAATCACTTTGTATACATAATTCTCTGCATTAAATCATTTTCAGCTTGAAATACTTAGGGTGGTTTCTGCTTTCTGCAGTGAATCCATGACTGATCCTTGACATTCATGAAATTTCTTTTTCTCTCCCTCCCTGATTACTTCTCTCCAGTTTTCTTTTGGTGGTTCTTTTTCTCTTGCATGGAGGTATTCCTTGTGCTGACATTAAGAAACTGTGCTAAACTGGATGTAACAAATCCTACATTGCAGGGGTTTTTTCTTTAAATGACCACAATAGATGTAAATGAGTGTGTGAGTTTTTAAAATGCAGCTTACATTTTGGAGGCGAGGTAAAGCTTCCCAGGGTAAAGAAAAGTCTGGAATTGAATGAAAACTTGATGGGCCATCCCCATCTCCAGGATCGCACTGACTTCATCATTTAGACTGCTTTTTAATTCCATTTTCAGTACAGACCAATTTTCTTTTTAAAATACTGCTCCAGGGGCAGCCCCGGTGGCTCCAGCGGTTTAGCACCACCTTCAGTCCAGGGCCTGATCCTGGAGACCCTGGATCGACTCCCAGGTCGGGCTCCCTCAAAACAAAAACCATAGGGGCCTGTGGCTGGTTCAGTCAGTAGAATATACAGCTCTTCACTTCAGAGTCCTGAGTTCAAGCCCCACATTGGGCATGGAGCTTAGTTTTAAAAAATGCTATAAAAGAATAGCTCCTTTGTAATAGCTAACATGGGAGCAAAAAGTTTTACTTGTGTGAAAAGTAAGAAGGGGGGAAAATCTGACTCTAGTGTTTATTTAGCACAAGTTAGAAAGATTTAAACCAATTTAATTATCAGTGATAGTGAGTTCTCTTAACTAATCACTCCCTTTTTCTAGGGAGAATTTGTTAAATTTATTATTTCACTAATGGTTGCATTTTATTCTAAGAAATTTTAGTTTAATGATGCTGTAATTTTTTTTAGGAATTCCTGTCCTCACTACTTCAGACTGCAAAACTGATTCCTATTCAGAATTTTGCCAGAATGTCCCAAAAGCCCAACTTCATATTATAAACCATACTCCTCTATGGTAGGAAGGCTGTCGTATCCTTTGAGAATTGCTTAAAGGTTAAGACCATAGAGCAGCTTTTAATAATGCATATTTTGGGGGAATGGAGCAGTATTTTATTTTATTTTACTTTTTAAAAGATTTCTATTTATTTATTCATGAGAGACACACACACACAGAGGCAGAGACACAGGCAGAGGGAGAAGCAGGCTCCCCACAGGGAGCCCAAAGCAGGACTCAATCCAAGGTCTCCAGGATCACACCCTGGGCTGCAGGCCCTGCTGAACCGCTGTGCCACCAGGGCTGCCCACCCCTATGGTATTTTTTGAGCATGTCCACTCTTTCCCCCGGGTGTTCATTTGTCAGTTTCTACTTGTTTTCAAAATATGTGATTTGCCGGCATCTGAGTGGCTCAGTCGGTTAAGTGCCTGTCTTTGGCTCAGATCATGATCCCAGGGTCCTGGGATCAAATCCCAAATAGGGCTCCCTGCTCAGCAGAGAATCTGTTTCTCCCTCTCCCTCTACCCCTCTCCCCTGCTCCTGCTCTCTCTCTCAAATAAGTAAAATCTTTAAAAAAAAAAGATCAAGCCCAAAATATGTGATTTGCCTCATCCCTACGTCTGTGTATTGCAGATCAGAGTCTCTTTTAAGACCTATTTATTTAACTATAAATTTATTTATTTAAAATAATGGGTTAAGGGATCCCTGGGTGGCGCAGCGGTTTAGCGCCTGCCTTTGGCCCAGGGCGTGATCCTGGAGACCCGGGATCGAATCCCACGTTGGCTCCCGGTGCATGGAGCCTGCTTCTCCCTCTGCCTGTGTCTCTGCCTCTCTTTCTCTCTCTCACTGTGTGCCTATCATAAAAAAAAAAAAAAAAAAAATCTAAAAAATAAATAAATAAAATAAAATAATGGGTTAAGTATTCTATGAAAGATCCATAGAGAAAATACCTTTTAATAATAAGATCAAATGTTTAAAATTGAAAATTTCAAAATTCATTTATATTTTTGTAAAAACATGTTAATTAGATAAGAGTCATTTTTTTTATTAACTCCTTCTTAAATCCTCCCCTCAAGTTACTAGGTCTGCTCATTTTACCTCTAGTATGTTTCCCATATGTATCCCTCTCTTCCCATCCTGCTGCTTGCTGCCTTTATCTTGTTTTAGGGACACATTGTCCACCTCATGCACTGTTTGCTATAAACCTCCTATTTGGTCTTTCTACTTCCCATCTAGCACCTCTCTGAGCCATTCTTTTTTTTTTTTTTTTTCTTTTTTTAAAAAATACTTTTTTTTTTTTTAAGATTTTTTTATGCATGAGAGACACACAGAGAGAGAGGCAGAGACACAGGCAGAGGGAGAAGCAGGCTCCATGCAGTGAGCCCTATGTGGGACTCGATCCCAGGTCTCCAGGATCAGGCCCTGGGGCTAAATCACTGAACCACCCAGAGATCCCCCTGAGCCATTCTTTATTTAACTACCAAGACTTCAGTATCTTCTATGTTCCAGGCATGTGCCAGAAGATTAAGAACTCTCAAAAAATTTCCCAGCTCAGGGAGATCAATTATAAAACAAATAATTAAAGTATACCTTAACAAGTACAATAATATTGGTATGAATAGAATGTTCTAAGAATATAAGCAAAGAATATGTGTTCTGTCCTCAGTTGTAACATCAGATACTATACTATCACTCTTCTTTTAAAGGTCATATGATAACTCTATGTTTAGCTTTTTGCATATAAAACTTTTTGAAATGACAACATTTTAGAATGCAGGGAAGATTAGTGGTTACCAGGGGTTGAGGGTAGGAAGGAAGTGGGTGTGGGTATAAAATGGCAACAGGAAAGATCTTTGTAGTGTTCAAACTGTTCAGTATCTTGACTGTTTAGAACTCTATACAAACACACAAATGTGTACAAGTAACATTGGGGAAATCTGAGTAAGAATGGTGGATTGGTAGACTTTGTTGCATCAATGTCAATATTCAGGTTATTATATTATAGTTTTGCAAAATTGAACAATGGGAGAAACTCAGCAAAGTTATAAAGGATCTTTCTAAATTATTTCTTAAAACTCCAAGTGCTTCTTCAATTATTTTAATAAAAATTTCAATTAAAATTAAGAATAATTGGTTCTGATAAATTTTTCTTTAGCAGCAGAAGTGACATTGCCTCCATTCACTCCCTCCATTGTTGACTGCATCTACCCGGTTTCTTTCTTTTTCTTTTTTTTTTTTTTAATTATTTATTTTTTTATTCATGAGAGACACATACAGAGAGAGACACACACAGGCAGAGGGAGAAGCAGGCACGCAGGGAGCCCTATGTGGGACTCAATCCCGAGACTCCAGGATTACACCGGGGCCGAAGGCGGCGCTAAACCGCTGAACTACCCGGGCTGCCCATCTACCTGGTTTCTACTATTTGCCAGGACTACGCTAAGGGAAGAAAAATATCTTATCTGCATAAACACATGCCCTCACAATGCCATTCTATTGCCCTCACAAATAAAAATTTCATAAAAAAATCAAAGTAAAAATACTGGCAAAACACTTTAAATTTATTTTAACATACTAGGCCTTATTATACATATCAGTAACATTTTTTTTTACAAGTTGTTTAACTCCTATTTATTCTGACAGCAGCCTATCTAGCACTATGCAAGAGCTTTAGTTCAATATCATAGTGCCTAAACTAGACAACACAATCACCAACTGAACACTTTTTCTATGTCCCACAAAGAAATAAAGTTACTGGAAAAGAGAAAGATGACTCATGCTGAAGGTATTCTGTTGAAATCACTAGACTCTTTTATTAATATATTTTCCATATAACAACAAATCCAATGAGACATTGTAGAGCATTTCATATATCTGCTTTGATAAATAGATTAAAATATTTATAATTACCAAATGATTTATGCACATGCAGAGAATGGCTTTTAAAAAGTACTTTGGGGCAGCCCAGGTGACTCAGTGGTTTGGTGTTGCCTTCAGCCCAGGGTCTGAACCTGGAGACCTGGGATTGAGTCCCACATCGGGCTCCCTGAGTGGAGCCTGCTTCTCCCTCTGCCTGTGTCTCTGCCTCTCTCTCTCTGTGTCTATGAATAAATAAAATAAAATCTTTAAAAAATAAAAAATAATATTTAAAAAGAGAATGTTTAAAAAAATAAAAAGTACTTTGAAATTCTTGAAAATAAATATTTTCTTTAGACAAGGTTTAAAGGTTGTGATCTTTTTTGACAATTTGGCTTAAAAGGCTTATGAATCAGGCATAGACATAAACCTTAATCTAATCCAAACCTGAATTATCAAAAATCTCAAACTTAGTAAATTTAGTAGTAAGTTATACTGTGGACAAGAAGAATTAATGCTTTCAGTTTTCAGGTATTGGTATTAAATTTTTCTGGGGGGGAGGGGAGGAAAGATTAAGAATCTCTCCAGTATTAGAAAATGGATTGTACTTTACAAACTCCACTTAAATTTAAGCTCTATTCATCTCTCTATGCTAAAGGAGGAAAATATTAGGATAAATAAAAGATACATAAAAGAAATATGTATTTATCTACTTATCTATAGATATATGTTTTTCTATTTTGAGAGAAAAAGCACATGTGAAGGAGGGGGTGGGTTGACAGAGAGAAAGAGAATCTTAAGCTGGTTCCATGCCTAGTGTGGAGCCTGACTCAGGGCTCCATCTCAGGACCCTAAGATAATGAAATGACCTGAGCCAAAATCAAGAGTCAGATGCTTAACCAACTGAGTAAGCCAGGTACTCCTCTATATCTATCTATATATTTAAATGAAACCTGGTGTCAGGCTATTGATAGATGAGATAGCAGAAAAGAGGCCCCAAGGAATAAGGCCACTGTTGTAGGCTGTTTTGTCCTCTCAAAATTCACATGTTTAAGTGCTAACACCCAGTAACTCAGAATATTATATTTTAGGACAAGGACTTTTTTTTTTTTTGAAGATTTATTGAGAGAGAGAGAGAGAGAACATGTGTGTGGATGAGCCCAGGGAGGGGCAGATGGAGAGGGAGATAGAATCCTCAAGCAGACTCCCTGCGGAGCACAGAGCCTAATGCAGGGCTCAATCCCAGGACCCTGAGATCATGACCTGAGCTAAAATCAAGAGGCAGCTGTTTGACTGACTGAGCCACCCAGGTACCCCAAGGGCAGGGTCTTTAAAGAGGTAATTAAGTTAAAATGAGATCTTTAGGGTGGGCCATAATCCTATGACTGATATTCTTATAATAGGAGGAAATTTGGACATAGTTACAGAGGGAAGACCATGTAAAGACACAGAGTATAGATGGCCATCTATAAGCCAAGAAAAGAGGCCTCAAAAGAAACCAACCTTCTCAACACACACACACACACACACACACACACACACACACAGAATCATCATGTGAGGTGATGGAAGTATTATTTAACCTTATTGTGGTCATTATTTTACAAAATATATCAAAACAAAAAATATATATAAAAAATCACCTCAAACTTACATAATGTTATATGTCAATTATATCCAATAAATCTGGGAGAAAGAAGAAGAGGAGAAAGAGAAGCAGTAGTAGAAGAAACTAACCCTGCTGATACCTTGTCTTGGACTTTTAGCCTGCAGAACTATGAGAAAAATTTCTATTATTTTTTTTAATCTTTTTTTAAATGTTTATTTATTTATGATACTCACACACACACAGAGAGAGAGAGAGAGAGAGAGGCAGAGACATAGGCAGAGGGAGAAGCAGGCTCCATGCACCAGGAGCCCGACGTGGGATTCGATCCCAGGTCTCCAGGATCGCGCCCTGGGCCAAAGGCAGGCGCTAAACCACTGCGCCACCCAGGGATCCCAAATTTCTATTATTTAAGCCACAGTCTGTGGTACTTAGTTATAGCAGCCCTAGCAAACTCATACACACACCATAGATAGCTACTTACACAAAAGGCTAGTGTTCCACAACATCAGCATTCAGAACATTTTACTCACAAGTAACTATAGAGACAATGCAGGCATAAACAGCCACATCATAATACCTTTAATAGTGATAGTGGGCTTTGGGATTCAATCATGGTTATCCATAAGACTATCTCTTGTAACACATGACCTGAGGGCATTTGAGCTCAACTAAAGAATTCCTACGGGGACACCTGGCTGGCTCAGTTGGAAGAGTAGTATGTGGCTCTTGATCTTGGAGTCATGAGGGATCCCTGGGTGGCACAGCGGTTTGGCGCCTGCCTTTGGCCCAGGGCGCGATCCTGGAGACCCGGGATTGAGTCCCACGTCGGGCTCCCGGTGCATGGAGCCTGCTTCTCCCTCTGCCTATGTCTCTGCCTCTCTCTCTCTGTGACTATCATAAATAAATAAAAATTAAAATATATATATATAAAAAAAAAGATCTTGGAGTCATGAGCTTGAGCCACCCACATTGGGTGTTGAGATTACATCAATTAATAAATAAACAAATTAATAAGCTTAAAAAAAACCAAACCAAAATACTCTCTAGTTCATCACTAGGTGTTAAGGGAAAAGTCAAGGCATTTCCTACAAATGTGCTTTCTTTCTTTTTCATCTGTTGTTATTCAGATGTGTCATCAAGTATTATATAAGACTAATGGATATTTGATATTTGGTGCTATGTTTTAAATAGGAACTCAACCTTTCTATTAAAAAATGCTTAAAACATATAATCGATTATTATTTTTACATAAATTTTGAGCATGGCAGTTCTGAAGCACTATTTTTTTTTTTTAAGATTTTATTTATTTATTCATGACAGAGAGAGAGAGGCAGAGACACAGGCAGAGGGAGAGAAGCAGGCTCCATGCAGGGAACCCGACGTGGGATTTGATCCTGGGTCTCCAGGATCATGCCCTGGGCTGAAGGCGGCACCAAACCGCTGGGCCACCGGGGCTGCCCCTAAGCACTATTTTAACACTATGATATTTACCAGTCAACTCAAAAGCACTTAACTACATGTGATCTTCAAAAGGATTTACCTGGCAAAAGACAAATTTGAGTCTAAATTTGTGCTCCTCAATGACAAGACAGTTCAATATTGAGAAAAAAAAGCAAAACTGAATTAAGATAACACTTTGAGCCCCTTATCAGAATGTTTTTCTCCCTACTTTTACAGAGGATATAATTTCCCTTGGCATTTTTTATTTTCAGATAATCCATATACCTCAGCTAGAAGATTTTTGTTTTTCACCAGCAAACCAGTAAGGTCAGGACGGACTGGGTCAGCTGCCCTTTTGTTGTACATCGTTGGGTTCTTGGTGGGAACTACAACACGGGGATCAAAAGAAGCCTACAAAGAGAGATTGCAAATTAATTAGCTAAACATGTTCCCTATTGATCAAAACCAATGTTCTAACCCACAGAAACTCAAATAAGTAGCTTTAAGAAGAATACAACTTTAAAACATTTGAGGTACTATGGTAACAAATGCAATAGGTCTCAGGAAAATGATGAGTAACATGCTGACACCTAAAAGACTTTACATCTTTTTAAAAATTGCTACCTGACAATTTATAACATCTTAAATGTACCACATCTAAATAAATATAATTTCTAAGAGTACAGGAATCAAGAAAACACATATAAGGTATCTGTGGACATTTTAATTCACATCTAATAAAAACCTTTATAGAGACTTGAAATATTAGAAGGCCACGGATGAGAGATTTATCAGTATTTGTTTTATTTTTTGGTTACAAATCAATTCCTATGCATTATATTATACAAATTAATTTTTTAAAATCTGATTTCAGTAAATCAACATCAATTTCATCTTTCTTCCACACCTATATTGAGAGTAAAAGTTGGAGCATATTTATCCGTAGTACAGTATTTCTTCCTATAGTTAAAGGGGTGTGCAAAGTGTAACTATAATTAGTATAATTTTGTTACAAAAAAAGTTTATATGATTCAAATAAAACCAAGAAAAATGTATTAACATAAATCTCTAAAAAGTGCATAAACATATCACATGGTGCTTAATGCACTAAAGAAACAAAATGTATTTTTCTAAAGTTATCAGGTTTTAAAATTTTATGCTTACAAAGATACTAGGAAACAGAACTTCACAAGAGGATACAAAATAATTGTATTAAACTATTTAAAAAATTTTAAGAGGGGCACCTGGCTGGCTCAGTTGGTGGAGTGTGCAAGTATTGATCTTGGTGCTATAAGTTCAAGTCCCAGATTGGGTGTAGAGATTACTCAAAAATAAAAACTTTGGGGCACCTGGGTGGCTCAGTTGATTAAGCATCCAACTTTTGATTTCAGCTCAGATCATGATCTTAGGGTCATAAGATCAAGCCTTCCATTGGACTCTGTGCTGAGCATGAAGCCTACTTAAGATTCTTTCTCTCTTCTCCCTGCCCTTTACCTGCCCTGCTTGTGCACTCTCTTCCTCTCAAAAAAATAAATTTTAAAAATGTGTAATAAAAAAATCAAGAATAAAAGAGAATTTTGAAAATATAAGTCACAAAACCTTAAAGAATAAACAAAAAAAAAAAAAAAAAAGAATAAACATGTTGGGGGCAGCCCCGGTGGCACAGCAGTTTGGCGCTGCCTTCAGCCAGGATTGAGTCCTATGTCAGTCTCCCTGCATGGAGCCTGCTTCTCCCTCTGCCTGTGTCTCTGCCTCTCTCTCTTTCTGTCTCTCAAGAATAAATTAAAAAAAAAAAAAAAGAATAAACATGTTGGGAAAAACAACCAGGTAAGCTTTCTAAAAATGAAAAGTATAATAACTTTAATTCAAAAACTGAATGGAAAAAAAAAAAAAACTGAATGGACACATTAAAGAGCCTAGGTGAAGAATGAGTGAAATTATATGAAGGAATTATCAAGAGACCTAGGTGAAGAATGAGTGAAATTATATGAAGGAATTATCAAGAGGACAGCATATAGGAAAAAATAAATGAAAAAATAAATGGTAGAGATAAAAGAGAGTTCAAAGACACAGAGAATATGAGTTGGTCTATCATATGTCTATTTGGAGTCCAAGAAGTTTATAAATTAGAGAATGGGAAGAGGCAATATTTAAAGACATAATGTCTAAGAATTTTACAGAATTGTTGAAAGATATCAAAGTGGTCTAGCAAATCCCAAGAAGAGTAAAGAAAAAGAATTCCTTACCTACACACTGAAAATGAAATTGCAGGGGCACCTGCATGGTTCAGATGGTTGAGCATCTGTCTTCAGCTCAGGTCATGATCTCCAGGCCCTGAGATTGAGCCCCCTATCAGGCTTCTGGTTCAGCGGGGAGCCTGCTTCTCCCTCTGCCTCTCCCCTTGCTCATGCTCTCTCTCTCTCTCTCTATCTCTCTCTATCTATATCTATATCTATATATGTATATGTATATATATATATATCTTTGTCTCAAATGAATAAATAAAAAAGACTTTAAAAAATGAAATTGCAGACCATCAAGGAAATATCTAAAAAGCAGATAATAGAAAGGACAGATAATGACAAAAAAATAGCTGTTGGACTGCTGAGAGACATTTCAACAATTCAAAAGCTAGAAAAAGCAAAATGATAGCTATAATGCACTAAAAAAATATATCATCCTTCACTGATTCTGAGACAAACTTTTCACATTTCTGCAATGGGGGTGCATCTTTTTTTGAAGACATATTTATTTGAGAAAGAGAGAGAGAGAGAGAGAGAAAATGTGAGTTGGGGGAAGGGCAGAGGGAGAGAGAGAATCCCAACCAGACTCCCTGCTGAGCACAAAGCCCAACATGGGGCTCAATCTCACAACCCTGAGATTATGACCTGAGCTGAATCATGAGTCGGATGCTTAACAAACTGAGTCATCTGGGTGACCCTAACTGGGGTGCATCTTAAAGTTGGTGCCATTTCATACTGTGAATAGTTTAGCTGGTAACATTTTAAAATTTTGTAATAGTGCAAAAAATGGTAGTATTTCTTCAAATGAAGGATATATTATAACTGCCAGCTAGAAATTTTATACTGAGTGAAATTATGTTTTAAAATGGGATAGGGATCCCTGGGTGGCGCAGCGGTTTAGCGCCTGCCTTTGGCCCAGGGTGTGATCCTGGAGACCCGGGATCGAATCCCATGTCGGGCTCCCAGTGCATGGAGCCTGCTTCTCCCTCTGCCTGTGTCTCTGCCTCTCTCTCTCTCACTGTGTGCCTATCATAAATAAAAAATAAAAAATAAATAAAATAAATAAAATGGGATAGAATAAAGAGATTTTAGACAAAGAAAAACTGAATTTCCTAATATTCCCTCATTTAAGAAAATTCTAAAGGATAGATTTCACATAGAAAACTAACTTATGAAGTCTGAAATATGAGCAAGAAAAGTGAACAAAAAATAATTGTAAATATGTAGGTATATTTAAATAAGAGTTAATTTTTAAAATCTGATTTATAGGGTTGAAAATAAAGAATAGAATAAAAGCAAGACAAAAAATTGTATATATATTGAGAGGAGAAAAGTATGTTTTTAAAGATTTATTTATTTATTCATAAGAGACGCATAGAGAGAGGCAGAGACATAGGCAGAGGGAGAAGCAGGCTCCTTCGCAGGGAGCCCCATGTGGGACTCAATCCCTGGACCTGGGATCATGCCCTGAGCCAAAGGCAGACACTCAACTTCTGAGCTGCCCAGGCGTCCTGAAAAATAGTTTAAAGCACTATAAAATCTTCAGCTTTCCCAGGAGTAACATGAAAATGTTATTTAACTTTGTTAATTACATATGATAAAATAGTTAATATAACCACTAAAACAGTATTCATATAGCATATAACTTTTAAACTAGAAGAGAAGGAAAAATGGAATGAAAAAAATACAAACAACAAAGCAAAAACATAATCAGTTTTTGGCACAATAAGAGGAGGGAAAAGGAACTGCAAAAATAATGGGACAATGGATTATGCATAATGTGATGATAGAAATATATCCAAATAGTAGTATAATTAAATGTAAATGGACTAAACTTTCCATTTAAAAGCAAAGATTATCAACATTATTTGAAAAAGCAAAAAATGGAAAACCCATATGTCAAATAAGAGTTTAGTAGATAAATAACCTGTGGTATATTCATACAATAAAATACTACACAATGATAAAAATTATTGATAACTGCACTACATCAACACCAATCTTACAAAAGAAAAAGAAGTAACAAAAGAATAAAACTAGTATAACTTCATTTAAATACATTTTCAAAATGGATAAAAATAATATTAATTAAGGATACATATGTGGGTGATTAGACTAGGAAGAGAAACAAGGAATGATTAACACAAAATTCAAAACATCTACTATTTGGGGGCACATGAATGGTTCAGTCAGTTAAGCATCTAACTCTTGCTCTCAGCTCAGGTCTTGATCTAACAGTTGTGATTCAAGTCCTAGATTGGGCTCCAGGCCCAGCATGGAACCTACTTAAAATTTTTTTTAATTAAAAAAA
Organism: Canis lupus baileyi; assembly: GCF_048164855.1. Taxonomy (NCBI): domain Eukaryota; kingdom Metazoa; phylum Chordata; class Mammalia; order Carnivora; family Canidae; genus Canis; species Canis lupus. The sequence goes on from NC_132846.1 coordinate 40,276,499, forward strand.
ATTAAATACATATCTACTATCTTGAATTTTAGGTAGAAACAAAGGGATTCAGTTAGGAAAGGGCACACAGGAAATATCTAAGGTGCTGACAATGTTCTATGAAACTAGGAATCAGGCTCATAGGTACTTGTTTTATTATCTAATCTGTGTGTATACATTTTATAATTTTCTAAGAATTACATATTTAAAAAAATAAACCCATACACAAAAATACATACTTTTAAAAGATGCAAATATACTTGAAGACAAACATGTAAGATTGAGAGGAAACAGAAAAGGAAATGATGGAAAAAAAAATAAAGCAAGAGCAATGTTCCACAGACAGATAATGTACCATGAACTAACATGACTAACTTGATAGTGTACCTGAGATCCAAAACAAGAGTAAATTGATTAAAACATGCTAAGTGTCTTATTTAGTTCATTGCAATATTACAATATCATTGATTTTTTTAAAGATTTTATTTGTTTACTCATGAGAGGCAGAGACAGACAGAAGGAGAAGCAGGCTCCTTGCAGGGAGCCTGATGCAGGACTCGATTCTGGACCCAGGAACGTGCTCTGAGCCTAAGGCAGATGCTCAACTGCTGAGCCACCCAGGCATCCCTCACTGATTTTTTTAAGCACTGAATATTTCTTTTTACTCTTGTGTATATCTAGTTTTCAGCAGTATTTAAGAAAGGTATATACAGAAAATATCCATTATTTTTTGCAATATCACTATGATTTAAAACATTAATAATAAAAATAAAAATAACTATCGTACTCAAATAGGCTTCTAATTTATAAAAATAAGAAATAGTCAACCTCTAATTTATTTTTTGTAGTTAGCTCTTTCAAATACAACTTGAAAAATTTTTATTTCATAGTTTAAAAGATATGGACAAGGAGGCATGCTGGATAAGAATACTCACTGCAGGGCAGCCCAGAGGTGGCACTAAACCAGGCAGCGGTTTAGTGCCACCTTGAGCCCAGGACGTGATCCTGGAGACCCAGGATCCAGTCCTGTCAGGCTCTCTGCATGGAACCTGCTTCTCCCTCTGCCTGTGTCTCTGCCTCTCTCTCTGTGTCTCTCATGAATAAATAAATAAAACCTAAAAAAAAAAAAAAATACTCACTGCAGCTTGTTTATATATAAAAATTGTGATATATTACTTTGTAATGAAATTCTGTGCAGCAGTTAATGTGCAGACTAAATTTATGTGAATCAAAAAGAACAACGTTCAAAAACATAAGACTGAATGTAAATAGCATGGCAGAAAGTTCCATCTAGAATATCATTTTTAAAAAATATATTTTTTAATTTTTTTAATTTTTATTTTTTTATTTATGATAGTCACAGAGAGAGAGAGAGAGAGAGAGAGAGAGAGAGGCAGAGACACAGGCAGAGGGAGAAGCAGGCTCCATGCACCGGGAGCCCGATGTGGGATTCGATCCTGGGTCTCCAGGATCGCGCCCCGGGCCAAAGGCAGGCGCCAAACCGCTGCGCCACCCAGGGATCCCTAAAAAATATTTATTTGAGAGAGAGAGAGATCACGAGCAAGGGTAGGACAGAGGGAAAAAGCAGACTTCCTGCTGAGCAGGAAGCCCAGTGCAGGACTCAATCCCAGGACCCTCGGATCATGACCTGAGCTGAAGGCAGACGCTTACCTGACTGAGCCACCTAAGCACTCCTGTCTAGAGTATCATTTATGTAATTTTTAAATGCCCCAAACAGAAGTACCCACAAATTTATAAGAATATAAAGGTTATATACTTAGTTCAGAATAGTTACTTATGAAAAGGAAAAAGACCAATAAAAAATAAATTAAAAAAAAAAAAAGAGGTCCAAGATGATCAAAGAACACTTCACAGAGACTTGTAATAGCAGCTGCCTTAACACCTCCATCTCTCACCACCCCAGAACCTGTGTGCATTCACCCTTCTTCTGTCTAGTAACCAAGATGCCTAATGCTCAACAGCAGAGACTCCAGGTCCTGCCCCAGTGCTAGGAATGGCAAAGATTCTTATTAGTTAATGTCTGATCCTACTTGTTAAAGTTTTTATATTATCCATCCCAAGAACTGGGGATGAGATCAAAAGTCACAAAACAGTCTTCAACTGTTATCAGTGAAGTCTTACCTCTTTCTTAAGATTTTAAAGTAATCTCTACATCCAACATAGGGCTATAATTCACAACTCTGAGATCAAGAGTCACATGTTCTACCAACTAAGCCAGACAGGCACCCAGAAGTTTTATCTCTTTGAGAAAAGTGAAGCAAAATTGGGGGAAAATGTCAAATTTAAATCTGTACAGTGGGTATATGTGTATATATACACAAATATATGTAACATTTCCTTATCTACTCATCCGTTGATTTACTGTAAAACATTTCCTCTCCTAGTGGAGAAAATAGGCTTGTCATTGTCATATAAAGCCAATAGAGGGAGGAAATAAACTACTCTAACACTCATCTTTACTCCAAGCTCAGACTTCATCCCCTAGGAGCTACGTGGTAAAGCCTGGGTGGATATTTATCATGGTCTGAAAAATATTACTGGAAGGGACATCAACTGATCCAACAGGACATTTAATTTTCAGAAAGATTCTCATTAGGGTCTAGCCCTAATAAAACAAGGCTGTAGGGATCCCTGGGTGGCGCAGCGGTTTGGCGCCTGCCTTTGGCCCGCGGCGCGATCCTGGAGACCTGGAATCGAATCCCGCATCGGGCTCCCGGTGCATGGAGCCTGCTCTCCCTCTGCCTGTGTCTCTGCCTCTCTCTCTGTGTGTGACTATCATAAATAAATAAAAATTAAAAAAAAAAAAACAAGGCTGTAAACCAAGGGGATAATTTGATGCACTAGTAGGTAATGGTACTCCGACTACTCAGCTCTGCCTCTCAAATCACTGTGGCCTGTCTAGTGTTATTTCCTAATTTAGAAAATGATGAGTTTGGATCAAATTAACTTTAGAGGCCCTTCAGAGTCTATTTATACATTGTTTTAGGATTGTTGGTCCTCAGTGAAATGTGAGAACCATCAAAAAGGCAAATATAAATAAAATCTACTTTGAGATTCCATTAGATATAGATGGTTCACTGGTCCTTATTCTATTTTTTAAATTATTTATTTATTTATTTATTTATTTATTTATTTATTTATTTGAGAGAGAGAGAGAGAATACATAAGCGAGAGTAGGGGCAGAGTGAGAGGGAGAGAGAGAATCCTCAAGCAGATTCCCTGCTGAACCTGGAGCCCAACACAGGGCTCAATCTCATGACCCCAAGATCATGACCTGAGCTGAAGTCAAGAGTCAGCTGTTTAACTAACTGAGCCACCCAGGTGCCCTTGCTTCTTATTCTAGAGTCAAGCCAGGGATCAAAAGAAATAAGAGATCATTTAACCTCATGTCTTGGATTGTTCACTAGCAAAGACATGAAAGGGTGCTAGCATAGGCAAGTGGGCAAACAGAACTGGACTGTCCTTTCTTTTAGCTCTCAATTATGTAGAAATTGTTTTACCTCTACTTTCTGAGAATGGGATAAAAAATAAATGCCAGTGTACAACTCACCACTGGGCTATTTTTCTGAGATCTGTGGGCTGATAGATGATCGACTTTTGATGGCTTAGCCTTGTGGAGCCCTTTACTTTGGCCAGTAGCAAGCCTTCCTGGATCTGAGTGCTTTAAAAACTGGAGAGGGCCTGACATGCTAGAGATAAAAGAAGCATGAAACAGACCTAGTAATGGTGATCCAAGGTGCTTCCAAGGAGAGTCTGCATAGAGCAGTAAGGAATTGATGCTGAGATATGCCCAGCATCAATAGCAATGTCTTCAGGACACCACTTCAGATCCTCACAGCTTAGCCAGACTTCAGAAGGAGCTGCCCACTGAACCTGTTGCTTGGAGACAAGGCATTCTAAAGATAGTATCAAACCACTGTTTAAATTGTAACTGGTTGAAACAGCTGCTACTTTTTTTTTTTTTTTTTTTACAATGGGATGAAACATTTTTTTTAACTTTTTTTTAACTTTTTTTTTTTTTTTTTTTTTTTTTTTATAATAGTCACAGAGAGAGAGAGAAAGAGAGAGAGAGGCAGAGACACAGGCAGAGGGAGAAACAGGCTCCATGCACCGGGAGCCCGACGTGGGACTCGATCCCGGGTCTCCAGGATCGCGCCCTGGGCCAAAGGCAGGCGCCAAACCGCTGCGCCACCCAGGGATCCCGGGATGAAACATTTTAATCTGATGGCGGCCCATAATACTGTACAGGAAGCACTCCCAGCTCCAAGAGGTCCCCTCCAGGTTATAAGGAAGTTCTCAAAAATAACTGGATTTGCAAGAGCCTGGCCCCTTGCTCATGGGAGGGAGAGGGAATGGAACGGGCAAAGCACTGAGGTCTGCTTCCTCATCACTCATAAATCCAGTTCTGAGCACAGCTCTTGTAATCCACCAGCTCTTCAGGCTGGAACCACAAGCCAATCTCCTTCTCTGCACTCTCCACAGAATCGCTGCCATGGATAACGTTCCTGCCAACTTGGATGCAAAAGTCCCCACGGATGGTCCCAGGTTTGGATTCCCCCGGGTTGGTCTCCCCGAGCATCACTCGGCCTGTCTTCACCGCATTCAGGCCTTCCCACACCGTGGCAACCACAGGCCCTGACTGCATGTACTTCACCAGGCCGGCAAAGAATGGACGGTCCTTCAGGTCAATATAGTGCTCCTTGAGAAGGTCTTCAGAAGCCTGGATTAATTTCATAGCAATGAGGCAGAATCCCTTTTGCTCCAAACGCTTGATGATCTCTCCTACGAGGTTGCGCTGGACTCCATCAGGCTTGATGGCAATGAAGGTGCGTTCACTGTTGGCCATGGTTCTTTCCAGCAGCTACCGCTGCAACTCCTTCTGGCACCGCCCTAAATGCTACTTATTAATCATATTTATGTACACCCTACTTGCAAATATCCTTCATTTTCAATTTCTCTATCAGGAACCCTAACTATATCCCTTGAGATTCAGCCAAAAGATAAAAAGTCTAACATGAGTTGATAATGTAGCATGTGATAGGTCATAGTGTTCTTTCTGCCCCAGAGGAATGTAAAATGTAACTATAATTTTTACAAATTCAATTTCCCAAGAACTTCCATACTGCCTTAAATCCATATTCCCTACCCAGTTCAATTTCATAAATTATCTTTCTTTTCTAAAGTAAAAGAAATAGAGGAAAGCCATCTTCCATATGTTTATCAGGCAATAAGAGGGAGATTTATTTTTTAAGATCAGGGGATGTGGGATCCCTGGGTGGCGCAGCGGTTTAGCGCCTGCCTTTGGCCCGGGGCGTGATCCTGGAGACCCAGGATCGAATCCCACGTCGGGCTCCTGGTGCATGGAGCCTGCTTCTCCCTCTGCCTATGTCTCTGCTTCTCTCTCTCTCTGTGTGACTATCATAAATAAATAAAAATTAAAAAAAAAAAAAAAGATCAGGGGATGTATGGGGGAGGAGGAGGAGAAAACACATACAGAAACTGCAGGCCAGAGGGGTTGCATGTAAGTGGGGTATGTTTCCTTTGCTGGTTGGTATCTTCCATAAAATTGTACTTTCCCAGAATACAGGAATTTTCATAGAGAAAAACCAAGATGGTGTGATTTGAATAGCATGGAACAGAAAGCAGGAAGGCCTGATTTTACTCAATAACCTTGAAATCCATTTTGAAATTTCTGTATTATTTCATTTTACTGATATTGAAAGCAATTATTAAAAAACAAATATCTGAGGTGCCTGGCTGGCTCAGTTAGTAGTGTGTGACTCTTGATCTCGGGGTTGTGAATTTGAGCCCCACACTGGGTGAAGAGATTACCACAAAATAAAATCTTTATAAATAAATAGATAGCTACATAGATGAAGTGGAAATATCTCTAATGAGACTTTAGTCTTTTCCTCGTTTCCATTATTTGATACCTAAAATCATTACTACATCAATTCCTTTTCTTTTTTTTTTTTTTTTCATCAATTCCTTTTCTAAGAACCAAAGAAGAGAAACAAAAAACAAGCTATGGTGAATGAAAAGGGACAATAAACTGCTCCTCAGTCCTGAATGATAGTGATAATGGAGACAAAAGACTTCTTAAGAATTCTATTTTTTACTTTTATTTCCTTACCATTTTATGAATCTTATACTCTATTAAAAACAAAGTTACTTAATGAGTTTCACACATATTGCCTCTAAAAAACAGGCTACTGTACTATGTGGACCAAACCATACCTCTAGCAACACAAATCTTTCAATATCAGTTCAAATACCATCTCATTCCTTGATTCTGGCAAGGTAAGGGGCAGTCTCTCTAACTTTTAATGATCTATACTTTTTTCCAACTGTTATCTCTTTTTTTTTTTTTTTCCAACTCTTATCTCATTCAATATTGTATTAGGTAAAAATTTTATCTCTCCTACTACATTAAAGATACCTAACAGCAGAATTTATTTCTGGTTTATTTCTACCATCCCATAGTAGGCACAAAAAATACACATTAAACAACCAAAGAATCCAATAGGAAGAGAAATTCCTTAATACAAAGTTAACTTATATGGATAATAGTACTGTTTTCCCATATTAACCTTATATAATAAAATGTATGAGGAGACTAAAGTAAATAAAATACAGCAATATGACACAATTATTCTGTGATGGTAGGTTTGTACATGATTATTCTATTTTTTTCTACATGCTCATAAGATTTATCAATACCTCAAATTAGAAAGACATAGTACGCTGTATTTCACTATGCTTTAGAATGTAAAAACCATAAATTTTTACCATATCAGGCACAAGAGAAAATTCCGGATCAAAGTTCAATTCCCAGAAGAAACCTGAATTGTTCAATATGAGTGGCTGCCCTGCATAATTTGCCAGTAGAATGTTTGCACATCAAAGAAGCTGTTTCTAGGTAAACGCATCACAAAGGTCCAAGGAAGGGAAAAAGTCCTCCTGAAGTGATGCAGTAAGGTCTTTATTTCCCTAACTACTGGAGTGAAAATAGAAAGTTTTCATCCAGCATTTGTAAACTTAAGAACTCTTAAGAAAATGATCCTACTGAAAGTAAATTTTCCAACAAATGTGAAACTTAAGGTCTTTCTTTTGTAAAATTCTTGAAATATGTCAAATTTTTGTCTCCCAATACCTACACCTCTTCAAGGGAGAAGTACTTCGAGAGGAGAAAATGACTGATTCAATCTGTTATTCCTTTTTTTTTTTTTTTTTAAGATTTTATTTATTCATGACAGACACACAGAGAGAGAGAGAGAGAGAGAGAGAGAGAGGCAGAGAGAGAAGCAGGCTCCATGCAGGGAGCCTGACGTGGGACTCCATGCAGGGAGCCTCATGTGGGACTCCATCCTCGGTCTCCAGGATCACACCCCAGACTGAAGGCAGCACTAAACTGCTAAGCCACCGGGGCTGCCCCCAATCTTATTCCTAAAGCAAAAGATGATTTGTCTGAAACACTGATACTCTAATTCTTGGAAAATACCTTTACTCTAGAGAAATGTGTCCCTCTTACGTATCCTTGATACCAGAATCCTTAGGATTATACTTTAAATATCATCTAATCTAGTGGCTCTCAACAGCTTTCACGTTAGAATCTCAAAGAAAACTTTATTTTTTTTATGATAGTCACAGAGAGAGAGAGAGAGAGGCAGAGACATAGGCAGAGGGAGAAGCAGGCTCTATGCACCAGGAGCCCAACATGGGATTCGATCCCGGGTCTCCAGGATCGCGCCCTGGGCCATAGGCAGGCGCCAAACCGCTGCACCACCCAGGGATCCCTCAAAGAAAACTTTAAAAAATACTAATACCCTGATTCCATCCCAAGTTCTGACTTGAGATTGGTCTACATTGGAGAGCCCATGCATAATTTTTTTCTTTAATTTTAATGTGACTTTAGGATTGAGAATGACTGCCTTCATTTGTAAATGATAACAATGAAGAAACGAGAAGGGATATTCATTGGAATGAGAGTAATACTTAATAATTAAACTAGGAAAATATTCTTTTTTTCCCCTAAAACAAGATTTTAAAAATTACGACCCTAAGCAGTAGGAATATGGATGTGAACAGGACAGGAGATGTATTACAAAGCTTACATTCTGGGATCCCTGGGTGGCGCAGCGGTTTGGCGCCTGCCTTTGGCCCAGGGCGCAATCCTGGAGACCCGGGATCGAATCCCACGTCAGGCTCCCGGTGCATGGAGCCTGCTTCTCCCTCTGCCTGTGTCTCTGCCTCTCTTTCTCTCTGTGACTATCATAAATTAAAAAAAAAAAAAAAAAAAAAAACAAAGCTTACATTCTGGTGGAAAAAGTGAACAAGTGTATAAATAAAATAATTTTACATAGGGACAAGTGTTGTGAATAAAATAGGCTAATACGACATTTACGAGGTAAATAAGCAGGCACCTTTTGATAATGTAGTCAAAGAAGGCCTGTTTTATGTGTATTAACATAAATTAAATTATATTATACCTTTTATTGGATAACCTGCTTTTATCATTTAACAATGTGTGAAAGCTACCTTATACATCTGTACACATCTATTACATATCTATTGCTCCTTTAACAACTGTATCCAAACTGATGGATTTTTTTTACTACTGAAATCAACACTGTGAGGAACACTTTGATACATATATCTTTGTGTATATGTATAAATATTATTACTTTAGGATAAATTCCTAAAAATGGAATTACAAGGTCAAAGAAAGCATATATTTGAGGCACCTGGGTGGCTCAGTTGGTTACAGGTCTCTTGATCTCAGCTTAGGTCTTGATTTCAGGGTCATGAGTTCACGCCCTGCACTGGGCTCCATGCTGGATGTGGAGCCCACTTAAAAAAAAAAGAAAAAGAAAAGAGCACACATTTAAGTTTCTGATAGATATTATCAAACTACCCTCAAAAAGTTTGTAAAAAATGGAACTTCTGCAAAAAGGATACACCTTTTTTTTTTCAAGCAAGTGCCAATAAGATCATTTGAATAAAAGTATTTTGTTTCTCTATTCTCTGTAAAATGATCAATTCTCAATCTTTACCTGATTTGACCAATCCACAATATATCTGAATTACTCCTTTTCTCATAAAACACTTTCTTTACCTGTCTTTTAAAGCTGTATGCCTAAAAAAAAAAAAATAAATAAAGCTGTATGCCTTTGTGGTTTTCATCATAATACACTGGACTCTACTTTTCTACCTGCCCTCCTGGTTCCTCATTTTCTTAAATTTAAACACTTAAGTATCCTAGGGATCAGTCTTTGGTCCTCTCTCTACCTGTATCCATTCCTTTCATAGGCTTTTACCTAATCTCATATACTTAAATATCTATTTCCATTTGGATGCCTAAGAGGCATCTGAAAATATCTAAAACTGAATTAAAACTCAAAACCTGCTCCTGCTACAGTATTATTTCAACTCAATAAATGACAACTCTACTTTTCCAGTTGCTCAAACCAAATCCTTTCTTTCATTCTCTTATATCCCAAATTCTTTTCATTTAGGTATCTGCTCAAGTCAGATTCCTCAGAGAAATCTTTACATTTCTAAAACAGTACTCTCCTGCCTCTTACCACCATTACCCATCCTCTTAGCTTGCCTATTTTTTTAAATGACATGTCTCAATATCTAAAATTATATATTTATTTAATCGATCATTGTTTCACTTACCAGAATATTACCTGCCAACAGGAACTTTGTTGGTTCACTACAGTATCTCTACCACCTTGAGCAGTATTTTTTGTTGTTAGCACAGTAGCCAGTAACTATTTGCTCAATGAATGAATGATACAGATTATACAAAATATTATTTTTTTTTATTTTTCATTTATTTATGATAGTCACACAGAGAGAGAGAGAGAGGCAGAGACATAGGCAGAGGGAGAAGCAGGCTCCATGCACCGGGAGCCTGACGTGGGATTCGATCCCGGATCTCCAGGATCGCGCCCTGGGCCAAAGGCAGGCGCTAAACCGCTGCGCCACCCAGGGATCCCAAATATTATTATTATTATTGAAAACCTGGTCTTGAGCTGGCAAAGGCAATATATTTAGGGATGAAGCAAGGTTTGTGGCCTAGCCCAGGCACAGCTATATAGCTTGGGCAAGTTATCCTTCGGTCTATTTTTCCATCTGTAAACTGGGTTTTGTCATCTTCCTCAGCAAACAAGACAGCTGAAACAGTCAATATCTATTTGGTACTCTAAGCCACAAAAGTTTCATTGCCTGTAATTTACCAGGAATATTTGATTCTATTTTCTTAATTTTACTTGTTCTGGTCAAACACAATATAAGGGTATGTGTTCAAAGGTCCTCATATTAAGTTATTATATCACTGTATTAATGTATTATTTAGTTGTGTTTCTAATATGTCCACATGTGCAAACTTTAAGAATGATAAAGTAAAAGCAATTAGGAAAAAATTTACCAAAAATTCTTTAATTCTACTATGTTGGTGGTTGTACAAATTGGTAAATATATTAAAAATCATTCAGTTGTACACTTAAATTAGGTGAATTTTATGGCACACAAATTATACCTCAATAAGACTGTTAATAAAGCAAGAAAGAGATTTTCTAACTCCATATATGAAGCTACGTAAAATATTCTCAGGATTTAGGAATAAGGCAAAAGCCATCTACCAAAAGATCCCCTCCCCCAATGAATAAAGTTGAAAAGATGAGCTCTGCCATTAGTTGAAACATGCCACCCTAAAAAATGGTTTATAAAAGAAACTCAGATATTGGGTCAAATCCAGGGTGTTTTTTGTTTTTGTTTTTTGTTTTGTTTTTTACAGATTTTATTTATTTATTCATGAGAGACACAGAGAGAGAGAGAGAGGGGGGCAGAGACACAGACAGAGAGAGAAGCAGGCTCCATCCATGCAGGTGTTGTGCCCAAGATTGTGAATCCGAGAAACCAAGGAGCCAACACCGATGCAAGTGCATGAGGGTTTATTAGCAAGCTCGAGCTTGGGTCCAAGTATACCTGACACAGTGGAGCAGGGACTTGGACCCCGAAGTGGGTTACAGCTGGGTTTTTTATAGGCTGGTCTAGGGGATTTTCAGAAGGGATGGAGGAATTTCTCAAGTTCTGTTTACATTTTGATATGGGGCTTTCAAGGGCATTGAGCTCTGTTCTCATTCTAATGTGGGACTTTCTACCACAAGTGTGGGCTCTGTTGTCTTTCTGATATGGGATTCCCTGCGATGACATTGAGGACATTCTGCAGTTTTTCCTATAAAGTTCAGCTCTTATTCACAGGGTCCTAAGATGGCTATACTTTGCTAATGCTAAAATTTGAGGTGGAATGGCCTTGATTTTTCTCAGCCTCCACATTTCCCCCTCTCAGAGGAACCTAAGGAAGGACCCAATCATGGGTCCAGGTTGGTCTCAGAGTGAACCAGTGGGGATGATTAAATCATGATTCAAACCAACCTTGTTGCTGTTCTCGTTCCCGTTTACATCTAGCTAAACCTTTTCTGACTTTTGCCATAGATTCCTGGACTATTCCTGAGTGGTCAGTAAAGAAGTAACACTCCTCATTTGGGGCAACACATAACGCCCCCCTTGCTTGCAAAAGCCTCTCTACAGTTAAGATGCTCCCATCTTTTTAACCCTTAAAAGACTTTAAAAGCAAGGCTGAATTGGGTGCACATTTTTAAATGGCTAACGGGGAAGCAACATTAGTGGGGTAAGTGAGAACGGTGCAGTCTTAGCTTTAGGGGATTGTCCTTGTCTGGTTGGCCTTTCCATTCTGGAACAAAGTCCTTGAGAACAGTCCTTGTGGATCAGTTGGCTGGACGTGGGTGTAGTGGACCCAGGGAGTAATCCCGTCGACCTTGAGAGTGGTGGTCAGGATCATGATGTAGGGTCCCTTCCAGCGAGGTTGAAGTGTCTGGTGTCGGTATCTCTGCATGTACACCCAGTCACCTGGCTGGTATTGATGGGGACCTGGGGGTGGCCCAGTCTCATAGAGGGCCCTCAGCTTAGGCCACATCTGCTCATGGGTTCATTTTAGCATTTGGAGGGAGAAAAGGAGTTGGTGATCAAATTCAGGAAGCACCTCGGGTTTTATTTATTTATTTTTATTTTTATTTTATTTTATTTTATTTTTTGCACCTCAGGTTTTAAATTGGGGATAATAGATGGAGGAAAACTGTACATGATCTCATAGGGAGTCAATCCCATCTTATATGGGGAGTTCCTCACCCTATATAGGGCGAAGGGGAGGAGAGTCGCCCAGTCCCCGCCGGTCTCCAGGGCTAATTTAGTTAAGGTCTCCTTTAATGTTCTGTTCATCCCCTCTACCTGTCCTGAGCTTTGGGGCCTATGTGCACAATGTAATTTCCAATCTGCCCCAAGTACTAGTGCCACTCCCCGTGTTACTCTAGAGATGAATCCTGGGCCATTGTCTGATTCAATCTTAACAAGAAAACCATACCTCGGTAAGATGTCTTCCAGCAGTTTCTTGGTCATGGTCTGTGCTGTCTCATGTTTGGTGGGAAAAGCCTCTGTCCATCCTGGTGGACAGTTTGCGGTTGTGGAATCCTCTGCTCTGCAGATCTGGGTTTTTTTAGCTGAGGCCCGGTATCCTAGAGCCGCTATTGTTTGAAGCAAGTCCCTGGTGCTTTGCAGGCATGTGTCCTGGTCCTCCGCCACCAACAGAATATCAAATGAGCATGCTCGGAACAGAACTCACCCAAGTCTTCATGTAAGGCCTCATCGAAGATGGTCAGTGAATTTTTGAATCCTTGTGGTAGTCGAGTCCAGGTGAGCTGGTCATTGATGCCTTTCTCGGGGTCCGTCCATTCAAAGGCAAAGAGGTCTTGTCTCTTGGGTGCTAAAGGCAGGCTGAAAAAGGCATCTTTTAAATAGAGGAGGGTGTATGGGTTTGGGACCGTAGGGTGCATATCCTCTACTCGCCGGTTGACGAGTCCTGGACTGGCCTGTAATCGTTAGAGTGCGGTTTCCGAACCGGCAGTAAGGGAGTGTTCCATGCCGATTGGCAAGGCATCAATATGCCCGAGTCCAGTAGTTGCCGTATGTGGGGTGTGATTCCCTTTCATGCTACAAGAGGCATGGGGTATTGGCGGACCCTGACAGGGTCTGCCCCCGGCCTTAGTTCTATGTATATGGCGGGTCAGTGCCAGGCCAGCCCAATTTCCCCAGTTTCTGCCCACGCTTGGGGAAATTCCCACAGCCAATGGTCAATGTCAGTCATTGGGGCTGAGGGCATTTGGTGGAGATGATATTCGTCTTCTAAACTCAGGACAAGCACCTGAATAGGGTGCCCCTCCTTGTTTAGGATTTTTACCCCTTTGGGGTGGAAGCGAATTTGTGCCCCCATCTTGGTGAGCAAATCCTGACCTAACAATGGGTAGGGACACTCAGCGATGACCATGAAGGAGTGGGATACCTGGCCCATGCTGAGATTCCCAGTTCTTCGGGTAGTCCATGAGTACTGTTTGGTGCCCGTGGCCCCTTGCACCCATGAAGTCTTGTTTGCCAATTTCCCTTGGGGTTGTAATAAAACCGAATGTTGTGCCCCAGTGTCCACTAGGAATTCAACAGGTTGCCCCTCCACTCTGAGAGTTACCCTGGGCTCAGGGAGGGGTGCCGAACCCCAACTGACTCCCCTAGTCGTCCAGGTCCTCCATCTCCAAGATCCTGGCAGGGGCCTTAGGTCTTTTGTTAAGGTAGTCTTTCACCACCCAGTGGCCCTCTTCTTTGCAATAAGCACATTGGTTTTTGTTCAGCTTAGGGCGCTCCTTCCAGGGACCAGGGCCATCCTCCTTACCTGTGCCTGAAGCCAGCTTCTTGAGGTGCCTCCGTCTTTCCTGTGGGTCGTCCATGGTTGTGGCCAGCAGGATTTTGGCTAGGTTTCAGGTCTGCCGGTCACTTAGTTTGGTTTGTTGCTCTTCCGGACTTTCTTTATTATTATAGACTCTTTCTGCTACTATAAGTCTTGCAAGTCTTCTCTCCTAGTATTCTCTCTAAGAAGGCTGCTGGACTCTCGTCCTTACCCTGTCTTACATAACCATACCTCGGCCAGATTGGTCGGCTTGCACGCGGCAGCCTGGAGACCTGCCATTAGAGTCTGGTGGTGGACCCGGAGTCTCTCCTTACCTTCAGCCAAGTTGTGCGCTTTGGGGAGTAAAAATGGTTTTAGCCAAGGAGGGGAATTCTCGCTCATGTCCTGCCAGACCAGGATGTTGGGCACCTGGTCAGGGTGGCCGTCCGGTTTGTCCCTGAAGATCACGGCCTTAACCTGTAAGATAGTAGGTAGGTGGAAAGTTCCTTCTCGGGGCCATCCCACGCTAAAGGTTGGCCATTCTGACATGCAGTAAGTTTGAAATTTCCTTCTCCTTATGTAAACAGTTATGACAGTTAACAAAGACACAGTAATACAGACAAATGCACAAACAGTTAACAAGGACATAGTAACACAAATGCACAGTTAACAAGGACACAGTAACACAGACAAACATTCCCGAGCGGCTGCAGAGACAAAACAGAAAGTAATCCGAAGGGCTGGCAGCCGGCCCTCCTTACAGATGAGGACCCCCATCCTCCTTACAGATGAGGACTTCTGTCCTCCAGGCAGGGGCAAAGGACGTCTCCTCAAGACCCCCCGGTCGATGGCCCGCCAGCGCATCCGCCTAAGCCAATGCCGACCCAATACAGATTGGAACAGTTTAAAGCTCTCAGAGAATATGTGCACAAAAGGTGGAAAAAGTTGAGTGCACTCACCATGCGTGGGACCCTCCAGATAGGGTCCTGGAGGTCTCTCGGATCCCGGACGAGCCCCCAAATGTTGTGCCCAAGATTGCGAATCCGAGAAACCACCAAGGAGCCAACACTGATGCAAGCGCACGAGGGTTTATTAGCAAGCTCGAGCTTGGGTCCAAGTATACCTGACACAGTGGAGCAGGGACTTGGATCCTGAGGGGGGTTCCAGCTGGGTTTTTAGGGGCTGGTCTAGGGGACCTCCAGAAGGGGTGGAGGAATTTCTCAAGTTCTGTTTACATTTTGATATGGGGCTTTCAAGGGCATTGAGCTCTGTTCTCATTCTAATGTGGGACTTTCTACCACGAGTGTGGGCTCTGTTGTCTTTCTGATATGGGATTCCCTGCGAGGACATTGAGGACATTCTGCAGTTTTTCCTATAAAGTTCAGCTCTTATTCACAGGGGTCTAAGATGGCTGTACTTGTGCTAATGCTAAACTTGAGGTGAAATGGCCTAGATTTTTCTTGGCCTCCACACAGGGAGCCGGACGTGGGACTCGATCCCGGGTCTCCAGGATCACACCCTGGGCTGAAGGTGGCGCTAAACCGCTGAGCCACCTGGGCTGCCCCCCAAAGGTGCTCTTGATGGGGGAACACAGGGCTAGCTGAGGACAAAGCACAAGCCCAGGGCAGCACATTGACAAGTCCTTCAAACAGGCAGAGGGACATTCCTCTATGGACTCAACTGCCTCGATGTTTATACTTTGCTAAGGGTAAAAAGCAACTTAGTCCCACCCCCAGGCGCCTGTAAGTCTACTTTAACATACAAAAATTCCTTTAGAAATTTCCTTTGTCTCTATCCACCACCCCTCACCAAGATATGTGTTGGCAATCATCCCCCAAGAATATGGCCCACCGATATATATCTGAAGGGTTTCATGACTAAGGTTTTATTAGAAGGTAATTGTGCCCAAGATTGCGAATCTGAGAAACCACCAAGGAGCTGACACTGATGCAAGTGCATGAAGGTTTATTAGCAAGCTCGAGTTTGGGTCCAAGTATACTCCATACAGCAGAGTAGGGGCTTGGACCCCAAGACTAAGAAGCACAGCAGTGTTATAGGGGCCAGTGGCCAATGAGATTGTAACATACGCAGAAAGTTGCACAGTCATGTTGGTCCACACGCAGGCGGCCAATTGAATCACGATTCACCCTATAGTGACCATTTGAACTAGCCTATTATTCTGGTTAGAATTGGCGCTCAGGTTTGGCGGGCAAAAGAGTGTTTTTCATTCCTTGGCTGGTTAAAGGTCAGAGGTCCCGCATTCCTAAGTATGCTGGTTTCTGATAAGGGTGTGCTTAAGAGCTAAACTAGGGTGAGGGAGTGCCTTAAACAATAGGCAGGTCGTGTGGGGGGTTTTACATGAGATGGCGGGTGTAGCACAGAATGGAGTTAGTCCTGCTCTGCTTGTCCAGGGGTAGGGAATTTTTGTTACATTTCCTGGGTCCCACAGTAATAAGTGACCTTTTCCTGACAATTGCTAGCCTCCAGGTCCTGGAAACCTTGCTTCTAAAATTCCTCAGAGACTAAACTATCCCCAAACCCCTCCCAACTCCCAGTATATCATCAGCCACTCCTCACAAGCCGAAGCAGCAGCTCTACCTGCCCACAGGTCTTGTCTCCGTGGCTTTTTTTTTTTTTTTTTAAAGATTTATTTATTTATTCAGTCAGAGCGAGAGAGAGGCAGAGACACAGGCAGAGGGAGAAGCAGGCTCCATGCAGGGAGCCCGATGCGGGACTCGATCCTGGGTCTCCAGGATCACACCCCCAGCTGCAGGCGGCGCTAAACCGCTGCGCCACCAGGGCTGCCCTTGTCTCCGTGGCTTTAATAAAATCCCCATTTTATACCACAGACATCTCAAGAATTCTTTCTTGGTCGTCAGCTCCGGGCCTCACCTACATTCCAAAACTTCATCAATCTAAACAAAATCCCTATCTTAAAGATACATCTCCACCCTAACGATCATTGCACCATTATTTACAGTAGGCAATTTATGGAAACAACCTGGGGCTATGGAAGTTAGAATGGACACAATCTTACCCACCTACCCACCCACCCAAAAGATTATTCAACTATAAAAAAGGAAATCTTGAGGATCCCAGGGTGGCTCAGCGGTTTAGCGCCGCCTTCCGCCCAGGGTGTGATCCTGGAGACCCGTGGAGTCCCACGTCGGGAGCCTGCTTCTCCCTCTACTTGTGTCTCTGCCTCTGTCTCTCACGAATAAATAAAATCTTAAAAAAAAAAAAAAAAAAAAAAAGGAAATCTTGCCTTTTAGGATAACATAGACTTTGAGGGCATACCCTAAGTGAAGGAAGAGAAAGATAAATGCTGTATTTATATGTGGAATCTAAAAAAGGTGACTTCATAAAAATAGTGTGGCGATTGCCAGTGTATGTAGGGGAGATGTTGGTTATAGGGTATAAACTTCCAGCTGTAAGATGAATACATTGTGGGGGATCTAATTAATATTCAGCATGGTGACTGTAAGTAACAAGAGAGTAGATCTTTTTTTTTTTTTTTAACTTTTTTAAATTTATGATAGTCACCGAGAGAGAAAGAGGCAGAGACACAGGCAGAGTTGGAGAAGCAGGCTCCATGCACCGGGAGCCCGACGTGGGATTCGATCCCGGGTCTCCAGGATCGCGCCCTGGGCCAAAGGCAGGCGCCAAACCGCTGCGCCACCAGGGATCCCCAGAGAGTAGATCTTAAATGTCATCGCCACACACGAAGCTATGGCAATTATGTGCGAGAACGGAGATGTGAACTAACCTTACTGTAATTATTTCATAATATGCGCTCCACATCATCACACTGTACATCTTAAACTTGCATACCTTATGTTAATCATCTCTTAATCACACCGGGGAAGATAATAAAGTGCCCTGCACAACTTAACTTCAGAGCCATCCTGGGAGGATTGTGACCTGAACACAGGAAGGAGCTGGTTTCCCGGAGCGCACGCCTGCAGGAAGGAGGGAGTGTCCGCCCTTGCTGCGGCCTCTCCAACCCAGATCTGCACCCAGGGAGGCGACAAAAATCTAGGCTTGCAGAGTTGATCACCGTCCCGCACGGACCGACCCGAGGTCACCCCGGGCACGGGGAGCCACGCAGCGCTCCGGCCCGGAGGGGCCGAAAACAGCGCCCCGGCTCCGACCCCGGCCGAGCAGGCGTCACCGGAGGGTTTAAAACCGCTGCGGGGGGATCCCGGGGTGGCTCAGGGCGCGATCCTGGAGTCCCGGGATCGAGTCCCACGTCGGGCTCCCGGCCTGGAGCCTGCTTCTCCCTCCTCCTGTGTCTCTGCCTATCAAGAATGAATGAACTTAAAAGTCTCAAAAACAAAAAACAAACGGCTGCGGGCACCACCCGGACCCTCCGACCGCAGTCGGACAGCGCGGGGGACGAGAACGCCGGAAGGGAGGCCGCCTCCTGCTCGGCGGGCTTCACCTCTCCCCGGGCCCGGCCAGGAGCCCCCTGAGGACCCGCGCCCTCGGCGCCCGCGGCGCCACCTTTGCCAGCGCCCAGGCGAGCCGGGAGACGCGCCTCCCTCCCGCGCGCGCGCAACTGATTCCCGCGAGATCGCCCCTCAGCCCGCCCACGAGGGGCTGGGATCGAGACCCGACCCCTCTCCGGCGAGCTCCCCGCCCCCACACGAAGGCGCAATCTGAAACGGCTTCTTCCACCATTCAATCATTTCCGCCAGCCACTCATCACCGAGTTCGTCCTTTCCCGGGCATCCGACCTCCACCCAAACCCCCGCTCATCGCCTCTTGAGGGCCTTACGTCCTTCCGGGCTGCGCACGCGCACCGCGGCGGGCGGGAGGCGGGAGGCGGGGCTGGGCGGGGGCGCAGGCGCAGACGCACCACCTCTGGTGGCCCGGGTGGGGGGCGCTATTCGCTGAACACGTGGGTTGGGCTGTCGCGCGCGCAGGTGGAGCTAAGTCGATCATCAGTTTTGGTGGTGTCCATCGTGGGCAGCGGACTAATAAAGGCCATGGCACCGGCGGAAATCCTGAACGGGAAGGTGGTCTCCGCGTAAGCACCTGTCGTTGTTAGGGCTTGTTGGGCTGCAGGCGGGGGCTCTGAGCAGAGTGTGCAGGGCCCCCACGTTCCCGTGTTTTTGCTGGAGGGCTTCATGGAGCGCAAGAGTGAGGCTGGCCGCGTGGGGAGGGAGGACGTAGTATTGAACATGTCACACCCAAAGATCGGTTCCCTGCAAAGAATGGGGCCTTGGGCACTGTCCGAGTTTCTAGAAGGGCTGCCTGGTGCCTAGGCCCGTCGGCTCTTGTGTTTTGGACCAGTTCTCTTAACCGGCGCGACTGTGCTCCCCCCAAATGCCGCTGCTGACGGCTTCCTGCCAGAAGAGTTTGGTTGGGACTGTGCAGTGCCGTAGTCAGAACTTATTAATGCAAATTACCTCTTTGCCCTATAATTCAGAGGTGAGGAGTCCGAGATTAATGAGATGACAAAACTTGATAAGGTCATAAGGCTGATTAGTGAGAGAGATACACCTTCCAGACATCGCTTTTTTACCTACGCCTAAGTCATTTGCTAAGTGGAACCCAATAAACTTTTCCTTTTCTTTCAATTTCGGGCTCTTCTAATAACCTTGTCTCCGTCCAGGTCCTAGAGTTGCGGTTTTTCCCTGTTGCATCTGACCTCGGCCTGCTCTACCTCTAACAGGAAATCTAAATGCTTAACTAGTGGGTATGATTGCCAAGCTTACTCCCAGGAAGTACACCCTGTTGCTTCTTGTCTGGGTGGTGACTAGTGGAGAAATAGTAGAGTAGAAGAGGGGCGGATATATCTTGGAGGTGGATCTTGAGACCTTCAACCTCACCAGTTTTTAGTAATTGCTATAGTTGGCAATCATAATTGCCCTGTGGATTTGCCAGCTCTGTGAGTAAAGGTTTTTGAGTGTTAGGGAGTCCTTGGTGGTGAAACCCACCCTCGGGCAAAATGATTTTCCTGGTAGAGAAGGTGGACAAAGAAGGTGAGATGTACAGTAAATGGTAGTGGTGAGTTTTTCATATTGGTAAAGAGGAACTCCAGACATTTAGACTAGAGATCACAACACTTCTGACTGCTTTTCAACTTGTGCTGTGCTAAACTGCATTGTTTCTGACTGACTTTGCTTTTTGTTTGCTTATGGTCAAACCTACTCTCCTTACCAGTGGCTTTTTCTGATAAAGTCTCCTTTTAAGAAGACTGGTAGAAGAGAATTTAGGCTTGCTTCCTGGCAGGCCACTGAGAATAGGTGCTCAATGGATGGTTTTTGTTGAGTGGAGAGCAAGTTAAATATGTTTGTTTGCTCCATACAAGGCAAATACATGCATTGTCTTGTTTATGTCTGTATCCAAAACACCTAGAACCCTTCTTTCACTCTTTAGTAGTTATGTGGCTTTAAGCAAATTAGTTAACCTATCTACACCAAAACTTGCTCAGGTGTAAAATAAAATAATATTTAGGCATTGAGTTGTTAGGAGAATTGAATTAATTTTTAGCCGAAGAGCATTTAGAATTGTTCTGGCACATATTAAGTGCTCAATACATGTTATCTGTGTCAACGATTAGAAATTAGTTAATGTGGGATGCTTGGGTGGCTGAGCAGTTGAGCGTCATTAGTTAACATATACATGGATGATTCATTATCTTTTTTTTTTTAAGATTTTATTTACTTATTCATGAGAGACACACAGAGAGAGAGGCAGAAACACAGGCAGAGGGAGAAGCAGGCTCCTCGAGGGGAGCCTGATGCAGAGACTATCCCAGGATCCCAGGATCACGCCCTGAGCTGGAGGCAGCCGCTCAACTGCTCAGCTACCCAGGCGTCCCAAATTCGTTATCTTTTTAACAGAGATAGCTGCCTGGAGATCTGTTTCAATGGTTCTCAACTCACATTAATGTCACTTAGGGAGCTTTTTGTTTTTATTTCTTTTTATTTAAATATGAATGCATAAAATGAGTGTGCCTATCACAATTATACAACTCAATGAATTTTTTGCAACTGAACTTACCTGAGTAACTAGCATCCAGATCAAGAAGTGGCATTGGTACCCCAGAAACCCTTCTTCCTATACCCTGCTATACCCTCCAGTCATCACCCCTCACAAAGGTAATCATCATTATCCTGACTTCTAACACTGTAGATTAATAATGCCTGTCTTTGAACTTTATATAAATGGCATTGTACAGTATAAAGACTTTTGTGTCTGGCTTCTTTCAATTAACATTGTGTTGCTGAGATTATTTCATATTGCATGTAGTTGTAGTTCATTTACTCTCATTGCTGTATTCTACTATAAGAATTTGCCACTATTCGCTCATCTATAGACATTTAGTTTCTAGTTTTTGGTGATATGAGTTATAACTAATATGAGCATTTTTTAAAAAAGATTTTCTTTATATGAGAGAGAGCATGATCAGGGCAGAGGGAGAAGGAGAAGCAGACTCCTTGGCTGAGCCAGGAGCCTGTCATGGGGCCCAATCCCAGGACCCCAAGATCACAACCTGGGCTGAAGTCAGGTGCTTAACCGACTAAGCCACCCAGGAGTTCCATGAGCATTCTTTTACATGTCTTTTGTGGAACATACACACATTTCTGTTGGTTACACATCTAAAAGTAGAATTGTAGAGTAGTAGGATAAACATGTATGATCAGTTTTAGTAGAAATTGCCAGTTTTTTCCAAGATAGTTTTGCCGATTTAGTCTCATAGGGTACTTGTGAAACATATCAGTGTTGGGTGCCCACATCAGACTGATTTAACCGGAATTGCTAGCAATAAGCCACTGGATTCAAATATTCTCTAGATCTTTTAAAAGCTCATTTCTGTGATTCTAATGTATCTTGAAAGTTGAGAACCACTTATTTAAAGCCTTAGATATAAATCTAGTTCTCATCATTGAAGTATGACAGTGATTTGGTTATAAAGATTCAAAGCATTTTCTGGAAAAGACTGTTCCAGGTACTGGAAGGGTCCCTCTACCCAGCCTGCTCAGAGTTGACTTGGCTTACTTTTTACATTGCCCTGTGGTAAAGCAATCAGTTCCTACTAACACAATCTGAAAAGGACCCATTAAGTCTGAGGTCTCTTTGTACTAACAGAAGATCTTTCATGTGTTGATAAAATGGCTCAGAGACTGCCATACCTTGGCACCTTGACTGTCATGGAGAGCATAACTCTAGGAGCTGGTACTAGTCACAGTTCCTCAGAGAGATGGAGTTTTTGGAAGGGGGGACAGCCTTCCTAGCTCATGGGGTCACGCAGTCCCCCAGCAACTCTGCTGAGGTTGCAACAGGCTTCCGACTCTTGGGTTATATGGCTCTGGGGGAATCTGAACAAGAAGGTAGTTCTTACAGCTTAAGTAGGTTGGACTCTGATTGCAGGCTCTGGGCAGGGTGTCCCCACCTGTCCTCTTTTACTAGGTCAAGGACACTCTTGAGAGGAAAGGTAAGTGAACTTCTTACATGGCAACTAGGGATCCTGTAGTCTCTTGTTTTCCCAGTTTGCAGGTCAGCTTTCTTGGTTGCCAGCAACTGTTGGTTCTCTCTAAGGATAAAATGGCAAGCCTTCAAGAGCCCTGAGCAGTCTCTTCCCTAGAGTAGTGTTTGAACTGTAAAATCTCTTACTTGGAGGGATAGGTCATGAGTTCCATGGTCAGAATTTCTCCAACACCCAGTCCACTCAATCCAGCCATTCTGTAGCTGACAGTGGTGTGATTTGGCCAAAGGTCAGTGGGCTGCTTAATGGCAGAGATTCACCTGGGACCAAGTCTTCACCCAGTGCATCGTGTTCTCTGCTCTATCAGGCACTTAATGCTTTGCTGAAAGGAATTTCATAAACTCATCCTTTATTTTACAGCAGCCTTCCTTTCACTGCCATGCTTCCCACTCTGCTGAGAAAGACCATCCTTGACTTTGGTCTACTTTTATTATTCTTCCTTTATATCTTCCTCAGAACCAGGACTAGACAAAGTTCATCATTACAGATTCCATCTCTGCCTCTTCTACCCTGTGGGAAATATACTTGCCAAATTATCTCCCTTTAGAAGGAACACCCATTTTTCCCTTAAGGGGAGTTCTAAGACTGCAGCCTGAGTTTGACAATTGGGAGAGACCTGAGGGTTAGAGGCAAGTTTGTGTCATTTTGGGGTATTTATTCACTTTTTCAGCAAATTTCTATGTGACTCCTGTATGCAAAGACTCTTCAGAGCCTATAGACTATGACATTGAGCAGAATAGCCCAAATCTCTGTTTCTGGAATTTGTATCCTGATGGATATGGAGAGACAATAAAATCGGCACAAAAATGTGAGAAGTGTCCAAGGGAAAACCAGAGCAAGGAAGAGGAACAGATTTCTGAAGTGTGGGGGGATTGTAATTTTAAATATGGGAATTAAGCTCATAGTTAATGTAAAGGTGACTTTGGGGCAAATATTTGAAGGCGGTGGTGTCCTGGGCCTACCAATGTTATGGGGAAGGGAATTCCTGACTAAAAACACAGCCTGTACCATGGACTTTTGACTTCACTGGTTATTAAATGACTGCCTTGGAGTCAATAGTGATGGCCCCAGAGAAGCGGACTGAGCAGAGAGCTGAATGGAGTACAGTGTCATTGGTGGTGAGAGCCCCTCCGGCTTAAAGGAGGTGTCCTTTAAGAGATTATTCAGAGCAGTGGAAATTAGCTGGAAGAACTACCCTGATTTGATTTTTAAGCTAGCAGTTACATTTCTTATCGATGTGTTTTTTTCAAAGTGGGGTCTACTGAATGTTGTGTGATTTGTTTGCCCTTCCCTTCTCTTTGTTTGCTATACTGGAGCCCACTCCCTCCATTGGTGGCATTTTTCTATGTCAAGTCTTCTTTCTAGAAAGACTAGTCACGAAGAGACAGGGGGCCTGCTGCTTGTCAGGCCACTGAAAGAAGGTACTCTTAGGTTTTGTAGATTGAGCAGAGCAAGTTGGGTAATAAGTCTGTAAGCTCCCTGTGGGTGGTATCCCCAGAGCTAGATAGAGCACTGCTCCTTCTGGGGGGCAGGGTCCCTGGGTAACTTGGTTTACTGCTTTGTGCCTTAGTTTCCTCATCTGTATGTTGGGGTAGTAATGGCACCTAATTCATAAGGTTGTTGAAATTAAATGAATCGTTCCCGATACAGCATTTATTTATTTATTTTCCAATAAAGCATTTAGAGCAGTCTCTGGCACATAGTAAGTTTTAATGAATTGGTGCTTAGGAAGTACCTGTTGAATAAACAAGTCATGTTTTTATTTTTGGCAGCTGGCTTATAACCTTGAACCTTCAAATTAGAATTTGTCCTACGGATCAAAGATAAAAATGGAACCATGGCTACACATTAAGCCCCAGAGCCAGAAGAACTATTTCTGTAAACAGAATTTGCTCACCACAGGGAAGAGCTACTAAATGTTGATAAGGTTTTTATTTTGTCCTGTAGATCCTTTTGTGCCTAAAAAAAATTGCCTATAATGAGATCCTAAGTGCAGACCTTTCAGAAGTTATCTGGAACCTTGAATGCCTAAGCTCGCTTGACTCAGAGCCTTTCAGGAAAGCAGGTGGGACCTTCTGCAAGGTTGTAAATAGTCCACCCAGCTGAGCTATGGAGTATAGTTATCCCTGGCAGAGCCTGGAGCTAACTCCTGTGGCCATGGCACCAGCAAAAATCCTGAGGATGTGGTCCAAGAATAAGTGTCTGTCCTCATCTGTCAGGAAAGTTGGCATCAGGCAGCTTGATGTTTGGACAGTGGGGCATTGAATAGGGGGGTGTGGTCCCCTATGTTTCTCCATTTGCATAAAGAATCTTATGGAAAAAGGATTATCAGGCTGGGCTAACATGGAGGAGGCTCCCTGGAGCAGAGAGAAAAGGCTCCCCTCCTTCCATTGACCCTGGTAGGGGCTGGGCAGGGTAGAAATGCAGGCCTTATGTGACCAGGGCATTTATCCAGCCTCACTTTCCTCTTCTATACTGTGGGGGTGACGATAGCCATGCTTTATATCCTGAGGTTGTGGAAAGGATTAAAAGGGTGTGTAATGCAAGGCTCTTGGAACAAGGCTGTGTGCTACTGTAGTTATGACTATATTCTCTGACATCTTATCCCTAGTACAGAAAGCCCCCATGCACCCCTGCACCATGCAATTTGCTCCCCTTGACACTTTCTCATAAAGCATCTCCTGGTTGACCAAGAGTTACAAGGCTGATGCCAGGGACTCCACAGCGTATTCTCTTTCCCTACCAAGGGCTTGTCACGTGCTTGCTAAAAGAATTGCAAGGGGCACCTGGGTGGCTCAGTGGTTGAGCATCTGCCTTTGGCTCAGGGCATGATCCTGGGGTCCTGGGATCAAGTCCCACATTGGGACCCGTGCGGGGAGCCTGCTTCTCCTTCTGCCTATGTCTCTGCCTCTCTCTGTGTCTGTGTGAATAAATAAATAATAAAATATTTTTAAAAATAAATAAAAGGAATTGCAAGCTTGTATCTACTGGATTTGGCTCTTCCTGTTAGGAGATAAATGGGCTAATTCTAATTCGTCTGTTTGGAAGAGTTCCAAACTGCTTCTCTTCAGAAAGTTGTTTTCAAGGTTGAAGACAAGTTAAACCTTCTTGCTTTGTTAGCTAAGCTTTTCTTTTCTCCCTTAACAAAAAGTTCTTTCCCTGGAGCCCGGGCAGGAGAGGTGCAGCTTTGAGTTGCTGGTGCTTGAGGAGGACCAGGAAATATGGAGTATTTCTGTAAAAGGTTTTGCCAGAGCCTGTAAGAAATTTATCTTCACTGACTGAACATGATAAACGGTCTTTCATTTTGGTACCCAAGTACTAGTCCCTGTTTATTTAGTAAGCACCCTTTTAGACCTAAGTAAGCCCTTTTTACCCAAGATTTTCCTTTAGCCTTCTCTAAAAGCAGAAGGCTCAGGTCATTGAGAGGCTTTTCCAGATAAGAGCTCTTAGCCGGCTCTTTCCCTCCTACTGGAGTATCCCCGTCTTCCACCTTCTTTCCACATTCCCCTTGGATGATGATCCAGAGGTCTCCTTGGGACATGGGGCCTTAATTATCTCTGATGGCCGGATCTGTGGTTAATAGACTAATTCTGGGTGTAAGGCTCTCATAGATCCTCAGACTTGGGGCCATCCCATAATGTCCTATGACTCTTGATACCAACTAATGCTTACAAAATGGTGGCCTCGAGGCCAAATACAGTTATATGTTTTGTTGGGCTTACAGAGTTATTTTTAAAAATTGGATTAATTCCCAACACATTTATTTGCGTACTTATACCCCCAAATCTGGATGCCTGACTTTTTGAACGGAAATGGAAAGTTTAGCAATGCTATGCTCTCTATTCTTCATGTCACCAATTTCTTGGATCAAAGTAGAGGCTGTCCCTTCACCCATGTGAGGGGGGAGGGAGGTGGGACCGCATTGTTGAGTAATCCTACCGCACCTGAATTTGTTCACTTGGACTCTGACAGTCCTTTTCACTTTGTGACCTTTCTCTAATGCGTTTTTTATCCACTTTTAAATTCCTTCCTTTTATGAAGACTTCCTTGACCAGTTCAACCCAGTTTCCCATCTCCATTTGTTCCTTTTAGATCAGTGGTTCTCAAATGGGGCCAGTTTATCCCTTTTCTCCACCCCAGGGCACATTGGGCCAGGGCACATTTGGATGTGTCTGGAAATATTTTTGGTTGTCATATGGGGAGTGGCTATGTGCTTGTGGCATCAGGAAGATGCTTCTACTAAGCATCCTCCAATGCACAGAAGAGCCCCTGCACAACAAAGAATATCTGGCCCAAATGTTTATAGTGCTGAGATTGGTAAACCCTGATCTAGAAACTTAAGGTAAGTGGTGGTTTTATCATTGTGTCTATGGATGACCTGTACACTCTCTGGGAATTAGAAGATTCATTAAAATCTTATACCATTTAGCCATTTTCATGTCATGAATATCAGGCAATTTACCTTCCCTTAGTTCTTTGAGAGAGTTTGAGAGCATTGGATGAAGAATTTTACATTATGAACTTTTTATTGGAGCATAAAAGAGATTCATATTGAGCTTTCAAATATATATTTGAGATACCTGTCAAATTTAGTGTGTATTTGGATTAATTATAATAATTCTTATTTTAAATATTTTATTCTTCACCATAATGAAGCAAAGTACTGATATTAGTTGACTGTTCTGTATACTGATATAATGTAGTTGTTACTATTATGTCATGTATCCCTGAAGACAATCAGTTTTTGAAAGAAGGCAATTGGGGATCCCTGGGTGGCTCAGCAGTTTAGCGCCTGCCTTTGGCCCAGGGCGCAATCCTGGGGTCCCGGGATCGAGTCCCCTGTCGGGCTCCGGGCATGGTGCCTGCTACTCCCTCCTCCTGTGTCTCTGCCTCTCTCTCTTTCTCTCTGTCTATCATGAATAAATAAATAAATCTTAAAAAAAAAAAAAAGTAGGCAATTTAGTCTTTTAATTTGACTTAACTAGGAATTTGAAATATATGTATTTCTTGGAACGCTAGGTGGCCTCACAATCACAAGTGTTTTTACAAGGAACCACATGGCCTTTTTTTTTTTTTATTTGAAATATTTTTAAGCAGTATAAAAGTTGTTATGGACAAATGAAACAAAGAACAACATGAAAATAAAGCAAATAAAACATTTATGTTATACACACACTGTTAAAATCTTCCAACAATAATATACTCTTTGCAAGGAGAAACAAATTTGTGTCCTTTAAAAAAGCCCTACATACTGAAAATGAATGCCCTGCCTTTTTCTCTGATCAGTTCCTAACGGCATATTCTGTGTACCTTTGAGAATCATTTGAGAATTACTCTAAGCTTGTGCTCCAATTCAGGGTTTTGTTAACTGAGACAGGGTTTTGTTCATTTAGGTGGTTAAATACCCTTTACTGCCTCCTTTTTCTGCCTATAGCTTCTGTTGAATTGTTCCTGTTGGGTTAAATTTTAGCAGTGCTTTTTTTTCTCAGTTGTAAAATGTCCAAAATTTGAAAATGAGCCATCATATTAAAGAATGAGTTGTAATTTGTAGTGGACTTTTTCAGGAATAATTTTACAAGATTTTGGGCAAAAGAGATCTGAGTGACTATTTTGGTTTATCAGGACTCTGGAGTTAATACAATTCTATGGGGATGTGGACCTTTGACTTTTATTGATTAGGCTCTTTTACAACTGTATGAGGCAAAATTTGACTTGGAGAAAACCAATAATAATGCACATGACTCTTGTCTGTAGAGATTCAAACACATTTTGACAAGTTGAAATATAAATGATTTCTACCTTGATTTTCTTCCTTAGGGGAAAAAAAAAGATAAACCCAAGCATTGCATTTTATTGGCCAATAGCAGTGCTTCTCCTTTTTTTTCTTTTTTAAGACTTTATTCATGAGAGACACAGAAAGAGGCAGAGACATAGGTAGAGGGAGAAGCAGGGACTCGAATCCCAGGATCCCGGGGATAACGACCTGAGCCAGAGGCAGGCGCTCAACCACCGGGCCACCCAGGCGCCAATAGCAGTGCTTTTTAGCCTTGCATTCTGTTAATATTTGGGCTAGATAATTGCTGTCCTGTGCATTGTAGGTTATTTGGTTGCGTCCCTGGCCTCTATCCACTAGGTGCCAGTAGCAACTTAGTTAAAACTGCATCTGTGTCTGTTTATCTAGTTGGCTATGATTATTTTACTAGTATCAGTCCCAACAGGACCAGAGACTTTAATGGTTTACTGCTACTTGCGTTACCACATTCACTGACTCTAGTACTGATTTCTCCTACATTGACATTGAGATATATCTTCCCTTAGGTTTGAGAAAATGTTGATGCAGGATGGTGAGACTCTGGCTTACGAAGATCTACTATTCAGGGATCTAGGGCATCTCTCCAAGTGCCTATTTCTGCCTCACTTTGCCCCAGAATCTTTACCAAGATAGTGTGACTCATGGGCCATGGCTAGAAATCAAGGCATCTGTAACTCAAGGAAGTTTCTATTGATTTTGTAGGTTTCAGTGTTTCAGAAATTATTCTAGCATTTTAACTTTCTTGAAATAAGGAACTATAAAAACTAAAGTTTCCTACCATTTAACTCATCATAGCTCTCTAACCCTAAAATAAAGGTGGATGAGGGAGGAAGTGTTAATTTTTGTCTCTATGTATGTCTTTTATAGTCTCTTAGCTTCAGGCATGCTTAACACTTGGCTTTTGTTATTTTAACTTTTCATTTCAGAGTTCTTCAGTTAGTTAGCCAAATTAGAAAACCAAGCAGAGAAAAAATTTTAAGGGACCATGGAGATGTAATTCAACTATCTTGATTTTGTTTTTCCTTGGCCAGAGCAGAAACTTTCTGCCTATTACTTTAGTGTTCTGAGCTGTCTAATTCTTGCTGATTGTGGTTTATGTGCATTTTTAAATGTCTCATTGCTATTCTGACCATGTCTCATAAAGAGGCCTAAATGTTAGCTTTTAAAACAAATCTTTCTGATTTCTGAGATCAGTGTAACTGATCTCAATCTATGATCTTTTTTTAGAAAATAAATTTGCATACTTAGATCCACTTAAATTATAGCATAGAAACCTGAACATTTTGGGGCACCTGGGTGGCTCAGTTGATTAAGC
This sequence comes from Canis lupus baileyi, assembly GCF_048164855.1. Lineage (NCBI taxonomy): Eukaryota > Metazoa > Chordata > Mammalia > Carnivora > Canidae > Canis > Canis lupus. Next base: position 40,305,924 of record NC_132846.1, read on the forward strand.
GTTTTCCTCTTGGTTTCGGCACAGGTCATGATCCCAGGGCCTTGGGATCTAGCCCCATGCATGGAGTCTGCTGGAAATTCTCCCTCTCCCTCCTCCCCTCCCCTGCTCATAGACACACACTGTCTCTCAAATGAATAATAAATCTTTTAAAAAATGAAAGAAAGAAAGAAAGAAAGAGAAAGAAAGAAAGAAAGAAAAAGAAAGAAAGAAAGAAAGAAAGAAAGAAAGAAAGAAAGAAAGAAAGAAAGAAAGAAAGAAAGAAAGAAAACATGGAACATTTTGTTCTTTACTCTTAACCTATTGACCTGAAATGCTTTCCACCTACACTGCCTTGTAGTACTGGGTTCTCATAGCTTGCTACTGGGTAGACTTACTATTTTTTACTTGTTCCTAGACTCCCTTCTTTGGATCTCATGTGGTCATTATTCTAGAACCCTTATAAGATTTGGTAAATAAATTCACAGTATCAGTATGAAATCTGCTCTATGCCTTAAAATATTTGTGGTTGTTAGTCTTTCCAACTCTATTTTACAACCCCCCAAACCTCAGAGTCATCTGTAGCCCTGGATTTTCTCTGTGCTTCATTATGATACATCTAGAATCCAATCACTTCTTGCCAGCATACCACAGATTCAAGTCCAAGCCACCATCACCTCTGGCCTGGATTTTTGCAATTTGAATAGCTTCTTGCTTGTGTCTGTGATTCTCACCTTTCCCCCATAGTCTGTTCCCAATTCAGCAGCCAGAAGTAATCCTTTAGAAGTGTTAAGTCCTGTCATGTCAGCAACCAGGAATAATCCTTTAGAAATGTTAAGTCCTATCCTGTCAGTCCTGTTTCAAGTCCTTTCTTGGCTTCCCATCACATACACAATAAAAGACAGGCTACCTTAGTGTACCTAATCTGGTTACTGCTTCTCTTGGACCTCTTTTACCCACTTAGGGCCTTTGCACTTGCTGTTTTTTCAGCTAATTGGCTCTCAGAAAGCCACAGAACTGCTCAGAGCCTGTTTCTACATCTTTGGGAAGAGGAAAGCCTCTCCTCCCTTGGTTACCTCATATGATTGAGAATCTCATAAAGGTTTCTCTCACTATTTGAAAGTACAGTGTTCTTATGAAACTGCTCACAAGCCAAAGTGGCACAAAGTGAAGAAGCAGTTACCGTTAATTCATATGGAAAATTTTTTGAGCATTTCCAGACCCAAAAAATAACCTCGCTAAGACTTTTCTGATACCTTAAGACACATTTCGCTAATAGATGCACAGAATAAATCGAGATAAAGCACAGATGCTCACAGACATAGTTCAGAGCTGTAGTGGGTTGATACTGAGATGCTGAGCTCCCTGGGAAGGAGGTGGGTAGTGTCTCTGTAAGGGCTTGCTGCAAAACAAACACTGAATGCTATTTTTGTTTTTTGCCTTTTTCCATAAAAGTGAAAATCCTCTGGATTCTTTTGGGTTAGTGGAAACAGGTACTAACATAGATCTTTCTGAAAAGCAAAGTGGAGAAACCTGAACTTTTAGAAAGCAGGGAATACCTGTATCAAGCTATTATTGCTGTTGGTTCTTATTATTGTCTTACACTGTGCCTAGAGATGCTCCCCCCTTCCCCCCACCCCACTGAATTTTGTTTAGGCCAGGACAGTTAAAGGAGAACCAGCAGGAACCTGTGTCTAGGAGTTTGTGTTAATATAATGGTTGGAGGGAAGGGAGGAGACAGGAAAGATTTAAGTAGCCCAGCACTACATCCAGTCATGCAGGGAAAGCAGGCAAGGTTAGAACTGCTGGGGCATTTCAGTGGTAGGCCAGTGAAAACATGACGGCTCCAGTATTTCTTATTCTCTTGTGTCAAAACAGAGCTATGGGCTCTGTTCAGGTCAAATTTCAGTGAAAGAAAATCCAAGTCTATTCATTCTTTTGAATTTATTATTGTATAAGATAATTGATGCAATCAATTTTTAAATTAAGATGTTGTTTCATGTGGGGTTATACTTTTGATCCTGTGTTAAATTCTTTTGTAAGAAAAATTCTTTCGTGAATTAGAATATAATTTATAAGTTCATATTGACTTTGGAGTGGGATTCATTGATTATCATTCAGCCTTATGTGGCTATCCTGTGATCATCTTACCTGGGAAAGTTGAACAGGTGTGAGCTCTAGTTCTTTCCTGCAGAATTTTTTCACATAGCATCTGGAGAGGAAATGTTGAAAAAGATGAGGATTTGTAGCTTTCCAGAAGCATTGGTTCAGGTTTTCATTTGTTCACTGTATAATTTTGAATGTTGTCAAGTAAAATGTTTTAAACAAACTGTCCCCATACCTCATGGCATGACAGTCAGTGTCATTAGGAGTTAGAAAAGATCCACGTCTACTTGAGTCTTGGGAAATGGGGGAGAAATTTGTAGTACATATTATACCAGTTAATGTCTATTCAGTGAAGGTATTTTGAATTTATTTAATTTTTATTTTTAAAGATTTTGTTTACTTATTCATGAGAGAAAGAGAGAGGCAGAGACCTAGGCAGAGGGAGAAGCAGGCTCCCTGTGGGAAGCCTGATGCAGGACTCGATCCCAGGACCCCAGAATCACGCCCTGAGCCAAAGGCAGCCACTCAACCATGAGCCACCCAGGCGTCCTGGTGTTTTGAATTTAAAAGACAAATACATGTAATCATCCACAAGGCTTATTTCTGCCTGAAACTTTCAATGTTAATTCCAACCTTTCTTTTTCCTCTAGGCAAATAAGGGAGAGACTGAAGAATGAAGTCACTCAGATGAAGGAACAAGTTCCTGGTTTTATACCAGGCCTGGCAATTTTACAGGTATTATGATCACATATTTCCACTAATAGCTTCCTTTCCAAACCTCCCAGTAGCACTTACAACAGTAAGCGCTTCATCTCCCCTTTCTTGTTTTCTTTTGTTTTGTTTTGCTTTATTTTTTGTGAAGCCTCCTCATACCTTTTCAGGGTATGAGGCCACCTGTCTTCAGGCCACCTGTCTTCAGCTCAACTTGGAAATGTTTGTGTATCCTGTCCCTCTGCTATTCTCTGTGGGGCGCCTTTTCCCTAGTCCAGTGTTTCTTTGACCTTTGGTCTTAGGACCGCTTTACACTTGTCAGAATTTAAGACCTTAAAGAGCTTTTGTTTATATGGATTTACCCATTGATATTTACTGCATTAGAAATTAAATTAAGGGGATCCCCGGGTGGCTCAGCGGTTTAGCACCTGCCTTCGGCCCAGAGCATGACCCTGGAGACCTGGGATCGAGTCCCGCACCTGGCTCCCTGCATGGAGCCTGCTTCTCCCTCTGCCTGTCTCTCTCTCTCTCTCTCTCTGTCTGTCTCTCATGAATAAATAAATAAAATCTTTAAGAAAAAAAAAGAAATTAAAATAATTTTTAAAATTGTATGCATTTAATAAAGAATGCCAATAGTAAGTTTATTCTGTTAGCACAAGTAACATTCTTATGAAAAAATAACTTTTAAGAAACAAAATATAGTAAGGAGAAACATTATTTTACATTTTTGCAATAACGCTTTACTATTTTGCAAAAACTATTTACTATCTGGCTTAATAGAAGACAGCTGGATTCCCGTCTGCTCTTGCCTTCAGCCTTTTGCGACATGCTGGCTTGAGTGAAATAGATGAAGAAAATCTGGTCTCCTATAAATGTATAGTTGTAAAAGGGAAGAGTTTTTTCAGTCTTCTTCCCAGATAATTGTGGATGTTTTTCTTTGTTACTACAACAAGACTCTATAAAGTTTTACAGCTTAGTTGCAGTGTGAGATCTGAAACTGTATCAGTGAACTTTCATACTTGGTTACATGAAAATGCATTGTAATATGTTGCAGTTTGAATGGATATTTACCCATGCAGGATTTGTTTTGTTCTTCATTTCTCATTTGGAAAATAATGGTTCATTGCATTATGCAGATCTCCAAATGTTAATGCATTTCATTATACAATATAAAGAAAATCACAAGTGTTAGTATTGCCAACAAATTCATGAGACAAAGTCTTTCATTATTGAGAAGTTTGTCAGGCTCACTGGAGTGGATTTAAAAATTCTGATTTTCACTTGAAAGCTCAGATTTTACCATTGGCAACAAATACTGTTAGCTGTTTTCCTTGAAGTAGCAGGCTCACTTTGTTCAATTTTGAGAAAATATTTGCCAAATATTCAAGCGTGAATAATCATTGTTTGTCAGTTATTTTTTCAAGTAAAGATAGTGTTCCATTTAAAAATGCGGCAGCTCTGCTTGCAAGGCCAAAAAGCACAAGGGCTTTCCCTTATGACAGCCACCTCTATGTGGGATGGAAGTGCTTTACGAATGCTTCCCAGTTCTCAACACAGGATGTTAAAAAACATGTATGCAAGGGCTCAGGATTAATAAAATTAATCGTTTTTACTGCTTCATCAAGAGCACTTAAGTGAAATTGGCATCTGTTTTGTGGAGCATGTGTGGCCATGACTAGTATAGTTTGGTACTACTGCCTTGTTTTGTGCTAAGTCACCAGCAGTCTTACCCAACATTACCTGTGCAGTGTCAATACAGATGTCAGTCCTACAGTTGAAAAAGGCAGATGACATCATGAGTATCATGATAAGGTAGTCTGGTGCTCACAGAGCTTCTGAAAGGGTCTTAAGGTTCCCCCAAGAGTGTGTGAACCTTGCTTTGGGAACCATTGCCCCAAATCTGGCAATTTAATCTGGCTCTCAATACCAGTTCAAGGTCAGTAGCTTCTAATCTGAATTTCTTCTGAATTCTAGATTCTTGGTTTCTTTTTTTTTTTTTTTAATTTTTATTTATTTATGATAGTCACACAGAGAGAGAGAGAGAAAGAGAGAGGCGCAGAGACATAGGCAGAGGGAGAAGCAGGCTCCATGCACCAGGAGCCCGATATGGGACTCGATCACCGGTCTCCAGGATCGCGCCCTGGGCCAAAGGCAGGCGCCAAACCGCTGCACCACCCAGGGATCCCAGATTCTTGGTTTCTAGAACACCTCTCATTTCCCTTCCTCTGCTTAACTGTTCCTCATTTTCCTGATACCTAAACCATTCAAATGCCCCAGGGCCCAGCCCATTAAGATTCTTTTCCACCCGTTCTTTCCTTAAGTGAGCTCTCCTAGTTGTATAGCTGCCTGAGAGAATCTTTCCTGATTTAGTCCCCTCTCCAGGGTTCCTGAGCCCCTGATTCATCCAGTAGGACACCGTCAGTAAATTGGTAGGAGGCATCAATAAATGTCTGTTGTATGGACAAATAGATGCATATTTGAAGGGTTGATCTGGGTGACAGTAGACTGATAACTTTCATTTGAAATGCCCTTCAAGACGCCTGCTTCCTTATTTGACAGTTCTCTCTATATATGTATGTCTCTATGTGTTATCACTTAATCCCTTGCTAAGTTTCTATACTGTGTTCATCAAGAATTTCAAAGTGAATAGTTCTTAAATATTTCCCCCCCCATTGCTGTTCATTATCTAAGAGGCTTTCACTGAGCGGAAAAGCGCAGAAGGCCTATGGTTCCGCCTGGTGTGTTCTCTGCTGTGGTGGTTTTTCCTTTTTTTTGCAAATTAATGAGGTATATATTGTGGGTGTTCACTTGGTACATTTGGGAGACCAGTTATTTCCTGACTTATTCTTGTGAATTACTTGTTGCAGAAAGAGTAAATGTGGTAGGCAAGAACTTTATTTCTGTAAACCTTTCAGAAGGTTCCGGAAGGGATTCAAAAAAATTCTAATATTAGCAATATTGTGATTTTTTTTTCCTGTTTTTAAGATTGACTTCTAAACCCATATTTTATTTTATTTTTTTTTTAAGCCCATATTTTAAATTTATTGATCGCAAGTGTTTTCATTGTATAAACACTGTTCTGCAGCTTGTCTCCTGTGCCCTTGCCAATAAAACTGGTAGAATATTTTAATCTTGCACTTTAGCAGCAGAGTCAACATCTTTCCATGATGCAAGGCCTACACGTTGTGTTGTAATCACATCCCTGCTGCCTCAGACCTCTTGTTTTTTTTCCCTCCTGGTGACTGACACCAACTTCCCACACACTCAACCAGAAACCCAAGCTCTTCTCTTTAGGATTTCTCTCCCTCAGTCCCATAAATCCCCTTAGTGAATATCATGTTATTGATTGTGCCTCTCCTAAGCTCTTGGGATCTGTTTCCTCCTTTCGGTTTCTGTTGCTCCCACCCTCTGAGGCCACTACTCAGTCACCTACTTACAGGTTTTAGGCTTCTAATCTGGACACTTCCTGTCTGTTTTTTTAGCTACAACTGTAGAACTGGTCATAATCCATCCAACCACACCCACCCTGTCCTTAATAGAAGGAATGACAGTACTGCTTGTACAGTGTCTGCTATAGTCCAAATGATTTGTATGTATTTCTAGTTGTTCTGAGTTGAGTATTAGTCCTACAAGCTGTCTCCGTATAGCTGTAGTAACCAATGCTCAGAGATCTTGGGTAGCTTGCCCAAAACCAGTCAGGAAGGACCTGGGTCTGGGATGTGAACCCAGATCTGTCTATCTCTAAGACCTATTTACTTTCCCTTTTTGTTTTCTTAATTACTTAGCATTGCATTCAAGGATATTCATGATCTGATTCAGGTATGCACCTCAAAGTTGGAATTCCTTTTTAAATGATGGACTGGTTACTTCCCAACTAACTAAATACTTAAAGGAAATTGAGACTTTTCACTATAAGACTTAAAATTGAGGTTCTATTTCTATCCATTTAGCACATAGAATACTTTCATTATTAGAAATAAAACAACTAACACTTGCTTCTTACCAGGAATTATTCAGAATGCTAGACATATAGTAATTCACTCAGTCCTCACAAAATACATACGGTAAAATAATGAAATCAATAAATTCAACTGGTCTGAATATCTATAGAAGGTTACTAAAGCAGAAAGAAAAATTGATGAGTAAACCAATACTCAAGATATTTTATGGTATAAAACAGGGATCAGTGGGGCACCTGGGTGGCTCAGTCAGTTGGGATCCAACTCTTGGTTTTGGCTCAGGTCATGATCTCAGGCTTCTAAGATTGAGCCCATGTTGGGCTCTGTGCTTGTCAGAGTCAGCTGGAAATTCTCTCCCTCTCTCTATGCCCCTCTTCCCTATCATGCTTTCTCTCTTTCTTAAAATAAAATAAATGAAATCTTAAAACAACAAAAATCCAGGGATCAGTGAACTGTGGTCCATACCCAAATGCTGCCTAGGTTGGAAAGGGTTAAGAATGAAGCCACAGAGTACGTGGCCCCAAAAAGCTAAAATATATACTGTTTGACCCTGTACAGAAATAGTTTGCAGACTCTTGTATTAAAAAAAAAAAAAAAGGAGCCTGGGTGGCTTAGTCAAGTGTCTAACTCTTGATTTTGGTTCAGATCATGACCTTAGGGTTATGGGATGGAGCCCAGCATCACCCTGAGCATGGAGCTGCTTGAGATTTTCTCTCTCCCTCTCGCTATCCCTCCCCCACTATCTTAAAAAAAAAAAAAGTCCCTAACTTGTTCATGGATAGGACGTTTTTAGAATAATGTAATTCACCTTTTTCAAGGAAGAAATTAGCATTACTGATAAAATGTTTCAGTGATTTTTCTTGATAAATTGATGGGATTAAGATTTGTTCTCAGAAACCAGCCTTCCACCTACTCACTTCACTGTCAGTCAAGAATCTACTGTTCCTCAGCTAAACATTCTTTCTGCATCTAGTCTCTAGTCTATCAATGATTGTATAATCATCTTCCTCTGTAAAATGTCCATACTGGGGCGCCTGGGTGGCTCAGTTGGTTAAGCATCTGCCTTTGGCTCAGGTCATGATCTCGGGGTCCTGGGATTGAGCCCCACATCCACATCAGGTTCTCCGCTCAATGGGGAGCCTACTTCTCCCTCTGTCTCTGTGGTCTCTCTGTCTCTCTCTCAAGTAAATAAATTTAAAAAATAAAAGAAATAAGAAAAAATAAAATGTATATACTGAGAGTCTTTGGATTGGTTTTTAAGAGGTCTTTTCCTTTGCATTAGGATTATAATAAAACTTTGATATATGCTTATAACTATTACACTTTCTTTTTGAAATTGGTGGCAGTTTTGGAGTTTATGGTTTTTGGTTTTCTTTTAAGATTTTATTTTTAAGTAATCTCTACACCCAATGTGGGGCTCAAACTTACAACCCCAAGATCACGAGTTGCATACTCCATCAACCAAGCCAGCCAGGTGCCCCTGGTTTTGGAGTTTTAGAAAAATTCTTTCAGAAAAATGCAGATAGAAAACAGTTGCCTGTAAAAGAACCACAACAAAAGACTTAAAACTTCTCTTCTGTAACACTAGATGCTGAAGGTAAGTAGCATCTCTGAAGGAAAATGTCATGACTCCAAGTTCAGCCAAGTGAATCCTGTCAAGTGCAAAAAAAGCAGAAAAATATTTTCAGATGCACGTAGACTCAGAAAAATGCCCGCATACTTTTTCTGGGAAAGTGACTTCAAGTTACATTTCAACTACCTAGGGGAATGTATGAAGATAAACTATAGAACAGAGAAGTTGTGGCTTAAAAAGGACTGGCCGTGAGCAGTCAAGCCATTTAATATCCGCGTTAAATTTTAAAAACATCATAGTTAGAAATAGTAATGAATATGTGAAGAACAATACTGTTGTATTTGGAACCACCTCCTTTCCTACTTAGATCTAAGAATCCCAGAATGTGTTAAATATGATAACCTGAGGGCTGGGTGGTAACAGCAAGGAGCACATATAAGAAATGACCTAGGAAGAAACAAGAGAGGCTCTGAAACTCTAGCAATTCCCCCACAGGAAGCAGCGAAGGCACTGAGATGCAGGTAACCCATAGAAAAGCAAATTCCATCGCAGCCCAGTGACTCAGCGGTTTAGCGCCACCTTCGGCCCAGGGCCTAATCCTGGAGACCTGGGAGTCCCACGTCGGGCTCCCTGCATGGAGCCTGCTTCTCCCTCTGCCTGTGTCTCTGTGTCTCTCATAAATAAAATCTTTAAAAAGAAAAGAAAATTGCTCTCAAAGGATTCATCTGACTCCTGAAATTCAGATGAACCCAAGCAAAACTGAGAGCTATCTGTATGAAGGACAGTTAAACTAAGAGTAAGGCCAGGTTCTGTGACCCTGAGGACAGCTTCCAGTGACAGCATCAGCATGACCAACTCTGCTCCTGAGGCCAACTTCTTTCTCTGTGGTTGTCCCGTTAAAGGAGCCATGCACCTGTTGTCTGTGGTATTAGTGGCCTATTGTCTTTCCCCTCTGCAGTCTTAGGAGAAACTGAACTTAATGTCAATCCCTGGAATGTGGAAAAAATAAATTTGTAGAATAATATTTTACAGATAGGTGGCTATGGTGAAAAATTATATCTATATGTTCATGATTAAAGTAATGGAGGGAACATAGTGAGACCTAGCGTGGTAGTTCAGAGGATTTGCTTCTGCACCATGCTTTCCTCTGCCTGGAGGGCCGCAGACTGCCCCTTGCCTTGCCTTTTGCCTTGCATAGGTGTCTCTGTTTAAGCTAGACTTAGTTCCACCCCAGCTGGTTTCTCTTCTCTGTGGAGTTGGGCGAGAGAACTTTCCACTGCCACTATGGGTTGGAGAGAGGGTACAGAAGATGCCTTTTTGGGTGTTCCGGTCTCCCACAGCTATGGTGTTTTTCTTGCTTGATGACAACTCAGCCCTCCGTGCTCTGTTCTGGTGTGTCAGCTCAAAGGCAAATTCCACATGTTTCATGCAGGCCTGTGGCCCCTTTGCTTAGTTTCCAAGGCAGATACAGATATCCCCTACTTTTTTTTTTTTCTTGTGGCTTTTTTAGTGGGAATCAGGTCAGCCTTATTTGGGGAGGGATTGGTAATACCCCTGTGTTCATCTCTCCATTCTGCCCCAACATTCTCCTATTCTCCTCTAAAGTTCTCTGCAACAGGAGTCTCATGATTAAACATTCCTTTGATCAAAACTAAAATTTTAGAAGCTTTTCTGTACACTTTGCCTTTCTTGATCGTCTGATTTGCATGTATTTATTATTCTAGGTTGGCGACAGAGATGATTCTAATCTTTATATAAATGTGAAGCTGAAGGCTGCTGAAGAGGTAACTCCTGAAACAGCCATGCCATCATCCCCCACCCCCACCTCCACCCCAGGTCTTGTCGGTTACCCCTTGCCCTTTGTAAAAACTTACATTGCCCACAACAGGCTTGAATTTATCAGTTTTGCAAGTCGGAAATGCAGGACTTAAGCTGTAGTCTCTGGTTTGCACTTGAATGTTTTCTAATTAATGAATGATGTGCTGACTTCCCAAAGAGCAGTAGCAATGGATGTGAAATTGCTTAAGTGCAGTGGTGAACGAGTAAAGGACAAATGGGTCAAAATGAGAGACTCATTTTTCAGAACATAATGAGGGTGAAATGGTGACTAAGGCCACTTCATTTGATTGAGTCATATTGGTTAAAAGAAATGGGCCCATGTCTCATGTTCTCTTGCCTTTTACCTATTTCAAATGTTCATTTTTGCAGATTGGGATCAGAGCCACGCACATTAAGTTACCAAAAACAGCCACAGAATCTGAGGTGAGCCACAGAATCTGATGAACTGATTGTTAAGAGGACAGCTAATGTGCTTTCTTCTCTGGCTTTTGGTTTAGTGGAATTTTAGGGATTGGTACATTCACCATGTGAAAGACCTCTAGGAAATTCTTTCTTCACAAACTCTGCCTCCATAAAAATCTTAGAAAACACCCACAGAATAAATGGTGCTGTCCAGTGGTATGGGCATTTCATACTCAGTGTGTGATTGCTGCCTCACGTGCTTCAAATCCTCTGCAGTGTTCATTAAAAACTGATCCTGGGCCTGTAGCTATTTGCCTTTTTAAAAACCAAATATGTATTCCATTTATATGATGTTCAAGAGTAGGCCAAATGATCAGTGGTTAAAGTCGGGAACTGTAGCCACCTGAAGGAAGAGGGAGTAACTGTGAAGGAGTGGGAGAGGAAAAGAACTTTCTGAGGTTGTAGATAATGTTCTGTGTCTACACTGTCCAATGGGGGGTAGCTACTAGCACCATGTGGCCATTTAATTAAAATGAAATGAAATATAAAATTTAGTTCCTTGGTTGCACTAGCCACATTTCAAGTATTCAGTAGCCACTACTATACGGGAAAGTGCACATTATAGAACATTTCTGTCATCACAGAAATCTTGATTTGGATAAGTAACATAGGTATTACCATTGAAGTTCTTAGCTTTTTGATGAATTTCTTCACAGGCACTGAATATTACATTTGGTGTTAGAGTTGCTCTTGGGTTCAAGAGGAGGTACATTCTAGGAGGACTGCAATTAAATTCCTGGGGGGAAATGGAGCAACTGAAAAGTGTTTCACTGCCTTTTTGGTTTCTGTGTATTATATAAATTGTGTACGGTATTACTTGTAGGTGTTAAAGTATGTTACATCATTGAATGAAGACCTCACTGTCCATGGTTTCATAGTGCAGCTGCCTTTAGATTCAGAGAACCCCATTAACACTGAAGCAGTGATCAATGCTATTGTACCCGAAAAGGATGTGGATGGGTGAGTGGGCCTTGACTCTCTATGTCATATTGCACAATTCCCATTATATTTGTTTTGGGAACAAACCGTATGTGCTTCTAAAGAGTAAAGGCATCTAATTACTTTCATTTCCCCCTTCATTGCTGTCATTGTTTTAGGTTGACTAGCATCAGTGCTGGAAAACTTGCTAGAGGTGATCTGAAAGACTGTTTCATCCCTTGTACACCTAAAGGATGCTTGGAACTAATCAAAGAGACAGGTAAAAATAAAGGAATGAAAACAAAGCACCATTTCTTGGGCCTAGTCTCAACCCACGGAGGCAAGGAGAAGGGTACCCTATTAGCCCTAAATAAATGGACTTTATTGGCACAAGGACCTGTCAGCTGGGGGTTTACCTAACTTCTCAATTTTTTCAACATCTTTATGAACTCAGTACTATTATTCCTCAACAGCTTGAGAAAACAGTCTCAGAATGGTGCATAACTTGTCCAAGAGGTAGCAGAGTCAGGATTTGAACTCAGGGTTATTTGAGTTCAAAGAAATTTATTTTTTATGAAAAAAATAACTTATAGAATAATAAGAATTCAGACAAAGGGAGAAGTCCCAACCCCCAAAATGTCAAGTCTCCATAATAATTTGAAGACTCGACAGATGGCTGGAAACAGATCTCTTGAACAGTTGGCCATCCTACCCCATTACCTAGTCAACATCTTGGTATTTTAACTTCATCATGAACACTTTGCAGAGGTTATTTTTTACAAGGAAATATGTCCTATTTAAAGGAAGTGGATCAGAAGTTTTAAGTGGAAGTGTTGGCCAACGTAAATGGAAGTTTTCTGTGGTTGGAAGAAAAGGTCAAGCTGTAAGCCTTGGGACAGCTATTACTGTTCAGTTCTACAACTAATTTATACTCCACAGCATATTTAGCAAACTGTATTACAACTTGTTAGAAACAAATCCCATGAGCCACAGCAGCTGTTTATTAATAGTGAAACTATTTGTCCTAATGCAGCTTTAAGTCCTTTGCTGAATCCTAAAAAGTATAGAGTAAAGTACCTTTTAAACACTTCACACTTTGAGGGTTTTACTTCTAGTTGTTCATCTTGTTAACATATAGAAGCTTAGCTTTTTTGAGAAAAATTAATGTTATACAAGAAGCACAATTTAAACACAACCCTCCTTGGGGCATCTGGGTAGCTCAGTCGGTTGAGCAGCCAACTCTTGGTTTTGGCTTGAGTCATGATCTCAGGGCCATGGGATCAAAGCCCTCTGTCAGGCCCCATGCTCAGCGTAGAGTCTGCTTGGGATGTTCTCCTTCTGCCTCTCCCCCTGCTCGTGTACTCTCTTTCACTCTCTCCCTAACATGAATATATAAATCTTTGAAAAAATAAAAATAAACACAACCCGCCTTAAGCAAGAGTTCACTTCAGCTGGGCTGGGTAGATTGGCTCAGGTGGAGTCTTCAGGATCTTATCCCTGCTCTCCTCTGTGTGGTAGCTTCTTCTTGGGCTCTACGTGGTGGCCCAGAGCAGCTCCAGCCTTGTGCCTGACAGATCTCATTGGTCAGGGGCAGAAATGAACACCCAAACCGTCTCTATTGAATAGAGTCTGTCTGTCCTGAAAAGGACATTGGGATAGTGCCAGAAGAATGGATGCTGAGTAAACAAAAAGAAAGTTTTCTGCTACATTTAGAGTTCTTTATCACTTCCCTGCAACAACCCTATGGCTCAGGCCCTATGCCAAAAGAGAAATGTGGATGAGGAACTACATAAATAAACTTACCAGAGTTAGAAAGGCTTACTGATAATCATCTAATTCCCTTTGCTTCCCTCCAGCCCATCACATGTACCCTATTTGTTATAACTATTTTTCCCATGTAAGCAAATCTACTGTCTTCTTCCATATGGCTGTTTAGCTGTATGTCAGGACTTCTTTTTTCTTTGAGTGTAGGTTTTCTTCCCACTCTCCTATGACTCAATGAATGGATCTTGGCTTTGGCTGCTCCCAAAAACCCACTGCAAGAAGGACACAGTACACAGTACAACCCATTGCAAGTTCCCACAGTACAACTCTAGGATTTCAGCTCAACTTGCAGCTGAAATCCTAGAGTTGAGAATATTATTGCCAAGGAAGGGATCTTTTGAGGAAGATTTCCATGCTAGGAACCTGTTTTTGTGCACTTGTTCTGAATTTTCCCATTTCGGTGGCATGTGAAGAGGGCAGCTTCTCCTAATACTCTCACTCATGCCAGCTGTTCTTTCAGGGGTACAGATCGCTGGAAGGCACGCTGTAGTAGTTGGGCGCAGTAAGATAGTTGGTGCCCCGATGCATGACCTGCTTCTGTGGAACCATGCCACAGTGACCACCTGCCACTCCAAGACTGCCAATCTAAGCGAGGAGGTAAGGGATCCAGAGTGCAGTGGAAGAGTTTGAGCGTGTGTGTGTGTATGTGTGTGTTCTCACATAGTGGGAACACCTAACATTTAAGTGCCAGAAACCGCCATGTACTTTACCTCATTCAATATTTCATTGAACCCTTATTGCAATTCTCTTCATTCTTGTTTCATTTTACATGATAAAGACACAAATTCCAATTAAAAACTTGTGCAAGTTATGTAGCTTTTGTTCTGATCGTATTCTTTCTGTACTGGTCTGCCTCATGGTGGATAGGGATTAGCAACATAGAAACAAGGATGGACCCCAGCAGCCAGATTGTGTAACTCAGTGGTGGCCTCAGAGATAGAGGTGCTCCGGAGGGGCATGTGGACCATGGTCCCATGACATCTGTCGCATCTTTTTCTTGACCCTGTATTAGATTCCTGAGTCCAAGAAATCTCACATGTACCTATCCCTATTGGTAGTACACCGTCTCTCTTAATCCTCCTCAAGAAGTGTTCTATGAAAGGTGCTGCTCCCCATACTCCATTGGAGAAGGAATAATCTCCCAACATCATGTAATTTAGAGCCAGGCCTGAAGCTCCAAGCCCATGCTCCTCCCTGCTCAGCATGTTATCATCACGTTCCCCATTTAGGAAGATGTCTAGTAATAGGGAGCATTTTGGCATGTGTAGGAACGAGCACAGCATACAAAGAGCTGTCAGAGTTGGTGTGTGGCCTGCATGAAATAGTTGATGTCAATGAACAGTTTCATAAAAAGCTTAGTCTGTTCCACTTCTATACATACATATATATGTATATATAATATATAATATAATTAAAGTAATATTTATAATAGTATAAAAACATATATATGTGTTTAATGTTTAATGTTTCCTGTGTAATTTCTGAGGTCAAAACCCTCTTTCTTTCCCTAGGTAAATAAAGGTGACATCCTGGTGGTTGCAACTGGTCAGCCAGAAATGGTAAAAGGGGAGTGGATCAAACCTGGGGCAATAGTCATCGACTGCGGGATCAATTATATTCCAGGTGAGTGCTGCTGGAGAATGAAGGTAGTTTCTGATAGTGGGGTGGGCAGAGAAGGGTGTCATTCAATGACATGAGAACTCCTTGTCCCATTTCAGGCTTGAAGAGCTAAGATTCAGAGCAAGTGTCCTGCCTATGGTGCATGTAGTTGGTAGGTGGCATCATGGCCAGCAGGAGAGCAGAGCCTGTGATTTTAGCCACTGTGCTGTGCATTTCCTGGAATGACTTTGTCCAAGGAGAGGGTGAGAGGGGGATCTCATTCTACCTTCACGTATAGATCATCCTTTATTTTTAACAAAGGATGGATGGATTTAAAATACAGTGTGATCTTGACAGAGTACTGTGTAATTCCAGGAGAGGGGCTCACTTTGCCAAGAGTCTTATAGGAAGGCTTTTCAAAGAAGACATTTGACCTAGCCTCTTCTAGGCAGTGAGGATAAAGCCAGCCCCTTGTCATTGCCTCCCAATTATTTCCTGTATCGGATCCATTTCTGTTTTTAATTTTTTTTTTTTTTTAATTTGAGAGAAAAACGGCAACAGAGATACATATAGAGAGAGAGCATGAGCAGGGAGGAGAGGGAGAAAGCAGGTCCCTGTGTGGCAGGGAGCCTGATTCAGGGCTTAATCCCAGGACTCTGGGACCATGACCTGAGCCAAAGGCAGACACTTATGACTGAGCCACCCAGGTGCCCCTGGATCCGTTTTTAAGTCTCAGAAAGCTTTTCCTTTCTTCTGTTTTCGGTGTCACCTATGAGTGCTACCGTCTCAGGTAGGATGCACTGCTGCTAATTGCTTACTAGTCTCCAACCACCAGCTGACTCCTACTCACATCCATCTGCATGTTCTTGCCGCATTCGTGGGTCTTGGTGTGGAGCGTCTTCCTCCCACATTACTTGTCCAACTGCTGAGCCCCACACTAGTTTCAGCCGCCTTTGTGGCCTTTTTTCTCATGCCATGTTGTGAATACCCATCTTAAATGGTTGGAAAGTAGACCTCGTGCCCTTCTCTGCTCATGCCTTATTTGTCCTTGGCAGCTTCTACACCCAAATCCTCAGGGCAGTAGGTTGTTCTTTCATCGTGAAGTGTTTAGCATAAAATTTCACAGCATGATACAGTGAATACTTGTATACATGCCTTGTATATTCAAGAAAATAACAATCTTTATTCAGACAACCGTTTCTGTGCATTAAGCACTGCTGCAGGCCTTGGGCTACATGATCAGATAAAGCTCAACTTTGATCTTCAGTTTTAGCCACTTCTCCACCTTCTCTCTTCCTGGAATGCTCATTCTTCTTTCTAAACCTTGTCTGATTTCCCTTCAATATGGGATAATCTCTCTTTTTGAAAATCCTCTCCCACTTTCCCCTCCTGGAGACATGGGTATCCCTTTTATTGTACACGGTGTTCTGTGCTGTCCGCCACCTTGGGGTGGTGGTTTCTGCATTGCAATGTCAGGCTTTCTACCTTCTAACTGCTGGCACTCACACCTGTTGAATTGCCAAAGGAGTTAGAGCAAGAAGATTGTTTTTTCTCCCTTCCCATCTCAAATAAGGAACATAGACACTAAGCTGCCAGGGACATTAGTCACTGTCAAGCCTTCACCAGTTTTAACCTCCCTCCCACTCTCCCTACCATGCTTTTAAGACAGTAGCTCATAATTGATCACTCATTTTCTTGTAGTGTAATTATCTAATGGGTGATAAAGAAATTGCTCTCCTACAACTCCTCACTTTGAGTACTTGTGATATGACATTCAGGCTCATTCTGTTTAAAACCTTGCATCTTCTGTATCATATTTCTGCTTTTGGCTTTTTTTTTTTTTGAGAGAGAGAGAGATGGAAGCCTGGGTGGGAATCTTTGAGTCTTCAGGTACGTTTATTTTTTGTTTTTTTATTTTTAAAGATTTTATTTATTCATGAGAGACACAGAGAGAGAGAGAGAGGCAGAGACACAGGCAGAGGGAGAAGCAGGCTCCATTCAGGGAGTCCGACATGGGACGCGATCCTGGGTCTCCAGGATCAGCCCCTGGGCCGAAGGCGGTGCTGACCTGCTGAGCCACCAGGGCTGCCCTACGGATAAGTTTAAAATGTTCACTTAAACAGGAAACTCATCATCCTGTTCACATTTATTCTTCACATAGATGGTGAAATACGAATAAGACCAATATCTGGTCAGCTGTATTTTTATTGATCTGAGATATATAGGAAAATAAGTTTTGATAAGGCTGGATTTTATCATTTCCTTCTCACATTATCTTTAGTAAGCCAAATAGGAAGAACATGTTCATGTGTCTCTAGTTAGTACTTTCTGCTCTGTAGTTGAATCTTAAAAGTATTCCTTTTTTTTCCTTTGGGGAAAAAAAAAAGTACATACCTTAATTCATTCTTAATTTGGCAAATGACTTAGGATGGTATCCCTGAGTGGACCATGCAGATGATTTAAATCATCAAAATATGAGTCAAGATGTGGTCCAGTTATGGAACATGATGCCTTGAAAATGAACATTTGCAAAGAATAGTCTTTAGTTCCTCCAGTCCACTCACTGGTCCTTAACTCAGTGATTGGATTTTATACTTATAATTCCCAGTGAAAGAGAAATTCTAGGGCTGGGATAGATAACCAAAATGTTTATTGGTTATCTATTGAAGTGTATCTAACCCATACACTTCGATTGAGTGGTTGCTTTTTCTATCAACCACATCGTATGTTCCATGAAACACTGGACCTGTACCAGGGGGCACTCAAGTCAACCATGGATAAGTGTTTGCTTAAGGAGCAAAACTGAGCTCATGTTGTATGGCAGTTAGTTGTGCAGTAACTGCTATGTCTCCCTGTTTGTGGAGAAACTAAAATCACCACCATGAATAACTAGAAGGAGGTGTACAGGGTATTTTAAGCTAATGTCAGCATTAGACTGTTGAGACCTGTACAAAGTGCAAACCCTTAACCATGGCTACTTGGTGTTCTGAGAGTAAATGTTCTGCTATAGCTTGCTGCTTTATAATCTAGAAACCTGACAGTATCCCAGGGAGTTGTATTCATCAGCTCCTTATAGTACATATAGAAAATCTCTTCTGTATCTAGGATGGGATGAGAAACTTTTATGTTTAGAGAATGATTTTTCAATTTCACAGATGTGCACAATTTCTCACTTGATTCTCAGCAAACTTGTGAAATAGGTAGTGTCAATCCTTCGTGTCCTCTTTGGACTTCTGATCAGTAAGGAGCCCACAGAGGCTAGGGATTGGCAGTAAGTAGAAGAGCTGATCCTAGAACTTGGGGCTCTCAAGTCTGATTCTGGCTACGCCCTAAAGTTTGCTCTCTTGGTTGTAATCTAATTAGAGGGAAGTGGTGGAATGGCTACAATCCTGCCTTGGGAGCCTTAGAGCTGCAAGGTCTGGCTCTGTCCCCCAGCCCCTCCCGGAAGTGCACTGAAGCCAAGTGTAGGATGTACTTTGTGTGAGTGAGCAGTGATGCATCACTGGGTTTTGTTCTCTTGAATAGCTATTCTTCGCTGGTAAGATTTGTAGTTGTTCTTGTATCCTTTTAAGGGAAGTGTAATTATATTCTTTGCCTTTTGCATACATTTAAGTAGCTGCTTGTCTTTGGAATTGGATGTTGAATTGTTCCTCCAGCGCGCACGCATGGAGCTTACAAAATGCTGACAGTTGCTGTAGAAACGGTATCTGGCAGCTGTGACATAGTTGGAGCTTTGTGCGCCCAAAAAATTCCTTTGTAGGCCTTGGCTAATTAACATTTTAAAAGGCGCTCATTATATGCTGGGTAGTTGGTTTTAAGAATAAAAAACACTTGATATTTTATTTGCCACCTGACTGCAAGAGGATTCTCCCGATTCTGAAAAACAACTTAAGCATCTTGGGAATTTCTGCAGGTAAAATAAGTTTCTACCTAGAAAATAAAAAACTCCTGTCATCTTATAGCTTTGGCGTAAAATAGGTGCTTGAGCCTTATGGGACTGCACACCCTGAATTCTACTTAGGTTTTGGTACAAGCTATGATAATTGCCCACTTAACTTGGAAATAAACACCAGAATTGGGGATCCCTGGGTGGTTCAGCAGTTAAGCGTCTGCCTTCAGCCCGGGGTGAGATCCTGGAGACCTGGGATCGAGTCCCACACTGGGCTCCCTGCATGGAGCCTGCTTCTCCCTCTGCCAGTGTCTCTGCCTCTCTCTCTGTGTCTCTCATGAATAAATAAATAAAAATCTTAAAAAAAAAAAAGGAAAGAAAGAAACACCAGAATTATAATTCTGAAAACTTGCTTTAATTTTTCTCCCCCTTGACCAGATGATACAAAACCAAATGGGAGAAAAGTGGTGGGTGATGTGGCATACAATGAGGCCAAGGAGAGGGCGGGCTTCATCACTCCTGTTCCTGGCGGCGTGGGGCCCATGACGGTGGCAATGCTAATGCAGGTGCGTGTGAATAAAAGTTTCTGTCCTGGAGGTTAACTGGACTCACTGTGGTGATCATTTCACAGTACATACAGATATGGAATTGTGCTGTATACCTGAAACTAACATTGTACGTCAGTTTTACCTCAATTAAAAAAAAAGTTTCTGGGGAAAAAAAAAAGTTTCTGTAATAATTGTAAAAAGCCAACAGAATTCAAGTTACTGCTTTTTCCCCCAAGTAGAAACTTACTCAGAAGTTAAATAAGGATGTGAATCTGTTGAAGGGGGAAAAAAAAAAGGGACTGTTACAGACATCAAGAATTAGTCATATTAATCGGGGAATGTAGGGATGGCACAATCCGAATTTACTTTGGAGCATGAGAAGCTCAGAAGAAGGGACGTGCAAACACACAACTTTGCTAGGTGCGCTTTGTCTTCTTGCTCTTTGTAATACATCAGCTGCAGTGGGGTGAGGCAGGTGGCCTAGGACACCTTAGCTGTTTCAGATTCTTGCTTAGTATCAAAGCATGATTATAGGTAGGATCATAAAGCTGTTCATTTTATGGTCAAACTGGAGTGACCTGGGACTTGGAATTGAGGTGGAGGTTAAAATAATCACTTCTTCTAAGTTCCATTTGTGACATTGTGTTTAGAGCACAGTGGAGAGTGCGAAGCGTTTCCTGGAGAAATTTAAGCCAGGAAAGTGGATGATTCAATATAACAACCTTAACCTCAAGACTCCTGTTCCAAGGTAAAAATAAAATTTTACTGGTTTTAAACTTTGTGGGTTGTCTATTTTTAGCTGGCGGATACCATGGCAACTACATATATGTGCCCCCCCCACCCTCGCCCCCATCCCCAGAAGCGCCATCAGGGGTCGTGGAGAGTCTTTCCTAGGATGGGGTTAATTAAACTCAGTGAGTAAGGATTGATACATATTTTCTGTATTTTTTTGTATGTTTTTTTAAGTGACATTGATATATCACGGTCTTGTAAGCCAAAGCCCATTGGCAGCCTGGCGCGGGAAATTGGTCTGCTCTCTGAAGAGGTGGAATTATATGGTGATACAAAGGCCAAGGTTCTGCTGTCAGCACTGGAACGCCTGAAGCACCAGCCTGATGGAAAATACGTGGTGGTGACTGGGTAGGGTTGTGACTCTTTTGCTAATCCAACTGCAGCCCTGATTATTATTACCAAAGGTTGCATTTGCTCTCAGCATATATATGCGAAGGTTTCTTTAATTTGGTTTTAGCATTTTCACATGTTTAGTCTCCTTTGATCCTTACAGTAACCCCTGTGAGGTAATTAAGAGTAGATTATAACCCTTTGGGAAGGAGAAAATTGTCAAGGTTATCCATCTTGTAGGTAAAAGAGATGTGCTTTAAAAGCTGGCCTTTTCATTTTAACCCCAAATTTATGAATTCAGTAGACATTTTGAGTATTCATTTTTATTGTTTGGCTGAGCTACAAAAGCTAGTTTTTGAGATTAAATTGAGATATTAAAGTGATAGCAGTGTCTCTACAAGATAAAGTGTATTTTCTCCTAGCAGTGAGAAGAGCCCAAGTACAGCAGTCTTTTTAAATGTACCGTTTTTCAGAAACTTCAACTAAGACTCTTGAAAAGACTCTTCAAATCTTTGCTCTTTATACTGTTCAGAGTAAGAGTCATCCTCTAGGATCTGTTAGGTCTGATTTGTGATTCACATAACTTTAATTTGTATAGACTTAATTTTCCCTTTTTTGCTTTCACCTTGAAGAATCACCCCAACGCCCCTGGGAGAAGGGAAAAGCACAACCACCATTGGGCTGGTGCAGGCCCTTGGCGCCCATCTTCATCAGAACGTCTTTGCATGTGTACGACAGCCTTCTCAGGGCCCGACCTTTGGAATAAAAGGTATTAATAGGACCAGACTTTGGGTGGTCAAAAGGCACTGCTTCTGCATCAGTCCTCCCTGGCCCACTTTGCCTATGAGTGCTTATGGGGCCTTCACCTCATTTAGGCGCCAAGAATGTCCTCCTGGCCGGCCCCTCCACCCCCCATCACTGTGCTTTTGGTGAAGGCTTTTCTCAGATTATCCCTGCTCTTGCTGTCAGTATTTGACACAACATAGGGCTTCCCTGGGATGGGTAATATGTGGCTAGGGATACTTTATGTGACTAATGGTCAACTGTCACAGTAACAATAAAGGTGATCATAGCTACTAATCATCACACTGACTTTCTAGAAACAAAGACAAGCCCTACAGTTTTTTACCCTGTTGAGAATAAGAAAAGCCTACCCTTACCGAGTATATGCTTTGTGCCATGTTTATGCATTTTATATTATTTTTAATATTAAATAGTTACTGTTATCACTGTTTTCCCAGTAACAGCAACTGGGACTTATGAGATAACTTAGTTAAAGGCACTTTTACTAAGTAGCAGAGGTGGGCACCATGTCCATTTCAAGAGCTTTAACAGCACTGTCAGCACAGTGTTTCTTCTGATTGCATGAAGACACGCCATCACTAATCATTCTTCACTTTTAGTTTTTCATAGCTGTAGTACTGTCAGTATGCTCTTTTAATTAAAATTATTTTTTAAGTTCTTAGAGATAGCTCTCTCATTTGCTTGGTGAGAGTATCACATGTTCTGTTTGTTGTAGTGATTACTGCGCAGGGTACACCTTTCTCCTTCTGCGTATATTAATATCTTTTATAAATGTACTGACTTAGTTCTCCTTTTGAGCTTATAACAGTCCTCTTTCAGCTTCAGAATGAACCGTTCTCTTGTTCTGCTTATTGAACCCAGTATTCTGCTCATGTTTGTTGCCTGGTCTCTGCCTCACAAAAAAACGCACAAAATCTGAGCCTCAAATTGACATTCATCTCACTGATAACCCCATAACCAGAACATTTTTATCTGGTCTTTTGTTAATAATCCAAATGGTCCAGCAAAAGCTAACAGCTAAGCTGCTTTCTAACATATGTCTCCTAATTAGGAAGAATTGCAGTCTCTGTGTTTGTGTTTGGCATGTGTATTTTAAACATTGCTTTTTTAAAATGCCAGAGTAGCATTTATGAGAGTAGGAAATTGAACAGGATTGCTTTTATGTGACTGTAGGCTGGGTCTTTGAACCGATGTTAGGAATCATGGGGAACCTGTTTCTAAAGATGAGTGGGTATGTATGTGTTCGTGGTTTTGTCATTTAGACCCAGATTTCAACTAAAGACTATTTCACATGAACAGGATAAAGTGTTTTAGCCTGGTAAAAGAAAATTTAAAAAACACTTGATCAAAGCTATCCAAATGGTTGAAAGAAGTAAGTAGTTAATAAGCATAGCAGTGACAAAAATCAATTTGCTTTTATTTGATTTCCAAGTGGTGGAGAAAGCATACTTAACATGAGTCTCACCCTTGACCTGTCCTGTAGGTGGCGCTGCAGGAGGTGGCTACTCACAGGTCATTCCCATGGAAGAGGTAAAGTGCCTGCAGTTTGGTTTGAATCAGACCCTTTATTATAGCTTTTCCTTCCAGAGATTAACCTTTTCCTGTAGAACTCTTAGTGGATTTGTTTCTCATCAGAAATAACACTTAAGGGGAAAACATCTTAAGATGCAGACTTGTGAGATGGCTTAGTTTTTTGATATGACTAAGACTTCAAGGTCTGAGCTTTTGGTGGGAATAATAATTTTAAGTGAGAGATCAAATGAAGTGTGACAGTGGGAAGAACGAACACAAGGCGAAGTCAGGGTGGTAACTGCAGAAATGGGGACACTGTATAGGCATAGAGTTGCTCTCGTGTACTCCTCCTTGCTCACAATTTAACGGACATGAGCATGTCCTCAGCAGTCCAGAATTGCTGTTGAAGTGGGTGGTGTGTTGTTTGTGGTTCCCGGACATGTCACTTAAGGAAAACACCAATTTCTTTTGAGGAGAGAGTCTCTCTAATTTATGTTTTCAAGAGCTATTTGTCCTTGGTGTTTGTTTGCTAACTGTACTGCTGTCAGTCTTCTGTTAGCTTGAACATAGGGATTGATTTGGTTGCAATATACTGATGGTTGGAAAGATGCAGAGAAGTTGAAAGCCTGATGTGGCCTCTGCTGTGTTATAGTTTAATCTCCACCTCACTGGTGACATCCATGCCATCACTGCAGCGAATAACCTTGTCGCCGCGGCCATCGATGCCCGGATGTTCCACGAACTGACGCAGACAGACAAGGTAGGCTGCTGGGGCCTCATGGACACTTTCGAAAGGATTAAAGCACCCAAATTAATGCTGGTTCCTCGAGTGCTGATGTTGTAGGTAGCGAGGCAGTTCCTCTCATTGAAAAAAAGCCCTTTTGCTCCTTTTCTTTAAGGCTCTCTTTAATCGTTTGGTACCATCAGTAAATGGAGTGAGAAAGTTCTCTGATATCCAAATCCGAAGATTACAGGTAAGATTTTTCCTTCTTCATTTTTGGTATTGTATGAAATTAGGTGATTGATAAAGACACAAGGAAATAATCTCCTTAGAGTAACCTATTTAGGATCAAGTTACATCCTTAACCATAGTCTTTTTTTTTTTTTTTTAATTTTTTTTTTTAATTTTTTTTTTTAATTTATTTATGATAGTTGCAGAGAGAGAGAGAGAGGCAGAGACACAGGCAGAGGGAGAAGCAGGCTCCATGCACCGGGAGCCCGATGTGGGATTCGATCCCGGGTCTCCAGGATTGCGCCCTGGGCCAAAGGCAGGCGCCAAACCGCTGCGCCACCCAGGGATCCCTTTAACCATAGTCTTAAGGTCATTATATGCATAGCAATGATAGGTGGTAGAGGTTCTCATTCATCTACAAATTATAAGTCCTTAGTCCTGGAATAAGGAGAGTACCCACAACCTGCCTCTCAGTTAGGAAGACGACCGATATGTCCTTTAGAGCATGGGTAGGAGTCAGGGTGCCAGCATGACAGCATAGCAGCTCCTGGAATTTGAATACCTGCTCTTCCCAGCACTGGGATCTTGAGAAAGAGTGGTTACTTCCATATTTTATTTGAATTTACATTACGAATATATAGTCATCAAACAAATATACATTGTACCATATGATCCAGAAATCCTACTCCTAGGTATTTATCCAAGAGAAATGTGAACTTGTGTTCATACAAAAACATGAATGTTTTTAGCAGCTAGTTAATAATCTCTAAAACTTAAAAACAACCCAAATGTCCTTCAGTGGATGAATGGATAAATAAACTGTTGCATTTATACAATAAAAAGGGATGAACTATTGATACGATGATTTGAATGAATCTCAGAGACATTATGTTGAGTGAAAGAAGCCAGTCTCCAAAGGCTGCATACCGTATGCCGCCATATATAGGGCATTCTCAAAAAGGCAAAACTAGAGTGATAGAGAATAGATCAGTGGGTGCCAGAGGTTGTAGATCTGGGGAGAGTGTGACTAGAAAGGGATAGCACAGGAAGAGTTTTTAAAATAAAATTTGAAAAAAAAAAAAAATAAAATTTGAAAATAAATAATAATAAATAATAATAAATGAATAAAAAGTAATTTGTTATTTTTACATATGAAAGAAATTATATAGACATATACATTATTTAGCTTTGCGCAGTGGCAGTATTGTAGCCAGTGAGGTTTATACGAGGCGCGATTATTGGTAATTATATAGACATATATTATTTAGACAGCCTGAGACATGTAAGCATTCAATGAATAGCTTGTGCTACTTATTATCAACAATAGTTAAACTTACTTTATTTTTAATTTTTTGCAACTTTAAATTTTGATGCCGTAAGAATAGTACATGAAACTCCCCTTTACTGAGATGCATTGTTTATATTTTGCTCTACTTGCTTTACAGTTATGTTTCATTTATTTATATGCCTTTTTATTCTTGACATGCGAAAAAGTGACTTTTACACAGTATGATTATGTCTTAGCTTATTTTGTTTTCACACCCCCAAAAATGCTGGGCATAAGGTAAGTTAGTTATTATCCTACTTTATAAAAGAGTCATGTTTGGAGAGGCAGCAGAGTGCCATGGAAAGAGCAGGCAACTTCTGATCTTTTATTTTTTTAAGATTTTATTTATTTGAGAGAGAGATATAGTAAGAGAGAGCACAAACAAGCAAGGAGGGGGAGGAGAAGCAGCCTCTCCACCAAGCCGGAAGCCTGACACGGGGCTCTATCTCAGGACACCGGGACCACTACCTGGGCCAAAGGCAGACGCTCAACCAACCGTGCCACCCAGGCGTTCCAGGCAACTTCTGATCTTACCTTTGATGATGGAACTTTCTGTCAGATGTGTACTAAATCTGATTTTAAACCCGTCTGATCTTTTTAAAAGCTTTAGGATTTGAAATCTAGGAACTTGCCTGAGGCCACAGTACCTCACACCAGGTTGGAATTAGAACCTCTCCTGGGTCCCCAAGCATCCCCTGGGTCACGGTGCTCTCCCAGTCTGTCCCCATGGGCTCACTCTGAGTGGGCTGTCAATGGCAGATTCTCAGCCTAGTGACAGAGAGTTTTGCTGACTTCCGTAAACAACGTCATATACTAAGCTTGTGAGACCAATTTGATGAGCCAGTGAGGGCCAACTCTGAAAACATCTGAAATTTTAAGACAAAGCCCTCACGGCATAAAAAGAGAACTGTGGGAAGAAACAGGACTTGCTGGAGCCTACTCAGATCTACCACACTTTAGAAAAAATGGAGAACACATTTTATAGACACTTTCCATTTCAGGATGTGACCTGCATATACACTGTCAACAAATAAAATTTCCAAATTCTGTGAGGAAGAAGAGACAAACCTCTTTTGTGCTTTTTGGAACAGTAAGAAGGCAGTGAAAATGCAGCACTATATAAAAAGCAAGGAAAAGTGATTTGCATTGATTTTTTAGCAATTGGTACTTACTTTTGCCCTGTCTAATATATCATTTGAATTGGGCTTCTCAATTGTCTGATTGAGAAAACTTTGCACTTTGCTTTTCCTTTCAATATGTTTGGACTTGGTCAATTAGGTACAACACTTGCTGGTCATTAGGCTTATTTACGGCTAGGTTTAAGGAAGTGCCTCTGGAGCTCAGTTATAGGGATAAAATGTTAATGTCTCTGTATATGTATAAGTAGAAAATAAAGCTTTAGCCTGAGGGATTATAGTTTTGCCTTCTAAATATAACACAGTTTATATTTCCTAGAGGGCACTCCACCTGGAGATAGAGAATACATTTTTTAAAAATTTATCATGCTTGGGGCACCTGGGTGGCACAGTTGGTTAAGCGTCCCACTCTTGGTTTTGGCTCAGGTAGTGATCTTGGGGTCATGAGATCCAGCCCCACATCAGGTTCTGTGCTCAGTGCAGAGTCTGCTTGGGTTTCTCTCCCTCCTTCTTCCTCTGCCTCTCCCCCTACGTCACTCTCTCCCCGCCCCCTTCCCTCTCCAATAAACAAATAAATCTTTTTTAAAAATTGTCATGCTTTTGTTTTGCCTTATTATATGTTTTAATTTTCCTACCTCTTTAGAGACTGGGTATTGAAAAAACTGACCCTACCACACTGACTGATGACGAGATAAACAGATTTGCAAGATTGGACATTGATCCAGAAACCATAACTTGGCAAAGAGGTACCAGTGCAGTCTACATCCCCCAGTTGCTTCAGTTATACTGCATACCCCTCACTGTCCTTGTGCATTATTAAAGTGTGAGGTCCAGAAGCTTGTGTGTTGGTGTTTTCATGGTTAAGGTGTGACCAAGATGGTGACTTACTTGTTTTTCTAGCCACCTCTGTCAATCTCTCTCCATATGAGTTGTAATCAAACGTCTTTTTGTCAGATTCTTTGGACATTTTGCTGGCTTTTCAGTGTTGATTGGAGTGAGGGTGGTTTCAAGGAGGTTCATGCCTACACCAGAAATAACATTTTGCAAGTTTCATGCAAAAAGTTTTGGTGTCATGAAGTAGAGAAATTACGTTTTATCACTTCTTGAATCATGTTGCTCTTTACCCTCAGAACTCTTGTCTGGCATAAAGTGACTTGCTTTTTCTTGTCACTCTCTAGCTTGCCTGCTCATTTTTACCTCACTTTATTAAACTCTTGTAGAAAGTAGGTAGCCTTCAAGGTTTAAACAGTTGGCAGTTTAGTGAGTGAGTTGCCTGGCTTCACTGCCATATGTTGCTTCTCTAAGTACAGCTGTCATGGCTTAGAATTTTATTTGGTACCAACAGTACATCTATCTATCCTATGTCACTGCTGAGGAGGAATTTTTATCCAGTCATGCAGAATGCAGCTAATGCCAAATTTATTGACTGTTTTTGTGATTTTCATTGCCTCAGTAACTATTGCTAACTAATGGCGTTTTAAAGATGACTCCCTTAATATCTAAAGCCACATTGATATTTCTCTTCCTTTGCTTCAATAGCTTTAGACAGACGGTATATTTTATGAGGAATAAGCTAAAGATCCATTTTGAAAATTTAGTATCTTGTTCACTTTTCCTTTGCTTTATGTCTAATTCATGCTTTCTAGGAAAGTTGAAGTAGACAAGGAAAAAATGGATTATACCTATTGACTAGCTATTTTATATAGAGAAATTAAATACAAAGAACTTGACCTAGTTTTGAAAATAAGAATAGGCTCCAACAGTACATTATATCCTTCATTTATCAAATGGGGTGTGTGTGTGTGTGTGTGTGTGTGTGTGTGTGAGCATGCAGTGCCCACGCACTATACAAGATACTGCTTTTGGGATTTAAGTTATTACAGTCTTTATGGAAAATAATTTCACATATTATCAAGTGCCTTAAAAATGCTCTCCCCTTTGACCCATTTAGAGTGTGAACTGGTGTTTTGTTGTTCATTTTGTGTTTTTTATTGCTTGGCATGTCACACAAAAAACAAAATTGGGAATACACTAAAATGTTAACAGTAGCTGACCTTGAAAAGTGGAATTAAGATTAGTTATTTGGTTGATCTTTACCATGTTTTCCAAGGGCATATAATTGGGTACTCTGCCATCAGAATGGAAATGATTTCTTCTAAGTGTGCCGAAGGAACGTATCTGTTACCTCACATGCTTCCAAAAGCATTTGCCTTGCCCTTCATTGATGGCTCTTTTATATCTCAGGATGGTGTAAGGCCAGTGAGTCATCCCACAGAACAATAACTTTGGCCTTTTAAAAAACTAGCCTGCTTTGTTTTTCTTTTCACATGCAATGGGCTTTAAAATAAACTCCAGATTTCCAGTTAATTTGAATTCTCTAGACAGAATAAAGCCAAGCCACCCCGCATTTCTTAAAAATATCCTTCTTTAGAGGCACCTGGCTGGCTGATGTCAGTAGAGCATATGACTTTTGATCTTGGGCTGTGGGTCATGAGTTTGAGCCCTACATTGGGGGTCGAGATTACTTAAAAATAAAATCTTTTATTTTTTAAGTAAATAAACATAAATAAACTTAATCCTTCTTTAAAAATAATTCCTATTCATTTATGGAATAGAACCGGTATTCTAGCTTCACCATCAGTTTTGAAATCAAACATTAATAGACAGTCATTAAGTTGGACTTGTTGTTTAAGACTTCTGGCTTAACTCTATGGTCCTTTTACTGAAAGTTGTTCTGTGTCTTGTCTTTCTACCATAGTATTGGATACCAACGATAGATTCCTAAGGAAGATCACAATCGGACAGGCTCCAACAGAAAAAGGGCACACACGGACGGTAGCTATTTGTTCCTTTCTAAGCAAATTTCGTTCATGTGAGCCAGATCCTTGCTGCTTCTGTCCTCCTCCGTCCTCTCCCATACGATTGATACTGCCAGGTGTTGTTCTGCTTTCTCCCTTTTAAAATGGAAGTGAGTAGGTGTGTGGCATTGAGCACTCCTGACAGCTTCTGCAATAAATCCCATGTGTCACCTGTGTTTTTCCCCCAGCATTTTTTCCTGGAGGTGGAAAGCCCCCAGTGAATATCCTTGCACATAAATGGATTAAAACCGCCTCTTTTTTTGGTGGCCATTTACAATAGGTCTCTTCAATGTAAGAGCTTCCGTGTTGTTTCCTTGTGTGTTAGGGAAACCATCACTGCATGATCACAAGCTGCCTTCAGTAGAGATTTCTTGGTCCTGCTGGAACATTTATTTTTAAAAGTTGGCAGCTCAAGGTCTTGGAATAATTGATTATAAATTTTTGCTGCTGGAGAATTATTTTCATTAAGTTCTTTGTGTACATTTCTGTCGTTCTATCCTTTTAAGCTATTTGTATAAGCCTCAGATGCAAACAAGGATTGTTTCTGCAATTCACGCTTCTGGTTTAATGCAGTGTTGCCTATTGTGTCTTTTCCTTGCCAACAGGCCCAGTTTGATATCTCTGTGGCCAGTGAAATCATGGCTGTGCTGGCTCTCACCAGTTCACTAGAAGACATGAGAGAGAGACTGAGCAAAATGGTGGTGGCATCCAGCAAGAAAGGGGAGCCTATCAGTACCGAAGATCTGGTGGGTACCTGGGTGCTCAGAGGGTGCTTGTGGGTACACAGGGGCGTGGTGATGCCTGTGCGTCTGTTGTCTTAGGTTATCCCAGCAGTTACTGGTCAATTCTCTCTGATTTTGCTACTTACAAGAGAATTATGAAATTTCTAAAAAGTATCTCATAGTGAGTAATAGGTAGTATGCTCCAGTAATAGGCCACAGGTTTCAGATGGTCTGAGCAACATCTTCAGCCTGTAAGTATTTCTAAAAGTGGGTGTATGACTTCAATTTGTAGAGAATGTCAAATGTCCCAGTGAGGTCCTTGGCAGATAGGTTGGAGTCACATCTTGGCCTCCCCCCATGACAGGCCTCCCTGCACAGAGGCCTTTTATCATGAAGCTTGTTGACTCCATCTCTGCCTAATAACCACACTAGGGACAACTCTTTAGCTGGTTTGTCTGATGGTCCTCCTAGGCTAGGTGTTCACTTCAGAGTTATTTCCATACCATCTATGTGGTAATATGAGGTTTAGAATGAGGTAATATTACAGATTAATTGTAATTAATATTACAATTTTTTGAAAGCCTATTTGTGTTGACATACACCCAAATATTTGGCCTGTGATTAGCAGTCTGTCAGCTGAATTCAGAAAAGGGAGAAAATATGAATTTCCTGTTTTTAGAGTCAATGTATATAAGAAAGGAAATCGTTCTAAATTTTTACACCCAAACCAGTAAGTTAGAAATCACCAAAGTTGAATATAGGTGGGATCCATAGCTTTATCATTCAACTATGGTTGGATGGCTTAAAAGAGGGGCCTGATATTTAAGAGTTTGTATTGAACTCCTAGATACATTTTCAACTTCAGCTTTGGAAAACACACACTGAATTTAGTTTTCAGCCATTTCTGCCCAAACATCAAAGTTAGAAATAATTCAGTTCTGTAAGAGCTAGCATTTCTGCGCTTACAAACTAGTTTAAAATGGATTCCCTCATCAGTCAGCAACAAAGCTTGATTGAGCTGCTTGTTTCCAGAGTTACATGTTTTTCCACAAATTACATGTGAATGTCATTTTCATTCTGTGTGTTCTTCCTACTTAAAATAAGTGACAATCTCGTAGTATATACAGAAAAAATAAGTAAATGGATGGTCTGGTTCTAGTGAAAGTACCGATCGGTGCACAATGGCTACAAAAGGAAGATATAAGAATGTTGAGTTTAGTTCAAAAGGTTGGGGTTTTTTGCTGTTAGGAAACAATGCTTCATGCCTTTGTTTTGTAGGGGGTGAGTGGTGCATTGACAGTGCTTATGAAGGATGCAATCAAGCCTAATCTCATGCAGACATTAGAGGTGAGCAGAGTGACTCCTGCCTTCCTGAATCAGTCTTCTGTGTCAGACCACAGTGGTTATAAAGCACATTTCTCTGGGGGAGTCAAAGAGTTCTCTACTCCCTCCTCTCTTTCTTCCCATTCTTTCTCACTGTTGTGATTGGGATGTTGCCAAAATATAAAAGAGGTGGCTTTGTATTTTTCCTTCTGAAAAATCTTTTTCTTTTGGATTCCAACTAACATTCATACTCTTGACCACATGATCCCATTTGGAAGCAGGATTGCTTGGGATCCCTGGGTGGCTCAGCAGTTTAGCACCTGCCTTTGGCCCAGGGTGTGATCCTGGAGTCCCTTGCCTGTGTCTCTGCCTCTCTCTCTCTATCTCTCTATCTCTCATGAATAAATAAAATCTTCAAAAAAAAAAAAAAGGAAGCAGGATTGGCAGCTTTTCTCATGACGTCTTGATTTCCATAGGGCACTCCAGTTTTCGTTCATGCTGGACCATTTGCCAACATCGCACATGGGAATTCCTCTATCATTGCAGACCGGATTGCACTCAAGCTTGTTGGCCCTGAAGGGTTCGTGGGTGAGTATTTTTGCAAAATCTGTGAATAAACTGTGTTTTCCTTTTAACATCAAGGGAGTTGGGATGGCCTTTTTACCATTGCTTTTCTCCTTACTTACAGTGACTGAAGCAGGATTTGGAGCAGACATTGGAATGGAAAAGTTTTTTAACATCAAATGCCGGTATTCTGGTCTCCGCCCTCACGTAGTGGTGCTTGTTGCCACTGTCAGGGCTCTTAAAATGCACGGAGGCGGCCCCATGGTGAGGATCAACAGTTTGAAGAATCTGATTCTCAGGAATGGTCTGAAGGCTAAAAGGAACTTGGGATGCCTTGTGCCTATTTCTTCTTTAACCTGTTCTTACCCACATGATTAATAGGGTGCCAAAAGCAAGAGATGTTTAGATAGCTCTTGTGGTGGCCACCTTACCACTCATGGAAATTGGCTTCATGGCCAGTGTTTCTGAGGGAACCATCTGATAATATCTAAACCAAGGATGGGTGATTGGCTATACCCACCAAAAACTCCTTTATGTTCAGACTGTTCTTTCTCAAGAAGTCCCGTTTTCCCTCTAAATAGTGACACTGGCAGCCCATCAACCAAGCCATTTCTGAGACAGAGGGTCAGCCCCTTCCTGAAAGGCACATGTTGGAGAGACTAGCCTGGCCTGGGAGGGAGAAGGAAGGTAGAGATGCCCAGGACTGCCTCCGGGTAATAGAAACTAGGTCATGACTCTTTTATCTTCAACTTCAACCTGAATTTTCTGTTTTCCTGAATTCCTACTAGTTAGAAATTGCACTTTTTATCCTATTAGTTTAATTCCTTTCCAGCACCTGCACATGAAGACATGGTGATAGTTTTCAGAAATTTCTTGAAGAAGTATTAAATTCCAAGCCTTATTAAATTCCAAAAGCCAGGGCAGCCTGGGTGGCTCAGCGGTTTAGTGCCGCCTTCAGCCCAGGGTGTGATCCTGGAGTCCCAGGATCAAGTCCCACATCGGGCTTCCTGCTTCTCCCTCTGCCTGTGTCTCTGCCTCTCTCTCTGTGTATGTGTCTCTCATGAATAAATAAAATCTTAAAAAGAAAAAAAAAATTCCAGAGGCCAGTCGTGCAACTTGAGAAATAAGACCTCCTCCACTTAAAATCAGTGTTTCGTAATGTAGTGATCAGAGATTTTCATAACAATAGTTCTCAAGCATTTTAGTCTCAGAACTTCTTTATACTCTTAAAATTATTGAGGACCTGAAAGAACCTTTGTCTAGATAGGTTATAGCTATGATATTTACTCTATTAAGAATTGCCAGAGTTTGTTAATTGACATTAACAAAAATTGTATATATTTTTTAAGATTTTAAAAAAATTATTTATTTATTTATTCATGAGAGACACAGAGGCAGAGACACAGGCAGAGAAAGAAGTAGGCTCCATGCAGGGAGCCCAATGTGGGACTCAGTCCCAGAACCCCAGGATCACGCCCTGGGCCAAAGGCAGGTGCTCAATGGCTGAGCCACCCAGGCATCCCAAGATTTTTTTATTTGAGAGAGTGAGAGCACAAACCGGGCAGGGACAGAGGGAGAGGGACAAGCTGACTCCCCATTAAGCATGGAGCCAGACACGGGGCTCAAATCTCAGGACCCCAAGATCATGAGCTGAGCCCAATTCAGACACTCAACTGACTAAGCCACCCAGATGCCACCAAAATTATGTATGTGTGTTTTGTATGAAAAGTTGTTATATTTTCCCAAACAAAATGTAAGCATTGTATATTGTTCCCACCTCTTCAGTATCTGGCCTAGTGGAAGACCACTGGACTCTCATCTTCAGCATGTGATCACATGTCACATATTCTTTCGAAAGTCCATTGTACCCTCAATGAGAATGAGAGTGGAAAGAACCATGATATCTTAGAATTATTATGGAAATAATCTTAACCTTATGGACTCCATGAAAGGATTAAATCCCCAGATCACTCTGTGGGAACCACTGCCATAACACAACTCCAGCACATGTCTCTACTCTCAGTTGTCCCCAAGGCACCCAAAGCTAGGCACCTAGCTTAGGAGAGCAGGATCGACTCCCTTTTTCTTCCCAGTTATAACCAACATGTTTTCCTCTTATACCTCTTACACCATTGCACCTTGTTTCCTCCTGATCTCAAGGTCTGGAAAATAATGCCAGACACTTAACCTGGGCAGTACTGAGAGGTTAGCATCACATATAAAGCTATGTCAGGGAGCCAGACCTGCTGCTCTCACTCCCTCTTGTAGCTACATGTAGGACTAGAATATGGCGGCTCAGCTCCCTGCTTCCTGCCCTGCCTGTCGGTAGCCCCTTTTGGAGTCGGAGTACCATAATCTCCACAGAATGGGAACAGACCAAGCTGAGAAATTGAAAACTTCTAAGGCACTGTACACTGCTCACAGTGGAGTCCTTGGAATTGGCACCAGGCACCTCCATAACAGTGAACTCGCTGCTTAAGTGTTCTGACACCTTAAATATACTTTGGTGGAGGGAGAAAATCCTGTGTTGTATCCCTCTTGTTTGCATTGCTCATGCTCCCTACTTCAGCTCCACAAAGACATGGGTTGACTCTACAGACCAGCTCAGGAACCCATCACAGGGCTCGTCACAGACACATCCCTTGTCCTACTGCCTTCACATCTGTTCTTGCCTCCTTCACTCAGACCACAGAGGTCTCTCACTCTGCTCACAGCAGTCATTTTTTTGTTGTGTGCGGTAGCGTTGGTCAAAGACCCTAAATCCTTTGGGCAGGAAACAACCCTATTCTGTGATAAACCACCCCTCCCCAGCTAGGATGCAGCTTTTACACTTGGTAAGGCATCATTTTAAGCTAAAACTGCATTGTAAATAGAAAATGCCTCTGACTTTGCTTCCTTTCCTTCCAGGTTACTGCTGGACTGCCTCTTCCCGAGGCTTACATAGTGGAGGTAACTTCATTCATTTCTAATCACTTGTCCTAGAGAGCACCACACCCTGAATCAGTGTTTCTCAACCCAGTCTGTTTGGAAATGAGTGGGCATATGGCTGCTAGGGGCAAGGGTGCTAAAAGGCCTGCAGTGTGTGCTAAAGAATTGCAGTGAATAAAGTTGGGAAGATATGCTCCATTGAACAGCTGCCCCATGGAGGCTACCGGTGAAGCCACTGCTCTAGATCAGTAGTTGGTTCTTAAGCAGGACCAGTTTTGCTCCCAAGAGACATTTGGCCCTGTCTAGAGACATTTTTGATTACTTTGACTTCAGGTAGGGAAGACTGCTGGCTCTGAGTAAAGGCCAGGCATGCTGCTACACACCCTACAACCCACAAGATGGCCCCCAGGACAAAGAACCATTTGGCCCCAACTGTCAGGAGTGCTGAGGTTAAGAAACCCTGCCCTAGACTAATGACTGTTCATTTCACTGTGTTCCTCGAATTGGCTGCTTAATTACCAAATTCCACCTGAGTGAAGCAAGTAGGGACTTTTTTTGAAACGTCTTTCTTCTGTAGATTTAAATCCACAATAAAAGGCCAATATATGGTCAGGATCCTAGTTATTTTGCTAGGTGAAGTTTCTCTAAGCTGATTTGGTATAGAGCAATCAGGGAGGAGCTCACAGAACTGTGAGCTGGAATCTTTTCATATTTATATCACTTGCTCTCAAACATCTATAGAGCCTGTTTGGTTGGTTATGTGAGAGACACTCTTGCATGAAATGGCAAGGTCAGCTGCCGCCACCGTTAATTCAATTTTTCTGCCTTTTTGGGAGACTTAAATTGTCAAGCAATACAGTACCACTGTTCAAGCCTAAATGAAATATTTCAGAAGCAGCTAGAAAGGAATTGTTGGTGCCTTGAGTCTGCCTGTCTTCTGAGTTATGATTTGCCTTTTATGGTCATTTGTCTGATTCACGCGTGGGAGGGGAATTCACAGTTCTGGCCTTCCTGCCACCCCACAGCCTTTCCTGTGTCTAATTAGAGTGACTGCCCCTAACTGGCCCAGCTGGTGTCTTCATTTAAGAAATTCTACTTTTTAGAAACTGTTCTCAATCAGCCTTACATATTAATTGGTTTTCATGTGACTAGGGGTAAAAGCAGGGCTCTTTAGAATATCAAATCCTAATTTTAGTTTTCAGCTACTAAAGGGAAAAAAGCCTAAGTCATGTTTATAATCTCAGTTGTTTTCTACCTTTATCTTACCCCCTTTTTCTGCTGTTTTATTGAATCCACAAACCAGTCTGCTGGGGTTTGCTCATGATCCAGGGTATTTATTTTCACATAAGACTATTATGTTTTTATCTTAAAAATACTTAATGTATTTTAAGCTTGTAATAGTAACATCCTTTTTGTAAAAAAAAAAAAAAATTAAACAACGTAAGGATATAATACATGATTTGAGCCCCCTGAATAGGTTGGTACATATTTTTCAACATTTAAAAAATTTCATGAATATATACTTTTTTTTTTTTGTATTTGCCCAAAAATGGAGTTAATTAAGCTGTCGATAGTTTTGCAACTTTGGTACACTTTAGTACATCTTTGATAGGTTCCATGTTAATACAGATTACTTCACTTTTTGTAACATCTGCATGATACATGTTTATTGAGTGTATATATGTCATAATTCACTGGCCCAATCCCCACTGAAGGAGGTTTGTGTTTGCAGTTTTCCAATGCTGCAAGCAATGCTGCCATTAACATTTAACATATTTAAAGGTACGTTTCCTTGATTACTTTCCTTTAAATGTCATAGTATTTGGTTCTTAAAGATGGTGTTTATCTTTTTTTTTTGTTCCTACTGAAGGTTCACGGTCAAGTTCATTAGAACCTTTGAAAGCATCACTGATCACTTCATGTTTTCCCCCAGCACTTATGGCAGCTGTATAATGAACACCAGGCACTCTGCTAGGGGCTGTCTTCTGATGGAAGGGTCTGTGCAACTCTGAGTAGAGTCAATTTATACCATATGGGTACATAAAAGCTATAAACACAAGGTTGTAAATATAATTTACTTAAGAAACTAATTCCCTACAGACAGCAAATATGCTATTAAGATGTGGTTCGATGACAGCAGCTATACCAGCTCTCAGGCTTTCAAGACAGCCAGGAAACAAGCATAGTTCCACTCCAGTGTTGCAGGCTGGCACAGTTTATGGCTCGATAGCGCCCCCTCACTGTGGTGTGAGAAATGCATCAGCAGACCTGCTGTGGGCTGTTGGCTTTCTCTGACAGTGAGTGGCTACTTGCTCAAGGAGGCAGGTTCCCTTGTAAGAAGAACCTGCCACTGACCTTGTGGAACTTTCCCTCTTGTTTTTACAGAACCTGGAGCTGGTTGAAAAAGGCTTCAGTAACTTAAAGAAACAAATTGAAAATGCCAGAATGTTTGGAGTTCCTGTGGTCGTGGCCGTGAATGCATTCAAGTGAGTACAAAGAGGAGGAGTCAACGGGGACTATGAAAAATAGTCAGAAACCATCTCCTGGAGCTAACTGTATAGCACTGCTTTTAGCTTTATTTTGTTCTTCATCAATTACTGGTATTGGTTGCTAAGCCTCTGCTCTGGCTGCCATCAGTGAGAGCCTGTGGTGTGAGAGGCACCACAGATGCCACAGAAAACTTGCCACTTCTCCCATCAAGGGTCCAGGGTCAGATCTGGCTCCCACGGGTCCCCTTCTCCCCTAGATGACACACAGACTGGAAGTCAAATGTTCTTTTTGCTCTCTAGAGGCCTTTATGCTATTAGAAGGTTGTGACCCTACAGAGTTCCATTATTTCTGTGGGTCTAGTGGGATGTTATCTTGACAGAATTGAACACGTTGAGCTAGAAATGTTCATGCAAGGGAGAACTTGTGTAGGCTGTTTGGGTATTGTAGTTCTAGTTTGGTCTGCTTATAATGGCCCAACCACAGCAGAATGGGAGGCACAATTTTTAAAAAGCTAGTATTTATTGACTCCTGATGTGCCTGGAATGTTCAAGTATTTTGCTTATATTTGTCATCTAAACCTCATGACATCCCAGTGAAATAAGTGCTATGGTTATTCTCATTTTACCACGTGGAAACCAAAGCCTGAGGATTAAGCAACTGGCCAAGACTTACCCAGATAGTCGACTGTAGAGCCAGGATTCAAAGCCAGTCAGTATTACTTGATTAGTTTCCATTTATCAGTGACTAACTGACAAGAATTTTAATGGCAAACATAAGACAGAGATTGTCCTCGCCGACTGTCATCAGTGTTTTAACACCAGTGGCTGCCTTTACAGGACAGATACGGAGGCCGAGCTGGACCTCGTCAGCCGCCTTGCCAAAGAACATGGGGCTTTTGATGCTGTGAAATGCACGCACTGGGCAGAAGGGGGTATGGGTGCCTTAGCCCTAGCTCAGGCTGTCCAGAGAGCAGCTCAGGCACCCAGCAGCTTCCAGCTCCTTTATGACCTCAAGGTGAGTTACTTTCTGTATGAAAAAAAAAAGCACAATGAGGTTTCTGTGTGGCTGCCTCTCTTTAGAGCCTGTGTTTAGCATCTTCAGCCCTGTGGGTTTGATTTCCACGTAGGTGAGTTACAACACCATAGCCTGGGCTGTCAACCCCAGACAGCTTTCTTACCAGTGCATGTTGCTGCTTACTTATAGAGTAGCGGTCTCTGCAAGAACACTCTTGCAGGGGGAGGTTGGCTGTCAACCTAAATTTTTTTTTTTAAGATTTTATTTATTTATTCATGAGAGACACCGAGAGAGAGAGAGAGAGAGCCAGAGACATAGGTAGAGGGAGAAGCAGGCTCCCCACAAGGAGCCTGACACGGGACTCAATCCCAGGATCCCAGGTTCATGACCTGAGCCAAAGGCAGACGCTCAACCACTGAGCCACCCAAGCGCCCTCAGCCTAGCTTTTAAAAAGACTCATAGTACTTTCCCTTTGCTGGCAGAGGAAAGGGTTAAATGTAGAACCTATGGTGTAATTCACTATAGCCTTTTAACTCAAGGCACCAGCTATGTTGTGGCAGATTGGCAGGGGCTACATCAAGCTCAGAAGAGTTTTCTGACCACTTCCCAGTAACAGGGGAAAGCATTGTTCCTAAGCTCACTTCCTGATTTGGGGCTGCCTCAAGTTCGGAGAGACTCTTAGTGCAAAGCCAAAGCACCCCCACAAGGTTCAGCATTCTTTCCATCACTGAGTAACTATAAGAAGCACTGCTTATTCTGTGATATAATAAAGTTAGTTCAGGGGTGCCTGGGTGGCTCAGTGGTTGAGCCAATTAAGACGCTCCAATTAAGCGTCTGCCTTCAGCTTAGGTCATGACCCCAGGGTCCTGAGATTGAGCCCCACGTAGGGCTCCCTGCTCATCAGGGAGTCTGCTTCTCCCCTTCCCTCTGCCTGCTGCTCCCCCTGCTTGTGTGTGTGCAGGCTCGCTTTCTCTGTCAAATAAATAAATAAAATCCTAAAAAAAAAAAAAAAAAAAAAAGTTCATTTAAAGAAAGGTTGTTCTTACTATAGGGTTATATTTTGTTTTCGGTTCTCTGTCCATGTAATGTATTTCAGGCTGTGGTTGGACATTAAGTAAGTATGCCCACAACAACTGGAAACTTTGTTAGGAGCATGGGATGGGTATAGTAGTTAATTCTCCTTGTATTTTCCAGGCTAGTTCTTGGCTTGGTTCCTAAAAGATAATCACAGACTTTCAAAAACAGCCATAAAAAGATAGAAGGAAGAAACGCCGGTATTCTTGAATTAACATTGTCTTGTTTCTGTTTGCCCTTTGCAGATAAGATACACTGACAAATGTCCTAACATTGTCCTATTGACACTGACATTTTCTTATTGAGCTTTAGTTTTGTAGACCGGTTTGAATATCTGTTCAACAAGTCATATTTTTAGGAAATGCCATAAACAAATGCAACAAAAGCATTTATAGATGCTCTGTCTATGGCCCATCCACAGTGCCTGAGTTCAGAACCCCAGTCCTGGAAAGCCAGCAGGAAGCCCCAAAGAAGTGCAGTGATGAAGACTTTTTTTTCTCATTTCTACTTAAAACTTCTCTCTGTTCCAACAAACAGGAGGCTGCCACTTTTTGTCTTGTTTAGCATCTGTTGGTCTTCAGTCACACCTCAGGGAAAGGACTTGTGCTTCAGAAGTTCTGAATGTGCCTTGGCATTGATGAAGCTCCAGGGATAAGACACATATGAAAGCAATCTCTGGTCGCATCTTTATAAAACCCTAATTAAATAGACATTTTATTTTTATCCATTATCCAAAGCCTCTTCATAAATTATCACTGTTTAGCCTAAAAAGGACTTTTTATCTCTATAGATTGTTGCTCCTTTCAGGAAACAACATTTTCCCAATATGTCTTCTTGGCCTTACGTGCTAGGGAACATAGAATCAGATATATTGCCTAATTTTAATACATAGATGATTTGGTTTTTATGACTATTTCTAAGCAACAGTAATCCACAATCAATATGTTGTGTTAAAAATAGCCTTTGCCTCTCCTATACAAACTGGGGGTTATTAGATGGATATTGGTTGCCTTGTTTCATCAGTAGTATCCCAGGTCTATTTTGACATGAATCTGATCTCCAGCATTAGAACATTTCTTTGTATTTATGAAGTAATAGTTATTCTTTGATAGTCAGTAGTATTGTTTATGATGTACCTAAGGTGATCCTAAATGTGCATGCGTGCACGTGTGTGTATACACACACACACACACACATACACACACAGTAATTTTACCTCTATGGGACATTTTCCATTTATATTTTTGGAGCTTGGTATTAAAAGAAAATGTTTCTAACTCAAATATACCTCAAACTATTTGCGTATCTGTATGTAAAGCATCTTCTCACCCTTCTGGGAACTCTGAGCCTGGAGTGAGGCCCTGTTCGAGGTCAGCGCCATCATGTGTATCCAGTCATGGCATCCTCCTCTCTTTCTTGTCTACTAGCTCCCAGTTGAGGATAAAATCAGGATCATCGCACAGAAAATCTATGGGGCTGACGACATAGAATTGCTTCCTGAAGCTCAACACAAAGCTGAAGTCTACACGAAACAGGTAGATGGTTGGTTGGTTTGTTCTTTCAACTCTTTACAGAGAAGTCTGGGAGTCAGAGCTCCCGAGTTATCCCAGTTATCCCAGGTGCCCACCACCTCACTTCCCTGGATGGTAGCCCTCTTCCTTCTGAATACTGAGTTTGAATTAGGTGGTCTAGTCCTTTATCTATCCAGAGGTGGTATATGAATGTGTGGAAAAACCAAGAAGAAATAGGGTTTTTTCCTCAAATATTGAGAACCTGTCTTCAGTAGTGTTCTCATGTCTGTTCCAAACTCATTTTTAATTGGCTACATAGATGAAAATTAAATACTCACTTTTGGAATATGATTGTGAGTACTTACTTTCTCATGCAACAGAGATTCTTCTTCTTCTTCTTTTTGATCTATAGTAACCAAGCCCAGGGTCCCTGAAGTACAGGTGGGTATAAAGGGAATTAGATGTTTTAAACAAGCTGACAAATCTGTATCATCACAATGCCCAGATGTCCTGTGTTACATTATCATCTTTTCATTTGTCCTGCTTTATTCCCTTCTCTCCCCAGGGCTTTGGGAACCTGCCTATCTGCATGGCCAAAACACACTT
Source organism: Canis lupus baileyi (assembly GCF_048164855.1). Lineage (NCBI taxonomy): Eukaryota > Metazoa > Chordata > Mammalia > Carnivora > Canidae > Canis > Canis lupus. Next base: position 40,347,271 of record NC_132846.1, read on the forward strand.
GTCCTTGTCTCATAACCCAGAGCAAAAGGGTGTGCCCACAGGCTTTGTCTTGCCCATTCGTGACATCCGTGCCAGCGTCGGGGCCGGTTTTCTGTACCCCTTGGTAGGGACGGTAAGTGAGTGGTACAGGCAGAGAGTGGGTTGTTCATCTGTGCTTCTTGTCTGAAATTGGTCACTGAAGCCATCAAGCAAGTGCCAGCTGAGCAGAGTTCATTGCTGAGGAGCAAGCTGGAATCGGGCCTATTAGGATTAATCCTCTTGCTTTGGACCATCCTGGTGTCAGTTAAAGTATGAAACCATGACTGCTTGTAATGAATAACAATTCTGTTTCCCAGGGGCAGTATGACCTTGATGAAATCCAGGACAGGCCTGATCGATAGTCTGTGATAGTGCTAATGTATAATCACAACTGACATTCACTGGGCGCCTTTCACAGATTAACTCACTCCTGCCAACCGTCCTTTGAAGTAGGGACAGAGGCTCTGAACCTCTGGGCTCTTGACAGGCCTGGAGCTTATGCCTAAAACTCAGGGAATTCCTTGTTTCAGAGTAAAGAATTTCTCCCTTAAAAGGCAAATGAACCTTGTAGATATGAAAAATGAGGTTGCTTATTTCCACTTTAAGATGAATTAGTTATCAAATGCTTCTTTATCTTACGAACTTTATGTATATTGAAAGATGAGCCTTGTTAACAGGGAGGGAAAGGGGTGTGCAAAGGCATATTGGCAGTTTGGGCTGACCATCCAGGTTAACATTGAGCCTGTGCCTTGGTTTCTCCCCTTTGATCTGCCCAGTGTCCAACATCTGCAGCTTGTACTTACCCTCAGTACAAGACTGACATATTAAACAGCCAATTCACAATGAAAAAGAAACCACTAGAGCTGCAGTCTGCTTTGTCCCTGTTAATGTGCATGCAGAGGAGTGCCTATAGAAGTGAAGGCCAAACTGACCCTAGTCAGGCCTGAGGTTGCCAGGAGCTCAGAGACAAATACACCCTGCCCAGCTGAGTATTTTCTCACTGAAAACAAGTTCTTGCATTAGAAGTCACTGTGAACTGAGAAGACATTTCTACACATTCTCTGGGCTTAACAATCACTATTCTTAATGCCTTCTAATTGCTGTTGTTGGGGCCTGAATAGGGCTCAGAATTTGAGTATTTTGTCAATTTTTTTTTTAAGGTTTTATTTATTTATTCATGAGAGATACCGAGAGAGAGAGAGAGAGAGAGCCAGAGACATAGGTAGAGGGAGAAGCAGGCTCCATGCAGGGAGCCCAACGTGGGACTCGATCCCTGGTCTCCAGGATCAGGCCCTGAGCCAAAGGCAGCGCTAAACCACTGAGCCACCTGGGCTGCCTGAGTATTTTGTCAATTTAAGGTAGTGGTGGCTTCATGTAGGATTTTTATATCTAAGTTCATATGTGTATGTATATATAAGCTTTTCTTTTTTTTTTTTTTTAATTTTTATTTATTTATGATAGTCACAGAGAGAGAGAGAGAGAGAGAGAGAGAGAGGCAGAGACATAGGCAGTGGGAGAAGCAGGCTCCATGCACCGGGAGCCCAATGTGGGATTCGATCCCGGGTCTCCAGGATCGTGCCCTGGGCCAAAGGCAGGCGCCAAACCGCTGCGCCACCCAGGGATCCCTATATAAGCTTTTCATTTAAAAATTTTTTGATCATCCATGGCGCCTGGGTGGTTCAGTCAGTTAAACATCTGACTCTTTTTTTTTTTTCTTTTTAAAGATTTTATTTATTTATTCATAAGAGACACACAGAGAGAGGTAGAGATAGAGAGAAAAGCAGGCTCCTCACAGGACAGGATTCAATCTCTGGACTGAGATCACGCCCTGAGTGGAAGGCAGATAGATGCTCAACTGCTGAGCGTCCCCACATCTGACTCTTGATCTTGGCTCGGGTCTTGATCTCAGGGTCATGAGTTCAAGCCCCACTTGGGCTCCATTCTGGGTGTGGAGCCTACTTTAAAAAAAAAATTGGGGGGCAGCCCGGGTGGCTCAGTGGTTTGGCGCTGCCTTCAGCCCAGGGCGTGGTCCTGGAGACCTGGGATCTAGTCCCACATCAGGCTCCCTGCATGGAGCCTGCTTCTCCTTCTGCCTGTGTCTCTGCCTTTCTCTCTCTGTCTCTCTCTCTTTCTCTGTGTCTCTCATGAATAAATAAATTAAATCTTTAGGAAAAAAAATTTTTTTTTTTACTATCAATATGACCAGTGTTTATGGGGAGAAAATCCTCTTTGAGAAAGAGTAAAAATACTAAAAATCCTAATCACTGTATTGAGGGCCATCTTTAGAGTTTTCTAGCAACATGCTCATGTATGTCTGCATCAGTGAGCACACGCCCATTTTCTTTAATATCATCTTCAGGCTTTTCTGCTAGGTCTGAGGAACAATCCCTTCCTTCCCCCTTTTTGTTCCCACACCCAGCGGTTGCTTACAGAGTTTACGAACAGAGACCAGTGTCAGATCTCTATAGAATATTCTGGTAAGTTATAGTTGTAGAAGTGCAGCTTAAATTCTTCTCCTATCTGGATCTGATTTGGAACTTGTATGTATTCATTATATAAGACATTTTTACAGGTCAAAGTGTCCTGAGTTTTTACTTATGAGCCTTATGGATTTGCAGCTAAGTAGGTATTTGTCAAAGCCAAGTCTGCAAGTACCAATATAATCCATAGGCATTAAGAGCTCAGTTTTAGAAGGCCAAACTGGACCAGTAAGAATAGTGATTGTGAAGCTATCTAGGTTTTGTACAGAAATGTCTTAGCCCAAGTCAAAGGATACTAATTCCTAATGTGTTGCTGAAGCAAAATAATACAGGCATCAACGTAAGACTCATTAAAACAAAATTAAAAAGCAGACAAGCCCTGTACCTCTTTTTGGTCTTATGAGAGGGAAGGAGGTGACTCCTCAGCACCCCACCCCTACCGCCTCCCTAGAGGTTGAAGGTGGAAGTACCTCCTGCCACTTGCAAATGTCAGTGTGGAAGAGGATAGTGAAGCCTGGCATTTGGCTTGCGGAAGGACATTAGGGTTTCTCTTTGGGGTCATGACGGGATTAGTGACTTGGTTTTCAGTGAGTAACAAGAAGAGTACCACTTTACTGACAACTATGAAATAATTTTCTGTCTTTGTGCCTTGGGCTTTTTACCTGAAGGGAAGGTGGAAATAAAGATCACTTTATTTTTTATGCTATTTCACATCTCCTAGATGAGCACAATGCCTGGACTCCCCACTCGGCCCTGTTTCTATGATATTGATTTGGACCCTGAAACTGAACAGGTGAATGGGTTGTTCTAAACAGGTGAGTTGGGATCCCTGGGTGGCGCAGCGGTTTAGCGCCTGCCTTTGGCCCAGGGCGCGATCCTGGAGACCTGGGATCGAATCCCACGTCGGGCTCCCGGTGCATGGAGCCTGCTTCTCCCTCTGCCTGTGTCTCTGCCTCTCTCTCTCTCTCTCTGTGACTATCATAAATAAATAAAAATTTAAAAAAAAAAAAATAAAAAAAAAATAAACAGGTGAGTTGTTACTGGTAAGAATTTTGCTTTTTTTTTTTTCCTTATGAGGTATGTTTATGAATTATGGAACTCCAGCAAAAGCTCTGAAAATGCAAATCTGAATGCTTTCAAAACTTTTCCAAACATCACTGAAGGCAGAGTTGGCTGTGACCAATGAAGGAAATATTCCACATTTTTGGTAGAAAAGCATGGCTTATCATGGAGCAGTGTAGAGAAGAAAGCCACCGTCTAGTAAACTTTGGAGGGACTGCCACAGAGGCTAGGCTAAAGGTCCTTCTACTTTGAGTAGACAGCAGGCAGGAGTTGAGCAAATGTCCCAGAAAGTAGAAAAGAGGAAGAAACAGGACCAGTCCAGGAGTACTTGGGGTCTTAAGTGAAAGGTCCCTAAGTACTCATCACAATGAAGGAGCCTTCCCTAGACACATCCAGCTGAAACTTCAAAAACATTTAAGAAGCCTAAAAAAGCCTTCTCCAGAAAAGAAAAAAATCCTGGCCTATGAGAAAATAGGAATTAGAGTGAACAGCTGACTTCTTATCAGCAGTAAGGGGCTTTTTGACACAGGAGGAATACCCTCCAGGTTTCCAGAGAAAGCTAACTCTCCACCTGCACTTACGCCCCACCAGATCTATCCAGATATTTTCAGACACGTGCAGGTTTGCCACCCCACCTCTCTTCCTAGGAAGATATTTAGCAATGTCCTCCGGCAAAATGGAGACTAAACCAAGAAAAAGGAAGACATGGTTTTCAGAAAACCCAATCTTGATCTGGGCAGTAATGAAGGGGAATCCTGACAGTTGCAAGGGACCCAGAGTTAAAAGTCTAGGAGGGAGGAATTGAGAAACACTAGAAAGTGCTAGAAAAGACAAGAGTATCAAAGGGTAATAATGCAAAATTAAAGCTCTCACAGTGTTTCAAAAAGTAATGGTCCAGGTAGATATCAAACTGTAGTCCTTTTCTAGGCAACCATAAGGATGATTGCTTATAGAAGTAACCACTTTCAGAGAAAAGATGGTGTGCTTGCTGCCCGGGAACACTGTTCTTCAGGAAGGCTTATGTGATGCTGGAAGTATCCTTCTGGCTCATGCCTGGCCTGGCCTTGAACAGTATTCACATAGCCATAATGGAAGTGCCATGTGTTGTTTTCAGGTCTGTGGGTCAACCCTGTAAGAGACTGATGTGGAAAGGCTGGAAATGTTAACAGATTTGGCCATACAAGAGGGGGATGCTGCAGTGTAGAAGGGGAGAGGATACATGTTTCAGCTCGTAGAGGAGTATTTACCTCTCGTTTCTTTTTCCTCCTAGATTGCCTCTCTTCAAGATGCTGCTCCAAACATTTGGCCAATGTGCATTCAGGCCGACTGTTGGTTAGGAAGTGTGGGGAAGTCGAGAGAAGTCAACCCCTGCCCTGAAGATCTTAGGAAGTAAAGAGCAAGAATTCCCCCAGAAGCCTCTCTTTGGTCTTAATCCCCACCATCATGTATAAATTAACATAAATCATGCACAAGTCTACTTACTTTATTGAAGTGCCACAGAATAAAAGGAAATGATTTTGCGATCTGGATGTTTAAATATAAATTCTAGCATTCACAGACTGCTGCAGTATCTCTGCTATCCTGTGTGAGCCCATTTGTCGGCAGAGCCCGGGACCAAAGAAGCAAGTTGCAAGATGTACTTTATGACACTGTTGTGTTTAAAGGGGTAAATGGCACATGCTTGCAGATTTCTGGGAGGACACATCATCAGGGGATCTCCTGATGGGGTTGAAGGGGGAAGTAGGGTATAGAGAATGTGCCTTTTTATCATATACCTTTCTATATTGTTTTGTTTTTTTTTTTTTAACCGGAGAAAGTATTGCTTATACAAGTTTTTATCCTGAACTTCCTTGGAATTCCATTTCTGTCATAGCTTTAGCTCCATTTATTTTTTGTTCTCAGGAAGGATGGTCATAAAGCACTAACTGTAGGTAAACCTTACCTGCTCTGTTGGATCAGCAAATATTTATTGAGCTGTGCCTGGGCTCCACCCCTCCCTCCAGAATGTTTTTTTTTCCCTGAAATGTTTTCCCTTCTCTTCTTGTTCTTTAGCTTCTGTCTCTCTTTCTCTCCTATTCTTTGTTTCCTCTTCCCCCTTGTCTTCCTACATTGGATCCTTCCAGAAGATGCTGCATCCCCACTGATGCCAGTGTAAACACTACTGGTATCAGTGGAGCAGTATTTTTCCCCATGTCCTTGGTTCTATTATATTTAATTCCCTAGATTCACCTCAGTGTTGCAATACAGTTTGCCATCCAAAGAAGTGATGGCGGTGCTGTGGGGGCATATGGCAAAGGAGTCCCAAGTGCAGAGCCCCAGCTTCACCATGTTTTGTGCTGTGCCTGGCACATTGTACACAATGATGTCAGTTCCTGTTCCAAAGCATCATGCGGGCCCAGTCTACACAGAGTTCACTGTTTCTCATGTTTTTGTAAATGTCCTGTAAGACCTCATCTGGAATGGGACTTGCAGGGAATTTATTTTATAAATAAGGGAAGAAAGCAGTCTATGGTCAGACATGGTGACTTAAAGATCATCTTAAAGCATTCAGGCTTCCTAGTATCCCCAAAAGCCATGTGGGCTTACATCTTTAAGACTGATAAGGAATAGTGAATACAATTGGTGGGAGAGGGTGACTGGAGTTTTATAAACCATATAATAAGTGATGCAAATTGTTTTTACTAGATACTGCTTGGAATGAATAGACTATCACTAATGCAAGAATTTCCCTAAGTAGGAGTAAAATAGGTCTTCAGTAAAAATTCAAATGGTACAAGTTGCTTTTTCCATCGGGCATTATATCTTGGAGATCTTACTACATGAGCAGTTGGAGATTCACCTTGTTTCTTATGGCTGTGTAGTATTTAAACCATCCTCTGTCAATGGGCACTTAACATTGTTTCATGGTTTTTGCTATTACAAATGAGAGAGCACTGAATATTCTCTTATATATCAGTGCAGTTTGTGTAGAAGCATCTGTTGGATAAAAAATTAGGAATGGAATTGCTTAAAAATGACCTTTAGCTTCAAAATGAGAGGTAGCCTTTGGCTAGAAATAGGTAGAGATAAATCATAGTGAAACAAATTTGTAAATTAGGTTTCAATCTCCATTTTACAGAAAGGCAAATTCCAGAATTGCACTGCTGTTGCCTACCAGATGAGCTTGTTAAAGTCCTCTTGACTCCAAAGCTTTTGCTGTTTACCAACATTCTGCATGTCAGAGCTGTTCCTAGAAGCCAGCCCCTGCCAAGTGGCACAGAAATGGACCTCCCCTTAATGACAGGTGGAAAGCTCTGCCCATTTCACTTCCCTCCAGAAGGAAGGGATGATAACAGGTGACAGGAGCAGAGGGAAAAAATAAAGAGGTTAGGAACGCTGCTGAGCGATTATTGATACCATGGGTTTTGTGGAACTGATTCTTCAATCTGTGATTAAGAAGTGTGATAGAGAGGCACCTGGCTGACTCTGTTGGTGGAGCATGTGACTCTTGGTCTCAGGGTTAGGAGTTTGAGCCCCATGGTGGAAGTAGAGATTACTTAAAAAAAATAAAAGTGTGATGAAGAGATGGCATGAAGGATTAAAAAAATAACTGCAGGCTAACTGAAGACATGAATTCAAGACCTACAGAAACAGTAGTGCTTGGGGTACATATTAGTATGTATTGCCGAGCAAGGTCCAGTGCCTTTACCTTGGGGGTAGGAGCCCTTAGAGATCACTGGCCTCCCTATTGCCATTCTTAACCCTTCTCTGGGCCACCAATGCTTTCCCTCCCCATTATTTTTAATGTTACTGATAAACAGATTGAGCTCTCTATTCTGCACTTCAGAGGCTGTTGCCATGCGGTGAAGATATATATATATACTCTTAATTCAGAAGAGGCAGCATTTGTGTGCTGCCAAGTAAAGCAGATTACAACAGAACCACTGTTTGTGTTCACTGGTACAATCCTGATGGTGCCTAGGAACATCAAAATACCAGAAAACGAGCCACAAGTTCATTTAATGCTGTACCAGAGAAGGGGATGGAGGGCTTATTCCCAGAAGGTTTCTAAAATATAAGAATTATTACTAAGGAGTTATAAATCATTTTTGGTAGCTACAGGCCCAGGCCATGGGTGTATGAGACCAGGATGGGAGAAATCCCATGATCAGTTGAGATTAGTTAAACATGCAAGTTATTCTACTGGCACAGTGTGTCTGGTGATATTAACAAGATAAGCTGTAGGTAGGATAATTTCTCATCAGATTAGGGAAATATATTTATAGCCTGTTTCTCATTATATAATCAAAAGCTACTAATGGAGTAGCAGACAATAATATGGGTAATAGCTTACTGTCATTTAAGTGAGTTCAGGGATGACAGGTTTCTTTCATGCATGAAGTACTGGATACATTTCTTAAAACTCAGATGTGGCATCCAATTCTAGTCATACCCTAAGGAAAAATCACAGTGCAGTATTTCATTTATAGTACTATATTCTTTGTGAGTGAGTGTGTGTCGCTGCGTGTGGTGGAGGTTGGCAATGAGTTGAAATATACCTTAAAGAAATCTTCCCTTCAAACCCAAAATCAGTTTACCTCTTAGCTCTTCATCGCCCTTCTGTTCCCTTTCATTAGTCCTTTTAAAAAAAAAAGGCGGAATAAGATCTACTAGTCTATTATCTTAATCTGTTCATTTTCTCATTTCCAACTCCTGCCTAAGAGAGCTGTTCTACCCCTGTCTTCATCTGGATAAGCTCATCTTATTTTTGCCTGAAATTATTGCAAACTCCAAGATCTAGTAGATTTGGAAAAACCTGGATCTCAGTGAGTGATAGCATCTCAATTAGTCATGAGTGGCATGGGTTTCTTTTGGCTTACTTAAAGTTCGCAAGTGTCAGTAAGCAGGGTGAGCAAACCATCTGGGCATATAAATGACATTTTCACAGACTGTGGTGTTTGCTGACCACACAAAGATAGACTGAATTAATTACAACTTAGGCAGATGCTTAGGGATTTCCGTTTTACAACTCTGGTCTCTGACTTTACCTGTATGTTTAAGACCCTGACAGCTTAGATTCAGCTTTGCTATTGTGTCCTAATGGTTCTTCCTTAAATCTCAGAGCTACAGAATCTCACAAAGGTAAAATATATTCCTGGAAAAACATCCAAAAGCAAATAACTGAGATTTGCTTCCCCAAAGGTCATGATCCTACCAAAGAAAGGAGGTAAGTACAAATGCTTTGCAGTAATTCTTTGCTCCGCCTTAATAGGTTGTTCGTCCGGATGGTGTGCCTGGGAGGGCTCAAGGAGGAGCCAACTGTGCAACCTCAGCCTCAACCTCAGGGGGACCTCAGAGCGGGAACTCCCAGGAAGGCCCTGGTATGTAATGTTGACCCGGAAGCATGCCACCTGAGCCCTCAGCCACACTTTGGTTAATGAAACCGATGGGTTATGTGTAGAAATAAATGCTTACGGTGCTTTTCACTGTGGCTAGCAGCTTGTTTAGATAAAGCTCAGAAAATGTATGAAAATACACAACCTAGCCGTCCAGGCAGGCCGGAGGATCGATGTTGCCTGTGCCCTTTGCTCTGGTTGGGGCTGGAATTGTGAGGAGAGCCCACCTCCTGTTTCCCACCCCCCACCCCACCCCACCCCGCTTAGTGGAGAGGGAGAAGACTAAGCAGACACTGGCAATGCGTCAGGTGCAGAAGGTGGGTGGGGCTGCGGTCCTGCCCCCTCTGACCTCCGCGCACAGGCCGCAGCGCCCTGTGAGAGTATCTGTCCCCGCACCATAAGGACATCCAGAGCCACTCCTGGGAAAGTTTCTGTTTCCATTTCTATATGCAATTTTCTCCCCGAACGAGCTTTCACTCTGCACAGGTTTTAACCATGCTTTTAAAATGCATGTGTCGTGTCTAAATATTGGGCGTGTTGGAGGGAAAGAGGGCCCACAATTCAAAGCCAGGTTTTGCTATTCTCCGTCTCCGTATGCGGACCCCCCGCCCCGGCTGCCAGCGCTCCCGTGGGGCGGTCCGCGCGCGGGGCGGGGGCGGGGGGCGGGAGTGCCCGGGGCGCCCCCTCGCCGCGGGGCCGGCCGCTCGCAGGCAGCGCCCCGCCCCGGGCACTCCCGCCCCCGCCCCCCGCGCCCCGCCCCGCCCCGCCCCGCCCCGCGCGCCTCGGAGCCGCGGGCTGTGGCTCCCCGCGCGCTGGGCAGGGGGCGCCGCGGGCTGCGGTCCCGCCGCGGAGGGCTGCTCGCTGCGGTGCGACGGGCTCCCTGGGCGCCCGGCCTCGCGAGCGGCCCCCGCCCCCCCCGCCCTCGGCAGCAGGGTCTCCGGGGCCCCCGGCGCCCGCGGGTAAGCGAGGGAGGACGGCGGGGGGCGGGGGATGCCCGCGGGGCGCCCGCAGTCCCGGCCGGGGGTGAGGACCGGGCGGGTACGGCTCCTCCTCCCCGCCTGGAGGACTGTGGTTGGGGCTCCCGGCGCTGGAGTGGTGCAGCTCGCCGCGGCCCGAAGCGGGGCTCCCCGCCCTGCGTCCTCGGCCCCGCGCTCCGCCGGGGGAGACCCGGAGCTGCCCCCGCGCTTCGGCCGCAATGACAGCGGGGCCTCCCGGTTACCGCGGCGATGACCGCACCTGCGGGTGAGGAGGACCCTTTACACGCCAACACCCTGCAAAGTCTTTACGTCCGCAGGTTGTATTTTCCCCTTTACGGGGAGGGGGGGGTGGGGGTGCTAGGTGTTCGTTCGGCTATTTGTTTTATTTCTACCGTGATAGACATTCAGAAGGGAGCTGCTCAGGCTGTTGTCTTTGGGCGATCCAGGTTAACTTCGGGTGGTGCCGGCCCAAACGTGATCTGATTTCAGTATTTCTGCTGTACAGCCTCTGGTTGGCAGGGACTCAGGTGCTGAGAACTCCGAGGCGGGAGAAGACCCAGAGCCAGCTGTGATAGCTCTGGTTCTAGAGCTTATGAACGCCTTACACGAGGCGGGACGCTGTGCAATGTTCCTATGTGAGCTCCCCCGCTGTTCTAGGAGGACTTTGTCCTTCTGTCAGGGGCACAGAGTATGTAACTCCCAACCCAAAGGAATATTTACTTAGATTGTAAACTGATTTTCAGAGCTCCAGTTGCTTCTGTGGTTCATACAGTCAAGAGCTACCCAAAGAAACCTTCAGGGCTGAAGGATTTACACAAAAACCTTAGAGTCCCCTTGCTTATTGTAGGACCTCCAGCAACAAAAATTAATACAGCTTCTGTTAGATCACCGCCTCACATCTGTGTTCATTGGTGCTGTCATACTGTTCTGTGGATTAATTTTATGTTTATATATATCTAATCAGTTTGCCAGTTGCTGGCTTATCCATTATATTTGGCTTTCAAATTAGTTCCAAAGCCAAGAACAAAAGATAAAGAATTTCAAAAGCTTGATTTTAAAATAGCAAGAATTCGGTCTAATGTTGGTTCAATTAGGAGTTGATGGGCTGCATTATGGTTAAATATTTAATAATTAAATTTTTGACTAGTGAATCTAGTGCAGATTAGTATCTCTGAACGATTCATTTTTCTGATAAAACTCTGATGCCCACTTTCAGAGCATGGGCTTCAGAAACAGGCAATTTGATTGAATCCGATCTCTGTTACCTACTAGCTGTGTAATCTCAGGCAATTTGCTTAATCTCTATGCCTCAGTTTCTTCCTCTGTAAATAGTGATACCACCGCCTACTCATTTTGTAGTGTTGTGGGGAAGATTAGAGATGTATGTAAAAGTGCTTCGCATTTCTTAATGCATAGGAGTTGCTCAATATACATCAGCTATTATTATCATTCACTCTTACTGACCTTCAACTATGTGCTCATTATGGAAAATATTTGAACAGTCTATGCTTACGGAAAAAAATGTCAAAATTATACAACTAAATTTAAGAGGGGAGAATGACAGTGATGTTAAATTTCCCAGCGTATGTATGAAAAGTAGCACCTCTCTGATGGAACACACATTTTTAGAACAGAAACCTTATGGTATAATGGAAAGAACACTGGAGAGTCAGTCTTCAGTTCTAACTCTGGCTATGACCTTATCTAACTGTATGGCTTTAGGCACTCCAGCTACCCACTCTGGAGCTCAGCTGCTTCATCTGGCTGGACTCGAATGATCTCTAAGATCCTTTGTGGCTGCAGAATTCTTTATTGCATGTAATAAAAATCACCCTAGCTTGCTTACCGCCTTGCTCTGTTTTGTTATGGTCGTTTGTTAACTTGAATCTGAGTCATAAACATCCATAAAGATAGCACAGTGAAAGAACTGATAATCAGATTTGCAAATAATCCAAGTTGAAGTTTAAACAAAGAGAACAAAGCAAAATAGATTCACATTGAGATCTTTTTGATATTTTTTATTCTGTAGTCAGTAGGTTATTAGATGGCAAGCGTGCCTGATAGCATCATATATATTCAACTGAAATCTTTCTATAGAAAACAGTTGGCTGATGGCAAAATAAAATACCACTCTCTTTTCTCTCATCAGGTTGATCCTTAAAAAAAAAAAAAAATCTATCCAGTAAAGGGCTTTCATGAAGAAATTAAAGAGAGAAATTACAAGTAAGAGAAAAACTAGGAATTATACGCTGGAGAAACCACCACCTAAAATAACTGTATGGAGTAAGACACAAAGAGTGAATACATCTGAAAGAATTTTTACTTACTATGATATTTTCTGCCCATTTTTTCATCGTAAAGACTGCTAAGGAAGAGAGAATATAGTTTTCTAGAGAAAGAACGAGTGTAATGTAAAAATGGAGACCACAGTTTCTGAAATTCAAGTTGAAAGCAAGGATGAGAAGAGACCAACAGAAGTTAGTCCTCAAGATGAGAGGCAAGAGGAAAGAGCATCAGTGCTTTGCTTCAAGAGAAGAAAGAAAGCAACCAAAGCAATGAAGCCCAAGGCTAGCTCTGAAGCTGCTGGGGCAACAATGAAGTGTCCACCAGAAGCAGAAGCTTCCGATCAGCCACAGCCCCCAGGGGGTGCCTGGGCCTCAATCAAACGTCTTGTAACACGCAGGAAAAGGTCAGAATCTTCAAAGCAGCAAAAGCTCTTTGAGGCTAAAGTACAACCTGAAATCAGTGCTGAGGATGCTGATCTTTCTAAGAAAAAGGCAAAATCCGGACTTAAGATTCCTTGCATAAAATTCTCAAAAGGAGAGAAAAGAAGTAATCATTCCAAAATTATAGAAGACTCAGACTGCAGCATCAGAGTCCAGGGAGAGGCAGAACATTTGGATACAAAAGCTGCAGCCCAATCAGATGACCAGGCAACAAAGACCAAGTTGCCCCAGGATGTAAGTAAAGACGTCTCACGGAAAGGAGGTGATGAGATCTGTGAACCAAAGGTGAGCAACAGCACAACTACACCTGGAGAAAAAGTGATTTCAGTAGAACTTGGGTTAGATACCAGGCATTCTGCTGTTCACCCAGGAACTCTAATCCTTGAAGGAGATACTGAAACGATTGAGGAAAAACAGAGTGTTCAACCCCCACAAGCAAGCGCACTTGAAACTTCAGAAACAGAACAGCCACCAGTGGTTTCCGATGTTCTTCCCTCACCTACAATCCCAGATCAGCAAATTGTGGAAGAAGCTAGAAGCAATATCCTAGAAAGTGAACCAAATTGGGAAGAGCACGAAAGTAGAGAAGTTGTAGCCGAGGAGAGTGAGCCTAAAGATACTGAACTGAGCCAGGAATCTGAGCTGAGAGAAAATGAGGTCACTGCAGAGAAACCCAAACCAGAAGAAAGCAAAAGAATGGAGCCAATTGCTATTATTATTACAGACACTGAAATCAGTGAATTTGATGTTAAGAAATCTAAAAATGTCCCTAAGCAATTCTTAATTTCTATTGAAAATGAGCAAGTAGGGGTTTTTGCTAATGATAGTGGTTTTGAGGGTAGAACTTCAGAACAGTATGAAACACTCTTAATAGAAACAGCTTCTTCTCTTGTTAAGAATGCCATCCAATTGTCTATAGAACAGCTGGTTAATGAAATGGCCTCTGATGATAATAAAATGAACAATCTTCTACAGTGACTTAATTTCCAGATGATGAGAGGAAAAGAAAAAAGGCTTAATGCTAATTATTATACATATTTGTGGCATTTCTTAATCAGTTACAAATGAGAGGTTTATCATCTGTGGAACTTAAAGGTACAGTTCCAGCCCAAAAATGCTAAAGAATTAAGTTTATAAAACTCTCCTACTACTGAAATGCAGTCACTTCTGGATTAGAGGAAGTCAATACAGATTACGATGGAAGTGACATACAGGGAGTTGCTAAAATGACATGTGGAAGTTGGGGTGCTTGGGGGAAGGAAGCTGTATTTATTGAGCATTTATGATATACCAGAAACTCTTTAATATTATCTGATGTCAAAAGCCCGGTTTTCTTTTGATAGTTCAATCCTGTATATAGGTTAACATCACATTCGATTTTCAAAGCTTTTTTTTTTTTTACAGTGCACTTTTATGTTTAAAATGGTGAATAAGGTGAGCTATTTTTGTGAATGTGTGATTTACAGTTGTTACACTCATAGGCAGTAGTCTTACCTCAAAAAAAAAATTGCCTTTTCCTAATTTCAGCAGAATGTGCATATTTGAATTAAACATGAGTTTTTCTAGTCTTGCTTAAATACCATACAAAAGCCATTCACAATTTATTTCAAATAATTACCAAGTGCAAAGGTGTGGAAATAGGCAGTGCATTTTCTCTCTCCATCTTTCTTCTGCCTCAAACCTGTCTAAATCTATTTCTACATGGGGTCATCTGCTGAAAAGTTAAAAACAAAACTGAAAAAACTAAACAACAGCAACAGCAAAAACAAGAAGAGTGAAATACTGTTTCTCATCCAGGAGAAGCAAACTGCCCGAGTAACAAATTATCACAGATAACATAGGATTCATCTTGCAGGATTGCTTCTCTAGAGACCAAAATTTTCCACCTCTCCTCAAGGAGGGAATTCACAGCCAGCCCAGCAGTAAAAGTCCTAGGAAATCATAATAACTTAGTGCAAATATTACTCATTTTTGAAAAAGAATGAGCCAAGTTCATAGTTGAATAAAAAGTGAAACACTATTGCTAAAGCACATTATATTTTAATGTCAGTATTCTCTCATTGTGCCTATGTGTCAGGAGACACCAGTAACAAACATTTTACATGTATTTTGAAAATTAACTTTTTCATCAGTATTTTCAATCCAGCTAATACCTTACCAAAAAAAAAAAAAAAAATGAACTTAATATAACAATGAGAAGGGCTTATTTGCATTTTATCTGGTCATTTAAATCATCAATCTCATCAATAGTTACCTTTTTTTTGAAAAAAGTAATTCCATTTCAATATTTCCTTGTGTGAAATGGCCATAATACTACAACACACTTCCCTACCTCACAGGTAAAGATCCAAATCGTATAGTCCACACTGTCTAAACTGAGGGACAATGCTGCTCTTACAGTATATGAAGTATAGAGCTTTCCACTTGAGTTGCAAGATATTTATTAAAGAGTATTTGTACATACTTGGAGAAAAGAGTGTACATTAGATGACTGTAAATGATCTGGTGACTTCTTACATTTTTTACGGATTATGTATAGAAAGTATATGCTAATTTGTCCTATAGAACCTTCTTTGTTTCTTGCTGTGAGTAAGTGCATCTTGAGACCTTTGGCAGAAAAACTTAATCTGACTTTGGAACCGAACCAAATAATGGATATGATTAGCAAGATTCTTTGCTAAAGTGCAAAATTATTCCCCCAGACTTTTCTACCTTCATGCCTATAAACTTGGGAGGATAAACCCACAAAAATCCTTCAATTTAGCAACACAAAAGTGGATTTTCAAAACATATGACCCAAGAAATGAATTTTAGTTGTACAATATTTAAACATTAAAAAAAGACTGCTAAGTCATTCTCCCTAAAAATACTCTTAATTCACTATATGTGGTGCTAATGGACTTGGATGGCTACCAGCAAATATCATATCATATATAAAAGTGAACAATTTTTTAAAAGCTGATCAAAGTTGGTGCATTTTACAGTGTTTTAAGGAATCCTATCTTCATTTATTGCAAGAATGACTCAAGCCAATACACTTGCATTGTAAGTTTTTTAGTAATCTCTCATGAATGAAAACAAAGTATAGCACTTATCAGTGATTAAAATATTTTGGAAGGATTAGGCATATTTGGAAGTTTTAAAAACAGATATGAGATAAATATGTGTAATTAATTATTTTTGTTAAGAAAACAACTCTCTCTAGTCCTGGGTTTCTACTTTTTTTTCCACTATGGTTTGATATATATTTTTGGTTAGAATGTATTGTAATTGACTGTTTTTGTGATAAAATGTGTACTCTACTTGCATTCATTCCTAACTGGTTCCTTCTTAATCTTTTCTATTGAGAATATCTGGTGGATTAAATAAATAGGATTCCAGTCTCAAAAAGGAATCCAGAAATTAATTGGTCTCAATCTGAGTATACCTGCCACATGGCCAAATCCTATTAAAGTGAACTCTAAGGTGATCTAAATTGTTTTGTTATAGAAATAAGCAGGAATCAGATAACTTGGAAGCCTCTTATAAAATACGTTTCATTTCGATAATATTTATTTTAAGCAATTGGACCTTATATGCAAGGCATTAAATGAATATAAATAGGTCCCTATTCAGTTCCTACCCATTTGACATAATTAAAATGATCATTTAAAAGGTAATTTAGTAATACCACATTAATTTTCATTTAAATTTGCTGTGATAAATGCTGCCCTTTGAACTCAATTTACAAGGTGGGTTGCTTTATTGGATACTTGTTAATTTTTTCAGCATATTATCTTCTTCCTTTTAAGAGTCAAGTATTATTCACTTTGCTTTACAACCCAGTGAATATGAAAACCCTCTTCTATTTTATGGAGCACTATTCACTTAACATTTTCTCAAAGTACTTTATAGGATATAAAAATAGTACTGGGTAACATTTAAGTAAAGGTAGCAGAAAACAAAAGAACTTTCAAACAGAAATCATGTTCCCTGCCACCTCCTCCACCTCAAAGAATAATAAGCATGTGGCACAAATGGAATTCTTCAGAAAAGCTGCCTGCATAATTTTCTTTCAAGGTAATGCATTTGACAGTACGAAGTTTGTAATGGTCTTAATTAATGGTCCACTATTTAGTGGAATCAAAGAAACTGATTTATTTCTGAGAGATCATCTTATTTCACCAGTGTCTGTAAAAAGCCTTACTGCTTAAGGTTGTTAAAGATACCGGGTATGGGAGGGCACCAGTCAAATCTGGCTTCTGCATGCAATCCAGAGTTAACTTCATAAATGTTTAACTTCAAGTTGCCTTATTTTTTATAGTTAAAGAGTTAATTTGCAGGGAGGGGGGTGGTTTGCAGCAGAATTTTTAAAATAATTGCTAGGCTTTAGAATCCCATTGTTTGGAAAAATCCTTTTAATGTCAACTTGATGCAGATCTATAGAGTCTTCTAATTTTATCTGATACTCAATACATCAGGGGTTGATTTTTCTGCCTGCCATTTCTATATTTTTTAAAAGTCGTTGTTTATGGTTTCAGGTTCTTTAGGTTCAAATTCCTATGATGTTTTATCATGTAACATAAGGTTTCTTATACAGAATTCAAAATTTTAATAGTACATTTTGTGGTACAGTTTTGAAAAAAAATTCTTGTAATCCTTATTTAGTTACAAAAATCAAACAGAAGGAAGCTACATAAAATTTAGATGTCCTGATTAAATTCAGTTTGATTCAACATGTGTTGAGTATAACATATGCCCAACAATGTTTGTAAAGGAGACAGGCTTCCAGCCCTCCAAGAGCTCAAGCTAGGGAACAGCAACCAGAGGAACTGGGACAGTGATTAAGGCAAAGAGCCATAGGCAGTGCAGGATCATAGTGCCATAGAAGGGAGAATAAAGAGAGAGTGGTTAATTTGTCCATTGTGGGGAGGTGGGCAGTTTGAAAGCATCCAAATGCAGAGCAATTTGAAAGCATTGTTTCTAAATAGTTAAGCAGTTATGTTCATTATGATTTGTGAACAGGTGCAGAAAAAAAGCCTGCATAATGTTACATATTTATAGTAGTTCTTTGTCTGTAAAAATGTTAAGTGGATGAGCTATTATGAAAGTAAAAATTCCATTTTGTAATTTCTCATTAAAGTTAGTACTATATGACTGGATCAGATGCTAATATTTAAGAAATACTCTGTAGAAAAAGGCTTCAACTGAATTAATATATGTATGACTCAATATAGAATAAATATCGTAGTGGCTCATGTTTATTTTATTTATGTAAATCTTTTAAGAGAAAGGTGGCATATTTCCTAAAAGTATAAAGATCACACTGATGAAACTGTTGAGTTAGCACTACCAAAGATTTCTGCTCTGCTGATTGGGTGTTAGACTTTACAATGACATGCCTAGAAGAGCGCACTTCCAGCAAAGAAAAACACAAATATCTTGAATTCAATTTCAGTGAAATGTCTATCCACCTACAGGGCATTTCTGACTTTGATGCCATCTATAAATTTGACAGAAGTGTACTTGTTTTCATCATCTCTTGCTATACTCATTAGTTGTCTTTTCTACATTATATTAACCTATCAATTGTTAGTAATTTTTTTTTAAGATTTTATTTATTTGACACAGAGAGAGAGAGCAGGTCCCCACTGAGCAGAGCCTGACTTGGGGCTCCATCCCAGGACCCTTGGATCATGACCTGAGCCAAAGGCAGATACTTAACTGACAGAGCCAACCCGGGGCCCTGAATTATTTTCAATATTTTTGGCTCTCCAGATAACTAAACAATCTTGATGTGAAAATGCTTAAATTATTCAGATGTTGGGCAGCCCGTGTGGCTCAGGGGTTTAGCGCTGCCTTCAGCCCAGGGCCTGATCTTGGAGACCCAGGATCGATGTCAGGCTCCCTACATGGAGCTTCTCTCTCTCTCTCTCTCTCTCATGAATAAATAAATAAAATCTTAAAAAACTATTCAGATGTTGCCTGCTAAAGCTGAGTGTTTCAAAAGTTCTATGTTTATGAAGACACTGATTTTATTCCCCTAACATTGACAACCTTGTTTTTCCTTAAGCACAGCACAATGGCAATACAAAAGAATGTACTTTCCAAATCTTGGGACCAATTTAAAGTTGATAGTGTCATAGTGTCTGGGGTGCCTGGCTGGCTCAGTCAGCAGAGCATGTGGCTTTTGATCTCAGGGTTGTGAGTTTGTGCCCCATGTTGGGTGTGGAGATAAAAAAGAAAATAAAGTAGATAGTGTCCTAAAACTAAAACTTCTTCCAAAGCAAAATGTCTTCCTAATGTACAAACCCTGTGCATAAGATTATTTAATATTTCAAATTTTGCAGAATTTTAAAGTTCTTATTAAATCACATCTTTCTAATATAGAAGAAAGATAACACTACATTTTGCAAAACTTGTCCTCATAGGCAATTCTGCTAATCCTTTAGATCTACCATTACTGCTGAAGTCTGGAGTCCCTGACCCCTTTTTGCATGCCTACTTTTTCTCCAAAAGCTTGAAAACACCAGGGGTTAAGTTTCTGAGCTTTGGAAAGCATGAGAACAGACAGTCCCCAACTTACGATGTTCAACTAATAATTTTTTGGCTTTATGATCATGTGAAAGCAATATGCATTCAGTAGAAACTGTACCCGGGATTTTGGATTTTGATATTTCCCAGACTAACACTATGTGGCACAATACTCTGTCATAGTGCTGGACAACAGCAGCTGCAGCCCACGCTCAACCATGTGATCACGAGGGTCAGTAACCGATACACTTACAACCCATACAACCGTTCTGTATTTCACTTTAAGTACAGTAGTCAATAAATTACATGAAATGGTCAATACTTTATCATAAAGTAGGATTTGTGTTAGATGATCTTTCCCCAAATAGGCTAATGTAAGTGTTCTATGTTTAAAGTAGCTGTGCTCTAAGTGGTGATGTTTGGTGGGTTAAGTGTATTAAATGCATTTTCAACTTGTATTTTCAATTTACGATGGGTCTATAAGGACATAACCCCATCACAAATGGAGGAAGATTATATGTGTTTGTACCTGGCAACACTACACATCCGCAGAAATTCCTCAGCAAAGGTGGGCACAGGTGCCACAAACAATTAGGGAAAACCTGGGTAAGTGGAGGATGGTGTGGTGGGCCCCGGCCTAGAAAAATCCCAAACTGAAAACTGTCTCTGTAAATTCCAACTCATAACAGCAGTGGTAGCAGCATTCAGCAGTTTCTGTACATTAGCAAGACAAGATGCACTTTTCCTATGACTCATTTTGTAGCTAAACTCAAGACTTTCAGCCTCGATTTTTATTACAGTGCAATTATGGGGTAGAAATTCAGCCTTTCACAGCTATACTTGTGGCCATAAAACCCAGACCTTCCACTTCTGCACTCCTGGAAATGGGGAGCACAGGGTGACACAAAAGCAGATGAAATTATTTGTATACTTGTACTCGAAGCTTTTATTCCCAAATCCTTACTGTGACATCTACTTTCAGGGCACAGGAAGGTGGAGTCAGTCTGGCTACAAGTGGGTCTCTGGACCACATCTATGATCAGTAAGTCACCACTAATGCAGCTACAAGCACACTCCAATCCATCAAATACCCTCATACATAAATTACAGTGCAGAGGTTCCATGTAGAGCAGCTATTTGTGGCATTAAAAACCTGGGATATTGCCCCCATTTAAATACATCATCCAAAACCAGAGTATTTCCATCCTCTTGATCAGAACTAGTTAGAACTGCCCTTGTTCTCTGGGTAAGGCTGAGATGTACGGAATGCCAAGACAGTTGGTCACCACTCAATTCAAGTGAAAAAAAGTCCAGCTGACTTTCTGATCTTTTATGCGGATGTGCCACAAACAGCCTTATCAGCAGTTCAGTGAACTGCTTAGAATTATCTTTTTAGTTTTATGGGTTTCTTCTACACCCTTAATGTCTGGCTGATGTGTTTTTTCTGACCTGTGGAGGTTTAATAGTGAATGATAATCATTATGGTTCGGTAAACTCTAAAACGTATTTATATCTAGCTGATCTTAACCTTTTTTTTTTTCATTAAGGTATCATTTATATACAGTAAAATCCACCCTGTTATGTGCACAGGTCTACAGATTTTGACAGACACATATAGCTGTGTCATCTAGGGAGTATTTTTTTTTTTCTTATTCTGATTTCATAATTCTCTACACCACATGTGTATTTTAATTTCCTGGCTGTATCAGTGAGAACTGCTACCTGCTGCAGAAATTCAAAATAAGGGCTTCTTAAACCCAACATTTAAACCAGGAAGAATATTCAAGGGTGCCTCGCACATCTGCGCAAAGTGCACAGCCCGACGGCAGGAGAAGCCAGCATGTGGGGAGTGGCGCCCCCTAGTGTTTCCTGTGCATAATCTGCATGGCCATCCGTGGCCGCTCTGAATATAGCCACCAGTTTGAGGGATCTTCAAAACTGTGGTGGTGTTAACAGTGAAACAGGAGATGTTTAAAATAAAAAAAGGAGGCTTCCATTTATATGCCTTTCCTCCCACACTTTAAAAGACTGTGATGGAAAGAGAAGACAGGAACCACTAAGCTTTATAGCACCAGACTTTGCACATATGTGAAAGAAGGGCAATGTTGCAAAATGAGAACTGGTCTGGTAAAAAAACAACAACAAAAAAACCAACAATAAGAAAACAACTTGGAGACTGCTGAAATCTCTGGTCTGCATCTTATTTTTCTTAAATATGTATTTATTTTAGAGCACTCACGTGCCTGGGGGTGGGGGAAGGGGCAAAAAGAAGGAGAGAGAATCTCAAGACTTCCCCCTATGCGGAGAGCCACCATGGAGCTTGATCTCAGGGCGCTGAGGTCATGACCTGAGCCAAAATCAAGAGCCAGACAGACACTCAACTGACTGAGCCACCCAGGTGCCCCTCTGGTCTGCATTTTATTTATTTTTCTTTTTTAGATTTTTTTATTTACTTATAGACACAAAGAGAGGCAGAGACACAGGCAGAGGGAGAAGCAGGCTCCATGCAGAGAGCCTGACGTGGGACTCGATCCAGGGTCTCCAGGATCACACCCTGGGCTGCAGGCGGCGCTAAACTGCTGCGCCACTGGGGTTGCCCTCTGGTCTGCATTTTAAAACCTTTTCTCTTGCCTTTGCAAATGTTACATCCTCCTTCTAAAGAACCACCATAGGTTCTTTAGATGTTCCTCCCTACAAGGCACTTAGAACAAATGCCAGTTACCAAAAAAAAATTTAATTAGATATTTCCCTACATATGGTTTGAACTAAGTACCATATGGCTCCCACTACAGAAAAATGTGGCAAAACTGAATTCACAAGACCTCATTCTGCTAGGGCCTATTTAGTCCACACAAGTCTAACATGGACCTTCCAGAAATTTAGACCAAACAAGCAGTAACAAATACAGCTGATGAGGGCCTCCTTCTCATGCTTCCTTCCCACAAAGCCTCTTTCCCAGTCCACAGGAGAGCAAAGACCAATTCAGTTGTGCAGATCACCTTTCTCAGAGTACTACTATTCCTTCAGATTTTGACATTAAAGGACACCATAGTCTTCTAATAGTTTAAGGGAAGATATTTCTATTATCTTGATACAATATCACCAAGTTGTTTCAATGAAAAAAGTTTTAACACTGTATAAACAATGGATGATAATTTATGTGAGAGAAGGTGGGATCATTCTCTAAATTGGCTACTCAGCTATAAAATGAATTTAAGAGAAGATTTAGCGATTAGCTACAAAGTTCTAGAGTAATAATATTGCAAGCAGAAATGATGGGCGGGGAAAGGCACACCACATTCACTTAGAACTGAAAGGCAAGAAGAGTTGCAGGCAAAAGAACTCTATTTAAATCTCAGCTTACTGGATCCCTGGGTGGTGCAGCGGTTTAGCGCCTGCCTTTGGTTGGCCCAGGGCGCGATCCTGGAGACCCGGGATCGAATCCCACCGGGTCGCGCTCCCGGTGCGTGGAGCCTGCTTCTCCCTCTGCCTCTCTCTCTCTGTGACTATCATTAAAAAATAAAAAAATAAAAAAATAAATCTCAGCTTACTCAGAAAATGGAACTACTTGGAAGGAAGTGAGGGTAGAAAAGTATAAAGAACATCAACAACCAGCTTAGAGGCACCTGGCTGCTCAGACGGAGAGCACGCGACTCTGCATCTCCGTGTCACAAGTTTGAGCCCTGCCTTGGGTGTGGAGATTACTTAAAACAAATAACCCATCAGCTTAGAAAGTCAGTTTTTGAACTACAGTTGAAAAAGAAATTCCAGAAAATAATATAGAGGTCAACCTCATGGGATGTGAATGTGAAGGGAAAAAAAATGGGAGGCAAGAAATAAGGGTATATTTACTCAAATGTCCCTGGATTTATCTCTTGACCAGGGAGGACACCAAAAACTGTTTGATGTCTGATTAAAAGAGCAAATGTGATGGGGAATAAAATTCCAGAGACTTACTGTTAGAGATTTGCAAGAATCCTCAGAAATGCTTGATGTAACGACCACAATAAATGCTATGTTTTAAAAATAGTATTTACATGTAATTGGAAGCTTCTTGATCAAAGAAGGATGTCAACTCAGGTCATGGTCTTGGGGTCCTGGGATCCAGCCCCATGTCAGGGCTCCCTGCTCAGTGGGGAGTTTGCTTCTCCTTCTCCCTCTGCCGCTCTTCCCGGCTGTGCGAGCTCTCTCTCTCTCTCTCTCCCTCTCTCAAATAAAACCTTTTTTCTTTTCTTTTCTTTTTTTTTTTTTTTGAATTACAACTTACCCTATAGTATCCACTTGAGCTGGCCTTAAAACCTTTTTTCAAAAAACAGAGGGATGTCAAAACAGAAGTACCCAACACATTATGGAATCCTAGGAAAAATCTTGTTAGTTATGACTAATAAAACAAGATCCAGGAGCAGCTAAGTACTAAATAAATAGTGAATTAAACGAATAGTGATGCCAAATTTGAGCATAATGTAAAATAGATTTTTAAAAGATACATTGGTGCCACCTTTTGGCCAGATTAAAAATTTACACAAATTACAATCTACAATCACATTTGAATTTCAAAGAGACCCTGTTAGAGGCACAGTTGTTTGATTCAAACATTAAGTGAATAGATTTAAAACTGCCTTGCTGCTTATTAATACAGCTGATTTTTAATTCTATTTTTTATTTTTTAAGAATTGGGATAGAAGATAATACAAATAGAGTTTTAATGCTGAACAAATATATCTCATATTCCGTAAGTACTCCTTTAGTTCCTGACAGCCATCACAAAACTTATTTTAAGCTTTTCGGCCAGGATTAGTCAACTTTAGCACTACTGATATTTTGGGCTGGATAATTCCTTGGGGTGGGGGGAGGTTGTCTCCTGCATTGTGAGATGTTTAGCAGCATCCCTGACCTCTACCCACTGGATGCCAGTAGCAACATTCCCTCCACCCCACCCAGTTGTGACAACAGAAAACATCTCTACATTGCAAAATGTCCCCATAGTAAGGGGAATCACCCTGTGTATGGTTAACTTTAAGTTTCAACTGGCCACAGGTGCTGATATTTGGACAAACATTATTCTGGGTGTGTCTGTGAAGGTGTTTTTGGATGAGATACATTTGAATCAGTAGACTGAATAAAGCAGATTGCCTCCCCTTGTGGGTCTTGAGGCTGCTGGCTTTTGGACTGGAATTACACTATCAGCTGGCCCAGGTCTCCACCTTGCCTACTAGAGATCTTGGGACATCTCAGCCTCATATCTGTGGTGAGCCAATGCCCTATGACCAATCACCCTCTCTCTCTCCCTCCCTCTCTGCACACACACACACACTGTTCATTCTGTTTCTCTGGAGAACACAGACTAATACATGCTGGTGGAGAACCACTGTTGTTGATTACATTACCAGAAAAATACAGTAAATAGGGAAGAAAAAAAAAAAAGGCAAAGGGAACTAATGGGCAATGGCTAGATATTAACCTTTCTTTCCAGAGATGGCAGTTGGAAAGCATTGGATTAGGATGCCAATTTTCTATTCACACAGATTCTGGTTGATAAGGACTGGGCTCTATGATGCATTGTTTTGCATTACACATCCAAGATGTTACCTGGTACAGAGACTGACTTACCCCAGTGCTAGGAGGACAATATTTGGCAGACACTTCTGTAAAATAAGAACACTGTGTATAAGCTACACTAAAAAAAGGTTTTGTTTATGGTCATGTCACAATTTATTTGTCATGATAAAATACATGAAATCCACTGTTTTGATTCCAAATAGAGGGTACAAAACTTTCTAAAATAATGTTTCTGAAGCAAACTCAAAGCACACAAGGTGGAAGAGTTCAACCATACAATGCACCATTCACCACAATCTCCTATATTTGCCATGTGTTTCTTGTACTTGGAAGGTTTCTTCACTGGACCTTTTTTTTATTGCACATGTTTTTGAAATCCACATTTCTTTGAAATGATTTTAAGTTGATATTTGATCTAGTCTGACTAAATGACTTTATTTGGCACAAAATAGCAGAGTTGATGGCAGTTAATGTCAAATGCATTGGAGCACTATCTACTAAGCACAGATGCATCCTGAAGCACAATGGATCCTTCCAGGTCTTGAAGACAAAAATCTCAGTCTGTGATTCCTTGTACTTAAGACATCCATACTTGGGACTGTATAATCTTACCAGTTTTCAAAAAGTCCAACCATACAAACGTGGAAGTCCAGCAGAGAACAATCATTTGTTGATTTCACTGTTAGGAATTTAAAAATTAATTATAATAAAATACAACAGAGCTACATTTAGTTTAAAATATACAAAGACACAGATCTCATTATGAAATCTTTTCATGTGACTTATTTTACCTCAATTACTACTAAAAAATGACACTTATAAAAAAATGACACTTATCAAGGATCTTGATTACAACAGTAAGATTTTGCCTGTGCAGATAACATGGAAATACCATTTTCCAGCCTATCTTTTTCCATGATTAATATGTATTTCCTTCAGTTTAAAGTGAGGCTTTTCCATTATGAATTACTTCCAATAATGAATTACAATGTTATTATCCCCACTCTATTTCTTGTCCCCATTTACTTTTTAGATGATCTAAATTAAAGAAATGAAAATGATATTTTCTTCATTGCTTTTTTTCCTTTTTCCATGCGTAAACAATACATTTGGGGGAACTTTCCATGAAGCTGAAATGCAAAGATTTTATTCCCTATAATGCCAAAGGACTAACATCCTTCTTTAACAGGTGGTTAAACTACACTAGAAAAGGAATTCCAGTAACACTGCTGTTTCTAGAATATTTCTTAAAAATAAAAATAAGAATTGTGTCAATTGAGTATTAAATAGTATATTCTAAGATATTCTAAGAGTTTACGGGTTAGAATCCTGGTTAGGATCCAGGTTAGGTTTAGCCATAGAATACATGTAATTTTCTTTATATGGTTCGTTTTTATTAAGAATACTAAGAGAATTTAACGCAATTTTTTTTTTTTCTATAGAGAAGGGGGTAGAGGGCAGAGGGAGAGGAATGGAGAGAAAGAATCTTAAGCAGGCTCCACGCCCAGCATGGAGCCCAACGTGGGGCTCAATCTCAGGACCCTGAGACCATGACCTAAGCCAAAATTAGAACTGGGTGAACCACTCAGGTGCCCCAAACTTAACACAATTTTAGTACAAATCCTCACAACACCCCTGTGAGGTAGGTATTGCTTATATCCACTTAATGGGAAATCAGAAAAGCAGAGCAAGAAATAATAATCTTAAAACACATAAATCAAGAGATTTTGGTTCCCTTATAAGGCAGACTACACTTACAAGTTCCAGAGTTGTGACAATACGCTAATCGGGACAAATACTGAAACAAATCTGTTTCTCTCCAGAAAACAACTCTATGCAGGATCTGTAAAGAAGGGAAAGTTCTAATCTGATTCAAGAAAAAAATGTCTTTTTAGTATTTGCCTAACACACTGATTAAGGTGCATATAGCATTTCCCATTTGAAGAGCTTGGTAATTATTATGCAAGCCGTTATTATATGGTTAAGATTATAGCTCCATTTTGTAGATGACATGATCAAAACTAAAGGGCTTAGCCAAAAGGACTTTTTTTATACAAGAAGATTTTCTTAGTAAGGAACCATGTCTTTAAAAATTGCACTCAGGGCACAGTATTGATCATGTAACAGCTATTTTAAAAATATATGTCTGCTGAATGAATGTAAAAAATGTAACTGGGGTCAGGGATCCCTGGGTGGCGCAGCGGTTTGGCGCCTGCCTTTGGCCCAGGGCGCGATCCTGGAGACCCGGGATCGAGTCCCACGTTGGGCTCCCGGTGCATAGAGCCTGCTTCTCCCTCTGCCTGTGTCTCTGCCTCTCTCTCTCTATGTGTGACTATCATAAATAAATAAAAATTAAAAAAAAAATGTAACCCAACATCACTATTCACTGGCTATCTGGAACCTATTTCTTGGGACTTTTTTTCTATAAAATGGAGTTAACATTCTTCCATTTCCTAAAACAGAATATTATGAAGATTAAAGAAAGAACATTGGCTTTGAATTTCTAATATTAAAAGGAACTATATGAATAAGGATAAAAATATAGCTAACCATCACATTTTTAACACTCAACAAATGTAGATATAT
This sequence comes from Canis lupus baileyi, assembly GCF_048164855.1. Classification (NCBI taxonomy): domain Eukaryota; kingdom Metazoa; phylum Chordata; class Mammalia; order Carnivora; family Canidae; genus Canis; species Canis lupus. Next base: position 40,374,567 of record NC_132846.1, read on the forward strand.
TTCACTTTTAAATTAACGTTGTCTGCTATGGCCCCTCAGCCACAGCAAACTCTTACAATTTCTCCAGACTCTACCCTGAACTGCTGCCCTACCCCTCAACTCATGTGCACCCCAATCCCACCCTTTAACTACATACTTCTTATGTCAAGGTCTAATGACTGAGCAAGAAGGAAAGAACAGAGAAGAAAGAAATCAGAAAATTTGTTATACTAATGAGAAATTGTACTCGAAGAAGGCCAGGGAATATATTCTGAATAGCCTAAAATACATGACATCAATGTCAATATTTGTGTTCATCCTAGGAGATGAAATCTTTCAGGGTAGTATAAATTTGCACAATTGCTAGAATGACTTAAGATTCGAGGAAGTTCTGACTCCAAAGTGTAACACATTTGTTTTTAGCCACTCCCAATATAATTGATCCTCTATCAATAGCTAGATTTTTTTCTCAACACATCTCAATCTTGACCCCAAGAAGTTTTAGTTACTTGTCTGAGGCAGAAACTCAACTGTGGTTTCTTCATTCAGCCTTCAAGAAAAACTTATCATTTCATAATTCACCTAACCTGTTTACCCACAGAAAACCTTTGTGCCCTTAGACTAAGCTAGATTACTCTTTGAGCTCCCTTCTAACCTGAACCCTGACACTGTCAGGAGATGTCCTCAGAAGGATGCAGTCATGAAGGAGCTCTGAGTTTCTGTATAATTTCTAAGCCTCACAAACCAGATTTTTTAACATGTCTGTGAGGCTTTGAATTGAACACGACAGCATACAAGAAAGATGAGACTGTTTTAAAGCTTTTCTCTTTTGTTATTCTTGACTAATCTTTGAAATTTAAACATTTCAGGAACAATTTAGATCTATCCTTTGTGGTGAACTTTGACCAGCTTTTTCCCCAGCTACATAAAGCAGGAGAATCTATCATTTAGTCCCTCAGTTTTAATTTTTCTGATGTTTTAGCTGTGTTAAGTTTCACTGCTATAAAAGGGAGCTAAGTTTATTCACAAAGGGAAAGCTATCATGGATTTTTAGACATAGTTCTAGGACATTGACTGTATCTACTCTGCTGGTTTTATGGGCCAGAAAAAAAAAGAAAACTGTGTCATTGAAAAATTACTTTTTCAAGTGATACTTAGAAAATTAACATCAACTGAGGCAGCCTAGAAAATCCTCTGACACTAAGAGTAGAAAGATAATTTCTATTTTACCATTTTCCTCTTTAAACTGATGGTCATAAAAAAAAAAACAACTCTAATTGCTCTTATGGTTGTTAAGGAAATGCTCTATAATAAGGTAACAATACTGGGTTTAGTGTAGACCTATTTCAACTTCTGTCTGTGTTTATCTATCTGTATGTATATTCCTATTTCTCTCTCCTTGGGATTTTATTTTAATGTCTGAATCTTCTCCCTTTCTCTCTTTTCACTAAAATATTTTTTTTTTAAATTTTTTTAATTTTATTTATTTATGATAGTCACATAGAGAGAGAGAGAGAGGCAGAGACATAGGCAGAGGGAGAAGCAGGCTCCATGCACCGGGAGCCTGACGTGGGATTCGATCCGGGGTCTCCAGGATCGCGCCCTGGGCCAAAGGCAGGCGCCAAACCGCTGCGCCACCCAGGGATCCCTCACTAAAATATTTTTAATTAAAAATGAGGTATGCTCAATGTCAAGAAATAAATAAAAGCCATATAAGATGCTGCAGAGCTAATAAGTAAAAAGTGATTTAAAAACTACTTATAATATGTAGCTATACCATAAAACAAAATTTGTATACATCATAACATATAGGTATGCATTAAAATAACTTCCTATATGGCAGAACATAGTTTTAAATAGTCTTCATAGTGGCATATTCATGTGAAAAATTAGCCTAAAATAATAGTGTAGGATATTCTTTAAAAACGATTTCATTTACTTCATTTTCAATTTGGTTTTTACTGATTCTACAACTTATAAATTATATAAATAACTATTTTGTCTCAAGTTCCATAATTCCTACATTGATTTCTGATTTCTAAATTGTGATTTATGAATGTCCATAGCTCTACTTGAAGGTTACATTTTAATAGCCATATGTATAACATATCTTACAATAATTAGACCTACTATACATACAACCTTAAAACTATGGCTAACTGGTAAAAAGTTAATAGAAGGTGAAGAGGAAAATAATCCATGAATAAAAATACATGTGATTTTTTTTAGAATGGATATAAAAATTATGAAGGAGAAACTGCTACTCCACAAGGATAGTGTCCACATTTTCTTGCGTGAGCTCTGACTCTAAGGCACAAGATGAATCTAACTGTTCTTGTGACAAGCGAGAACCTTTCAGGGGGACATCAGACCAGCTGTCACAATACGGCTGAAATCTCTGGGCTAACGCATTGCCAAACCTTTGGCATCGGTTGTATCTGTAAGCTTTACCTTTGTGTGTATACATGTGTTCTAGCAATTGGCTTTTTCGGAGAAATTTATGACCACAGATGGAACAGCTGATTTTTCTTTTCCTTGAAAAGGAAAAATTACAGTTTAATTCTACTGGCTCTGTGTCTTTGGAGATCAAAGACACTTGACTGATTTGCAGAGGCTCTATGGCACCCTGGTTTGAGCGGTCAGGCTGCTGCTCGTTCTCCTTGACAATGAAAGAGCTGAGCCTGTGGCATTCAAGAGCCTCGTTATTTTCATTAAGTGGATGCACTTCACCAAGGTCATTGCTTTCCAGAATGGAAGCAGGGACACCAAATGGGAGGGATCCAGACACATGGGTATGGAGATGTTGTCTTAGGTTACTACGGGAATCAAAACGTTCCCCACAGTAATGGCATAAGTGTATTTTGATACTGCTTTCGGTGAAAGTGGGGCCTGTCACCTCTGATGAGGGTGAGGGGTGGCTCTGGGAGATCACAGATTCTGGGTCACATCTCTCCTGCTTGATGGACACCGGGGGTTTCTGGTGCTCCTCCAGGGCCTGGGAAGCAGGATGGGCCCTCTGCTGCTCTGCAGTGCCATCATCCAGCCCAATAGCAAGAGAGAGCTGCAACTGGGGGTGGTCACCCTGGACAGCAGCTCTGTTTCCACTGTTATTGGAAGGAGCTTCTTTGACCTCCAGCCCTGATTTGACAGCTGTTTTTTGGGTCGTTGAGATCTGAATGCCATACAAATTTGAGGACTGCACAGTCTCTGGTGAGAACACTTGATTCATTTCAGTGGCAATGTGAGAAAGGTAGTCGGCATGAAGAAATCGAATCCCTTCCTCCAAACGACTGTGATCCACAATCTGTTTTGGCCCTTTCCCCGTGTACATAATGTGCAACAAGTAGCTGAATATGTCAGGCTGGATGTCAGTTGGTTGTATTTTTATGCATTCGCTGTTAAAAACAAAAAACAGACCCACACAAGATGAAACGACCAGTTGGCCTTTTAGTTAGCAGTATATGGTCTTAGACTAACGCAATTTCTTCCTAAGAAGTTCAAACTGAGCAATCTGCCTTGATGAAACATATCAACAAAAATTAAATGCTCGTGGTACATCAGCTTTATGGTCCAGCTACAAGACATCATGTATTCAACCTACTGCCTAAAGTTAGGAAACACACACTGATACTCTGATTAGCTCAACATTTAGTGACTTCTAAGTGGTATGCCCTATGCTACATGCCAGGGAGGAGAAACGTGATGAATAAAACAGATAACTCTGCTCTTAAGGAACTTAACAGTCTTTTGAATACATAACCAAAAGAACTGAAAAAATGGACTCAATAGACACCTGTACGCCAATGTTCATTTCAGCATTATTGATGTTAGCTAAAAAGTGGAAACAACCCAAATGTCCATCAACACACGGATGGATAAATGAAGTGTGGCAATATACATATGGTGGAATATTATTCAGCCATAGAAATGAATGAAGTTCTGATACATGCTGCAACATGGATGAACCTGGAAAACGTTTGGTAAGTGAAATAAGCCAGACACAAAAGGACAAATTTTATATGATGCCACTTGTAAAAAAATATCTAGAATATGCAAATTTGTAGAGAGAGAAAGTAGATTAGAGGTTACCATGAGCTTGGGGTGGGGCAGGGGAAATGGGGAGTTAATTGCTTAATTGGGTACAGAGTTGATGTTTAGGGTGATGCAAAGTTTTGGAAATGATAAGTGGTAATGGTTGCGCAACATTGTGAATGGACTTAATGCCAAAGAATTGTATGATTAAAATAGTTAAAATGGCAAGTATTATGTTATATATATTTTACCAAAATAAGAAATATTTAAAATTTTAAAAGGATCTATTAAAATCGGTAATATTTAGAATTTAAATACACTAATCCTATTTTGGCTTCCAAACTATCTTAATATGTCTATTCTTTAAATCACAAATGAATATAGGTGTAAGTTTGAAAAGCTTTAAAATAACCCCAAGCTCAATTTTTAAATATGAATCTAGAATTCAGATGATAGATACAAATAGCAGGGTAACAAGAAATCAGGAAACACTCTGAAAAATTAGGATAAAGAGAACCTGAGGGAAGCACTGGATGTCAACCAACAATTAGTCAATGGACTTACCTTCCCTGAAGCAAAAGTTCATGTCAATGCTTCAGAGTGCACAGGGTGTCAGATGCTGGCAATCCATTTCTTAGTCCCCGTATCTCAGGATTCCCTCCTGGGTTTTACTCTTAACTCTCACCCACCCTTTTCCAGGGTCTGTGGCAGGGTTTGTTTTTTTATTTTCTATCAGCACAGAGCTGTTAACTGAAGATTTTTAGCTGCTCAACAGAAATATCACATAGCAGGCCTAACACATTTATATCTCTTGGATTTAGTTTAGCATGGTGCCTGGTACACAGCAGGGGCTCTGAGAGCTCAACTAACTCATAGCTCTTAGATGAGACTGATGTGAAGGCACTGTTTCTAATCTAATTTCTACATTGACACTACCCATGACCTGTCCCCCGTTCCAACTATCTCCCCACTTTGTGCCACGCATTCCAATCATTCTGATCTACTTGGTTTCCTGAATGTACTACTGTGGTTCATATCTGCCTATGTTTTCATGTACCTTCTCCCTTTGCCTGTAGGGTGCTTTCCTGCATTCCTTTACAATATCCAAAAAACTCCTACTGATCTTTCAAGATTCAGGGCTTCTGTAAAGCCTAGATCAGCCTTCTCAAAATAGGGCTGCTGACACTCTATCTTGTACAACACTTCTATTATAGACATATCACATTAATTATTGATTAAACAGTAGATGACAGTATAAAGCTCTGTACTATGCATTTTAATATTATTAATCCATTTAATCTCCTCAACACCATGGGGTGAGTATACATACTATTCCAGGTGTTTTACAGAGAAGGAAACTGAGGCATAGACAGATCAATTACATTGTGATTATTTTCTTTACACATATTACCTCTCTACTAAACTATGAGCCCTTGAAGACAGGGAGCATTACTAGCCTGTTACTGGGGTCTAACACAGTGCTGACATGTAAATACCCAACAAATATTTAAATGAATGAACAGGTAAATAAAAATGTGTAACTGAAGCTAGACTCCTAAGTATTTCATGCAAGGTCCTTTAAAAAAACAGAGAATTAAAAAAAACAAACAGTGACTTCTTTTGACTTTCAACCTAGGATGGATTAAAACTATTCTTTAAGAGCTCAGAATCTGAATACGATTTTCCTGTCCTCTCTCTACATACCTATCATGTTGGGATAACTGAAATTCAAAAAATCAACACTTTTTGAAAAAAGTATTTGAAAAAAATATCTGTTGAACTGTAATATGGAATATAAGGTGGGTAGAATTATAACATTCCACCCTTGCTATGAAAGTGTTATAGAATTGATATCAACAACTTAGAACATAGATCTTTAAAGGAAAAGACCTGCATTTGAGGATAACTTATTACCTGTATAATCCTACATGGGTCAGTTACTTGATTTAGTCTCAGTTTCCTTTTCTCTAAAATAGTATGGATTATAGTAGAATGTACATTAGGTAAATACTTAGTGCTTGGGTATGGGATAAGCCTTCAATAACTTTTAACTATTATTGTTTTCATTTTTACCTTCCACCATGGATCCTACACACTGAGATGAATTGCTAGGTGTGTTAAAATATATATATATATATATATATATATATACATACACACACACACAATCATAATTTTTTTATTTCTTAAGGTGACCCCATAACAAAGAATCTCCCAAATGATATTATAATAAGGCTTAGCTATATTACAACATTAGAAACTCTTCTGATTTACAAAAGCACATCCTTACCTTGTTTGGTGAATAAATATCATCTTGAAATAGTTAGAAAAAGCAGCAAGCACTGCTCTGTGGGCTTTGAAGTAAACATCTCCAATGGCAACTGTGCAATCACACAGAAAACCAAATTCTCGCTGCATGTTCAGCTGCTGCAGAAGGACAAGGCTATGGCTAGCTGTGTCCATTGTGGCTCTGAGAAAAAGGACAATTTTTTTTTTTTACAAAATTAGCTACAGTTTACACAAACCTACAGAGTACACGGAGATCTAAATTTAAATGAAATTATTCAATAGTTTTTAATACTGTTAATTTTACTCCAAACCTAGCTAACATGATATCTCATTATAAAAATATCAATTCTGCTAAAACTGCAAAATATGAGAATTTTTTTTCATCTGGTAAGAAGGTAGCTTGGTATGAGTGACATAGAAGCAAAAGGAAGGTCTATCTGGTTTTTGTTTTTTGTTTTTTAAATATATCTCTCTACATTTCTAGTCCTGTTTGCTCACTGGAAAATGGGAATGAGATGCTGTCCCCTTCCTCAGGGCTAAATGAGTTGTGAAAAGCACCTTGTGAAAAGCACCTTGTCATGGAAACCTATTCAAATGGTAGCTGTAACTGTCATAACATATCACAGTCCTGGCTGGGCTAGAGCTGTTATGGCTCCGTAGGGTTCCTCTGTGTGCTCGGGGTACACTGGCCTCCTATCATACAATATATCTGGGAAACGGATCAGTCACAGTACATTCAGGAGCCCTTATGCCACATTCCCTGATTTACATGGGACCCCAGGAACCCAATGGAAAGACCCTAAACCCTGATATTGACTGGATTCAGACACATACAAGCATGGAGGCCCCTGAAGGAATAATACAGAATGGGGCCACGGGTCTGAGGAAGAATCCCACATGAAGAACATGCAGAATTCTGGCAGAGAAGTCTAGTGTGAGCTGCAAGGGCACTCAAGAGTGCCATAGTTCCAGGCAGGTGGAAGCTCTGCTTCACCACCTCCACCACCCCAACTGTGTAGACAGCCCTGGAGCTTTAGGGAGAAGGCAGCTATGGTATAAATCACTGGCCAGCTGTGAGAACCTTCTCTAAAAGAGCAGGTTCTGAAAAAGAGAATGAAGTTCCTCACTATCCAGAGACCAACGTCAATGGAGATCAGTGACGAGAGTGTGGGGTTAGCTGTCTGGAGATTGGGCGCAGCGTGGGCAGCAGACAGCTGAGTGATCAATAATATAATAAAACTAGCTAACACTTACAGTGCTTCCTGTGTGTCAGGCACTCTTCATTCATCTAATTCTCAATATGACTGTACAAGAAAGGGAATATTCAATGCATCTTACAGATGGAGAAACTGAAACAGTAGAGTTAATTTACTCAAGTCACACAGCAAGTAAGTGGCAGAGCAGGGGATTCAAACCCAGGCACTGTGCTCTAGAACCCAAATGTCCTCTCTTTCTGCCTTCCAGAGGGAACATGACCCACAAACTGGAGATGCCTATGGAACGGTCAGGTTATACATCAAGACACCCAGAGAAGCCTCAAGAACATTTGGAAAGAGGAATCAATGAGAAACCCAGATTTTCTGCTGCTTAATTTGCTTACACAAATCTGATACAGAAACTAATACTTATTAATGAATAAAGTCTAGGCTAAATAAAAGGTTATTTCTATTTTTATTAAAACTACATATTTAATGTACTGATATGGAATAATCCCCAGGATATATTAAGTAAAAAAAAAAAAAGCAAAGTGTAAAATTGTTCAGAAAAGACTATTTATGCAAAAGGGGTGGAGTGGTTATTTTTAAAGGTGGGGGAGAAACATACATAAATATATTCTTGTTTGTGTACACATCTCTGGAAAATTTCAAAGAAATAAGTAAAATGTTTGCTTCTGGAGGGAAACAAAGGAGCACGATGGGAGGAATTGTATGGCTTAAACTGAAATCCTTTTTTTCTTTTTGAGAGAGAACAAACGAGCGAGCTGGGGTGTGGAAATCAGAAGGAGCAGGAGAGGAAACTTTTTTTTTAAAGATTTTATTTACTTATTCATGAGAGACACAGAGAGAGGCAGAGAGAAAGGCAGAGACAGGAGAAGCAGGCTCCATGCAAGGAGCCCAATATGGAACTCAATCCCAGGACTCCAGGATCACTTTTTGAGGGAAGGGAAAGGCTCAACCGCTGAGCCACCCAGGCGTCCCAAGGGAGAGGGTCTTAAGCAGACTGTGTGCTGAGTGTGGAGCCTGATGTGGGGCTCGATTTCAGGACACTGAGATCATGACCTGAGCCAAAATCAAGAATCAGATACTTAACCAACTGAGCCACCCAGGTGCCCTGAACTTATATCCTTTTATTGAAGTTTAACATCATAAATACATACCAACACGTATTCCTTTCCCCCATATTTCAGATAGATAAATAGGTACAGAGATCAATGTCACAAACATGCAGCCAGCCAGACACCCTGAGCACATAAGGTAAAAATTACAAAGGTGGTAGAGACCCCCTGCCATCTCTCCTTCATTCTAACTACCCACTACTTTGCCTCCAAAGGCAAATTCTACTTCAGAATCCATCCTGATTTTGGTGTTTCTAACTATCTTGTAACATCACCATGTTCTTACTGCACCTGCACACATCACTTATGAAAGTATGGTATTATTTTGCATGTTTTAAAATTTATATAAATAATATTGTACTTCAGGAATCTTGCAACTTGCTTTTAACTCTATTCATACAGTACTTTTTTGAATTCTACTACTCAAACATTAAATTTCTCCCAATCTTCCCCCAATTAAAAAATAAAAAACTCTTAGTCCTTACTACCTCATTTTATAAGCCTTTAAGCAGTAATGAAATAAAAAGTAACAGAAAAAAAGTAACAAAATAACAGAACCAACAGACACCTGAGCCTAAACCAAACTCCAAATTGTATTGTTCCAAACGGCCATTTAACTAAAAGTCACTATTTATTGTATTCATTGCATTACCCAGATTCTAAAACATCACCAATTTATAGAGAGATTTTAAAACCAAAATAAAACTGTATACTGGGGATTTCACCATATGAAAAACATGTCTTAGATTCAATGAAATGGTTCAAATTGAAGTAGTTTAAACTAGTCTTATGAATTGTTTAAAAAAACAAAACCTCAGATCATAAACGTTTTCACCAGATCTATCTATATACATATATATATATATATATATATATATATATATATATAGTTCATTAGTATAATGAACTATTGAACCACATGGAAATGAGAAAGGGCACATTAAAAAGCCACATATACAAAAATCTTGTGGTTAATGGTCTATGAGTAAGAGTTAAATTCTCCACTTACTGAACATATTTTTTAAAGAGAAATTTAATAAAGAAATTGGCTCAGTTGGTTAAGCATCTACCTTTGGTTCAGGTCATGATACCAGGGTCCTGAGATCAAGCCCCACATTGGGCTCCCTGCTAAGCAAGGGAGCCTCCTTCTCCCTCTCCCTCTGCCCTGTTCATGTGCTCTCATGCTCACTCTCTCAAATAAATAAAATCTTAAAAAAAAGAAAAAAGAAAAAATTATTTGAAAGCATGCATTATATACAAGGTGTAGGGACAGAAAAAATTACATATATGATGCAACCAAGACAACTGCAGGCTAACATGCACCCCAATGTTTACAGCAGCAATGTCCACAATTGTCAAAATATTAAAAGAGCCCAGATGTTCATCAACTGATGAATGGATAAAGATGTGGTACATATATACAAAATGGAGTACTATTTAGGATCCAAAAGAATGAAATCTTACATTTGCAATGATATGGATAGAACTAGAGCGAATTGGGGATCCCTGGGTGGCTCGGCGGTTTAGCGCCTGCCTTTGGCCCAGGGGCGTGATCCTGGAGACACGGGATCGAGTCCCACGTCGGGCTCCCGGCATGGAGCCTGCTTCTCCCTCCTCCTGTGTCTCTGCCTCTCTCTCTCTCTATATCATAAATAAATAAATAAATTTAAAAAAAGAAAGAACTAGAGCGTATTGGGCAGCCCAGGTGGCTCAGCGGTTTAGCGCCTGCCTTCGGCCCAGGGCGTGATCCTGGAGACACAGGATCGAGTCCCACGTCCGGCTCCTGGCATGGAGCCTGCTTCTCCCTCTGCCTGTGTCTCTGCCTCTGTGTGTGTGTCTCTCACGAATAAATAAAGAAAATGTGTTAAAAAAAAAAAAACTAGAACATATTATGCTATGCAAAATAAGTCCAGAGAAAGAAAATTATATCATCTCATTCATATGTGGAATTTAAGAAACAAAACAGATGAACATAAGGAAGGAAAAATAAAATAAGAGGAAAACAGAGAGGGAGACAAACCATAAGAGACTTTTAACTATAGGGAACAAACTGGGCATTGCTGGAGGGGAGGAGGGAGAGGGATGGGGTAGAGTAACTGGGTAATGGGCATTAAGGAGGGCACATGATGTAATGAGCACTGGGTACGATATGCAACTGATGACTCACTCAATTCTACCTCTGAAACTAATAATATATTTTAATTAAATTGAATTTAAGTAAAAAATTTTTTTAAAGATTTTATTTATTTATTCATGAGAGACAGAGAGAGAGAGAGAGAGAGAGAGAGAGAGAGAGAGAGAGGCAGAGTGAGAAGCAGGCTCCATGCAGGGAGCCCAACGTGGGACTCAATCCCATGTCTCCAGGATCACGCCCTGGGCTGAAGGCAGGTGCTAAACTGCTGAGCCACCTGGGCTGCCCTAAATAAAAATTTTTTAAAAAGAAGATTGTAAGCTAATAGGGGAGACAAAACATAAGAAGTAGTAATTATGATATAAAGTAAAAGTGGTAAATGTCTTAAGAGCAGTTCAGAGAACATGCCATGAAAGGAAGATCAATGGCAACCCAAAGGAAAATAAGTCATTTGAACTGGATTTAGGGCAGCCAGGTGGCTCAGCGGTTTAGCACCACCTTCAGCCCAGGGCGTGATCCTGGAGACCTGGGATCGAGTCCCATGTCGGGCTCCCTGCATGAAGCCTGCTTCTCCCTCTGCCTGTGTCTCTGCCTCTCTCTCTGTGTCTCTCATGAATAAATAAATAAAATCTTAAAAAAAAAAAAAAAAGAAGGAAGAAGAAAAAAAAAAAGATTTAGATGAACAGGCAGAAGGTGAACATAGCATTCCAGGCAGGAAAAAATACAATGAATTACAGGGAGGAGTGTGAATATATAGGTAACTGAAGAATTCAGTTTGCATAGAAAAAACAAAAGGAAGTGAGTAACAAGAGATGTGGTCAGCTCATACAGGGAACCAATATAAAACTGAAAGGTACTCCAGCTGTGTTTGAAATGAACGATGTTAAGATGCTTTTACAGGAGGGAGAACGGCATAGTCATTAAAGCTTGGGTTCTGGAATCAGCTTGGATCAAAATTCCAATTCTGTCATTTAGCTGTGTGCTCTTGAGAAGATGCTTAATTCTCTGGTCCTTGTAAAATACAGATAACTACAGTACCTATCTCACAGGTTGTTACATAGATTTAATAAGATATGCATAGAAGCACATAGAAATAGTGAGGCCCATAGGAAGTGTTCAGTAAATACCAGTTACCATTGTCGTCATCATCATCATTAGGCCTGTGAGTTAAGACTGCTCTAGTAGCAATACATAAAAAATGAGTAGTAAGGAAAAAGTATGGAAAAATAAAGACCAGCATGAAATCCACTGCAATACCCAAGTAACGGCAGTGGGAATGAGAATACAAGAAGATACACTCGACATAGAATTGACATGACTTGGCAGCCAGACTGGATGTGGTCAGACACAGAGAAGATACAGTTGAAGGGAAGTCTCAGAATTCCAGCTTGGGCAACTGGAAGAATTCATTCATCCTTCAGGCCATATTTGGAGGAATTGTCAGGTGTTAGGTATCAATATAAAAGCATGGTACCAGAATGCTAGAGAAGAAGCATAGAAACTGGCTCAATAAAAGAGAAGTTTTGTTTTGAACACAGTGAGTTCAAGATGTTCATTCCAGGACATCTGAGTAGAAACGTTTTGTCATCAATGGAGACACTGTGCAGGACTGGGGCTCTAGAGATCAAGGCTAGACAGGGAGAGGAGGTCCTCTGTAGTTACACAGCTGAAGCCAGCAGGAGTGGATAGGACTACTGAGTAAAAGAAGACGGAAAAAAAGCTAAGAATGAATCCTTGAACAACAGAAAAGACACAAGAGGAGAAATATTAACACTGAATGGAGGATAAGGGTGGGTAAAGGAAAAGCAAGAACCATGGTAGGAGGTGGGGGGGTGGTGGAAAGTGCTGCAGAGAAATATGGGGATGAGGCCTACTATGAACGCCCCAAGAATGGTGACCAAGAGGTTCCTAGTGAGCTCTGACAATGGTCTGGAAAAGCAGCAGGGGCAAAATATCTCACTGCAAATGGATGTTAGACAGAAGAGGCCCTAAAGGTAGGTACAGATAGGATAGGACATTGATGATAGGGAGCTTCAGCTCAGAAAAGACTTTCAGGCTGAAAGTGGTGGAATCTCTCGAAGCCAGAAGGAACACAAGCAAAAGTCTAAGTGTAACAGTCATGGAGAAGAGATGGCTGAGGTGAGGAGAGGATCTTTGAGTACTCTGTAGATGGCTTTGATTCATATACTATGAAGTCAGTCCATATGCAGAGGGATGCTAGCTAGTATATAGTGATCAAGTTTATATAAATTTCACATAATTTTTCTGTTTCAGGGGCACCTGGGTGGGTCAGTCAGTTGAGTGTCTGGCTCTTGGTTTCCTTCCATGGAGTCTGCTTGTGATTCTCTCTCTCTCTCTCTGCCCCTTCCCCCACTGATGTGCTCTTTCTCTAAAATAGATAAAATCTTTTTAAAAAATGAAGGCATAAAAAGAGATCTTAAAAAAATTTTGTTTCAGATGAGATACTTTCTATTAAGCTACAAGTTCATTTTTACTTTATTAAGCTGTCATTTTTGATAAACTCATTCAATATGTATATCTGAATTTTTAATTTCAGATATACTTCCAGGTCTTTAAATTTTCATCTCATTCTTTTTTTCTATTTCTCTGCTGAAATTTCCTGTTTGTTCACACATTACCACCTTATTTTACTTTACATTCTTGAGCATACTCATAATAGCTGCTCTGCTAAATCCAACCTCTGGGTCCTTTGGAGTCAATCTCCATTAATTAGGGTGTTAGTTTCCTGTTTCATTTTGGACAATATCCTAGACATTGTGATTACTATAGTAAAGACTTTAGATTCTGTAATATTCTCCCAAAGTATTGATGTTTTTGCTTTGTTGTTACAGTTAACTTGGCTGGACTTAAACTCCAAATTTTGCCTCTCGTTTGTTTTTTTTTATTGTTGGTGTGCTGTATGGAGGTTCAACATACATGTAAGTTTAGGGGTTGGCAAAAGATTCAAGCTTAATTATATACAATATTTGGGGTTCCTCCAGCATCCTTTCTAAGATTTTCCTTTTCTTTCCAGCTCTGTGGTCATGCTAAACTGTCCTCTTTTATTCAAGCACGTAAGATTACAGGTTATTAACCTAAGTTTAGCCAGTTCCTCCTGTCACCAACTAGAGCCTTCTCTCAGTACAAAAGCCATACAAATGGAAACTTATCCACTGCTGTTCCTTTCTTCCAAGTTTAAACCTCATTCCAGTTTCTGCCTGATTTTTGTCACTTTTAAATGCCATCTGGTAAGATTCTAAAGCTTTTTCACAGTTTATACAGTTGACCCTTGAACTACATCAGTTTGAACTGCAGGAGTCCACTTATATGAAGATTTTTTTACAAACACAGTACAGTACTGTACATGTATATTCTTTTCCTTATGCTTTTTTTTTTTTTTTTTAAGTAAGCTCTAGGCCAACTTGGGGCTTGAACTCACAACCCCGAGATCAAGAGTTGCACACTCTACAGAGCCAGCCAGGTGCCCCTTCCTTATGATTTTAATAACGTTTTCTTTTCTCTAGCCTATTTTATTACAAGAATATAGTTAGTATATAATACATGTAACATACAAAATATGTTAATTGACTGTTTATGCTATTAGTAAGGCTTCCAGTCAACAATAGGCTATTGGTAGTTAAGCTTGGGGAGGGGGCAGTGTCAAGTTAAACGCAGATATCTGTGCAGGAGTGTTGGGGTCCCTCATCCCCACACTGTTCAAGGGTCAAATGTAGTTTCTAGTTCAGAATTGTTCCAATAGGAACTACTCAGCCATTATTACCCTTTATCAGTTCTAAAAAGTTCTGGGCTCAGGATCCATTTACACTCTTAAGAAGAGTATTAAGAATTGCAAAGAGCTATTGGTTATGCAGGTTGTATTTATCAGTATTTACCATATAAAAAATTAAAAGTGAGACATTTTAAATTTTTTAAATTCATTTAAAAGAATAAACCCATCATATATTGACATAAAATATTTATTTCTAAAAAATAACCACATCTATTTTTTAAGTGCAAAGGGTAGCACTGTTTTATATTTTACAGTCCTCTTTTAATACCTGGCTTTAAAAAATACAGCTGGATTCCTTGCTTCTGTGTTCAATCTGATACCACATGTTGTTTTGATTCAAGTATATTAAGAGATTTGGGCCTTGCAAAAATAAGATGCTTGCAGATGCTAAAAAGATGTCAGGAACCTCTGGGGGGTCCTTGAACCATACTTTGAGAATCTCTGCCCTATGCTATTTTTTTTTTAAGATAGATTTATTTATTTATTTATTTATTTGAGAAACAGAGAGAGGCAGAGACATAGGCAGAGGGAGAAGTAGGCTCCTTGTGGGGAGCCCAATGTGGGACTTGATCCCAAGACCCCAGGATCACAACCTGAGCCAAAGGCAGACGCTCAACCATTGAGTGACCCAGGCATCTTGTTTTAATCCTATGCGGTACTAGAGCAGGTACTATATTAGTTCCATTTTATTTTTGAGGAACCACAGGCGCAGAGAAGAAGGTGGGAAGGTACCCAAAGTCAAATAACTTGCCATTAAATGGTGCTCGTAGTATTCCAGGCTGACTTTAAACTCATGCTCTTTCTTCAAAATCTCCGTCTAAAACTTTCAGCGTGGGACGCCTGAGTGGCTCAGCAGTTAAGCATCTGCCTTCGGCTCAGGGCATTATCCTGGAGTCCAGGAATCAGAGTCCCACATTGGGAGCCCTGCATGGAGCCTGCTTCTACCTCTGCTTATGTCTCTGCCTCTCTCTCTCTGTGTCTCTCATGAATAAATAAATAATATCTTAAAAAAATAAACTAAAAAAAACTTTTAACATACATACTGATGGCAAGGTTTGCAAATATATTGAATAGAATAAGGGGGAAATTTTTCTGAATTTATAAAATGAAACAAATTCAGATCTAAAAAAAAAAAAAAACCCCACACACAACTTAGATACATAATAGGTTCAAACTTCTTTGTATAATAATAGACCTTTGAGGGATGACACCTGGGTGGGTCAGCGGTTGAGCATCTCCTTTTGGCTCAGGGCATGAGGTGATCCCGGAGTCCCAGAATCGAGTCCCATATTGGGCTCCTTGAATGGAACCTGTTTCTCCTGTCTCTGCCTCTCCCTGTCTCTCTCATGAATAAGTAAATAAAATCTTAAAAAAAAAAAAAAATAGACCTTGATGTTTTAAGGTAACACAACCAGATTTTATTTTAGCTCAATAAAGCCAATCCATCACATAATTATTAAAAAACATTTTCTAATTGACCTACTTTGCAAAATTATTAGCTAGGTTTTTCATAAAGCCTTCGTTCATCATTTCTTTGACTATCAATATTATCTTCTCTAGTATGTGGAATAGCCAAAGATTCCTATGCATACAGAAAGATCTTAGAAGTTTTATTTAACAATTTTGGGTGGAAATTTTAAAATGTGAGAGAAGTTGCAGAAAAATAATTGATCATTTTATATTTACAAATACGAGAGCCAAAATGAAAGAGTGCTTCATCTTAAGATGCCTTATCTATCATCAAAGTGATATTTATACTGTACTAATAGAATTAGTATTGGTATTTAAGAGAGACTACAAAACCTTGTTTACTAACTGAATTGCAGTAACTGTATTAGCTCAAACTAAATAAACTAGAACAGCTTTATACCAGTATCTATTTTTGTTTAATTCAAAGTTAACTTGAAATTTAACACCTTTTGATTTTTACTTATTTTTTAAAAATCTACTGTATTAGACTGGACTCTCAGATCTACGGTAGTCAGACGATAGCTTTTCATTTACACAGTTTTTCATTCTCTGAGGCTGTAAGAATCTTCAATAAAAATGGGACAAAAGGAGTAAGACATCTCTTTTTGTAGAAAATAAACAGTCTTAGATATTTTCTCTGTGGTTCCTACCACTGTGACTTTATTATTAATTATCATTAAGACAAGGAGACAGAGTTGGCAGAGGAATGTGTACAGCTTTTTTGAGATACTTACTCATGGCTATAAATACAAAGGTAAAAGCAGAAATATTCAAAGTGCTACGTGATAACAGACTTTATACAACGATTTTAACTTTTTAATTGTACTTTCACATGATTATGGAGGTATAACATTTTATAACCTAGAGAAAGACTGTTTGCAGAAATCATTTTATCATGGAATAGTAGCTCTTATCATGCCCTGTAAAATTTTCAATGCAGAGTTGTACTGATGTCTGCGTCCTACTCCAGACCAACCCAAACAGAACTGCTGAGAGTGAGGCTCAGATCCTTTTTAAAAATACTCTTCAGGTGGTTCTAATATGATGCCTCGGTTAAGAACCACCATGTTAGAAGGGAACCAAGGAAACTGAAGAAAATATTTCACACTGTAAAATTACAGAGAAAAAAAAGCAATTGTGGGGATTACACCAATTAATTAAATGAACAAGAATCAACTATTGTAATTCTAATTGTGACTTTAAACAAACAAACAAACAAACAAAAAAATTAGCCAGATTCTAAGAAACAAAAGTTCTCCCAAACTAGTAAATTGGGCACTGGGGGCAAAGGAAGAACACATCATTTTCAGACTTCTTCTAAAAAAGTACTTAGGGAAAAGAGGTATTTACTCTCATAACACCATTATGCCTATTTTCATAACATCTGAAGACGATATGGAAATTGCAAACCTGAAAATATTGAGATAAAATCTGCAGTAATTCCAGGCATCTGCTCATGAAAATATTAGAGAACAGGGTAAGAAGCAGAGGTGGTAGATGACACAGGAAGAGCAGTTATGCTCTAGAAACCTTTAACGGAACAGGGAAACGTTAGTTTGGGGCCTGCCTGTTGCCAGACACAGCCAGCCTACTACATCTCTAACCATCTAACCAACATGTGGGATGCCTGATAAAGCCACAGCACCAGGCAAACAAGAGTGTTAACACTGGTGAGTGCAAACTGCTAGTGAACCTTAAAAAAATCAGAACCCTGTGAAGGAAAAGAATTCTTAGTCTACTAAAAAAAATAAATAAATAAATAAATAAGGTACTCAAAGGACAGTAGGAAGTTGGATAACAACGATGCTAGTACAGACCTAGAATACAGTACAAACAAGAATAATTATAACTTCTGAATATAGGTGAACCAATACTTCCTTTGCCGCAGAATGCTCCACAAACACGTTATCCACATTGGTTAATGAAGCCCTTTGCTTAAAGTGCCTGGAGTTTTTCACAAGGAACAAAAAGTCATTGTATGATTGATATGTACAGTTAGGAAATGATTTAGAAAAATTTCAAAAATAACAATAATATTAACACCTTTTGTTCACTTAAAAAGAAAGAAAAATTCCTGATAGCAAAGGGAAAGCAGATGTGTGAATAAATTCAATTACTAATCCTGACACTGATGTTTGTTTCAAATACTTCCCTCTTCCTCTACTCTAAGTAGCAGTATCTTTCCTATCCTAGAGGGAACAATACTGTTCTAGTTAAAATAGCTACTATTATAATGAGTAAGTACTACATGCAAGGCCTTGTGCTAAGTGCTCTATGAACATTCTTTTCGTCCTCATCTTGACTATGTGTTATTTTTATTTCTATTTTACACATGAGGAAAAACGTAGGCTTAGAACACACAGCTAGAAGATAGTATAAAGTGGGGATCGAAAGCTAGGTCTGACTACATAACCTGCGCTGGTAACTATAAACTGGAGTAGTATTTTTCTTAACTTCCTTCTCTTAAAAGATTGAAATTCACATGCAATCTGGAATAAAGAAGCAGAAGAGGGACACAGGAAGTGGTGTACAAGTACTTTATAATTTATCAAGATAAGAGCACCTGCACTGCTTTTTTAAGACAAGGAAAAAAAAACCCCTGCAATAATATAAAACCCCTAACTCTATTATGGCCCTATTATTACAAAAAGGACAAGTTTTTCTTTAACAAGATGGTCAAGCACCACCTACGGGCCATAGTAAATAAATCACTTTGGTTCAGTGGTGGGGAGGGCATTATGCAACACTTCCCAGCACTGCCCTTGCCAGGATATTTTACGGCCAAGACTCTTGGGCCCCTCCTCCCCAGCTAGACAGCCTGGCTCCTGCGCATTCCCCTCAGGAGATAGGGTGGAAGCACACAGCTCCATTTTCTAAGGCAAAGAGGGCAGCTTAAAGTCCTGCTCAGCCTCTCTGGGCAACCACAGGCGCCAATAAATCAGCCACAGGCGATTCTCTCATCCCTTTCCTGGCTTGAAGTGGTAGCAAGATACAATGCAAAAGAGCACTGACTGGACTTGGGAGATAAGTGATCTAGCCTTGAGTTCTACTGCAAATGACAGCATCATAGACAGCCAGGTAAATCTCTGAGGCTGTTTCCTTGTTTGTAACATAGAGAAAACACTACCTCCTTTTTTGTTAAGGTACTTAAAATTCATCTATGAAAGTGGCTAGCCACTGCAGGCGTTCAATCAACAGCCAACAACCTGAGCAGAATTCATCTCCACTACCTCCAAATAAGACATTCAGGGAAGGGTTAGGTAAAAAGGTAAAGCAAGTCATGTGAGGCCCCTCCCTGCTTTGTTGCTGCTCATCCCTGTGATATTCCACTGGTTCCTGATCATCTCCCGGTCATCAGAACTAATCTACTCCAAGCGCTATGCCGGTACCCTACTCCCTATTAAGAAATTGATTTCTGATCATGGATAGTTTACCCTTACTCAACACAGATCTAGACTGCTAACGAAAAAGTTAATGCCTTAACCTAAGGGAGCAACCAGTGCTGCAATTGTTACTCTTTGCAGAGAACAGGGCTGAAGTTTGGAGGGGATGGGCTTTGAGGCCCAAAATACCTCACAGGCCATCTACTCCACCTAGAGGTAGGTACATCCCAAACCCAGTCCTTAAAACACCAGAGCCATCACACACTGGCCAAGCCTGGTTTCTCAAAATCTGAAGCAAGCCAAGTATAATCACCTCTGGCAAATGGTCTCTACAGGGAGTGGGTTAAACTGGCACTGCGCTCCTGGTGTGGTGGAGGGCCCAAGGCCTGGAGCCCTGGAGTCCAGTTACTCAAAAAGGTGTAGGCCTTAGATTCAAACTACGCGTTCCTTAGACCCGGTGTCTTCGTCTGTAAAACAGAAGGATGAACTGGATTTCCTGGTAGGCCCCTTTCAGCTTTTAAAATCTGTCATCCCAAAGTGTGCTTTACACACTTGACAAACTCCTGTGAGAATCAACAGTTTTGCCAAAAAAACAAAAAACAAAACAAAACAAAAAACTTGAGTCTCAGGAGAATGAATGCCAAATGTAATTTCCTGGGGGGGGAGGGGGGGATGGGCGTTAGTTTATGAAACCTGTTAGAGGCTGTCAAATTCCAAGTACAGCACTAGGTGCTGCCTAAGTAGCTTCATTGCTCCAAATAACGAGTGCTAGGGAAGCAGTTCATGATCGGGCAGACTTTAAAAAGAAAAACTGGATTTACTCAGGATGAGATTAATATAATCTGAAAAAAAGGAAGAAATGAATTATGGTGGGGGAGGAACTTCCTGCCCTAGAAACGGGGTAATCACAAACGGGGGCGGGGAAGAGAGGCCAGTGGCCGCAGCGCCTCGCCGTTCGCAGCAGGAGGCCCGCCCACTTGCGCGAGGGGCCGCGCGGCCGCCCGCGAACGCCGCGGGCCCGGGGGGGGGGGGGGGGGCGGGGCGGGGGGTCCCGCGCGGGGCCAGGCCCCGGCAGCCGCCTCCTGCGGGCAGCGAAAGGCGGCTCTGCGTATCCTCGGCCCAGCGCTCACTCGCGGTTGCCATTTTCCTCCAGTGCCCTGATTGACATGTCAAACGGACCAAAACACCCCTCTCCCCAGCTACTTGCATCTGTCCCGCGACCGCCGCAGCTGCAGGCCGCCGCCCCGGGCGGCTCGAGGCGGGAGGGACTGAGCCCGGAGCAGCCCACAGGGGCCGGGCCGCGTCGCTTACCCAGACGCCGCCGCGGCGGCCAGCCGGCTCCTCCGTGCGGGAGGGGCGGCTCCCGCGCCGCGCACGTCACGCGGCGGCGCCGGCTCACGCACCCCGCGGCCCGCTCTCGCGCGGCTTCCCGCGCCGGCCGCCCCGCGATGGGCCCACGTGACCGTGCGCCTGGTGGCCCGGGAACGAGGGGCGCGGGGGCCGGAGTGTGCGTGCGTGCGTACGTGCGCGCCCGCCCGCCTACTCAAGTGGCCCGGCGGGGGTCTGCCCGCGCTCGGGGCGCCTCCGCCACGGTCCTCGGTCGTGACTCTTGAGGCGGAAGCGTGGAGACGAGCCTGGGCGTCACAGGCTCCCCACACACAACCGCGTGACCCGGGGACTTTCCCCAGGGTGTGCAAAAGCACTGCACTGCCTCAGTTTGGGGGTGGGGGCGGGGGCGGGGGAGGGGGTGGGGAGGGATGCGCCCGCGTGTTCGCGGGGAGACGGGTGGGGGCGCGGGGCCAAGGAGGCCGAGCCGCTGGAGCCGGGGAGGGGAGGCGGGCTGGGCTGGGGTGGGGCATGGCGGGGGAAGTGACTCAAGGCCAGAGGCGGACAGACCCATGGCAGGCGGAGTGGGGGGAGCGCGGGGAATGGGCGACCCGGGCCGACGGGCGGCGCACGGGGCAGGACGAGGGCGCCGGCGCCCCCAGGACGCCAGGGGCGAACCGCGAGGGAACGCCCTGCTGCTGAGCCCTCCGGGGCAGGGGTCTGACATCTGGACGGAGTGGGAAAACGGCATCCTGCCCTTGGGGAGTCGGGAGGAGCCCAGTCCCATCCAGCTGTGCAAACAGGCGGAGGAGGAGGTCCCAAGCCTACCCTTGGGAGAGGGGCGCGAGGGGTGGTAAAGCCGCCGCCGCGCCGGCCCCCGCGGTGCGGGTTGCGCCAGCCTCCCCGGAGCCCGACGCAGAAACTTGTTGCAAACAAACAGGCGACCGCGGGTGCCCCTAGCAGCCAGCGGCGGAGTGGGTGGGCGGGCGAGAGGGAGGGGAAGGCTGGCGGACGCCGCAGCGAACTGGTGGGCAGACCCGGAGTCGCCGCGTAAGCGGGGCCGGCTCAGTGCGGTGCGGCAGGCGCGGCTGTGCGGCAGCGGAAGTCCTTTGTTGCAGCACAGTCCCTGGCAGAGCCAGAGCCTCTCCGCGCAGCCCAGCCCGAGCGCCGCGCGCCGCCGCCACTGCAGCTCGCGGCCCCTTCGCCTCCGCCCGCCTTTCCCGTGGCCGGTTTGCCTTAAACTCCCTAAAACCTCCGCAGCCCCGGTTCCTGCCGCGGCCGGTGAGTATCTGCCAGTTGTGGGGCTATTTGCGCAACTTTGGCCCGGGCGGCAGGACGCGGGCCGCGGGCCTGGCGGAGTGCGGGGCCGGAGCGGCGCCGACCCGTGCGGGGATCCGGAGCGCGGAGGACGCGCCGCGAGGACCCGGCGGCGGGCGGCTGCCGGGCCGCCTGCTCGATCCCGCCGTTCGCCGGCGCGCCGGGTCCGGGACGTGCGGCCTCCCTAGGTCCGAAGCGAAGCCCCGGCGGAGACCAGTTCCCAAATTAGTTACCTTCTTTTCCTTTTCTTTCTCTGCCTTTATTTTTTTTGGGGGGGGGAGGGGAGGTGTAGACGGGAGGCGGGAGGACCGGGTTGATTGACGTGCCGGAGCCCGCTTCGCTCAACTTACAGCTGCGGCTCCTCGGCGGGTGGGAGGGGAAGTGTCCCGGAGCCCGAGGCCGCAGACTTGGGCGCGCTCCGAGGGAGGAGGCGTAAGAGCCGTGCAAATTCTTGCCACGCTCTTTTCCACCCCGTCTTGTCGGCACACACGCTTTTTGTTCAGTGAAAAGTAGTGAGTCTGGGGTTTGGGAATTTTCAGTGGAAAAGATGTGCTTCGTGGGAAGAAAGTGCTTTCGATTCCGGTGGTGGGCGCTTGCTGGAAGTTCTGTTAGTGTTGGGTAAATGTGTTGTAGATCGGGAGTCGTTACCACTAAAACACGTAGGCTTGGGTCTGAGCTGAGCCAGCCTCCCAAGCCTCCCTTTTTACCTAAGCGGCGCGTCTGTAGGATCTGAAAGGCTGACATGACCTTTTCCAAATTGGGAGCGTTGGGGAGATGTCGATGAAAATCTTTGATGCTTTCTGGGGACAGTAGGGTATCCGTATGATCCTACACCAATCGAGCTTCAACGTGGTAGGTACGCGCGGATTCTCCACTGGCCTAACTGTATTTCCATAGCGTATGTCTCACGGTCTCACAGCAGAACTATTACAGGAAAAATTTTCTCGAACCCAAGGAATAGTTCCAGCCTTTTTGAGGCGTCTTAGAATCAGTTTCTTGAATTCAAGGCACTTTGGAGCAGAATTGGTGAAGGATGCAGTTCTCATGTTAACTTCAAAACAATCGCTACCTTCTCCTCTGAAACCAAGATATTCGATTCAATGAAATTTTGTCAGTGCGAATGAATACGATGGGAGAATTGGGACACAAAAAGATGAAGCTTGAATGATGGCTAGCCATCACAACCTCAAAACTTTCTTTTTGATTCACTCGGCTGGCTATGTGATTGCAGTCTCAATAAGTGAATGGGTTTGGGTGCTAGATGGGGGCTTCCTCATTTTCTTTTTTTTAAAGATTTTATTTATTCACGAGAGACAGAGAGAGAGAGAGAGAGAGAGGCAGAGACACAAAGCAGAGGGAGAAGCAGGCTCCATGCAGGGAGCCCAATGCGGGACTCGATCCTCACTCTCCAGGATCACGCCCTGGGCCGAAGGTGGCGCTAAAACGCTAAACCGCTGAGCCACCCGGGCTGCCCCAGGGGGCTTCCTCATCTTAAAAAGAATTGAAACATAGGGGTCATGAAACTATTTTCAAAGATCAATACAGTCTACAGTAGAGCCTTTAATTAACATCTTACATTCATTTTAAGAGATTTCTCCATTACGACCAAATTTTCATGGTGTAGAATAACTCAGGTTGTTTGTCCTTTCCTAAACCCCTTTCTATTCTTCCCCCTCCAATGTGATGGCCTACTTGGGGGAATAAGTGAGGGAGCCCTGGTACATCATTGTCAGAGAAAAAAGAAACCATATTTAACCAGGACCTTAGCAGGGCATGAGCACAGTCTCAGCCACTTGCTCTGGACCTTGTGTTTTGATTTCACATTGACAGTGCTAAATTCTTGTAGTTTCCTTATTCTCATCTTTTGCAGGGCTCTGGAGAAGATAAGTTCATGGAGCTTTTTAAGAGTGTGTCCATTTTTCTTGCAGCACCATTTCCTATCCTAATGTGCAAGAGTAGAGAAGTGCCTGCTTTCAGGCCTTTCTTCCTCCAGCCAGGAAAGTGCTAAGCCTTTGCTATTAACCTTCTGGCCCAAAGGGGAGGAAACCATTTGGGATACAAAGGCAAAAAAGTTTCCATAGCTTTTTATTTTTACATTGTAATCTGTTGTCTTCCAAGAAAATGGAGTTGTATTTGAAAAACATCTGTTTGAGAGGTCACTTGGGTCTCTCTGTAAGTTGTTTTCTCCTGATATTTTTTCTTGTGCAAATATATTTTACCCTGAAATATTGACATTGTTATATGCTTTTATGTGAACCAAATTAAAAGTGGTTCATGTCTATTCTGTTTTTTTCTCAAAATAGAAATACTTATAAAATCTATGCTCTTGGTAAGAATTCAGCCTATACTAGAATACATAAAATACAAAAATGAATGTCATTGATTCCCACTACCCAGAGGTAACTGTTAACAGTCAATTCCTTGTTTAAAACAAGAAGAGGCAACATTTGATTCTAACTGTGCTGTTGTATATGCTTCACTCTAAGGATGGCCTATGATGATTCATGGCCTTATGTTCTCTATTCCCTACTCAGGTTGGTGAGAATTGACTAGGGGGAGAAAAAGGGAATGTTTTGCATTGGACTGGTTTAAAATTCTATGATCGAGTAACAGATGTGAGCGTTTAAATATAACAGAGCTGCTATTTTAGGTTTGTCCTTATGAAGTACTTACAGTACCTTGGTGGGCTAGTTCTCATACTTTTTCATGCTAATGTTGAGGTCCAACCTCTGACGGATTGATTTGTACTGGTCAAACTTGTTTTTAAAAAAAAAAAAACACCAAAGCTTCACATTTGTAGAGAGTTTCATAATTTCATAGTTGGGAAGGAGTAGCTATACTTGACATGAAGACCACTGCCTAGATATCCCTGTGCTGATATGGCATGAATGGTTCCCCTTGATTAGTATCTAGAGGTATAGCATGCAAAACATCAAGGAAAGAGAATTAGAATGAAGAAAGGAATTAATGACTCTGCAGTTTTTAGATGTGGCATGGAAGGAGATGGCACATACTTTAGATTTCTAACTATACTTACATAGGGGCTTGTATGGTAACTACAGAAGATTTTAGTCAAAGTACAGAATCACTTATATTCAAGAAGGATGAGTGTAAAGTAGTTGATGATCTGAAAACAAAGCCCCAAAATAGTACATCGAAGTTTAATCACAACATTGATTATTTGAGAGTATTGGGGACATGGATTTTTTTTTAATACTACTCTGCTTTGAATTTAAAATCATTTTCCAGGCAGCCGTGGTGGCTCAGCAGTTTAGAGCCCCCTTCAGCCCAGGGACTGAACCTGGAGACCTGGGATCAAGTCCCACATCGGGCTTCCTGCGTGGAGCCTGCTTCTCCCTCTGCCTGTGTCTCTGCCTCTCTCTCGGTCTCTCATGAATAAATAAATAAAACCTTTAAAAAATAAAATAAAATCATTTCCCAAATAATACTGGAAAATTAAAGAATTAAATCACCAACCAGATTTTCCATTTGTTATCTATGTGAGATACACATAATCCTTTTTCAAGATAACTAAAGAGCTTCATCCCCACTTTACATCTTTTAATATTAGGGAAGGGTTTGCTCTGAGGGCCGTGGGAGTCAGCAGATGGAAGGAGGGGATGGGGAAGGGGCAGGGCATTCTGCCTGCAATATGGGGGCTGTATGAGAGTGGGTGACTGGGAGGCTCAGGACGTTCCAAAGCAGCACTTCAGTTAATAGTCATTGCCAGGAAGAGTGTTGTCTGGTTTATAAAAGCTGAAACTTAGGGTGCTGAATCAAGACTCCAGAATTCGAGTCCCATCTTCTACTTAGAAAATGAGCACTTTGGTATCAACCACTAAACTTGTATTAACAAAATGAGGATTATGAAAATACCTATCTGAGGGTTATTTTGAGAAGAGTTGTTTGATGTATGGGAAATTGCTTTGTAAATTTTTGAGGACTATGTAAGAGTTGCCATGATTGAAGTAATACAAAAAATTGGGTGCCTGGCCAGGCTCATTTAGTGAAACGTGTCTCCTGATCTCAGTTCACAACTTCAAGTCCCATAGTGGGTCTAGAGATTACTTGAAAGAAAGAAATTGGCACAGCGGTTTAGCGCTGCCTGCAGCCCAGGGTGTGATCCTGGAGACCCTGAATCGAGTCCCACGTCAGGCTCTCTGCATGGACCCCGCTTCTCCCTCTGCCTGTGTCTCTGCCTCTCTCTCTTTGTGTGTCTCTATGAATACATAAATAAAATCTTTAAAATAAAAAAAAATTGATAAGCAAAATAAAACACCTACTTCAACATTTATTCATTCAAAACTAATCAAATACCAGGCAATTGTTAAAAGGCTCAGAGGATACAGTGAAGACGACTAAGACAATGCCTTGATCTCAAGGAGCTTATAGCAAAGCAAGGGAGGCACATAATTAAAATCCCTGCCAAGAGTGTGTTGATAGACACAACATCCATTTTGGATGATACATTTTTTGTCACTGTATAGTTAGGGGCTGTCTTAGAAGCACAGGGGAGGGGCATTTTCATTACCCTGAGATCAGGGGAAGAAAAAAAAAACACTCCCCAAAGAGTGAGCTGGACATCGAAAAGTTTCTGAGTAAAGGGAACAGCATATATGAAAGCTTGAAAGCTTTTGCTGTGTAGGTCCCTCGGGATGAAGGGAAATCTTAAATAGATTTGAGACTTAAAAATGGAGTTAAGCTTCTTAGAATGAACACACTTTTTATGATACTCTTTTTATTGGTTTCATTTTCTTTTAATTAAGAGAGTGAAAATTTCAGGGTTTTGGTTGGAATTAAACAAGAAAAGGGTGGCTATAACTGGAAAGATTGGAGACAGTACAATTTAAAAAGCTATGTGCATCTCCTGAGGGAAAGAGCCTGGGTAGCACTTCCTAGTGTCCTGGAGCTGCCTCACCAGCTGCTCATTCAGGAACAGTTACTGCATACTTAGTGTGTTGCACAGAAACAAGCTAACAGCCTTGCCTTCAGGTTGTACATAATCTAGTGGGGAGACCTAGGGACAGATACAAACTGTGGTATCCAATTCTTACTAGCATTTGCTCCTTGACAGCCATTGCCCATGATAACTCTAAACAGTAGGATTATCATCCCCATTCTCAGATGAGAGAATTAAGGTACAAATTGTTTATGCAACCTGCTCGAGGTCATACACTTAATAAGTGGCAAAGTCAGAATTTGAACCCAGGCAATCTGGTTAGTCTACGCTTTAACACCTACTTTATGTTGCTGTTCTGATGATTAAAATATAGTGTAGTAAGTGTAAAATAAGGAGGATACAGAGTAATATCAAAACCTAAAATAGGGGGCACCTAGCTGGCTCAGTAGAGCATACGACTTTTAATCTCAGGGTCATGAGTTCAAACCCCACATTGGGCATGGAGCCTACTTAAAAAAATAATAATAAAACATTTGGGACGCCTGGGTGGCTCAGCAGCTGAGCATCTGCCTTTGGCTCAGGGTGTAATCCTGGGGTCCCAGGATCCAGGCCTGCATTGGACTCCTTGCAGGGAGACCGCTTCTTCCTCTGCTTCTCCCTCTACCTGTGTCTCTGCCTCTCTTGCTGTGTCTCTCTTGAATAAATAAAAATCTTCAAAAAAACAAAACAAAACAAAAAAAACCTAAAATAGTGGGAAAGGGAGGTATTACAGAAAGTTTTCTGGAGGAGGTGATAAACTGATTCTCAGATATGTGGGAGGTTCAGGCAGAAGAACCAATTGGCATGAATAAAAATGGAGATAAATACATTAAGTAAATAAGGTGGGCTTGGGAGGGGAACAGGGAGAGCAAGCCATTTTATGCTGCTTGAACATGAAGTAGCCAAACATAAGACCAGCTGGGTGGGCACTGTTGGCTTTGTATGTTTTGCTAAGTTTTTACTTTAGCCTGAGGATATGTGAAGGGAACCATAGAAGGGTTTAAGCAGAATGAAATGGTCTGATTTTTGTTCTTTATGAATTGTTTGAAGTGAAGGATGGATTTGAGGAACCAGTTAAGGAGCCTTTTGCAATAACTCAGCAATGATGATAGGATCCTCAGGAGGGCAGGGAAAGTAGGGATGGAATAGAGGGGCAGATGTGAGAAATACTAGAAAATTGGTAAGACTTAATAGTTAACTATTAAGTCTGGGAGAAGTCCAGGTGACTCCCAAGTACCCTCAGTGATTGGTGCATGGCAGTGCTAGCTGAGACAGAATACAGGGAGAGAAGCAGATTTAGGTGGGTCCTAAAGTCACAGAGGCACTCTGGAATAGATATAAGTTCCACAAAATGAACCCTAAGAATACCAATACCAATGCCACGTGCAAAAAGTCACTTCCTGATAAAGTTGCTGTTTGCAGAGAGAAGCCTGCTGTTCAGACAGTGCCCTCTAGTGGTCAGAAGATGCCATGTTGCCTCTTTAGATGAACAGATCAAAATGTAGAGACTGCCTAGATTACTTTTCCTCTTCTCTCTTTTTCTTTAAGATTCATTTATTTAAGAGGTACCTGGATGGCTCAGTCAGTTAATCGTCTGCCTTCAGCCTAGGTCATGATCTCGGGGTCCTGGGATAAAACCCTGGGTCAGGGCAGCCAGGGTTGCTCAGCGATTTAGGGCCGCCTTCAGCCCGGGGCGTGATCCTGGAGACCCAGGATCGAGTCCCACGTCTGGCTCCCTGCATGGAGCCTGCTTCTCCCTCTGACTGTGTCTCTGCCTCTCTCTCTGGCTCTCATGAATAAGTAAATAAAATCTTAAAAAATAATTAAAAAAAAAAAAAAAAAAAACCTAGGTTAGGCTCCCTGCTCAACAAGGAGTCTGATTCTCTCTCCTGCCTCTCCTGCTTGTGTTCTCCCTCTCAAATAAATAAATAAAATCTTAAAAAAAAAAAAAAAAAGAGGGATGCCTGGGTGGCTCAGTAGTTAAGCATCTGCCTTCCAGCTCAGAGCGTGATCCTGGAGACCTGGATCGAGTCCCACATCGGGCTCTGTGCATGGAGCCTGCTTCTCCCTCTTCCTATGTCTCTGCCTCTATCTCTCATGAATAAATAAATGAAATCTTTGGGGGAAAAAAAAGATTTATTTATTTGAGAGAGAGAGAGCGCAGGAGCACAAGTGGAGGAGGGGCAGAGGGAGAGAATCCTGAAGCCGACTCTGCTGCTGAGTGCAGAGTCTGGCACGGGGCTCCATCCCAGGACCCTGTGATCATCACCTGAGTGAAACCAAGGGTCCAGTGCTTAACCACCTGAGCTACCCAGGTTCCCCTCTCTGCCTTTTGGAGAGAGAGAAATGTTCCAGAAGCTATTATGTTCACTTTGCTTTCTCTGTGGATAAGTTTACCTTTAGTAACACTTACCTTTAGTAGCAGCTTACCTTTAGTAACACTTCACTTATTCAGAAGTTACTTGGTTGGCAACGTCAATTAACTAGTGCCCTGACCAGAAACAAGAGTAAAGCAGAATTGTTGCCTATCAGCAATTAAAATAGATGAAACAAAGTGCAGGAATTAAAATCTGATCTTACAGATTACTTCCCTACGTCCTCTTTGAAAATTAAATTATGTAAACTCAGCTTCACTGAGTTTTGTCTAATTTTATAACTCATAACAGACTGAAATGGTGGGCAGCAGGAGATCAGCACCCCTTTTAGAAATGACAGCTGTTGGCTTAACAAGCTAGGACACAGAAAATTACTAATCAGCCAACAAACCACGATCTCCCAAAGCACCACAATCTCAGGCCATTTTGTGTAGGTGCAAACAACCCTTGCCAATCTGAACAGGTTCTGTATTTCAGCAAAACACGGTTGATGCAGAGGAGAAAGACAGGCAGTTGTTTCTGTACTTGGGGGCTGCAGGATAGTAGGAAGAGCCCTAGACCAGGATTGAGGAGCCAAGGGCCTTTGCTGTCAGCCACTAAAACTGGAAGTGACTTTGAGCATGTCTCTGAATCTCATAGGACCTCAGTTTGTTGTCTCACCTATAAAGCATCAGGTTGAACTTGACCACTTTGTAAGATGCTATAAACTATGATCATGATATTAATACTTAAGGAAAATTGTATTATGCTTGACAGAAAAGGCAAGAAGAAATTGTCTCTAAATTACATAAGAACCCTGTGAGGGGTATAATTCTCCATGTTTTACAGATGAGAAAAGTGGGTTTAGAGAGGTAAAGATGTTTAATCATAGCTGAATAGGGTTAGCTATGGTTAGTAGGGCTGGTATCCAAATCTATTGGTGCCTGCTTCCAGGGCTTTTTTTAAGACTTTGATTTAGCAAGCATCAAGTGCCAGCTATGTGGGCAGTGAGTGCTAGGCACTTGGGGGCACAAAGGCCTTTTAAGCCTCATCTTTACCCTTTGGAGGTCAGTGAGGTAGGCATTGCTGTATGGTACCTCTGTTGGTGCAAAAGATAAAAGTCATGCTGTAGCACTGTTAGGACTAATGTAAAGCTACATTAAACATTTTAAAAGATTTTAGAGTGTGAGCATAGAAGTGACTCACCATTTATAGCATTGTTTCTATGGGAATATGTGTTTCAAGTTCCAAATAACTAACTTAAAAATAAAGTTTTGGAACAGAACCCAATTATAATTTCAGAACTTCCTGTGCTAAGTACTGAATTTACAGTCTAATAGCCAGCCAGAATATCTGTTCAAAAAAATGACTAAGATTTTCTAACCTTGATTGTGTCTGTCATTTAAGTGCCTTGAAGTAAAACCTTTTATCTTTAGGAGCATCTACAAAACTGATTCTTCCTGGAACTTTCAAGGAGAAAACCTAAGGAACTCAATTAATTAAGCTTAGGCATTGGCACATATGCTCTGGAAAATGATATTCTAGGAAAGAATTTCACCAGAGTGACCTTATTTTTATAGGTGACAAAATCTCTAAGGCCATGATCTTAGGCTCAAGAGTCATATTGCTTGTGTTCTAATCCCACCAAGTCCTCTGTGGCCCTACAGAAGTTACGTAACATTGAATACCAATACACATTTTATATACACACACACATACACACACGTATATAAATATATGTATGTATATGCACGCGCGCGCACACACACACACACCTGCTTAGACTAGAGCCTGACCATGGATAGTAAGACTTAACAAGTGTTGGCTATTCCCATTATCATATTACAATTGTCATTTGCCCTACCTTTATAGCCTCCATCTACCAGTCCAGTAAGGCATATCTGCTTTCCCTCCCATTACATTTTCATGCTTTTGTTTATGCTGCTGTGTACCCCTCTCTAATTCTTTACCTACACACTTACACAGATACCTGAAATGCCTTTCCCCTGCTGTTTTTCTCTATCCTACTCATTCACCAAGGCTTTACCCAAATCCTACATCCTTCCTAAAGCCTACTCTTCTAGTGGTAGGCTTCCCCCACCCCCCCCAACTCATGCTGAACTTTATTCAGTATAATTTAGTACTTAATTATTCTCAAATTGTTTCTTGGTTTAAAATTTAATCCCTCATATGTAATTAGCTCCATGTTTACCATCCTTCTCTACCCTCTACTTCAATACTTCATGCAGTATTGGAATATTGTAGATGTTCAACACATGCTGATACTCTGATTTATTAACATTAGAGAATCCTTTCATTTCACTTCAGGCTTTTTAAAAGGATAGTCTATAACCCTCAAATTAAATCTATATCTATATATCTCCAATCATAGAAGACACAGAAATAGGTATGAAAAAATGAATATAGATACATAAATGACCTCTGAGATCCAGAGTTAATTGTTAGTAGTTCAGGGATTGGGGAGCTAAATTGAAAGTCTAATAGGAGGTTCTGCTGCAGATTCACTGAGGCTATGCAAATTATCCCCAGGGGAGCCTCCTTGGTCTAGGGCACACATTAAAAAGAGATTTGCTTTACAGAAGGAGTCACTCCAAAATTACTGTAAGTTACTTACTACTTCATTCAGTTTATATGCTTATTTATAGACCCTTCAATTATCATTTGAGGCAGACGCAAAAGAAACTTTGAGCAAAATTGTTTGTTCCAATTTAAGATATTTAGTGATGAAGGAAAAGTATTTCTGATACCTTACTATTGTCAGTGAGAAATTTACCGAAATAGCTTACATGGTATAATTTAGGGAACATGTCTGTTGAGTAAGACTAGATGCACCTATACAGATAAAGCAACATTACAGTTAGATTTCATTCTTTTTTAAGATTTTATTTATTTATTCATAAGAGACAGAGAGAGGCAGAGACACAGGCAGAGGGAGAAGAAGCAGGCTCCCAGTAGGGAGCCCAATGTGGGACTCAATCCCAGGACCCCAGGATCACAACCTGAGCTGAAGGCAGATGCTCAACCACTGAGCCACCCAGGTACCCCTACAGATCGATTTCAGATGTGAGTAGTCACTTCTGCAAGAGCAGCCAGCCAAAACTACCCTGTATTAAGGACTCATGCCCAGTCCTTGCTGAGCGTTCCTTGGAGAAGGGCACATTACATAGTACCAAGTGGTTGGTACACACCTTCGTGGTCAGAAGTCCTCATCCTGTAGTCCTAATACCCATTTCACCACAGCTAACTATCCCCTTGATACACTGTTTAACAGTCTTAGATCTTTACCCTTCCATGAAATAAGAACCAGCTTAGATCTAAACTCTAAAAATCCGTAGGTATCTAAATTAATATTCTTAATGTGCTTGGCAGCTGGTTTTGAATGAGATGAAACTTTCAAACTAAAAGTTAAAAAGTTCATTGCAAAATATTTTGCATCACCTAATTCCTCTCTCTTCCGGGAGAACTGCATGCATACAGACTTTAGTACTCTTAGCTTCGGATCACATTTGAAGTCCTGCTCTCAGCTGCAGCCCTTGACCTCTAGCTGTAATAAACTTGTTCCACCAGTGATACAGCTAGTAACACAAAGCAATCACAGATTTCAGTTATAAAGACAAGAATAACTAAACTCTCTTGCACTGTTGGTGGGAATGCAAACTGGTGCAGCCACTGTTGGAAACAGTATGGAGTTTCCTCAAAAAGTTAAAAACAGAACTGTCCTACAATCCAGCAACTGCACTTTTGGGTATTTACTCAAAGAATACAAAATACTAATTCAGAGGGATACATGCACCCCTATGATTATAGCAGCATTGCTTATGATAGCCAAGATATGGAAGCAGCTCAAGTATCCACCTATTGATAAATGGATAAAGAAGATGTGGTATTTATGCACAATGGAATATTGTTCAGCCATGATAAAGAATGAAATGTTGCCATTTGCAACAACATGGATAAGAGAGAGTATAATGCTAAGCAAAGTAAATCAGAGAAAGACAAATACCATCTGATTCTATTCATATGTGGAATTAAAAAAAAAAATGAGCACAGGGAAACAGGCAAATCAAGAAACAGACTCTTAGCCTGTAGTAGGGAGGTAGTTTAGGGGATAGGTGAAATAGGTAATGGAGATTAAGGAGGGCACTTGTGATGAGCACCCAGTGTTGTATGCAAGCGTTGAATCACTAAATTGCACACCTGAAACTAGTATAACACTGTATATTAACTTTATTGGGATTAAAATAAAAACTTAAAAAATAAAAACAGCTAAAATATATAATATAAACCCTTTTATTTAAAACGTTTGCAAGGTTTAATATAAAGTTAAGTATTTTTGGTAGAATTATTAAGATTATCAAAAAATTGAGAGAACTTTGGAATTTGAAATTGTTTTTAATAAGTGAGTGAATTTTTAAATTTTTTAATGCAAAAATTATCCTTAAGAGATAACAAGTTAAAAGTCTCATAGGAATTTAGATCCCTCACCCCCGATTCCATGCCCTACTTTTCTTTTTTTTTTTTTTTTTCTATTTTTTGGGGCTTTATTTATTTTGTGTTATTAGACCTTCTCTGAGCTTTTTTTTAGTGTGGTGTAACAAGAACAAAGTTGTTGATACTAGGGACACCTGGGTGGCTTAGGGGTTGAGCGTCTGCCTTTGGCTCAGGGCGCAATCCCACATCCCGAGATTGAGTCCTGCATCAGTTCCCTGCATGGAGTCTGCTCCCTCTGTCTATATCTCTGCCTCTCTCTGTGTGTCTTTCATGAATAAATAAAATCTTAAAAAAAAAAAAAGTTACTCTACCTTAAAAAGTTTTACTGGAACGTGGACATTAGCATGTTCCAGTAATGACACTGATGAAATTACAATTGTATGTCAGCCCAGAAGCTGTAGTGGTAGCATGAATTTTGTTCAGCCTCAAGCTCTGAGGGGAAGGTAGGGATATAGAGAGACATCTGAAGACAGTGGGATTTGTACCCATGCCTTTCTGACCCAGAGCCCTTTGTTCTCTCCACCGGAGCATGATGCCTTCTTCCATAGAGTAGGTACTTTACCGAATACATATTGAAGTCACTAATCTAAAGTCAAGTTTCTCCTCAGTGATGTGTCCTCAAGATGACAAAATACCTGTGCTATTGCCAATTCTCAGTACTTTAGCGTCTGACGCCCCGGAGCACTCAATGCATATTTGTTGCATTAAAAAATGTGCATTAAAATGCTGTTGCTCCTCTTGTTTTCATGTTTTATGTTAACATAGAATGTATTTCTACTTTTTCTTTTTACTTTTACTTACTTTTATATTTTTTAAATTTAAATTCAATTTGCCGGAGCACCTGGATGGTTCAGTGGTTGAGCGTCGCCTTTAGCTCAGGCCGTGATCCTGGAGTCCCGAGATCGAGTTCCACGTCGGGCTCCCTGCATGGAGCCTGGGTTCTCCCTCTGCCTGTGTCTCTGCCTCTCTCTCATGAA
The DNA here is from genome assembly GCF_048164855.1 of Canis lupus baileyi. Taxonomy (NCBI): domain Eukaryota; kingdom Metazoa; phylum Chordata; class Mammalia; order Carnivora; family Canidae; genus Canis; species Canis lupus. The sequence goes on from NC_132846.1 coordinate 40,409,401, forward strand.
TAAATAAAAATCTTAAAAAAAATAAATTCTATTTGCCAACATAGAGTGTAACACCCAGTGTTCATCCCATCAAGTGTCCTCCTCATTGTATTTTTACTAACTTGTGGCTGTAGCTGTAGAGGTGCCTGTCATTTTGGTGGTGTATATAGTTGCACCTGTTTTTTTGGTTGCTGGCCATAAAACTGCTTTCCATTTAGATTAGAAGAGTTCTTGTTATTATCTTAAGCATAGGAGATTTAAAGTCTTGGGATGCATGGGTGGCTCAACAGTTGAGCGTCTGCCTTTGGCTCAGGGCCTGATCTTGGAGTTCTGGGATTGAGTCCCACATTGGGCTCCCTGTATGGAGCCTGCTTCTCCCTCTGCCTGTATCTGCCTCTCTCTCTGTGTCCCCCTCATGAAAAAATAAAAATCTTTTAAAAAATAAAAAATAAATAAAACCTGAAAGTCTTTACAGATTTAACTGCTGGCATTCCTACTACTGGACTCTGTTTGGAAGGAAATTTTAAGGTTATCTAGTCAAACTTAGCTCCTGATGCTTAAATAAGCATAATCACCAAAACTGCCAAGTTTTACTTCCATTAATTTTCACATGTCAATAATTGTGTACATTTTATACATTGTTTCTATGAATCCTCGTGTTTGAAATGTTATTTGACATTTTATTCTCCTCACTTTGACAGTTCGGGAAACTTGGGAGTCAGTGAAGATAAATGTTACCAAAGGTGGCATGGTCAGATTGGAACTTGAGTCTCTCTGATCCAAAGCCTGTGTTCTCTTCTTTGTATCATACTGTCCTCAATGACATCTCATCCGTCTTCCAGGTTGGGCATCCACTGTCCTTTCAAAAGAGTTTGTTTTATTTTTTAACAATTCTTACTACTAATTTTTTTTGAGATAACATCTATCATTTTGCCTCTATTATCAAGATTCTCTCTGAATCCCATAAATGAATATAGAGCTAGAAATCTCATTCTATTTAAAATGGGTTTGGGGTCCACATTTGTGTGTATGTGTTTTCTTTTTTTTTTCCCTTTTGAGTAAGGTTTTGTTGTTTTGATTCACTTTATATAATTGTAATTGTTACATAATTTCATATCCTTTGTTTATTTACTTGACTTTCCATCCTGGAAACTTGACTCATTTTCTTCTGCAGTCTTCATTCATAAATTTAATTTTTAAAGGCCACAGGACAGTGAATTTTAGGTAGTGGATTTACCTTGGTTTACTTACAACCCCTTTATTACCAGGCATTTCAAATGATAAAGAACATACTGATGAATATCCTTGTCCATATATTGCTTCTTGTATTTAAGTACATACTGAGCATGCTTCCTCATTGCATTGTACAGACATCTGATTTACAGAAGGTTGAATAGGTGGAAAGATTCTACTTATTTGACATGCTTGATCTGGCTTACAAAAAAGGTATAGTGGTTGCAATTTTAAGAAGGCAGAAGGTCTCATTATAAAGCCACTTTCCTTTCACTAGAAGAGGCACATCCCTGGCTATGCAACTGTCATCAGGCAGGATGAACAGGAAGAACAGGAAGGAGGTGGTAGGGTGGGTCTTCAGGTAGTGGAGAAAGGGTATGTGATCCACAGATGATCTGTGACAAACAAGTGGAAATAAGCTGTAGATACCTCTTAATTATCACTGCAGGGATTGAAGGGTTTGGGGACTAAAGATTGAACATTTCTCTGAACAGCTTGTTAAATGTTTTTTTTATGCTTAACTTGTGTAGGAACTTGTTTTTAAGTAGAAGATTCTGAAGTTTTATGTATACAGATTAAAAATTGAGGCTAAAATTGGATCTTTAGTTTTTTTTTTTTATTTTTTTTTATTTTTTTTTATTTTTTTTATGTATGATAGTCACAGAGAGAGAGAGAGAGAGAGGCAGAGACACAAGCAGAGGGAGAAACAGGCTCCATGCACCAGGAGCCCGACGTGGGATTCGATCCCGGGTCTCCAGGATCGCGCCCTGGGCCAAAGGCAGGCGCCAAACCGCTGTGCCAGGCAGGGATCCCTTTTTTTTTTTTTTTTTTTTTTTTTAAGATTTTTATGTATTTATTCATGAGAGACATAGAGAGAGGCAGGCTCCATGCTGGAGCCTGATGCGAGACTCGATCCTGGAACCCCGGGACCATACCCTGAGCTGAAGGCAGATGCCCAACTGCTAAGCCACCCAGGCATTCCTTATTTTAGTTTTATAATGTAATGAATAGGGCTTCTAGTACTTTTAATGTTTTCCTCTCCCTCTTTTACCAAAAGTCAACTCGCTACACTAATAAAATTTATAGTGTCTACCGTATGTTAAATGAAGAAAACTAGCAGAAAGGTATATATAGGATGATATCATTTAGGTATTTAAAAAAAAAAACCCTACAGAAAACACAGCAAGAGAAAAAACTGTGTGCATTGGAACATAGTAGCTATTCAATATCTGTTGACTCTGTGTGGAGACATAAAAACAGATGTGAAGATATGCAATCCAGAGTGTTTGGAGAGGTTACCTCTGGGAAGAGGTACGTGACTTAAGGTGTATTTTTATTCTATTTACTTATATATTTGAATTCTTTGCAATGAGCACGTGTTACTTTGTATACTTTTTTAACAATTAAAGAATGAAGAAAAAAAAAAAAAGAATGAAGAAAAATTTACCATTTGATAGACACCTCTGTACCTAACAATCCACTGCTTTGTTACACCCTAAAGTGCATGCCCAGAGATGTAAGACAGATACTCTGACTCTACAGATTTATTGCTTCTCCAATAATCAAGAGAAAAGCATTGATAAAAAAAAAAAAGAAAGAAAAGCATTGATTAAACCTATTTGCTTGTTGCCATTTCCAGAGACTCTCATGAGCATTTTTAATAGAATGTAGTTATCATTCTATTAAAAGTTATCAATTAGTTATCAATTAGTTATCCATAGTTATCAATACAAGATTTTGTATCACCTATAGCCCCTACACCCACCTCACTGGATTATTTTCTAGTATACTTTAGATACTATCATTTCATCTCTAAATGTCAGTATGTGTATCTAAAAGATAGGGACTCTTTTAACACAACCAAAATACACTCACCACGCTTAAAAAATGAGCAATAGTTCCTTAATATCAATTATGTGAGAAGTTTTTAAAACTGTGCAATTTGGTTAAACTTTCATTTTAAGTTGCTATTTTATTTACTGTCGCTGTTTATATCCTTCAAGTACTCTTAAACTTTTTCCTTTCACATTTAGCATACATTTTCCCCCATAGAGTTGCGATGAAACCAAAATGATGGTTTTTGCTTTGAATACCTTAGCTTGTGTTTCTTAAAATCAAAATGAGAAGCTTGAATAATGGTTGGGTTTTCTCCATCTTCACACCTAGAAAATGATTCAGGTGTATATTATTGAGTTTTGCTACATGAGAATAAAAGGTACTTATACCTTTATTGTACTACCAAAGCCACACAAATCCTAAAGTATAATCAAAATGATTCAAGTGCTTTTCTAAAGATACCTTGTCTGACTTTATATTTCTCTCCACATAGGTCTCTAATTAATTGAAGATGGCAAAGCCCAGCCACAGCAGCTACGTTCTTCAGCAGCTAAACAACCAAAGGGAGTGGGGTTTCCTCTGTGACTGCTGTATTGCAATCGATGACATTTACTTTCAAGCACACAAAGCAGTTCTGGCTGCCTGTAGCTCCTATTTCAGAATGTTTTTCATGAACCATCAGCACAGTACTGCACAACTGAATCTCAGCAACATGAAAATTAGTGCCGAGTGTTTTGATCTCATTTTGCAATTTATGTATTTAGGAAAAATTATGACTGCGCCCTCCAGTTTTGAGCAGTTTAAAGTGGCAATGAACTACCTGCAGCTGTACAATGTTCCTGACTGCTTAGAAGACATACAGGATGCAGACTGTTCTAGTTCAAAATGTTCGTCTTCTGCTTCTAGCAAACAGAACAGCAAAATGATATTTGGGGTAAGAATGTATGAAGACACAGTGGCTAGAAATGGCAGTGAAGCCAATAGGTGGTGTGCAGAGCCAAGTTCAACAGTAAATACACCACACAATAGAGAGCCTGATGAAGAGTCTTTACAATTAGGCAATTTCCCCGAACCACTATTTGATGTATGTAAAAAAAGTTCTGTGTCCAAATTATCTACTCCAAAAGAACGTGTGTCACGGCGCTTTGGACGGAGTTTTACCTGTGACAGTTGTGGATTTGGCTTTAGCTGTGAAAAATTATTGGATGAGCATGTGCTAACCTGTACTAACAGACATTCATACCAAAACACAAGATCCTACCATAGAATAGTCGATATTAGAGATGGAAAAGATGGAAGTATCAAGGCTGAATTTGGTGAAAAGGAATCTTCCAAAGCATTTTCTACACAGACAGACAAATACAGAGGAGACACGAGCCAGGCTGCTGATGACTCGACTTCAACCACTGGAAGCAGAAAAAGCACCATGGAGTCTGAAGTAGCCAGTGAAGAGAAAAGCAGAGCTGCTGACAGGAAAAGAATCATCATCAAGATGGAGCCAGAAGATATTCCTACAGACGAACTAAAAGACTTTAACATTATTAAAGTTACTGATAAAGACTGTAATGAATCCACGGACAACGATGAATTAGAAGATGAACCTGAAGAGCCATTTTATAGATACTATGTTGAAGAAGATATTGGTATTAAGAAAAGTGGTAGGAAAATGCTAAAACCTCGGATGTCAATAAGTGCTGATGAAAGAGGTGGCTTAGAAAATATGAGGCCCCCTAACAACAGCAGTCCAGTACAAGAGGATACCGAAAATGCATCTTGTGAGCTGTGTGGGCTCACAATAACTGAGGAGGACCTGTCATCTCATTACTTAGCCAAACACATTGAAAATATCTGTGCATGTGGGAAATGTGGACAGATCCTTGTTAAGGGTAGGCAGCTTCAGGAACATGCGCAAAGATGTGGAGAACCCCAAGATCTGACCATGAACGGGTTAGGAAATACGGAGGAGAAGATGGACATGGAAGAGAATCCTGATGAGCAGTCAGAAATAAGAGATATGTTTGTTGAAATGTTGGATGACTTTAGGGACAATCATTTCCAGATAAACAGTATCCAAAAAAAGCAGTTATTTAAACATTCTGCCTGTCCTTTTCGATGTCCTAATTGTGGCCAGCGGTTTGAAACCGAAAATCTAGTGGTTGAACATATGTCTAGCTGTCTGGACCAGGATGTGTTTAAGAGTGCCATCATGGAAGAAAATGAGAGAGATCACAGACGAAAGCATTTTTGTAATCTGTGTGGTAAAGGATTTTATCAGCGGTGTCACTTAAGAGAACACTATACTGTTCATACTAAGGAAAAACAGTTTGTTTGTCAGACATGTGGAAAGCAGTTTTTAAGAGAACGTCAGTTGCGACTGCACAATGATATGCACAAAGGCATGGCCAGGTATGTCTGTTCCATTTGTGATCAAGGAAACTTCAGAAAACATGACCATGTACGGCATATGATTTCTCATTTATCTGCTGGTGAGACTATATGCCAGGTCTGCTTTCAGATATTCCCAAATAATGAACAGTTGGAACAGCACATGGATGTTCATCTGTATACATGTGGAATATGTGGAGCAAAATTTAATTTGAGGAAAGATATGAGATCACATTATAATGCCAAGCATTTGAAAAGAACATAAGTGATTTTCTACTGTGCTAATGTTTAGTTGATAGCAGACAAAACACCAAAGCAAAGGATATGCGCTATTTAGAAATTGATTTTATAAGATGAATTGTTGGGAAAAAATTCCAAGGCCCTTTTACCTTTAATATTTTTGTTTAGGATCTTAAGTATCTACATTTTAGGTGTTATTAAATGTTTATCATTTTTGTTATTTCTTAATAGAATTCTTTGATTTTTAGTTTGTCTTAGCTATGATTAAAATTACTTTTCAATGTAGAGTACAAGTGGTTGTTACCCCTTCAATGACTATTAAACTTTAGTTTTTTTTATCATAAGGTGATGACTTTACTATTTCTATGTGGGTTTTTTTTTAAGGTTATCCTGTGAAATTTTAAATCCAATATCAGTGGCCATTCGTGTTTATTTAACAAACTTTTTAAAAGTAATTAGCTCTTTGAAACTATCTCATTTAGCCTTTTTTTTTTTAAGTTGAACAGTGATTTAGCCACTGTTTATTCCCCTTTCTTATCAATGAAATTCATATTCTTAAATTGACATGCTTATTAGGCAGGTTAGGTGCATTGACTCTAAACTTGAAGGTTGACATGGGCTCAAACTTGGCCTAAAAAGATTGATGGACCTAAGGAAATTCCTATAAATGAATATTTCCTATAATTGATAAAATATTATCATTTAATAATCACATTTAAAACTTATATTAAGTGTAAAACCCAATGACCTTACCCCACTTGAGAAATTAGTGGGGACAAGTCATTTTGTTTTGTGATATTAAATTTAACTATGATAGTTAATTAAAAAGACATATCTTGTATTCATTTAAAATAATTTAAAATATTCTGATTTCTAAAGTGTGTTAGTTTATCAATTATTTTTGTTTATAAATAGACTTTAATAGCTCTCTAGGAATATGACATCTAAAGGAAAATGATTTTTCACCTTTAAAATTACATACTTTTGGAACTTACTTTGAGACTTGAGAAAGCTGCCATGTATATTGATAAATCAAATAAAATAAAGAAATCAACTACAAATCTGGTTGTTCTATAAAAGTAGAGTGTGGAAAAAATGTCTTGTGTTTTATACTACCTAAGATTTGGAGGAAATGTGTGTGGCAAATTGCAGTTTATCACCATGCTCTTATTTTTTTCTGTAAAGGACTACAAAATTTGAGGACTATAAAATAATCAGAGCATAGAAGTGGAAATAGTTGAACACTTTTTAGTTAAAGTAGTATTGTTAGTTATTACTGACACGAGGTCTACATGATTCACATGTGAATTAAAACACTGGCAAAACTGACCCCACCAATAAACACATCTATTGTATAGAATACCTTTTAATGTGAATTACTTGCATTGTGATACCCTTCTCATAATGAAAGGGATTTTAAATAACATGTACTTAAAAGTATAATTTTGTAATTATCAACAGTAACTTAACATCGCTCTTTTTGTTTACATCGGATTTTTAAGATATGCAAGTGATATTTTTCTATACAATTTGCATAAGAGAACAAATTTCCAAGAGAATTGAGAGATATTTGACTAACACAGTTCTAGTTGAGAGAAAAGTAAGAGAGCACAGTGTGAGCTCAGAGATTTGTGGGGCTACATTGTGGTATTACATAAGAACAGGAACAGTGCAGGAGGCATGTGGTATGAAAACAAAATAATGGGAAATAGAGATGGGGGAAATACACTAAAAGATAAAGAAGAAGTTAGGTGTTTTTTTAAAAAGCCACGTAGCAGAAAAAGCAGGAAAAGTGATTCATCTTAGTCTTGGACACAGTAGTTTATCAAGGAATTCAATCTGAAATGAAACTTTAAATGAAATATATATACATTATTGATAGGAACCTGATAAAAGTGTAACAAACCCAGAAACCATCAGAGGCTTGTGTAAAGACAAGATAAACTCACTCCAAATTTCCAAACTATTTATATAGTTTAATGGACAGAATTTTTAGGAGGATCACTTTTTTACTGATCCTCATGAAAATTTATTGCAGTAGCTTCCCACCATTAAAGAACAGGGTTTTCTAAATACTACCATGCTGTAAAAAGGATTACCTCTTCCATTAGGAAAGGGGGGGATTAATTTAGCGTTTTCACATGTACTAACAGCCAACAATTAGCAAGTAAATATATAAACATTGAACATAATCTAACTCTACATAACTGAGATGTTTATGGTTTCACAAAGCCCCACCTTACCATGTTGTCTCCTCCTAGTGTCATATGACACAGGACACCTTGTGTTTTTGTCTTGGAACTAGCTACAGAGCAGCACAGGGTTCTGTTACATGTAATGTACAAGTTTTCCTTATTAAGGCAGAGAGTATATTGAAAGGCTACTTGCCTCTTAAGGGGAATGAAAATGTCTGACGCCTCTCTCTCCAACCCAGTTCCCTCTGACTTCCCTCTGCTGGGGTTACTGCGTCTAGCCCTTGTGGAAGCTGCCTTCTCCTCCTGTCTTTATGTAATTTGGCTCCAAATCCAAAAAACGAAAGAAAAATCTAGACACATATGTGGCATCTTGTGTCTTACAGTCTTGCTTAAAGGGCCTGTTGTTCTCCAGCAAGAAATCCTGGAGAAATGGAGTCAGGGCCTAAAAAGCTTGTCACCAGTTACGGTGAGACTCAGATGTTTATAATTCTTTAGTAAACAGGACTCAAAAATCTCAGATTAATAAAACACAATGAAGCAGTAGTGGAGTAAGACTTAAAAATTTGTCTTAATCTCTCCCATATTTTTAAAGTAAAAATATTCAGAGAAATGACTCTCAGGCATAAAATGATACACGGCTAGTGTTTAATGTATGAAGTTTGAATACAGACAAAACATAGAAGGAAGAATGTAAGTATTCCAGGGGCTAGTCATAAAACTAAAAGAATTAAAAGGACAGACTTCGCTAGGGCAGTCAGAGCATCAGTTAAAAGGAAAAACAATAGACTGACATGAAAAAAATCATTGATTTAAGTACTGAAGTTGAGAACAAAAATATGAAAAAGATGTAAAAGCTGAATAAAAAATAAACATTTGGAATTGTCTATGTGAGGGCAGAGATTAAAGTAATTTGATAGGTTAAAGTAATACTGATACTTTGAGACAATTATAGCTATAAAATGCCTAATAAAACAATTGTTGTCAACATGCCAAGGATATGCTTAAATACTTGAGGTGATATGCCAACTTCTATATTCTAAAAAAGTAGGAAGAGAGGCTGGGTGGTGGTTGGCAACCTTCTCCCTGATTAAACAATACTTCTTCCTCTACAACCTTAAAGAACTTCCATATTTAATAGATTTCTGGAAAATCCCCCCCAGGAACCAGTTTAATAGTGAAAATGTCATTGTTACCAAAATGGTAAATTAGTACCAAGCAAAAGAAAGACCTGAATGTGTATGTGTACACATTGTTCAGAATAAATTTGGTGTATTCCTTAATTTTTAATGGGCTTTAGCAGTTAAAATTATTTGTTGTTTGCCATTAATCTACTTAATCAGTTCCTCATCTTTCCTCTCCTGCCCCACCTCCTGTCATTTATCATGCTTTTCGGTGATAAATACTAGTGTCCTATAGGCACCCTAATATTAACAATGCCTAGGATTCCAGGGTGCCAAAAAGCTCTGTGGGGACATATCCTTGGGGAAGGCCCGCCATCTCCTTAATACTTGAGCTGTATCAAACGGGGTGACAGGATGCTTTCCAGTGAACTGAAGCAAGTAGGAGTTCTTTGGGGTGTTAAGAGCCCGAAGCTGCAGCCCAGATTTGGAAGCCCGTGACCCATCCATCCTAGAGCTCTCAATGAGTAATCCAGGTATCCCTTTAGTGTTCTTTATGCTCTGCTAAGTGCTTTGTATATACAATTTTACTTAAACCTCACAGCTCTATGAGGTAAGTATTATCCTAATTTTCCAGATGGGGCACTGAGGGAGTATTTTTCCTAAGATCACACAGAAATTTAACATTAGAGCTGGAATTTGAACCTAGACCTGATTTCTATGTGCCTGTACTTACCCACTAAGCCACATACCTCACCTACCAAGAGGTACAATGAAGGGCCTTTTCAGTCTAGAACACGTGATAAACCTGTTGAAACTCTGTGCTCCATGTTCATCATCTGATCTGCTGTGCCTGGTAAGGTAGTGGGTACCTAATATGAACATGTTGGATAATGTGAAAATGTATCAGTTGGAAACAAAACTTATTATTTGAATGGGTCATTCAGAATGATGTTTTAGAAATACTAAATATTGATGTGTTTTATTTTCCTTTATTTAAACCTTTAGTGGTATTATCAGCCATTTTGGAGGGCCCATTGTTTAAGTACTCAATTAAAAATTAATTTGAATTCAACTTCTCTATTTCTACCTCTGTGACTTTTTTCCCTCCTGTTTTCCCTCTTCCTGACCTTTATATTTTACTCTCCAGCCAGTCACCGTCTTAATGATTGTGAGACTGATAAGTTCAATAATTCAAATCATTTGAAAAGATTCCCAAGAAAAATCAGGACCCCAGAATAACAAATTTCCTCTTTTTTTGTCTTAACAGATGATATGGATAAGAAAATTTTCATTTCTTTGGCTAAAAAACAAAACAAAATCCCTAATTGCCATATTGTGATTGATCTGCTTAAAGTTTATAGACTAATCTAAATTTGTCTAAAAACAAGTTGGTTATTCTAGCTTTATAATTCAATTTACCAAAAATACTTTGTGTTAACTCATAAAGACAGTCTTATAAAAGAAATGAAAGATAATTTCAGGAAACGACAGCTGTTTATACACCCTAACCTAGCAGCAAACTAAAAAAATGAACATTTAATGCTTTAAGTGAAACAATCCCCCTCCCAATCTGACTTCAACTTTATGCATCTATTACCTGATGTCTAAAACCTATGATAGATTTTACTACTATATTAAGTCCACTACTCTAATGGTCTTTCTACCATCTGCCAAATGTTACTCTTTAAGTGAAGAGAAAAATAAGATAGTGAAGACTCCACAGATGTCTATAATCACTTAGATGGCCTACTTTCATTGCCTTCTGTCAAACTCAAGGACCTATTACTTGGTAATGTATGGGTAGAGTCTCCTACTAAAACCAGATGAAATTTAGCTACTTATAAATTTATCTGCTGGCAAAAGGCAAAGATGCAAGGATTTAAAATGCGAAGATATTTGTGACTGTATTGGTAAATATGAATTTTAACTAAATGACAATAACGTAAACTCAAACTACGTTAATGCTAATTTTGAACCATGCTAATTTTGAACCAATAACTCTTACATGTTTATATTCATATGCTTAATTGACTTTAGCATTAAGAAGCTTCAATCCTATATGTTTCCTCATATTTAGGAGAACCAAATCGTTGAAGGCCATTGGTATGACAGTTGTTCATCCTTCCTACCACAATCCACCACAGATCACTAGGGGGCAGGAAGCCATTATAATTTCTCCATTATTTTATTCATTTACTGACAAAAAAGATGGTGTAAAGGCTGCAAGCCAGTACTTGGCTCTGAGTTGAAAATATCAATATCACTAATCACCATTTCAATAAGGTGGCACAGGAAATTCTAGGGCCAAAGGATGACAAATATGTAAAAGACATTTCCTTTCAGAATTAGGAATATTAACAATTTTATGTGAGAAAATTTGCATAACCCTCTGTACTTATCTATTTGATGAGAAAGGAATACACTCAAGTAGACAGCCTGTGAAGCCCCCAATTAAGCTTTGAAAGTTACTATTTTTTTTTATTGTACTTAAACCAATTGCTTGTGTCAGAATCAGCAGAGCTCATTTTTAGATGACAGAAATATAATTCTGTCCAGATTACAGAAGTCATTTTTTCTTTCAAATGCTTATGCATTCCCTGATGTGAGATAAAATATTTTTAAAAACACTCTCTCTTTAAAAAAAAAAAAATAGGGCAAAGTAGTGTATAAAAAATAATTCTACCCAGAATCACTGGGGCAGCTTAGGAGCATTATGAACTTAAGAATTTGCAGGAAAGCTCCTTGGGGTGTGTGTATGTGTGTACTCTATTTTCATTTGCAGAGTGTACAACATTTAATATTTGAAGAAAACAATGTTAGCTTGATGGTTGAAGGCACTCAGTAAAAACATGAACTTTTAAATTTGTTGCACCTACCTTTCAACCAGAGATTTGACATTAACACGTTGGAAGTACATTGTGGGGCATCTGCCTGGTGCAGTTGGTAGAGCATTCGGCACTTGATCTCAGGCTCATGAGTTCCAGCCCCATCTTGGGTGTAGAGGTCATTTAAACAAATTTTTTATTATTTTTTATTTTTTATTTTTTTTAAGATTTTATTCATTTATTCATGAGAGACGGGGCTGGGTAAACGAGTTTTTTAAAAAGTTAAAGTACACTGTAAAATTATTTGAAGGAAGACACTTCTTAACTGCTTCCTTCCTACTTTCCTCTACCTGGCTGACCTATCTTTTCACGTTGCATGTGTCCTACCCATTCTAGCTTGAATCAATAAGAAGGTATCCCTATATTTGAAGAATTAGTACTAAGAACACCTTATATTTGATGGGTACAATGAGTTACATTAAGAAATTAAATAAATTTAAGTCCCAGGAACTATGCTTTTGTTCCCATTTTTTATTGTAGTAATATTGTGCTGGCCTGGTGCCAAGCGCCATGAAATTCTGACCTAAGAATTATGTTGTATCTTATAGAGCCGTCGTCAACTTGTAATATTATTTTTCTTGAGTTTTGTCTTTTTCTGTGTGGCAGTGGTGAAATAGGGCCTTCTAAACCTCTGGAGAAGTGAGATCTGAATTTGGAGAGGACATGGGGAAGAATCAATCTTCAACAGATAATCTTTAAGTCCAGACCCAGGAATATCAGATCTGAAGTGACACCATCTTTTCTGTCTTCCTGACAAACATCAATCCCAAAAGTTCCAGTTTCAAGGATCCAAGAAAACTCAGTAAAGATCACTTTGGAATCACTTTGCTGTGACAAAATTGATTCACGGTGACTCTCCTAGTATTTGTGGAAAATCTGCTAAAGAAAAGTAACTAGACTATTCATATGACATCAGTGGTTAAAGCTACACTAAAATGAAACTTTATATGCTAATTACCTTCCATGGTCCCTTCTAAAATAAAGGGCTTGCTAGGTTCCTATAAATATATTATAAAGAGATAATAACATATCTGTTTAAACACATATAATCCTAAACTTAAAATAATCCAAATCACAGTTTACATATTAAGAAATGTAGTTAGACAATTAAAGTACACTCAAAAATCTGTAGTTTAGAGTATAAATAAAAAGATATGAGTACAGAGAAAAAGAATGTGATACCAATATTTTAACAAGGAAAGATAATCTAGTTATTGCTCATTGTAATGTAACATTTGTCCTTCCTCCTTTTTCACTGTATATACCAGTCAAAAACTTGATTATTAATATTAATGAAGTTCCCTGTTAATCCTTTTAACCTGAAGGAAAAACAAGTGGTTATTAATTACTTCAATAGTCGTAGATTTTCATAAATCACAGACAACAAAAAGAATGCATCTTAACACACATTATTTTCTTCTGAACTTAGTAATAGAATGAGTTTCTGTTAAATATTTATTCTCAGTATTAACGTATAATACCATTATTTCTCAGCTTTCAAATTTCAAGATAAAATTCAACTAAGTATTGAGTGAAACAATGATTGCTGTTTTTTAAAAAAAACCTTTCACTAGGAAATGAAATGTTTGGTGAGATTTTTAACTTGGCTCCAAATACTTTGTTTTATATATATATATGCTCATAAACACATTTCTTAACCATATGAATCTTATAGCCATATCATTTCCTTATATACTTGAATACACTTGTAGTTTTACTTTTGGTTAACTCTCTAATTCATTATTACTATTATTATTTTGTTTCTTATGCAATATTATGATGTTATTATATATTTTCAGAAATGCTTATTTTGTTTTTATGCCTGTTTCTTCAAATGTTTTAATGAGTGACACAATGAAATCTAACTTAGACTATAACATAATAGTATATACGAAAGTAAAGTCATTTAAAATCTCTAGCTATAAAGTGGGATGATAACTTGAATATTCATTCTACTAATCAGACTAACAAAAAATTAGATAAAGTTAGTTAGAATGTGATAGTGGGTATAGAAACCTGAAGGGAGAAGAGAAATCCACCAAAGACTTCAAATTCATATGAATTCACCTGCTTCAGGAGAAATAAGGTTAGAAAAGTGTTAAGTTCTAAAAACAAAAACAAAAAAACTATGGTTTATCTCTTGGAAAGCATATAAAACTGCAGACTTCTAACAAGTAGGAAACAAACAAAATAAAAGATTATCAATCTTGCCAGACCAATATAGTAGAGATTCAACAAATAATTTCTGATAGAAGTAGATTCAGAAACAAAATATGGCTTAAATTTTGACTGTACTAAATTACAAATGTAATGAATTACATTATAAGTGATATAAATGCATTCTATAATGTGATTATTTTCTGTGTATCAGTATAAAATGGAGTTACTGAGTTACATGGGAAATTTGTTACATTTTTTCAATCCATTGCTTTGACCTAATAAAATGTCCTCCTCTATGTTCAGAAGTTAAACTGTCTGTATAATTGCTTTTATTTATACTGTATTTTTTTCAACCTGGCTCTTTTACAAAATTATTTGTCTGAAAAGTTATCAACTCCTTCCATTCTCTAATACCAAAATAATAAAATTTCTGATACAGTTAATTTTGATGTTCCTGAGCAGCTTAAGAAGTACACAAACAGGGACGCCTGGATGATTCAGTAGTTAAGCATTCAACTCTTGATCTCAGCTCAGGTTTTGATCTCAGGTTTTGAGTTCAAGCCTCTGTCTTGGGCTCCACACTTATTTAAAATAAGAAAAAAAATTTTTTTAAGTGTACAAAGGGATGCCTGGGTGGCTCAGTAGTTGAGCATCTGCCTTTGGCTCAGGGCATGATCCTGCGGTCCTGGATTGAGTTCCACATCGGGCTCCCTGCATGGAGCCTGCTTCCCCTCTGCCTCTGTCTCTGCCTCTCTCTCTGTGTGTTTTTCATGAATAAATAAATAAAATCTTTAAAAAATAAATTAATTAAAATAAAAATAAAAAATAAAAAGTACACAAAACAAATTAACTAAAATTCCTATTGCCAAATCCTCATTTCTTTTATATAGAATGAGTGGAAAAGTACTACCTCATGGCAAACACAGGTGGCAACACATTGATTAGGTTTCCTTATAATATAAAAAGAAATAATTTACTAGAAAATCCACTGATATAGCAATTCTTTCAGAGGGTTAATTTTCAAAATAACAATTTCTTCTGAGAAATAACTTCCTTCTCAATATAATCCATTTTGCTTATTTTCAAGTTAAGAGTTTAATATGCTGCCCCCCTTACCAGGTGATCAGCAAAGAGTATTCTCTTCCTTTCAGTACAGTCCTCAAAGACAGTTGAGGTAATTGCCCAGAATTTAGTAAGTATTAACACTTACAACCATATTGGATCTGTTAGATTGTTCCACAAGAGTCTATCCTCAAAGTTAGCACTGTACAAAACTGAAAGACAAGCACAATTAATATTGTTTTCACAGATTCATTTCTCTTCTAGAAAAGCCTCTCTCCTGGGCTCAGGTCTTAGCCTTCCATACCTTGTCCTACTGCAGGCCACTCTGACACTACAATTTTCAAAGACTGAGATTTTCAAGACTAAAAGAAACGATGGTGAAATTTCTCCTGTACTGACAGGTGATTGGGGAAATAGTGTGGAACATGGAACAGGGTACTTCCAAAGAATATAGGATGGCAGGATTTACAGATATCTTAAATAACTACTTCAACTCCAGTTTGCTCACAGGTCCTCAATTACAGGCTGCTACTACTCACTCCACTTCTCTTCAGGACATTACTTCCTCAAAACAATCCACAACCTTTTTGTTTTGTTTTTGTTGTCAATCCACAACCTTTATAAAGGTTGTAGGAATTGAGAGTTTTTCTTTTTCATCCACAACCTTTATAAAGGGTAAGAATTGAGAGGATTCCAGAAAATCCATAAGTTTTTTTCCCGTGGTAATTCTGGAAAAATTTATTCTTACTCATTCTCCTTGGACAGGCTTGACTGCCCAGGCATGTAGTTTTTAGACTTCATCTTACTCATCTTTGTATCTCTAGTACAAGTATTTTCAGATGCGAGTTTGTTTCAACCTTTGATCTCTGCAGTATTATTTAATACAGAGAGACAAGAGGTAGAGAATTTTCCTCTGACACAGGAAAAATTTTTTTGGTTAAATAATGTGCCTCAGGCCACTCTTAATAAAACACTGAGCTAGTGAATCACTACTGTGTTCCAGGTACTCTTCTGGGTGCTGGGGGTTAATTAGATGACTTCACATATGTTAAAGCTCTTATTTTTTCCAGACTGTGGGAAATTTCAGTCTTTGGATTTTAAAAATATTCTGAAACACCCTAGTATTCATAATTTGCCAAAGAGATTTCCCTTGTTCAAAATCAGTAGTAATTTCTATGTAAATAGTAGATTAGCAAACTTTGTTTCAATTGAATGTTAATAGTCAAGCTTTAAAAATCACTGTAGGGATGCCTGGGGGGCTCAGTGGTTGAGCCTGCTTTTTCATCTACGTCTCTGCCTCTCTGTGTCTCTCATGAATAAATAAAATATTTAAAAAATTGGATCCCTGGGTGGCACAGCGGTTTAGCGCCTGCCTTTGGCCCAGGGCGTGATCCTGGAGACCCGGGATCGAATCCCACATTGGGCTCCAGGTGCATGGAGCCTGCTTCTCCCTCTGCCTATGTCTCTGCCTCTCTCTGTGTGACTATCATAAATAAATAAAAATTAAAAAAATTAAAAAATAATAAAAATCATTGTAAAAGTCCAATAAAATTTAGAAAAATTACTGATAATCCTACCATCTAGAGATAATCCATTTTTTGGATCCATTTTAATATATGTAAGATTATTATACATATCAAATAAGATACAAAAGTCCTTAATATTATTATATGTCCACTTAATTATACCAGGAACTTTTCCTGTGTCATTAAAAATTCTTGTACATGATGTTATGGTTACATAATTCATCATAGGAATGTATTATATTATACTTTATATATAATACATTTTCTTATTGCCAGATATTTAAACCATTTCCCTTTTATTACTGTTATTATAAATAATATACCTATATGTTCTATTATTTCCTTAGGATGAATCCCACAAAGAGTAATGCTAAATGAAGGGCATGATCAAATTTTGCCGCCCAGAAAGACTGTACTAACTTATATTCCCACCAGTAGCATTTACCTGTTTTGCTGCACCATTGTTGGCATTGATGAATATTATTTGGTCATAAATTTGCTAATTTAATCATTTTTGATGAGCTGTGTTTTCAATGAATTATGAGCCACAATCATCAAAAAAAAAATTTTAAAAAATCAATACAAATAAGGAGCAACAGAAAAATTCCAAGAATGATCAGTATATGACAATGTTCTAGGGCTGCAAATGTTTATTTCTTACAAAATCAAAATGTAGACATTGTCCTTTTGGGAAAAACTCAGATGCCATTTAAAGTATAATACAAAGGGATCCCTGGGTGGCGCAGCGGTTTGGCGCCTGCCTTTGGCCCAGGGCGTGATCCTGGAGACCCGGGATCAAATCCCACATCAGGCTCCCGGTGCATGGAGCCTGCTTCTCCCTCTGCCTATGTCTCTGCCCCTCTCTCTCTCTCTGTGTGACTATCATAAATAAATTAAAAAAAAATTAAAAAAAAAAAGTATAATACAAAAAAAAAAAAAGTATAATACATACAGGGGCACCTGGCTGGTTCAGTCAGTAGAGAACCAGGGGACTCTTGATCTCAAGAGTTCAAGAGTCTTGAACTCCTGAGTTCAAGCCCCAGGTTTAGAGTAGAGTTTACTTAAAAAAAAAAAAAAGCTATAAAACATCAATTTACTAGGTAAAAAAAGCAGAAAAAAACCATATAACTAATGAAAATGCAGATAAAACTGCTATTGTGATTTCAGGAAGCAGTGTTAAAGATGAATGTAGTGGTCAGACTGCAAAATTTAGTTGTAATAAGTATGCATTTAGTACATAGTGACCATACATACCTCTTCCTTCTGAAGTTGTAATTTTAGTGTTGTTAAGAACTAACATGTTTGCTTTTTTGCAATCTTGCTTTGCTTGAAGTAAATGTGTGAGGGCGGTCTGAATACAGGAGATCTGGAAAGTTTCTCCCTGTTTTTCTACTTTCACAGTTGTACTGAGACCTGTCTCTAAATCACACTGTATCATCAGTTCTACAAAGAATTTGTATTGCTCTCCAGCCTGCTAATCCCGGATTCCCCTTTCAACAACATAAAAAGTAAAAATTTCCAAGAATAAATCAAAAGATCTGTACTCACAAGTTAAGACAACTTTAGTAGAAACTTTTCGGTTTTATTTTTGTTTCCCTAAAATTTTCTTTTAAAACGTTTCCTAGGGGGATCCCTGGGTGGCGCAGCGGTTTGGCGCCTGCTTTTGGCCCAGGGCACAATCCTGGAGTCCTGCATTGGGCTCCCGGCATGGAGCCTGCTTTTCCCTCTGCCTGTGTGTCTCTGCCTCCGCCTCTGTCTCTCTCTCTCTGTGTCTATCATAAATAAATAAATCTTAAAAAAAAAAAAAGGTTTCCTAGTCCAACATTTTTTTCTTTAACTTCTCTCATAGAAAAAGAGATGGAAATTGTGGTTAAAACCAACACTATCTAACCAATGAGATTAACAAATTAATAGCAAATGTGTTTTTAAAAATGACATACAATGTCTTTTTTATGTGTTTTTAAAAATGACATGGAAATGACATACACAACTAGATAAAAGAAATCTCATTGATTTGATTGTACAGGATTCTGTCAACATTACTTTTTTGGTCACAGATAGCTTTGTGCGTTTCTTACACAAAAACTTTTCTCCAGCTGGCTCACACCAAGTCTGATAATGGGCCATAGGTTACTGGCTTCCTTCAAAAGATGGTTTCCCCCTCACATAGCCTCGGGAAAAGAATCATGACACCTAGAGCTCACCTGTAGAGACTATTTTTTGCTTGTGTCCTTCTCCTTGTGGTGACACCAAACTTCTGCACAGAACTCGCATGTGCCTCACTACACACTGCCCTCATCCACAGAAAGAATGTCTTTCCTCCCCTCTTGGCTGGCACACGTGGGCCATCAGTTCCAGGAAGCTTTCACCCACAGGCCCTCCCCTGACTGGATGGTCCCCGGCTTTGTGTTCCCACAGCACTTCTCTCAAATTACGTTTTATCTTTTTACTAGAGTCTTAACCTCATAAAACCTGACCGTCTCATGTGTCTTTTTACGCTCAACATAATAGGTACCTAGTAAAGCTCCTTGAATGAATGCCTCCAGCTTTCCCCCACAACGTGAAGCATCATCGCTGTGTCTGTCACAGCAGTTTTGTTGTGGTTTTCCCTCAGGAGTCCGGACACAGGGGTCTGCTTCTACCCTCCATCAGCCGGTGCCAGACAGTACTCCCGGATCCACTCTCCTCTTCCCCTGAAACATAATAATGGAATGAGTTATATGCTCTTTTTTCATCTGCCTACTCTGAGGGGTTGTGTCTTTCCCTTAGCTCCATTCAGCACAGCTGAGGAGAACCACGTCATTCGGCTGAGCTCGGCCAGGAAACACTACTGGGGTCCTACGCACCCGCGCGCGAGCTCAGGGTGGGGCAGGGTCGTGCGGGGCGGTGAGCCTGGGGGGTTCTCACGGGGCTTCGACCGGCGCGTTTTAATGAACTTCTAGATTTTTCCAGCGGCGAATAAAGTGCTCGAAACGGAAAATAAAAGCAGTGGAGCGAGCAGGGAGACGGAGCCGGGAAGCTTCGAGTGGCAGGCCGGGCGGGGAAATGGAGAGCGGGGTGCAGGAAGCTGAAACCCCGGGAGGGCGACGCGCAGCCGCTCCCGGGTCTCCCGTGTTGCAGGCCGCCCGCGCGGCGCAGGAAAACCGCGCTCCCCGGGGCTCAGCTTTCATCCAGCGCTCACAGCCACAGAGACGCCGCGAAGCACGCCAAGTAAACTCCCAGGAGGCCGACCTCCTGGCCCAGGAACTTCAAAGCCCCCGCCGGGAGGGAGCGGCCCTCACGCGCAGACCACGCCGAGTCCCGGTCGCTGCCGTTGGAAGGGCGCGGGAGGAAGAAGAAAAAAAAAAAAAAAAAAAAAGCTGGCTCCAGCCCTATTTCCTCGGAGCAGCCAACTCTGCAAGGACTGCCCCGCCCCCGCGT
Organism: Canis lupus baileyi; assembly: GCF_048164855.1. NCBI lineage: Eukaryota > Metazoa > Chordata > Mammalia > Carnivora > Canidae > Canis > Canis lupus. Next base: position 40,429,443 of record NC_132846.1, read on the forward strand.
GCTACATTAGCTGGGACACTCGGCTTTGCACCGCCTTTCAGGGTTTAACAGCTCCGCCAGCCGCTCAGGTGGCTCCCCTTCCGCATCTCCTCCCCGTACCACGCCCAGCCGCCCCTTCCCCGCCCACTTGGGAGGTCCGCGCTGCTCATTGGTTGCGCGCTCTGCCAATCGAGGAGACGTAGACGAATCCCGCCTCAGGAAAGGCAAAGAGCGAGCAAAAGCGCTTACACCTGGCGGAGGGGGCGCGAGCCTAACGCCCGGAAGCTGCCCCGCGGCGCGCGGGGCTGGGCGGTCGGAGGCTCCCCGGGAGACGCGCGGGGGCCCTCATTAGCATAACGGCCGCCCCGCGCCTCGGTGCACCGGCCGGGGTCCCGCCCCTCACCCCACTAGAAGTCTGTTGGGCTGCGGGCGGGTCAGTCCGACCCAGGCAAGCCTGCGGCGGGCGGTCCTGGGAGCGGATTGGCTCCGGGAGTTTCCAGAAGGCGGCAGCGCGGCGGCTTATAAGAGCCGGGAGCCGAGCGGGCCGAGCGGGACTCGGTGTCTGCGCTCGCGGTGTCTGGCGTGAGGCGACCGTTAGTTGACGCCGCAGGTTTTCCGGCCCCAGGGTTGTCGCCTAACGTCGCCTGCCCAGCTCTCAGGATGTCTGCCCGCGGCCCGGCTATCGGCATCGACCTGGGCACCACGTACTCGTGCGTCGGGGTCTTCCAACACGGCAAAGTAGAGATCATCGCCAACGACCAGGGCAACCGCACCACCCCCAGCTACGTGGCCTTCACCGACACGGAGCGCCTCATCGGCGACGCCGCCAAGAACCAGGTGGCCATGAACCCCACCAACACCATCTTCGACGCCAAGAGGCTGATCGGGCGGAAGTTCGAGGACGCCACGGTGCAATCGGACATGAAACACTGGCCGTTCCGGGTGGTGAGCGAGGGAGGGAAACCCAAGGTGCAGGTGGAGTACAAGGGAGAGATGAAGACCTTCTTCCCGGAGGAGATCTCCTCCATGGTCCTCACGAAGATGAAGGAGATCGCCGAAGCCTATCTGGGGGGCAAGGTGCAGAGCGCGGTCATCACGGTCCCGGCTTACTTCAATGACTCGCAGCGCCAGGCCACCAAGGATGCGGGCACCATCACCGGCCTCAACGTGCTGCGCATCATCAACGAGCCGACCGCCGCGGCCATTGCCTACGGCCTGGACAAGAAGGGGTGCGCCGGCGGCGAGAAGAACGTGCTCATCTTTGACCTGGGCGGCGGCACCTTCGACGTGTCCATCCTGACCATCGAGGACGGCATCTTCGAGGTGAAGTCCACAGCCGGCGACACCCACCTGGGCGGCGAGGACTTCGACAACCGCATGGTGAGCCACCTGGCGGAGGAGTTCAAGCGCAAGCACAAGAAGGACATTGGGCCCAACAAGCGCGCAGTGCGGCGACTGCGCACCGCCTGCGAGCGCGCCAAGCGCACCTTGAGCTCGTCCACGCAGGCGAGCATCGAGATCGACTCGCTGTACGAGGGCGTGGACTTCTACACGTCCATCACCCGCGCCCGCTTCGAAGAGCTCAACGCGGACCTCTTCCGCGGAACCCTGGAGCCGGTGGAGAAGGCGCTGCGTGACGCCAAGCTGGACAAGGGCCAGATCCAGGAGATCGTGCTGGTGGGCGGCTCCACCCGCATCCCCAAGATCCAGAAGCTGTTACAGGATTTCTTCAACGGCAAGGAGCTGAACAAGAGCATCAACCCCGACGAGGCGGTGGCCTACGGAGCCGCGGTGCAGGCGGCCATCCTCATCGGGGACAAGTCGGAGAACGTGCAGGACCTGCTGCTGCTCGACGTGACCCCCTTGTCGTTGGGCATTGAGACGGCTGGCGGCGTCATGACCCCACTCATCAAGAGGAACACCACGATCCCGACCAAGCAAACGCAGACCTTCACCACCTACTCAGACAACCAGAGCAGCGTGCTGGTGCAGGTGTACGAGGGCGAGCGGGCCATGACCAAGGACAATAACCTGCTGGGCAAGTTCGACCTGACCGGGATTCCCCCGGCTCCCCGCGGGGTCCCCCAGATCGAGGTCACCTTCGACATCGACGCCAACGGCATCCTCAACGTCACCGCCGCCGACAAGAGCACCGGTAAAGAAAACAAAATTACCATTACCAACGACAAGGGTCGTCTAAGCAAGGACGACATTGACCGGATGGTGCAGGAGGCCGAGCGGTACAAGTCGGAAGATGAAGCCAATCGCGACCGGGTCGCCGCCAAAAACGCGGTGGAGTCCTATACCTACAACATCAAGCAGACGGTGGAAGACGAGAAACTCAGGGGCAAGATTAGCGAGCAGGACAAAAACAAGATCCTCGACAAGTGTCAGGAGGTGATCAACTGGCTCGACCGAAACCAGATGGCAGAGAAAGACGAGTATGAACACAAGCAGAAAGAGCTTGAAAGAGTGTGCAACCCCATCATCAGCAAACTTTACCAAGGCGGCCCTGGCGGCGGCGGCGGCGGTTCTGGAGCCTCCGGGGGACCGACCATCGAGGAAGTGGACTAAGCTTGCACTCGAGTCAGCGTAAACCTCTTTTCCTTTCTCTCTTTTCTTTTGTGTGTGTGTGTGTGTGTTTTTTTTTTTTTTCTTTTTTTGAAATGCCTTGGTGCCAAGTATGAGATCTGTTGTTGGAAGTCTTTAGCTAGGTGTATGCATATGAAAGGAAGGGTGCAACAACTTAGTTTAATTATAAAAGGTTAGTTCTAAAGTTTGAGTTTAAAACCATTATTTGAGGTTTCTCTTTAATGCATTTTGGGTGTTTGCTGACTTGAGCATTTTTGCGTAGCTTAGTTTGTGCATGGAGGTTTGTTTGAGATGGAAAACCTGAAGTTTGCACGAAAGTTCTGTGGAAGCTTGGTTACAATAAAATATAGAGAAGCTTGAATTGTTTATTTTTATGTACCTCTTTAAAATGAACATTGCAGTGATGTTAAGGACAGGTATACTTTTTGCAAACAAATGCATAAATACAAATTTAAAGTAAAGCTGAAATTTATCTCAAAATTAGTCTTCGAGTTTTCAGTTTTTCCTTCTCACTGTTTTACCCCTCTTGGTCTTTACTAAGATGAAATGTAACTCAGTCTTGTCTAATTCTCAGATGGGATTCCTGCTTTGAATTACTGACAACTTTTAAAGGGACAAGATGAAGGTGGTTCAGCAGTTTAGTGCCTGCCCTTGGCCCAGGGCGTGATCCTGGAGTATCTGGATTGAGTCCCACATCAGGCTCTCTGCATGGAGCCTGCTTCTCCCTCTGCCTGTGTCTCTGCCTCTCTCATGAATAAAATAATAAATAAATAAATAAATAAATAAATAAATAAATAAATAAATAAATAAACAAACAAATAAATCTTTAAAGGGACAAGATCTGGGTCAACTTTCCCCCTCCTTTTAATAAAGAAACCAGACATCTGCCAGTGTACCTAAGGCTTGGTTTAAGTTTTCAAGTGAAAATACACCTGAATATTCCAGTAAAATACAAGCTATATTCTGGGGTTAAGTATAGATTGATTCTTTTCTGTAAACTAACAAAGGTGGGGTAAGAATTGTCTTCTGATAATAGCCTGACATCGTATGAAACAAATTGCTTTTTTTGTGGCATGCGGGTGCCTGAAACAAAAGCTAGCAGGGCAAACTTTAAAGCTACTTAATATTAAGAGTCCAATTTAGTCAAACTTGTTTTAACTTTATTTTTCATGACTTAATTTCTGAGCTTATCCAAATTCCATAAGGACAGGTTTTCAACAGTTGCAATTACTTGGGGGATAGAGGGAGATAATTTTTTTCTTATTTGAGAATCATAATGCTTTTGCAATACTTGCCTTAAATCACTAGAATAGATTTTTTTTTAATTTTCATTTTTTAAATATTTGTTTTAAAGATTGATTAAAAAAGATTTATTTATTTTGGGGGGAGGGGTAGAGGGAGAGAGAAACCCAAGAAGACTGTGTTGAGCACAGAGCCCAATGTGTGGTGTGGGGCTCCCTCTCATCACCCTGAGATATCAGACCTGAGCCGAAAACCAAGGATCAGCTGCTTAACCGACTATGCCACCCAGGCATCCCAGATTTTCTTTTCTAAAAGACAAAACTGAAAGATGGTCCTGTATTTTGTAATATACCACTTGTTCATTTTCCTATAAATCTGATTTAAGATTGTTAAGATAAGAATGTTGCAACTCTGGGATCCACTGTCCTGAGCTTAAGCTTTAAAGTCTGCATCCTTAGGAGAAGGGGGTTCATATTTATAGTGGAATGACACTTCTGTTTTGTTCTGATTTATTCTCTTTAAAGGAAACTTGGGAGAAATTCAGAAAAGCTGATTGGGAAATGCATAATGTAATGTTTTCACCACATACAGACTTTGGAATCTCTTTTAAGTGATGTAGATTTGCTTCATGTTGTTCATAAGATAACAGTGCACTATAGGAGCTATATTTTTAGTAGTGGACCCTTCTGTACCATACCAGGAAGACTAATTTTTTAATAATATAAAAACTAAAGAACAAATTAGCCTAAAAATATTGAGCTTTGTAATAACTCTGGTCATGAGCTGTTTTTTATTTTATTTTTATTTTTTAAGGAGAGTCATTTGGGTGGGTGGGAGTAAGATAAAAAGGCAATTTTGAAATTATTTCAAAATAAACTTAAAAAAAATTTAAGGTCATTTCTCTTTACACTCTGAAAAGCTGAAGATAACTCAGGTTTTTCCATGCTGGTGCCACACTGGTGGAAAGTTTTCAGCAAAGAGGCATTAAGGGGGTTTAACTACACATAGCATTACATAAATACTTGGCAAACTACCTTAGTATTAACAGAATCAGGTGAATACTAGCTTTAGAGTGATGTTTAACATGAATTTTTACTAAGATAATGCTCATTCTAAGTAAACTTTTACTAGTCTTTTATTTGTTGAAAGCATTTATCCCTTGCTCTGACTTCAAAATGCAATGGAATTTTTCTGTAAGTGCAATTTGGTATTAGTATGATTCATTTTAGACCTTTGTTTAGAAGAGATTAGTTTCAAAAGTATCAGAAAAATGACCATCGTATGGCCTGGCCTCTGGTAAGTAACTTGCTGTAACAATATCAATCTATGTAGATACTCCATTTAATATTATTCTGAAAAGTAATTTGTAAGATTCCTCACCCTCTTGAGTGTTTTTAATTTAATTTTGTCTTCTCAAATTTATCTAGATCTGAATATTACGAAGGTAAAGCCACCAAAGTAGCCACTCAATGTTTCCAAGGATCAGTTGAAACTGGTAATCGGATAACTCCTGGGAACTCCTTAGCAGATGTTAGATCAGACATAGTCAAATGACAATGGAAAAAGTACTTGATACTAGGATGAGACTAAATTACAGCCTAAGGAATAATCAGCATCACTTGAACGTGAAAGTAGTGCTATATTAGGGACTAGTGGTCTGGACTAAAGCTAATGTAACATATATAGAATGCTAAGGGATTAAAAAAGAACAATTCTCAGAATGGGCAATTCTTACCTTGAATGTCAATATAGTTGTCCCTGTTTTGAGACAATAAATCTAAACACCTGTCAAAATAAGACCTAACAGATTGTTTCATAGTATTTGAGATGCATGAAATTTCAAAACAAGCTTACTCTAAAATTTTTATGGTATTAGTTTGATGTATATAGTGATAATTCAATAACATTTGTTCATGAGGAGCTATTAATGCAGTTCACATCTTTAAATTTAGCATGCATAATAGGATAGTGTATCACCTGTCAAGGAGACTTCATGAGAATTTCTTTATCCTACAAATTGAATGTAGTTTATAAAAGTTGTGCTGTGAGGCATGTTCCCCTTGCTTTTGAACACTGGAATTGAAGTTTTCAAGAATCTCAAATCCATACATCACAAGTCAACTGCTAAGACAATATATATGTTTAGGTTGAGAAACAACAGGAATATTCAGTTGCTTCTGTGTATGTCTAAATAGGAATGAGAAAACTGCCTTGAAGGGTTATCTGTAAGCATTACAATTAGATATAGAAAAATTAATACATTCCTTAAAGAGAAATTATAGGTTCTTAGAGGTAGCTCTTAGAATACTTTAGGGTATATGCATTCCTGAAATTTAATAGGATGATAATGTTAAAATGTCTTTCCCTTAGAACATATCAAGAAGCCCATTGGCTCTTTACTTTTTCAGTATAGATTGGGTTGTTTGTGAATTGAAGGTTGAGGAAATAAGCAAACAGAAATGAAGTTGATAATTCAAATACTGGCATTGCCATTTTCTTACAAATTCTAAAAGGTAGAATTATAATACTTTGAAAATCTGTTATGACTTTTTCATAGTATAAGCATACATTATATTCAGTTAATGTTTTGGACCTAAACTCTGAGACCAGCAACCTAGTTTTATATTATATGCTCGTAGTTATATGACCCTGAGAAGTTTCTCTTAATTAGAAAAAAAAAAATCATGTCTCATAGGACACTTGAAACTGTTAATAGGGCAGCCTGTGTCTCTGCCTCTCTGTGTGTCTCTCATGAATAAATAAAATCTTTTAGAAAAATTGTTAATAATTAGTAGCTTTATCCCTACTTTTTTTTAAGAGAGAGAGAGGCAGAGACACAGGCAGAGGGAGAAGCAGGCTCCACGCAGGGAGTCTGACGTGGGACTCAATCCTGGGTCTCCAGGATCACACCCTGGTCTGTGGAGGCAGACGCCAAACCTCTGAGCCACCCGGGCTGCCCCATCCCTACTTTATAACATCATGAATTTTTTTTAAAGAGAAAATTATATTTATATTTTTGGTTATGAGATTCTGATATTAAAAAAATCTAGTAAAAAATCTTTAATGAATAGGTCACTTTTAAAATAAATAATGAATATTTTACTCCCTTTTTGTTAGGGTCCGATAATACAGAAGCGTAAGATTGCCCCTAGAGAGGTTTCGAAGTTTACCTATAAATATTGTCCCTCTAGCACAGGTGAAATAGCTTGTAACTTTTACATTAGATCATTGTTTTTGGTTCTCAACTCTTTTACCGTAGTTTTGTTCATTAGACAGCCTGAAGTTAAACTATGGTGCAGTATAAAAGATCTTTGGTTTTCTATTAACATTTCTTCACTCACTGGGATAAACTGAGGAAGTTGAAGTGTGGTCTTCCTGACAATGGTGGTAAGATGAATGGATTCTATCCAGAGTTCTTGGTCTTTCTAGGCCTTTGTGGCGTGTCAGCTCATAATTTCTCCCTGTCTTCTCTCCACCCCAAGTTATGTACCTTGTTAGGTGAAAAATTCTTGGTGACTGGGATATTCTTAACTCCTATTCTAAATCAGTCATCTCAAATGTAGTAAGCCAGTCCTGAGGCCACAGGCTCAAAGCCACTGCCAGTGTGTACAGGTGGGTTTCCATATATCTGAACAGCAGTGGGAATATAGTTACTATTTAGGGAGCATCTCTTAACCTAATTAAGCTGTGGAGATAAAACAAAGGCAGAATATTTAGGCATTTTCAATCATGTGTTATCTAGCATTGCTGACATCAGTGTTGGAAGGAAAAATATCAGCCAGTCAGTTGCAAGAAGGAATTAGAAGACACAGACAGGATTTGAAAAGTGAAAAGCATGAATGTAAAAATATAATTAATACTGATTGACGCAAAGCAAGTGTCTGCTTTGAGCAACGCTAATTTTGAGTACTTAAGGATGGTGTTTTAGACACATTACTCCTTTAAAAATCTCGTAACCCCTGATTTCGGTATCTTCAAGACGATCAGAGTTGTCTTGCCCTGGGTAACACACCTGGTTATGCAGCAGAACCAAGTTATGAAAACTTCACTTACACATCCTCCCCTACACCTCCACCGGCCGCCTCCCACCCCCATCGACCTAATCTCAACTTGGATTTGAAATTCAGTGCCATTAAAATTTAGGACTAAGGGATCTTCCCTATGAAACTGAGTCTTGTTATTTCAATTAAGAACAAGAAACAGTTCAGTGGTTTACTTCACGGTTGGAAGGACCTAAAAGAATTGACTCCAAAAGAACCCCTGGGCAGCTTTACTATACCTAAGCCCAGAAGCCACCAGAGCACAGGTAGTCGGAAAGCAGAGCCCCGAGCCCGGGGCAAGGGAGCCGGGCGGAGGCGTCTCCCGCACCGGGTGGGCCGCCCCGCTGCCCTCTGGCCGCCCGCGCCGCCCGCCCCGGAAGACGCCCCGCCCCACGGGCGCCCTCGGGCCGCGGTTGCCCAGCACCGCCAGGCGGTTGCTTGGGCACCGGATTAGGCCGGTCGGTAGCGACCATGCCTCAGGTGCCGGAGTTGTATTCCCGTCGGAAGCGGTGGGACGGGCAGACCGCTTCCCTGCCGGAGGTGCGTGCAGCCTTGGCTGACCCCGACCCCGAGGCCCGGGCTGACCCGCCCCGCCGCCGCCTCCCGGCCCGCCGCTCCCGGGGCGCCCCCCCGCCCGCAGCCCCGCCCGCAGCCCCGCCCGCAGCCCCGGGCGAGCGGCACTCGGGGAGAAGAGGAAAACCCAGGCGAGGGAGGTGTACTCGGCCAAGGTCAGAATTGAATTCCGGTTCCCTACCCAGATATTTGGAAGTTCTGGAAATTCCACCTCAGCACCTCTAATTGATTGGTTGCAAAATAAATAGCCCTCCTGCGCAGGCAGCTGTCCTGCCCCAGGCGCGACCCCGGAAAGGAAGGGCTGGTGGGTTGTTACCGTCGTTGACAAGGTAAGCTTGTTCCTCGCCTACTTCCCCTGGAAGGGAGGCGGTGGCCGGGCGGGCTCCCTGGTTTTGAATGTCTTCACTCCTTTTCTCCGCGGAGGCTGCCCTGAGCCTCAGTTTATTGTGGTCTGAGTCCCAATTCATGAGTAAATTGTTCTGAGGAGTCTTGATATAGTGGTGCCGGCTAAGTGAAGTTTCCTTCCTTCCCTTCCTTTTCTTCCTTCCTCCCTCCCTCTTTTCCCTCTTTTCTACTGAAACTGCACTTGAATACAAAAGGGATAAAATCCTGGCTACGATTAAAACAAAAAACCTCCACAACACTTGAAGATTCTACATCTTTATTGAGTAAAGAGCAACAAGTGGGAATTGTTAAAAGTTCATTGTGACATGTGTATTGTAAATTGAATTTTTAATATTGCTGCAATCATTTCATTTACAGCAATTCAATTTGGATTACAATTGGGGATGTGGTACTGGAAAGATGAAACCAGAACTCTTGAATTCAGAAGGTATATTTTATTAAAACTTTATTATAGCTTTTATAAAAATTTCATGTGCTTAGGGTAAAAAACACACACACACACACAAGAGTATAACAAGCAAAATAAATATCTGCTGAAATTCCACGATCTAGAGAAAATCATTTTGGTCAGCAGACTTCCAGACATCACTTTTAATAACATCTATCAGCTGCTTCCTATGTACCAGACACTGTGCTAATCAGTTTGTCAATCCTTTGAAAAAGTTGCGTGCTCATCCAGTTTTACAGATAAAACTGAACTCAAAGGGTGAAGCAATTTAAAGAAAACTAAAAGACTTTGCCAAATGGCACAGCTCACAGGTGACAAAGATGATTGAAATCTAGATCTGTTTGTCTCAGAGTCCATGTTCTTAACTACTTTATAAAATTGCCTCTTTGAGTTACAAAAATAAAGTTCTACGTTAATGAGACCGTATTATACTTGCTGCACAATAGTCAATTCTCCAAAGTGAAATTATTAAATTAGAAAAATTGATTTTAATCTCCTTTGAGAAAATACTCTATGAAAAAGTGCATAACTCAACAGACAATACTAGCCACTATCTGCTGTGTACCTATTATGTGCCAGACATTTGCATGTTTTTAGATTCTTTTTTTTTTTAAGATTTTATTTATTTATTCATAAGAGACAGAGAGAGAGAGGCAGAGACACAGCCAGAGGGAGAAGCAGAGGCTCTATGCAGGGGGCTCGACGTGGGACTGGATCCCAGATCTCCAGGATCATGCTGCGGGCTGAAGGCGGCGCTAAACCTCTGAGCCACCCCGGCTACCCTGTTTTTAGATTCTTAAACAGCCATGAAAAGTGAGCATTAATACTTTCATTTTATAGATGAAGAAACAAGGCTCAAGAAGGTTAAACAACTGAACCAAAGTCATACAGCCAGTAAGTAGCAAAACTGACATTTTGAACCAGGGTTAGTCTGATGCCAAAACCTTTCCCCACCATATATACATACTGTTTCCCTCCTTTAGACAGTAGGCCCCTCCGTGGCAGGAACTGTCTTACTCATCTTTGTGTCCCTAGGAGTTGTCTACAGAACTTCACAGAGTACACCCTCCCCAAATATTTATTGAGTATTTCAATAAACCAAATCAAAGTACAAGTTAAATACATATTAAAACACCAGAAGGGGGATCCCTTGGGTGGCTCAGCAGTTAAGCATCTGCCTCCTGCTCAGGGCGTGATCCTGGAGTCCCGGGATCGAGTCCCACGTCGGGCTCCCCGCATGGAGCCTGCTTCTCCCTCTGCCTGTCTCTGCGTCTCCCTCTCTCTGTCTCTCCTGAATAAATAAAATCTTTAAAAAAAAAAAAAAAACAAAAAACACCAGAAGGGATCCCTGGGTGGCTCAGCGGTTTAGCACCTGCCTTCCGCCCAGGGCGTGATCCTGGAGTCCCGGGATGGAGTCCCACATCGGGCTCCCTGCATGGAGCCTCTTCTCTCTGCCTGTGTCTCTCATGAATAAATAAATAAAACCTTTTTAAAAATAAATATAAATTAAAAAAAACAAAATGTGGGTATAAATTTCAAGTGTCAACATTTTCTTTTTTCAGTTTATTAAGTGACATTTGGGGTGGGTTACCATTAGATTAATCTAATTCATTGGTATCAATTTCTCACCGACTTTCTTACTCATAAAATATTTATAAACCAGTTTCTTTTGGTTTATTAACAAATTATTCTTTAAAAATGGCATGATTGGGGTGCCTGGGTGTCTCAGTCAGTTAAATGTCTGCCTTTGGCTCTGGTCGTGATCCCAGGGTCCTGGGATCGAGCCACATTGGGTCTCTGCTCAGTAAGGAGTCTGCTTCTCCCTCTCCCTCTGCCTGCCACAATGCTTACTTGTGCTCTCTCACTCCATCAAATAAATAAAATATTTTTTTAAAAAAAAATAGGATAATTGATTTCCACTAATTTTGGAGAATATATGTGTGATGGCATGATTTAAAAGGTAGATTATATGGCATCATTTTGAAAGGCCAGATACAAAAATTAAATCTATAATTCCGTTTATATTTAAGTTTAAAATAACAGGCCAAAAAAAGAACTGTGATGATAGAGGTCAGACTAGTGGTTACTTTGGGACATTAGCAACTGGCAGGGGATGGGGGAAGGTGTCAGAGAACCTTCTGAGGTGCTGGAAATGGTCTAAATATTGATCTGGGTGGTGGTTACATGGGTATGTACATAGTAAAAAATTCATCAAGCTGTCCACTTAAGATTTATGTACTTTGCTACATGTTAAATCATACCAATTTTAAAAAGCAAAAAACCAAACCAAAACAACACACTAACTCCAGACGGTGGAGTACACAAAATAGGAGCAGTTAGGAGACAGAAAATAATACTATGAAGAATAGATGGGTGATGGCATGATAAATCTCAGAGTATCAGGATGACCTTGGGAGTCCAGCTGCTGAGGACAGTACCAAGGAAGAGGAAAGTAGACCTTTGTATGTTTAGGCCAGAGCTAGTGTTTGGAGTTGATGGAAATGCAGGTACTGATTTCTTTTTAGAATTAAGCATATGCCATCACAAAATAAAATGTGAGAAGACTCATGAGCAGCAACAAGCTCTTTTTTTTTTTCCAGAAATGATTTCAGAGACTTTTGTCACCCCCGTTGCTGGTAATGGTGCAGGGCCAAGGCAGTGGTAGGGGTGGGAGCACCAGAGGCAGAGGGAAGGCCTGTTCAGTCACTGCACTTGCACCTGGTTTTGTTTAGTACACTCTATAAATCTTTGCCAAGCAAACATAATGGGATTGCATCTGTGCTCTAGAAAGCCCCTGCCACAGTAGCATGGAGAGGCAAGATGAGAACAAGGGAGACAAGGGCGCCTGGCTGGCTCAGTTGGCTAAGCGTCTGCCTTGAGGTCAGGTTATGATCTCAGAGCCCTGGGATCAAACCTACACAGGGCTCCCTGCTCATTGGGGACCTTGCTTCTCCCTCTCTCGCTCCCCCTGCTTATGCAGTCTCTCTCTTCAAAAATAAAAAAAATAGAGTACTCTTATCGGTGAGTTTACCTGTGATGGAAAAAAAAAAAAAGACCTAGTAGCCTTTTGGGGATCCAGTCGTAAAGGAAGGTAATTTTTGTTGGTGTGTTTTTTTAAATTTTTTTATTCATGAGAGACAGAGAGAGACAGAGACACAGGCAGAGGGAGAAGCAGGCTCCATGCAGGAAGTCTGATGTGGGACTTGATCCGGGGACTCCAGGATCACGCCCTGGGCCGAAGGCAGGCGCTAAACCGCTGAGCCACCCAGGGATCCCGGTTTTGTTTTTAAGGTAGGAAAATCTTGTTTGTTTTGAGGAAAAAAAGAGATGAAACAGAAGAAAAGGAGTGGGGAGTGGGGTCAAGAGCACAGAAGAGCTTGGAAAAGATAAGAGCACCTTCCCACTGAGTATGGTGGGAGGGAGGTGACAGACAGGAGGACCGGGGAGTTCAAGGGGGTATGGGCAAGGTAGTATCTATGCTGCCCCTTCTTACTGAAAATAAACCAGAACCTTCAGGCTCCTGTTGGAGGGAAGATCTGTTAGTAGCAGTGCTATGACCCTGTTTCCCTGAGATGGCTGTTCTTAGGGCCCATTCATTAGTAACTGTTACCACTGCCACCACGGGGCTGGGCCCAGACTGGAAAACTACATTCAGCCAAGCACTCTGACCCAGTTCCCAAATGGAGCCATTTTCTGAAGCCCAGGGAATGGGGTGGGGGATGGGCAGGGAAGGCTTCCCAGGAGAGGTGATATCCAAGCCAAGACCTGAAGAGGAGTAGGTATTGGCAGGGCAAAGGGAGGTGTGGTTGGGGAGGAGGAGAGTGCATTCTAGGTAGAAGGCCCAGCATTTGCAAAGGCCCAGTCCTGAGAGGGCCTGGGACATATTTGAGACTTCAGGTAGTTCAGGAGCCTGGATAAAGGGTTCCAGGCAGGTGTGAGTAGAATTTTCAAACCAGGGTAAGATCATGAAAGGTCTTGCATGCTATACTGAGGAATCTTTTTTTTTTTTTTAAGATTTTATTTATTCATGAGAGACACAGAGAGAGGCAGAGACACAGGCAGAGGCTCTATGCAGGAAGTCTGATGTGGGACTTGATCTGAGGACTCCAGGATCATGCACTGAGCCCAAGGCAGACGCTTAACCGCTGAGCCACCCAGGTGTCTCTATGCTGAGGAATCTGAACTTGAATCAGAGGGCATGGGGGAGCCAATGAAAGGATTTTTAATTTTTTTTTAATTAAAAAAATTTTTTAAAAGATTTATCTATTTGAGAGAGTGTTTGTATGAGCAAGGGGGAGGGGCAGAGGCAGACAATCTCAAGCAGACTCCCTGCTGAGCTTGGAGGCTGACTCGGGGCTTGATCCTGGGACTCTGAGATCATGATCTGAGCAGAAATCAAGAGTCAGACTCTTAACCAACTGAGCCACCCTGATGCCCCTTCACTGAAAGGTTTTATTTATTTATTTGAAAGATTTTATTTATTCATGAGAGAGACAGAGAAGCAGAGACACAAGCAGAGGGAGAAGCAGCCCTCCATATAGGAGCCCGATGTGTGACTCGGTATTCCGGGATCACGCCTTGAGCTGAAGGCATATGCCCAACCGCTGAGCCACCCAGGCATTCCTGAAAGGTTTTAAGTAGAAGTAAATTAGGATTGGAAGCGTGTCTTAGAAAAATGAGTCTGGCTGCAGGGTGGAAATTAATTTGGAGGAAAACAAGGCTGGAGGTAGGATATCAGTTAAGAAGCAGTTGCAGAAATTCTGTTGGCAGATGATGATGGCTTAAATTAAGAAGGTGCCAATGGGAAGAGAGGAAAGTAGATGAATTCGAGATGTATTTAAGGATTAAATGATTAGTGGGGTGTGAGGGCCACAGGTGATAGAGAAATCAAGGATGACACCATTTTCTGCCTTGGCCACCTGGTGGATGGTGGTGCCCATTTGCTGAGATGGAAGTAGTAGGGAGTACAAGTTAAAGGGGAATGAATTCAGTGTTGGACATACTGAGTTTGAAGTGTCTGTAGGATGCCCAAGCGAAGGTGTTTAGTAGGCATGTGTATCATTTTATGTCTGCGGAAAGAGCTGAACCTTCACTATACAGTTGTCAGTTATCAATGCTCGTGGAGTAGTTGAAATTACTCAGAGGAAGTGAGAAGAGGAACCAGATGGAACCCAGGGAAAGGCTCTCATTTAGGGAACATGTCCAGGGAAAGGAGGTTGAGAAGGAAACTAAAGAAAGAAGAGCCAGCAGTGGGGAAGAAAGTTTGAAGTATTATGAATCCAGGTAATAGTTTTGCAAAGTAACAGTATGATCTCAGAGGCATTCAGTTTTTAACCCATCAGTTTCCAACCCTGGGAATCCCTTCTGGTGTTTTAGTCTTCTTTCACATGGAGTAGGCCACCTTTTACACCCACTAGCAAACAGCCGTTCATAGACTTCTAGGTGTTCTCCAGTTAGAGAATATGATCCCTTTGCTCTTCCCAACCTTGTAGGTCCTGGCATCTTTCCTGAATGAGTGACTTTGGAAATCCCACCCTTCAGAGAAGACCTAGCTCCCTATGTCACAGGCAGATCCTGCCTTACTTTTGCAGATTACACCCTGGGAAGGATAACTGTATCAGAAGATACCCATAACCTCCACACAAGAAATGGATGCACACTAATGGACAGGGACAGGATAGTCATTCTTTTTTTTTTAATATTTTACTTATTTATTCAAGAGAGGCACACAGAGAGAGGCAGAGACATAGGCAGAGGGAGAAGCAGTTTCCCCAAATGGAGCCTGATGCGGGACTTGATCCCAGACACCGAGATCACTCCCTGAGCCAAAGGCAGACACTCAACCGCTGAGCCACTCAGGCATCCTGGATAATCATTATTTCTTAATAAATTGTTTGTTTGTTTTTTAAAGATTTTATTTATTTATTTATTCATGACAGACACACACACAGAGGCAGAGACACTGGCAGAGGAAGAAGCAGGCTCCATGCAGGGAGCTCAACGTGGGACTCGATCCCAAGACCCCAGGATCAGACCCTGGGCTGAAGGCAACGCTAAACCACTAAGCCACCAGACTGCCCTCTTAATAGGTTGTTAAGGAAGAGACCTTGATGAGTGTTTTAGAGGAAGACCTGAATTCAAATCCTAGCTCTCCCTCTAACTAGGTGGTTATCATTTGTCAAGTTACTTAGCCTTGCTGATGATCAGTTCCCTCATCCATAAAATGGATTAATAATGCTTTGTGAGGAGTAAATGAGGGTGTTGTGTAATTCATTAGCACACGTGCCCATTTCTTATTTGTTAAAGAGGGAATACCTTTCTTCACAGGCCACCCTGGTTTGGCCTGTGAGGCGGATTTCCCTCTGACACAGTGGTAGCTCTCCTATCCTTTCTTGTTTCAGAAGCCCCTCCTCACAACTGGGAGAGAACCAGCAGCCCACCTGAGTCTTTGCCAAGGTCATTGACTCTCCTACAGACATACAGCTGAGGAAACTATCCCTCCAGAAACCCTGAACTACTCTTGTCTTTCCTCACGGCTTGAGAGAACTCTAATAACCACCAAGGAGCTCTAACTTATGTGGAAGCCAAGAGTGATCCAGCCCTCTGCATTTTAGTGATGGATTCTAGTGGAAACTATGATTCTTTTTGTCATTTATTTCAGGGCAAAGGGAAACGGTATAATTATGTTGTAATACTGTGAATGAACAAAATGTGGTCTGTGAAAGGCCCAGATACTAAATGGGTTGCCAGATGGAGGGGAAGATGGTAGAGACTGCAGGAGGGCACAGAACTAGCTCAGACTGTGGTTTGGGAGCTAGTCAGAATTATGATTCAAAGGACAGCTTCCAGTTATTACTAGTGACACTTTCTAGTGATTTCAAATGCACTGTGAGTGTAGTCTGCCTATAGGGCTATAGCAGGGCACTCACAGGGAGAAAGACTTCTCACCAGTCAAGGTAAAGAATAACTTGACTCATGTGAACCACCACTCAGACAAGTGTGAAGTAGGGAAGGTATGTCTGAGAGAAAATAATGTCTAGAGGCTCAGCAGTAAATGTCAGCCTACTGGCTAAGGACAAGCACTTCGTGTCTCTCATCTTAAATTAGGGCAAGACACTTTGAATTATAGGGATAGGACTGAGAAAAGGATAGGAGACAGTAATTTCATTTGACAGTAACTGAGATTGGGTATATCTATCTACTCTTGTCTTCCAGAGAAGAGAAATCCTGGGAGAACTGGTGACCTGTCATTTCCCTAGCCTGGGGTAGGAAAGTTAACTGCCAATGGCTTTTAAGTGGCCAAAACAGTGTGATGATCCAAGGAGAAACATGCAAACAACTTTGTGTTCTTATTTAGGGTGGTTATATGAAGGAATCTGCACAGGCACCTTGCAAGAAATGGCTTCAGAGAGCCATTAGAAAATGTCTGGGGGGCACCTGAGTGGCTCAGTCAGTTAAGCATCTAACTCAATCTCAGTTCAGGTCTTGGTCTTAGGGTTGTTTGATCCCAGCATTGAGCTACTTAAAATATAAAAAGGTTTTTACTTATTTGAGAGAGAGAGAGAGAGAGAGAGAGCATAAGCAGAGGGAATGGCAGAAGGAGAAGGAAAATGGCTGTGCAGGGAGCCTCACATGGGGCTCAATCCCAGGTCCCCAAGATCATGACCTGAGCCAGAGGTAGATGCTTAGATGCTTAACCAACTAAGCCACCCGGGCTTTTTTTTTTTTTTTTTTTTTTTTAGGTAGGCTTTTAAAAAGTAGCTTTTCCTTTTCTCTCTGCCATTCCCCCTGCTCGTGCTCTCTCAAATGAATAAATAAATAAAATCTTTTTAAAAAATAAATTTTGGGGGGACGCCTGGGTGGCTCAGTGGTTGAGCATCTGCCTTTGGCTCAGAGCGTGATCCCAGAGCCCCAGGATCGAGTCTCATGTCAGGCTCCCTGCATGGAGCCTGCTTCTCCCTCTGCCTATGTCTCTGCCTCTCTCTCTCTCTCTCTCTCTCTCTCTCTTCTGCCTCATGAATAAATAAATAAAATCTTTTAAAAAGTTTTTAAAAAATAAAATAAATTTTCTTAAGTCTGGATTTGTTTGGGAGATTTGATTATTTTATTAAAGGCTATTTAAATGGTCTGTCAATATAACATATCTACCATATAGTGTTTGTATGGGCCTCTATCAACTTTTTTGTAGGAATGCAAGAAATAATATAGTCTTGTTATTAAAAAAAAAAACCTCAAATAAAATGGAAGTATACAGATTGGAAGCTAGATGTCTTCAACACCATTTCACCTCTCTGCCTCACCTGATCCTCTTTGGTGGTAGCCACCATCAACATTTGGTATTCTGGGATGCCTGGATGGCTCAATGATTGAACATCTGCTTTTGGCTCAGGTCATGATCCCAGAGTCCTAGGATGGAGTCCTGTATTGGGCTCCCCAGAGGGAGCCCGCTTCTCCCTCTGCATCTCCCTCTCTGCCTCTCATGAATAAGTAAATAAAATCTTAAAAAAAAAAAAATGGTATTCTTCCATTTTTTTTCACCCATCCCCTTAGTACTTCAGCATACCCTCCCCACTAAATATCCAGTCCTTGGATATTAGTGATAAGAGTAGCATCAAAAAGGATGAAAAGCTTAGAAATCATCCACTGACCAAGTTGGTGCCAATGGTCTTTAGAAAAAAGAAAAGTAGAAAAATGCAAAGGATCATTCCCTTGCGGTGACATGATATACATGCTTTTAGGAGCTAACCCGTTTTACAACCTGAAAACTGCTGGGAGGTTGGCAAAAACTCTTGGAGGAAGAAAGAACCAAATTGATTAACTTTATTATTCCCATGGGAAAGTATTTCTCTAAAATGATTACTTTGTGAGTAATATCAGTCCCAGAAAATTTTTTTTTCCAGAAAATTTTCAAAGAAAGTTGTTTCAAAACTATTGTGTCAAAACACACACACACACACAAAACCCCCACACCTATTAAAATATAAAAAACTGTTGTGTTGACAAGGAGATGAAGAGAGTATACATGATTGACATCCATCTTTAGAGAATGAGTAAAGTCTGGGGGAATGTGCTTCTATTACCATACCTGCACTTAAGCTTAGCAGAGGGGCATGAAGCTGTGGGCAGAGATTAGGCTTCTGGGTTGTGTTATCACTGTGGCATTGGTTCAGACAGAAGAATGAAAATTCTAATCCACAATGGGTTTCCAAACCAATGTATTTGGTAGACCTCCCCCCCCCGCTCCCAATTCCCCTAGAAAACGTACTCTCTGAAAGGCAGGAACCACATTCTGCTGGTCTTCAAAATGTTTTTCTTGGTTTTTCTATTAAGCATTTGCTGAAATTCCCAAGAGGCTGTGGATTGACTATAATGGAGACCGTTTTATTTTCACATCAGAGCAATGGATGACACAGAGTATGGCCTCAGCATGTGTGTGTGTTGCTCAGTCGTTGTCCCTTCTTACTCAGCACTGTTACCACTTAGTAAATGTTTGTATGACCTTAGAACTTAACCTTGAGTTCATTAAAGGGTCCTGAAACCTTCTGAGAGACAGTCAAGGCACTTAGAAGCGTCCACAGCAGTGACAACTGAGATGACAGCTCAGGAGACAGGATTGCTTGGTGGGTACATGCATGGCTCTGTGGTGAGAGATCCTGGACCCCGGTCTTGGCTCTGACACATGGTTAGTGATCTTGGTCATGTTACTTAATCTCTTTCTAAGCTTCAGTTTTCTTGTATGTAAAAAAATGGCCATACTAGTAATATCTTCCCCCTAGAGTTACTGTGATTGAATAAGACTATGCCTAAAAGCACTTGGTGCGTCAGAGATGCTCAATAAATAAAAACATTTTTCCAGGCTTATCATGAACTTTCTGTTTCTTGTGAAGTTACCGAAACATTTTCAGATGGAAATGTTTTGTGTATGGTGATGTTCTGGAGACTGCTGATACATAGAGGCAGAGCATAAAGTCTGAAATGTTCATCTTTTTCTAAATGGTTGTTCCATATGTAAAATATGTGAATCGAGTACCACGGTGCCTTGGAGCCTTCCCAGACTCCACTCATAACATCTTCAAGTCTTAAGATCCCATGAGCCACTGTCCTGCTAGGATCAGCCTTCCCCTGGGGAAAGGTCAAGTTCCTAATTTTTTCATTTGTATTCCAGTTTTACACCTGCAGTAGAACTCAAGGAAAAAGGGAAGAAAGGCAAAGCAATACACTTTGCTGAAACTGATGGTCCAGCTGCAGACAGGTATCTTTTCCAAACTATGGCAGTGCTGCTGACAGCTCCTCTCAGCAGAATGGCTCAACTTTTCACAAACTCTTTTTTTTTTTTTTTTTTTTTATTTATGATAGTCACAGAGAGAGAGAGAGAGAGAGGCAGAGACACAGGCAGAGGGAGAAGCAGGCTCCATGCACCGGGAGCCCGACGCGGGATTCGATCCCGGGTCTCCAGGATCGCGCCCCGGGCCAAAGGCAGGCGCCAAACCGCTGCGCCACCCAGGGATCCCAACTTTTCACAAACTCTAAGAAAATATCATACCATTATCTGAGGTTGATGTGCAGATACCCATTAAGGAGAGAACATGCACTATTTCTCAATCATGGGAGGCAGTAACAGTAGTCCCTGCAAATGTATCCCTGTGATAATCTGGCTCATAGCAAATGTTCAACATTTTATATGTTTTTTAAAATCTGAAAATGGTAGCTACACCATAGAGTACCTAAGTAGATGATTAGTAGATTATTTAAATGCTCTGTTTTATTTTATTTTATTTTATTTTATTTTATTTTATTTTATTTTATTTTATTTTATTTTATTTTATTTTTAAATGCTCTGTTTTAGATGGAATTGGTATTTACATTTTATGTCAGGCAGTGTACATTTCTCCTACCCCTAGCATGGTAAATATAATGTTTAATACAAGGCATTCCAAAATTCTCCTACATTAAACAAAACCCATTTTTGGGTTTTGACACTCAGGCTCTCTTTATCGTAAAAGCTTCATGTACCTCAGGATCAATTAAATGCAACTGAAACCTTTCAAAGCTCTACCAGAGACCATTCTATTCCAAAACAGGTTGACAGATAAAAAATTTGCTTCAAGAGATGATAAGTCACCTAAAGCCTTAGGAAAACGAGGTCAGCAGGGCAATGTGACACTACATGATGCTAAATGTGAGTAACTGTTTCGTTATCACATATGCTATCTAGGGTGAGCCTCTGAGGGAGCCCTTTGTCCCTCTCTTCAATTGGCCATCTTCTCTCCTTTCAGTTGTTGCTTTGTTTTTGCTACAAGATACTGAGATGCAGCGGATCTGTTCTTTTACAATATTTATGAGGTATGTAATGCTCCTGAGACATTTTAGATGTTTTATCCTTAATTTGAATTGCAACTGATGAATGATGATAAATATGTTTTTTGGAGATAGGACATGGGGCAGGCTTTATGCAAACCATCCCCTCAGGACTCAGTCTCAAAGACTGGGATCAAAGACAGGAAGCCAGAAGTCACAGGAGCCCAAAATGAAGTCCTAGGGCAAGGAGTATGGAGAGCACATTGTCAAAGTCCCAGAAAGACCACATTATCTTTGTAAACAGTTAGAGGGTATTGATGAAGTTTTGGAATATAAGTGAGGTTTGGACCTGACGATCAAGAAAGAATTCTTGAAACATTTTGGAATATAGGTGAGATCTGGAGCTGACAACCAAGAAGTAATTCTTGAGATGTCTTTGGTGCAAAATGGTGGTTTTATTAAAATACAGGGACAGGACCCATAGGCAGGAAGAACTGCTGCCCTGGGCCTGTGAGGGGTGACTGATTATATACCTTGGAGTTGGGAGGGCTTTGAGGATAGCATACTCTCTAAGGAATTTTGGAAGCAAGGTTCCAGGACCTTGAGGGGGCTAGCTGTTGTTGGGAAAAGATCACTTATTACCATCTAATAAAACCTGAGTCATGAGACCCTTCAGATCTATATCGTAAGATGTATATTGGTGGGTCATGTGCTTGGAGGATGATTGCCAACACCTATCTTGGGGGTTTAGCGATAAAGGGACATTTTTAAAGGAATTTTTATGTTAAAGCAGACTTATAGGCTCCTGGGGGTTGGGCTAAGATTGCCTTCTGCCCTTAGCAAAGTATGAACATCAAGGCAGTTGAGTCCTTAGAGGAATGCCCCTTTGCCTGTTTCAAGGACTTGTCAATGTGCTGCCCCAAGCTCATGCCTTGTCCTTAGCTAGCTCTCTGTTCACCCATCAAGTATATTCATTTACTGAAGATCAGTTTTCTCCATGTTGGAGCCCCAGCAAGTACTAGGTGTATGACTCTACCAGGGCAACTTCTTGCCCTTTCTAAGCTTATTTCCTCGGATAGAAAATTAGAAGTCATTGTGACTCCATACACAGGTGGGTGGAAGGTGCTCCTCATGTTGCCACACTTGTGAGTACTCAGTGAGAACTGGGTACGCAACCATTGGCAGCCCTCCCAAATTCTCTCAGTGTTCAGCAAAGGCTGCTTGTGGCAAACACCTGAAGCTTTATTCCACAGCAGGAGCACACTCAGCCTGACTACAAGGCAAGCTGGAAGCACCAGTGAGTCAGTGTCCCAGAAGCAGCCTTCCATCTGGATTGTGCTAGACAGAGAGTTGGTACAAAAATATCCCAATTTTCACCTGTCGAGATAACTCTGAGAAGCTTTCTGAACTGTCTCCCAGAGTACCCCCCCACCTCAGGACTGAACTATGTTTGTCCACAGGGATAATGAATGAACTTGTTAACGCCCACTTTGTGGGCTTCCTTCTCTTCCCTGTCTAACTTCCCCACCCTGCTACTGATGTTTCCTGTGAACACTTCCCAAGTAAACTACTTATTCTCACATCTTTGTCTCAGAGTCCGTCTCTGGGAGAACCCAACCCAGGACAGGTAGTTATGAACATTATGGGGGGGAAAAACCTACAATGCTTATCTTCATCCAGTTGTCAAGGGATGGTTGAAGAAAGAATGCCAGTTAAGAATTTGCATTTGCTAGATAGGAAGCAGCAAAAATCTTGTGAGGATAGTTAGAAAGCAAAGGCTTCTAGTTTTATTTATTTATTTTTAAAAGGTTTTATTTATTTATTCATGAGAGACACAGAAAGAGAGTGGCAGAGACACAGGCAGAGGGAGAAGTAGGCTCCATGCAAGGAGCCTGATACCGAGCTTGATCCCGGGGCTTTAGGATCACGCCCTGAGCCAAAGGCACATGCTTAACCACTGAGCCATCCAGGTGTCCCAAAGCTTCTAGTTTTAAAACAAATGAGATGGAATTGTGAATCAGTGCAACCTTTTCCTAGAGCAAAGCTATGAAACTCTAATATGCTCTCCGCCATGCCCTACCAACCTCACTCCTAGGAAGTTACTCAGAGATGTGGCCATAAGGATAATTACTGCAGCCATGTCAATAACATTTTTAAGAGACCTACATACTCATCAATAGAGAACTAGTTAAATAAATTATGATATAGAATACCCAGCTTTTAAAAGAATGAGAAAAATCGATACACAGTTTCATATATCGATACATAGTACCATGCTAAGCAGGTAAGTGACAAAACCAAGTTGCAGGGAGGCTGGGTTGGCTCAGTGGTTGAGCATCTGCTCAGGGCGTGATCCTGGGGTCCCGGAATCGAGTCCCACATTGGGCTCCCTACATAGAGCCTGCTACTCCCTCTGCCTGTGTCTCTGCCTCTCCGTGTGTGTGTCTCTCATGAATAAATAAATAAAATCTTAAAAAAAAAAAAGCAATTTGCAAAGACTTGTGTATAGCATTATCTTCCTTGTTACCAAAGAAAATTTTAAGCCATATATTCATGTACATGTCTGTGTGTTGGTGAGGGAGGACCTTCTGGGTAATTGTCTGTACTTTGGAAAGTTTAGAAAAGATTCATTATACTCTTAGCAGTGGCTACCACTTGGAAGTAGAATGGTAGCAAAGGAGTGAGAGGACTTTTTACCTTACATATTTTAAACAATGTAAAATATTATTTGTTTAATGAAAACAAAAATTTAAACTAATTGATAGGCAAAACTATAATTTAGTGTGTGACATCCCAAGAAGTTTGGTCATAAAAATCAGATTTCTTACATCTTCAATAGTACAGTAGATAGAATTTTGAATGGTAAATTAGTTGTGTGATAGACATGATATAATGTGTATTCCTACTTATTCTCGTGTTTGAAATATGAAGTTTTATGTTTGAAATATGTTTATACTGTATGTTTAATGTTGGAAATGTATTTATACTATGTTTTATGTTTGAAATATATACTATATATTAACTAATTAGAATTTAAATAAATATTTGAAAAAAACATGTTAGCATTCCTTTCTTTCTTCTTCTTTTTTTTTTTAAACTCTCCCCACAGGAATAAGAATCTTGACAATTTCCTCATGGCATTATTGTACTATTTATCTCATTACTTGGAAAAAAACTCACTGGAAAAACAACCCAAAAGCTATATGGTGTAAGTAGGATTTTGTAGTGCACTTTAAAATTTTATCATTGACAATATTAAAACTAAGGTAAAGAGATGATGGAAATTTTTTAATTTTTGGAGTATACTAAAACGTTTTACATGGGAGGAGTTCTTCAGTTTTTAAAACTCACTGAATAATTCAAATGATTATTCTAGCAACAAAATATTCCAGATAATGTAGACCAGCACTGCCCAGTAGAAATATGAGAGCCACATATGTAACTTAAAATTTAATATAAAAGTGAAATTAAATTTTTAAGATTTTATTTATTTATTCATGAGAGACAGAGAGAGAGAGACGCAGAGACACAGGCAGAGGGAGAAGCAGGCTCCATGCAGGGAGCCCGATGTGGGACTCGATCTCGAGTCTCCAGGATCAGGCCCTGGGCTGGAGGCGGTGCTAAACTGCTGAACCACCCAGGCTGCCCCTGAAATTAATTTTAATAACATATTTAATGTAATGACTCAAAAATGTCATTGCAACATGTAGTCAAATATTAGAAGATTAGTGATGACATACTTTACTTTTTGTAGTAAGTGTTTGAAATCCGATATCAATATTATACTTACAATATACACCAATTTAGACTAACCACAGTTAGGGCTCAGTAGCCACAGGTGGCTCATGGCTACCATATCTGACAGTGCAGATAGAGATATTGGTTCTGTGCTTTTTATGCTTATGAAATTCTTGCTAGGGCTTTTGTAAGCATCTAATGAAAAAAACTAAGAATGAAAAAATTAATAGATATGACCAAAATGTTATTCCATAACACAGAAGAAAACAAGATTTCTTAGCCTACATAGGAAGAATTTAACTGCTTTAGGCAGAGGTGACTCAGAGCTTTAAAGAGCAAGAATCTGGGAACTTGGGAGGCCAGAGCAGAACAATGCCTCTCAGCCTTGGTGACCTTTTGCAAGCCATGGAACTTTCCAAGTGCCTAGGCTGCCCTCCCTAGTATGTGTGGAGCCAACCCAATGATTTAACTGTTAGGAATGCTGTTCGAGTCATCAATTTGTTGCTATGGGATGTTTTTAAAATGCAAAATCCTTGTGTACAACCAAGCAGTTTGAAAAGCATTTTATGGATAGATTAATGTATCTGGGCAGCAGTTCTGTAAAGAACTAGATAAATAATTCAAACACTGCTGCTCCAGTGAAGCCATCATAATATATCGTATCTGTACTATTTCTGGGCACAGCAGAGCAGCCGGAGATTGTGAAGTGTTGTTTCTATGGTGGCAAGCAAAAGGGCTCAGCCAGCTGGAGGCTCACGAGGTTTAAGGAGTCTTCATCCCCCAAAAGAACTTAGACTTTTGGCAGCACATGAGTTTATATTTTATGTGGCATTTTCTAATTCTGGGGGTTAGTGCTAATTTAGCAGACATTTGTTTCATTTCATAATTTATTGGAATATGTTACAGAGAAAAAAGGTTTCTTAGTTGTTTTTGAAACCCACTAAAGCTTATTAGAGCTCAATGGTATAAGGTGGACTTTCTTAGAAGGAATCAGTTACAGAATAAGAGAATAATCCAAGCCTTAAAATGATTGGTGATTCTAAGATATTTAAAATAATTTTTCACTTTGGGCTTCCAGTAGTCCGCTTACTTATTATAATAGAAATAAATATGGATTATATTGAGATATCTGAACTTAAATAACTTTGAGGAAAAAAATCTATTTTAATCAAACAATTGAGGTGTAACAGGGATAATAGTATCTACTTTACAGTGTTCCCATCCAGATTAGATGAGATAGGGCATATTTATCTTAACCCAGAGGTTGCCACTTGAAAGGAAAGCCTACAACCTGTGAGAGAGAGCTGAGAGGGGTACAGAGGTACCCCTGCTGTGATTTTAGATGATTAAAAGCCCCAATGCCAGATGGAGCCTTACCCCCATTTTACAAATGAAGAAGCTAAGGCTCAGAGAGGTTAAGGAGCTGGCTGGAGGTGACTTGCTTGGTTGGTGGGGGAGCTGAGATGGGAGCCCAGATCTATCTAACTCCCATGCCTACGCCTAAGCCACTGTGCAGCGTGTCCACCCTTACCAATCAGCGAAACTCTATTATACAGAATTTCTCCATTTGTATTTAGGATCTGTACGAAGGTAAAATTATGCAGTTTTAAAACATTATATCAGGAGCGCCTGGGTGGCTCAGTCAGTTAAGTGTCTGCCTTTGGCTCAGGTCATGATCCCAGGGTTCTGGGATCAAGCCCTGAGACTCATTGAGCTCCCTGCTCAGTGGGGAGTCTGCTTCTTCCTCTGTCCCCCCCTCCTACCTCACCCCTCCACTCATTCTCTCTCTCTTGCTATCTCAAATAAATGAATAAAATCTTTTTAAAAATGTCATAGCATAAGTATTTTTCAAGGTATTACAATCTTCATAGATTATAATTTTTAGTGGGGGCATGATTTCCATCAAGCTAATGTGTGTTATTGACTGATTGACTCATCTATTAAGAGGCAGTATAGTACATATGGTGGTTAAGGGTACGGACTTTGGTGCTGGAATAAATCCTATGGAGATTCTTATGTTAATAAATGTTGAGTCCTTAAACAGTACCTGGCTGTATTACCACAGCTGGCATTACTACTTTTCCACCTCCATTTTATATAGTTTTGGGAGTTGCCAGTTTTCCTGATAGACAGATAGGTAATAATTGAATATTATTGAATATTTCATGCATTAGATTTCCCCCTTAATTTTGGATATTTTTTTTAAGAAGGATACATTTCGGGGATCCCTGGGTGGCTCAGCAGTTTAGCGCCTGCCTTCGGCCCAGGGCGTGATCCTGGAGCCCCGGGATCGAGTCCCGCATTGGGCTCCCTCCATGGAGCCTGTGTCTCTCATGAATAAATAAATAAAATATTTTAAAAAATAAAGTACCTACAATAAAAAAATATTTAAAAAAAGGAAGGATACATTTCCAGGAGAGATTATTGGGCTCAAATTTATGGTCAATTTACGGCACTTGAAATTATTATCAGTTTTTTTTTTACCAAAGGATTATGCTTGTTTTATTTATTTATTTTTTAAGATTTTATTTATTTATTCATGAAAGACACAGAGAGAGGTAGAGACACAGGCAGAGGAGAAGAAGGCTCCATGCAGGGAGCCCGACATTGGCCTTGATCCCAGGACTCCAGGATCACACCCTGGGCCAAAGGCAGGCGCCAAACCGCTGAGCCACACCGGGATCCCCTCCCAGGTGATTCTTAAGTATATCTGAGCTTAGGAACTATTGGCTTACAATAGCCAAACTGTGGAAGGAGCCTCGGTGTCCATCGAAAGATGAATGGATAAAGAAGATGTGGTCTATGTATACAATGGAATATTACTCAGCCATTAGAAACAACAAATACCCACCATTTGCTTCAACGTGGATGGAACTGGAGGGTATTATGCTGAGTGAAGTAAGTCAATCCGAGAAGGACATTATATGTTCTCATTCATATGGGGAATATAAATAATAGTGAAAGGGAATATAAGGGAAGGGAGAAGAAATGTGTGGGAAATATCAGAAAGGGAGACAGAACATAAAGACTCCTAACTCTGGGAAATGAACTAGGGGTGGTGGAAGGGGAGGAGGGTGGGGGGGTGGGGGTGAATGGGTGACGGGCACTGACGGGGGCACTTGACGGGATGAGCACTGAGTGTTATTCTGTATATTGGTAAATTGAACACCAATAAAAAATAAATTTATTTTTTTAAAAAAAGGAACTATTGGCCTAAAAATTTCAAGGCATTTTTTTATTATTTTGTTTTCAATAGCAAAAGAGACATATTAGCTATTGGCAGCTCTGGTAAAGTAGGAGTGAAGGGTAAGAGAGGGTGGCAGCTGCTGAAGGAAACAGGGAGGTAGGCATAGTGATGGCCATTGGGGTGCAGGTAGGTGTAGGTGTTTGGATTATATGAAATATGGGCATTTAAAGTTGGAACTCACCTTATTCCAGAAACTCATCTTATTTCAGTGACTCACAAGCCTTCTCACCACATGTGATAACAATTTGTGCTTTGAAATATCTCTATTATCCTTAAACCCCTTCCTCCACAACATATCCTCATGTGGTCTGTCTAGTGGTTAACATCAAAAAGGGCAGTAATTTGTCCCTGTTGTTTAAGAGTGCATTTCATTGGGTTTAAATCTTTTTGAAAATTAAAAGGCAGATAAAAAGCCAGTGACACTTCACTTTTCAATAGCAATCACTGAAATGTATTGTTAACAATATTGTTTCCTACTATATTGTACTGCAAAAACTCTAAAATTAGGCTCCAGATACACTGTAACCTATGAAAAGGCTGTCTTTTGGAAAGTTTATTTGCAATTCAATTGGAACTTGGGCAGTGTTTGCACAGGGAAGCAAGGTTATTATAATTGATGCCAGACACGCCGCCGGGTGGCTCCAGGTGGCTCCATCGGTTTAAGCATAGACTTTGGCTCAGGTTGTGATCCCAGGTTCCTGGGATTGAGACTTGCATCAGGCTCCATGCTTAGCAAAGAGACGGCTTCTCCCTCTCCCTCTGCCTGCTGCTCCCCCTGCTTGTGCGCTCTCTGTGTGTCAAATAAATATCTTAAAAAAAAAAAAGATATCAAAGTTACGAGAGTCGTGGCCCACACATGCTTGTCAGCAAACACAGAACTGAGAATAAAGAAGCATTGAGTAGTTCAAACATTGAGCCTTCAAACTTAGTAGTAATATCAGAAATTTAGGGGAAGCTGAAGGGGAAGTCTCCATAGCTCTTTTAACAGAACAGCAGGAAAATGGGCTGCTAGGTACCTCAGAAACCAGTATAGGTAATTTGTTAGTTGAGTTGTTCTATATAAATTAGGGCTGCCTATATGTAAAATGAAGGATACATACTCTAAAGAATATTAAAAAGTGGAAATTCACCATAAACTTGAGATGCTGATTACAATAACTATCAAAGGGCTTGGAGACCCTCCCTCTGCCATAGCTCAAATCAAATAAACAGAAGGATAAGTGAGATGTGTTGACTCACTTGCATTTTTTTCAAAATAGTTTACATTTCTGACTTTTTGCTAATAAATACTGACATTTGCCCAAATTAATCCAAATGATCACTTTCTTTTCAGGGGCCTTGTAGAGAAAAAAGAGATGGAATTGGTTATAAATAAGTTAGAAGCAGCACAGAAATACTTAGCACAGAAGTACTGCATCCTTGTCCTGGGCTTGGCTATGCCTGATAAGCATCATATGTGCTGTGGAAAGTAAGTGCACACTTATTATTTCATGAGATCTTCACTTGTTTATTTTTCATATCCTTAAGATCCTTAAATTTGAATTTTGGTGCCCTTGTGAAAGTTTTCTTTTTTGTTGTACAGAATCAATGGACTCACGTGAGACTCTGCCTCAAACACATGTGTCTTGTTTGAGAAAGCCAAGTTTGGGAAGAATCCCAGAATCCACATTGCTTAGGTTTAAAAGACTCTTCTCTAAGGGTATATTGGCTCAGTGGAATCTTGCTCTCAACCTGGAAGTCTTCCTGCTGTGGACCAGGGTGCCGTGGCTACTGCAGACAGGAGGCCTGGTGATGAGCAGTGGTGAAGGGGACATTGGGTGTGTCCCCTGCCCTTCTGCCTCTCATTTTGCAGCAACAATAGCTGTGGGTACATGCTAGTAAGGTGGGGGTTATATGATGACATTGTTTATGGGGAGATAATCTTTCCCTTAGAATCACAGTTTAGGGGCAGCCCCGGTGGTGCAGCGGTTTAGTGCCGCCTGCAGCCCGGGCTCTGATCCTGGAGGCCGGTAATCGAGTCCCGCATCCGGCTCACCGCATGGAGCCTGCTTTTCCCTCTGCCTGTGTCTCTGCCTCTCTTTCGCTCTCTCTGAATAAATAAATAAATAAATCTTAAAAAAAAAAAAAAAAAAAAGAATCACAGTTTAGGGCAGCCCCAGTGGCTCAGCCGTTCAGCGACGCCTTCAGCCCAGGGCCTGATCCTGGAGACCCTGAATCGAGTCCGCATCTGGCTCCCCGCATGGAGCCTGCTTTTCCCTCTGCCTGTGTCTCTGCCTCTCCCTCTCTGTGTGTCTCTCATGAATAAGTAAATAAAATCTTAAAAAAAATAAAGAATGACAGTTTATATATTACTATAATTTAAATGTAAGTGTCTCATAGGGCATCTGGCTGGCTCAGTAGAGCACCCACCTCTTGATCTCTGGGTTGTGAGTCTGAGTTCCACATTTGGTGTAGAGATTACTTAAAATCTTTTTTTTTAATTGTCTTATCACAGGACAATTTTTTAAAATTGTTTTATCACAGTAGGCTCAGGAGCCACACCATGGCCAGAACTCTTATTTTTAACTTTATAGGAAAAAAACAGAATTCACGGTTTCTATCCACATTCCCCACATTTTCAAAATACAGGTATTTCTGTATTCTTTATGTTCTATATTTTCTTTGTACTTTATTCTGTTATTCTGTTTTCATAATTTAACCTACCACTTTGAATAGCAACTATAGTTATTCTATTGTGTAATATACTAGTTTGCTTCACCATCCCTTCTGTGCATGCTTATGTGGTTTCAGTTTTTCTGCTTCATTATATTTCTGCATTGGATATCTTTATATAAATTACTCTATTTGGGCTGCTTACTTATGGCTTATTACCCAAATATATTTACTTAGAAGGCATCAGTAGTTTTCTAGCTCTTGTTACATATTGCCAGATTATTCTCCAAAAAGGTTAAAACATTTTGTATCACATCAGCAGTAAGCATACCTAGCTCTATTAGTTTAATATTTTTGATAGCTTAAAACCTAAAAAAAAAAAGCTTAAAGCTATTTTATTTGATTTTGAATATTTTTCATGTCTGTGGGGTCTGTGCTCTTTTTCTGTATAAAATAATTTATTGCTTGTTTTTTATATTAATATTATGAATTATTAAAGTTAATTACTGCCTCTTCTGGTTTTAACCATTATCAGAAAGTGAGTATTTATATAATTTATGTTTCATATAGCAAGACTTGGCCATTTTTTTTCTAGTTTTTTGCTTTTGTTTTGATGCTTATGTTTTTGCATATTATGAAAATGTTAAAAATCTATATTTGAACATTTCTACTTTGTTTCTGATGCTATTCAATAGTCATACAAGTTCATCATCAGCTTTACAGTTTCCTCTTCAATGACTGGTAAAATAGCTTTTTCTCAGGGGCACCTAGGTGACTTAATTGGTTAAGTGTACTAATCTTGATTTCAGCTCATGTCATGATCTCAGGATTATGAGATCAAGTTCTGTGTTGGGCTCCTAGCTGGGTGTGGAGCCTGCTTGGGATTCTCTCTCCCCTGCTCTGCTCTTCCCCGCCCTTAAAAAAATTACTTTTTCTCAATATTACTCTAATTTATTCTGGCTTCAAAGTGTCACTTCAAATTGAGAAAACTAGAATTTGAGGTTTGTATGAGCTCTGGCTGCCATAACAAATTACCAGAGACTGAATGGCTTAAACAGCAGAAATTTGTTTTCTCATAGTTCTGAAGCCTGGAAGTGAGAGATCAGGAGGCCAGCATTGTTGAGTTCTGGTGAGGGCTCTCTTCCTGGCTTGCAGACAGCTGCCTTCTCCCTGGGTCCCTCCATGATGGAAAGAGAAAGCCTTAGTCTTTCTTTCTGTTTTGTTTTTGTTTTTAAGATTTTATTTATTTATTTGAGGGAGAACCAAAGCAAGAGAGATCAGAGAGGAGAGGGAGAAACACATTTGCTGGTGAGTGGAGAGCCCCATGTGGGGCTCAATCCCAGGACTTTGAGATCATGACCTGAGCCAAAGGCAGAGGCTTAACCAAATCATCCAGGTGCCCCTCTCTGTTCCTAAAAGGACACTAATCCCATCATGGTGGCTCCACCCTCATGACCTCATCTGAACCTAATTACCTCCTAAAGGCCCCACCTTAAAATGTTACAACCATGATAGTTGTTAAGGCCTCAACATATGAATTTGGGATGGCTGGGGGGAGGGCCACAAACCTTCTATCCACAACAAGGTCAAAAAACCCTACTCTAAAACAAACAAAACCCGAAAAACACCTACTCTAATAATCATTTTGAATAATCAATATGAATAATCATATTGGCAATATCTAATGTTTAATCTTTTTTTTAAAAGATTTTATTTATTCATGAGAGACACAGGGAGAGAGAGAGAGACCGGCACAGAGACAGGCAGAGGGAGAAGCAGGCTCCATTCCATACAGGGAGCCTGACTCGATCCCAGGTTGCCAGGACCACATCCTGGGCTGAAGGCCGCACTAAACCGCTGAGCCACCCGGGCTACCCTAATGTTTAATCTTTAAAGATTTTTATTTTTAAGTAATCTCTGCACCCAATATGAGGCTTGAATTCACGACCCTGAGATTAAGAGTTGTATGTTTTATGAACTGAGCCAGCCAGGTGCCCCTTAATGTTTAAAAGCACATGTGCAGAGGTGCCTCATGATCTCAGGGTCTGTGGGATCCAGCTACCTTGGGCTCAGCAGGGAGTCTGCTGGAGATTCTTTCCCTTTCTACCTCTTGCTCGTGCACACTCTGTTACTCTCTCTCTCTCTCTCTCTCTCAAATAAATAAATCTTTTAAAAATTAAAAAAATTGGAGGATCCCTGGGTGGCTCAGCGGTTTGGTGTCTGCCTTTGGCCCAGGGCATCATCCTGGAGTCCCGGGATCGAGTCCCATATCAGGCTCCCAGCACGGAGCCTGCTTCTCCCTCTGCCTGTGTCTCTGCCTCTCTCTCTCTCTCTCTCTCTCATAAATAAATAAAATCTTTTAAAAAATTAAAATTAAAAAATTAAAATTAAAAAAAATAAAAGCACATGTGCAGTGCAGACTAATTTTGAGATTAAAAATACCCAAACTAGGGATGCCTGAGTGGCTCAGTGGTTGAGCATCTGCGTTTGGCTCAGGGTATGATCCCGGAGTCCTGGGATAGAGTCCCATATGAGTCTCCCTGCATAGAGCCTGCTTCTCGCTCTGCCTATGTCTCTGCCTCTCTCTCTCTCTGTGTCTTTCATGAATAAATAAAATCTTTTTAAAAAATACCCAAACTATAAATAATTGTCTCATAACTAAAAATTTTTATTGTGGGATCCCTGGACGGCGCAGCGGTTTAGCGCCTGCCTTTGGCCCAGGGCGCGATTCTGGAGACTCGGGATCGAATCCCACGTCGGGCTCCCGGTGCATGGAGCCTGCTTCTCCCTCTGCCTGTGTCTCTGCCTCTCTCTCTCTCTCTCTCTCTCTGTGTGACTATCATAAATAAATAAAAAAATTAAAAAAAATTTTTTATTGTATCTTTTAGTTCTCTGGATATAGACCCTCACATTATTATACTTTTATTTTTTATTTTTTTTAAAGATTTTATTTATTTATTCATGAGAGACACACAGAGAGAGAGAGAGAGGCAGAGACACAGGCAGAGGGAGCAGGCTCCATGCAAGGAGCCCAACGTGGGACTCGATTCCGGGTCCCCAGGATCGCACCCTGGGCTGCAGGCAGCGCTAAACCGCTGCACCACCGGGGCTGCCCACATTATTATACTTTTAATGGAAAATTTTTATTACAATGTAATTTTTATACAAATTTTTAAAGAACTCTGTTTGAAAGATACTGACTGCTTCAGTTTAGCACTGGCTCATCTCCAAGAGGTGCTGGTCTTTTTTGCTGTTGTATGCAACATCACAAGCTTTTCTCCTGCCTATTGGAAAATAGTTTGGAAAAGAATGGGTTTAGAGCTCACCACCCACCATTCACATAACAAATTCCATTCAGGTCAAAAAAGCCAAACAAAGGATATCAAGGAAAACAGATTACAGCATGTTTTGCCAATAAAAGTTGTTAATTGGCCATGGGTGTTGATTATGTTCTTGAATGGAGTTTATATTGTTCTTTTGGCTATTTTTATCTAGAAGATGAGGACAGTTTTGCCAGTTATGTGATTACCTGATTCTAACATATCATTATTTTACTTAATGTGAGTAAGCTAATGTCCTTATGAGAACATTCTTGTGTATTTTCTGACTTTTCTTTCTAATATATGTATGCTTAATATTGGACTAGGACACCTTATGTTATTTGTCTCTAGATTTAAATTAGAGATTTCAGAAGACCCAGCAATTTGGGGGCTGTTAATTTAGTGCTTTCATGTTTCTTGAGAAGTAGGAGGACATGCCTTTCTATTCTAAATACATCTGTAAAATCCTAATATTGTAAAGCTTTGGCACAATTTTGATGAACGCGTTCAAGTTAAAGATCTCTGTGTTTTCCAAAATAGATAAGAAACCCCCTTGATGGCACTCGCCATTGAATTAGATCTATTTTTTGGTTACAGCCAATTCAGGCTCCACCCCCACCTCTACTCTAGGATTTCTACCCTCTTCTTTGCTCTCAATGCTAGCTGTCACCTGATGGGGACCAGAAAAGCTGGCATGGGGATGACCATACAGAGAAAAGGATCTCTTTGAAGCTCAGATTTATAAATCATCCTTAAACCCCATTTCCCACTCCCACCCTCCCAGTCCCAATCAATGATACCTCTTTCCCTGCCCCCAAACACTTTCCTTTGATAGTCTCTTCCTTTGTGCAGAGTAGGCCTTGACCTTCATTTAAACCTGATTTAAGGGCAGCCCGGGTGGCTCAGCAGTTTAGCGCTGCCTTCAGCCCAGGGCCTGACCCTGGAGACCAGGGATTGAGTCCCATGTGCTGCTCCCTGCATGGAGCCTGCTTCTCCCTCTGCCTGTGTCTCTGCCTCTCTCTCTCTCTCTCTCTCTCTCTCTCTGTGTGTCTCTCATGAATAAATAAAATAAAATCTTAAAAACAAAAAACTGATTTACGGAACACTACCTTTTTTCCCTCAGGAGCAGGACCCTATGGGCCTGGCCCTAGGCATTTTCTCCCCCCAGGAATGACTAAAATATGATACACTTTCTTTGTATTGATTTAGAGCTAAGATCTAATGTAGCAAGAAGGAATAAGAAAGCATTGCAACAGGCCACCAAAAATCTCTGGGTTTACCACCAGACTGGCTTTCCCCCCTTTTCTTTAGAGTTTGCCCTCACAAGTGAAATGTACAGCATTTTTGCTGACTAGCATGGTAGCCACTTGCCACATGTGGCTATTGAGCACTTGGAATGTAGCTGGCTCATATTTAAATGTGCTATAAATGTAAAATATACACTATACAAACAAGCTTACAAATGAATAAAATATGTCACTAATCATTCTAAAATATTGATTACATATTAAAATGATAATATTTCAGGGTTTGGATGCAATAAATATTAAAATTAATTTTGCCAGTTTCTTTTTACTGTGGCTATCAGAAATTTTTAAATTACGTTTGCATTAAATTTCTATTGGATTTTGCTATTATAAAGCCTGTTTCAATTTGTGGAGGATATGGAGTGTTTAAATTTGTTATTTATGCTCTGTAAAATTTTAAATTTATAATCAGTTAATAATTATGATGTACTTAACTTAAAAATTATACAATAAATTTAAAAAGAAGACAAATGACCCAGAATTCACCAAGAGATGAATTTAAACTAGGAGTTAAACTAGGAGTTTCCCAAATGTGCTCATTCTCTGCCTCCATTTCCTGGACTTATTTCAGGTTCACATGTGCAGCTAAGTCAGAATGGTAAGAAGAAATCCACTACATTTTGTACTTGATTTCTGTGGGATAGGATCCATCAATTTGCTTTGGACTTTTAGGGGAGAAAGAAGTCCCAGTTTTATAGCAACTTGAGGGGGAGGGGAAGAGGTTCATGGTAGCTTCTCTTCTAATGTTTAAAAAGAGAAGAAGAGGGGCACCTAACTGGCTCAGTCAGAAGAGCATGCAACTCTTGATCTCAAGGTCATGAGTTGAAGCCCCATGTTAGGTGTAGAGATTACTTAGGAGAGAGAGAGGAGTGCCCCGGTGGCTTAGTCGGTTAAGCATCTGACTCTTGATTTCGGCTCAGATCATAATGTCAGGATCGTGAGATCAAGCCCCACATGGGGCTTTGCACTGGGCATGGAGCTTGCTTAAGATTCTTTCTCCCCTTCTCCCTCTGCTCACCCATACCCCTGTGCATTTGCTCACTCCCTGTCTCTAAAAAAAGAGAGAGAGGGCAGCCCCTGTGGCACAGCGGTTTAGCGCCTCCTGCAGCCTGGGGTGTGATCCTGGAGACCCAGGATCGAGTCCCACGTTGGGCTTCCTGTATGGAGCCTGCTTCTCCCTCTGCCTGTGTCTCTGCCCCTCTCTCTCTGTCTCTTTGAATAAATAAAATCTTAAAAGATAAATAAATAAATAAAAATAAAGAGAAAGAAAAGAAGAAGAGGAGAAAGTGTGTGTTTCGTGCACACTTTGTCATTTCAAAACCTCACTAAGATGGTGGTAGTTTGGGTTGTACAAACATATGTGCCGCTCTAAATCTCCCAGAAGGCAGACTGACTTGATATTCCAAAAACTGAGGTTTTTTTTTTTTTTTTTTTTTTTAAGATTTTATTTATTTATTCATGAGAGACAGAGAGAGAGAGAGGCAGAGGGAGAAGCAGGCTCCATGCAGGGAGCCCAATGTGGGACTCGATCTGGGTCTCCAGGATCATGCCCTGGGCTGAAGGCAGTGCTAAACCACTGAGCCACCTGGGCTGCCCAAAAACTTAGCTTAGTTGGTTTTTGCTTCAGTTTGGTGGGTCTGCCTGGTGTCTGGTGTCAGCTGGCAGATGCCGTGGAAGGGTGGAAATGCCATATAAGTACTCCCATCAGGTGGATCCTTCAGGTGGCACAGAAGGATGCTGAGGCTTGTCTTGAAAGCCTCTGCTGGGCTCCGTAGTTTAATGTTTCCAAGTCTGCAAAATAATCTAAAGGAAAATCTGATTTCCTTAGCATTCAGGTGTCAGGGACAAATGTGGAGATCTGACAGGCCCGAGTTTTAGTACAGACTCTGTTCCTAATTAAAGGTGTCTTTGGACTTCAGTCTCAGCTGTAAAGTTGACTACATCATAGAGATCTTATGAGGACTAAAATGATAATGTAAAGGGCTTAGCATAGAACTTGGCATTATAGTCTGTACTTAGTAAATGTGCACTGTAATTATTGCCTGCCTTCTTTATTGAAGACTTGCACATGAGAAAACCAGTGTATGAATAAAGAGGCTGCAAGAGGGGAGGAATCTGCCCCGGTAAAAGTTTAACTAATGCTTCAGTGTTTCCTCCAAATAGAGGGCTAGTTTGGGCCCACATGGATCATGAAGTCCCTTTGAGTAGGCTGGAGGTCCTGAGGGGTTTGGGTCATCTTCCCCAGACCACTGCAGTTCAGGATTGTTCATGAAAGCCTGATATAGCAAGGCCAATCCTGGGAGACTGCTACTCGGAGGAAGTCCCAGGCAAAACCAGAAGCAAATTCAGAATCAGTCTCGGAGTGCCTGGGTCTAGCTTTGGCCCCCTTGAGTGATCAAGTGATTGCAGGTGCACAGCCCTCTCCATCAGTTCTCAAGTCCTCCACAGGCCATGCTTGCTCTCTTTGGGCTGGGAATCAGAATTAGAATGGCTTGTGTTGGGGAGGGAGGCCAAGTTTAGTAAGCATGCCCGTGCTGATACAGTAACCTTAACACTGAATTCATGTTGCAAGGACTCCTGAGCAGATGCCTGCCTTTAAGTGACAAGGCTCAGTATATATACCGCATCTAAAAGGAAGAGCACACTACTGTCTCCAGTCAACTGAAGATTTTATTTAAAGATGTTTTTGATCTTTTTAAGATGTGTATTCTTTGTCTTTCTCTCCATTTTAGACTTCTTAGCTCTCTGTTTTCCTACCCCGTGTTACTTCTTTACCACCTTTCCATTCCCCTTCTTCCCCAATACTCACATCACCAAAAACATTCATAAGAATACATTTCCTGCTAACTTGTGTATCCTGAATTTATTAACTTTTGACCAAACACTCTAGGAGTTTTGATCTGGATAACCTAAGAAGCTGAAGAAAAAGATATTGGGACTCATCACTGTCTTTTGATAGCATTTATGTGGCCAAATAGCCGTGGAGCCACAGGCAATGATCCTGCCAAAAGGCCTTTTAAAGATAGAGGGTTGTGTAGATCACTGAAAGGTTGAAGTTGCCTTCAACCTATAGCTGTGAATTTATTATATTGCAGGGAGAAAATCTCAGATACACAAAAAGACTGGAAATTCTTTGAGGTAAGTCACTTACATTTTGGGGCTTTTTCTCTTTCATATGAAACATGAAGTAGGGGGCACCTGGGTGGTCAGTGATTGAGTATCTGCCTTTGGCTCAGGTCATGATCCCAGGGTCCTGGAATCAAGTTCTGCATCAGGCTCTCCACAAGGAGCCTGCTTCTCCCTCTGCCTATGTCTCTGCCTCTCTCTGTGTCTCTCATGAATAAATAAATAAGATCTTTAAAAAAAATGAAGTATAGGGATCCCTGGGTGGCGCAGCGGTTTGGCACCTGCCTTTGGCCCAGGGCGCGATCCTGGAGACCCGGGATCGAGTCCCACATCGGGCTCCCCGTGCATGGAGCCTGCTTCTCCCTCTGCCTGTGTCTCTGCCTCTCTCTCTCGCTCTCTGATGACTATCATAAATAAATAAATTAAAAAAAAAATGAAGTATACCAATAACCAATATCCATTTGTCAGGCACTTATTTTTATTGAATATCTTTTCTTAAAAAGGATGCTAACAAGCTATATGCCATATAGTAAACTTCTGGTCTTACCTTCCTCCTGCAAAGGTGACTACATGTGTAATTTCCCACAGCTTTTCAGGAATGTGGAGAAATGGGGTCATCTGGGTTTGGGTCTGCTTAGCGGTGTTACAGAGATAGGTGGGAGCTTTTACTCCCATAGCTGGGTCGTGACTGTTGTCTGTTTTCTGTTGTAGTCCTTTTATACTTTCTGTACGTATGTAGCTTGGATTGTCTTCCGACGTCAACACTTCACAGAGATTGAGGAAGAAATAGGGAGGCTCTTTCGTACCAATTTGTTCAACATTCCTCGGAGGAAGCGTGAGGATGAAGAATCAGGAGGGGAAAAGAAACGCATGACTCTTGTACAATTCAGGTATGACCTTTTGACTTTCCAAAGCTCAAGGACATTTTTGAAAACAGGATGATGTAACCTAAATAACCTCTCCCCACCCCAGGAGAATGATGGCAAAACGCCCAGCGATTAAAAAAGCCATTCACATGCGCTCTCCAGTCATGTCTACTCTGCTGCCATCTCTCAGAGAAAAAGCTCAGGATATCTTTGAGAAAAAGAATCATCAAGTAGGCATCAAATTCCCAGCCCAGATGCAAGAGCACATGGAAAGTCTGGACTCTGTGCCTATGCCAACGTAAGTGGCCCAAGGAGAGAGAAAGGAGAACCTCAAGTCATGTCCTAGGTTGGGCCAGGTGGGCCAGGGGCTCAGACACCGTGCTCTGTCCAAAAAGTTGAACAAAGATGAAAGCTTTCTTCTTACCCACCCCCTCTCCTCCCCACTGTTTCCTTTCCCAAGCAGTTCTTGGTATACCCATCTAGACTAGAAAACATTGCTAGACAAATATGCTAGACTTCAAATAGTTCTAATTTGGAGGAGGGAGTTGCCGACTTTATAAGGCTGAGGTTTCTTCATTAGAAGAACCATCTCTGGGAAATGTGGGAAGGGCTAGTACAAAATCTTACTGTGGGCTGAGTTTCTGGACCAAAGCTACACACACACATAAGTACAACTATACACCTTTTTCTTTGGCCTCACTGCTTCAGCTCTACCAATAATTCTTTTCACAGAGTTGGCATCCTGGGGGAGCCTCGATGTCTGTTCAACCCCCATACCCTTCTTCCTCTTGATCTGGAAGAAAACATGAAATCAGATGGGAGACATTCTTCCCTGATCGAAAAAAATAACATGAAAATCCAAGATACACTGAACTTACACTGAACACTATCCTCTCAAACAACATTCTCTAAATAATCGGGTACCTTCCATTTCTGTAATTAAGTTCCTATATTTGAAGTAAACTACTTTGACTTAATCACTTTATATAGGACTAATATTTATTATTGTTAAACTTTTTAAGTTGTTCAAATTATTTTGTTAAAAGTGGAATAGTAGACAAGGAATCCCAGAAAGCTCTTGAAAAGCTCATTTTCCTGTATTGACTAGTTTGTTTTGTTATTATATATTTACTTCCTTGGCTTCTATGTGACTGTTTAGAGTAATGTATTAGAATATTTAGCCAATATTCTAGTGGACTAGTGAAGAAACATCCTGTGTATTTGTTTCTAAGCTCATTTTTACTATATGAGAGAGTATCTTTGGTACATTTGAAAACTAAATTTTATAAAAAGGGAAACTAAAATGTTTTAAAAATGAAACTTCCTGGGGTGAGCCCTGGGTGGCTCAGCGGTTTGGCGCCTGCCTTTGGCCTAGGGTGCGATC
The DNA here is from genome assembly GCF_048164855.1 of Canis lupus baileyi. Lineage (NCBI taxonomy): Eukaryota > Metazoa > Chordata > Mammalia > Carnivora > Canidae > Canis > Canis lupus. The sequence goes on from NC_132846.1 coordinate 40,469,660, forward strand.
CTGGAGTCCCGGGATCAAGTCCTGCGTCGGGCTCCCTGCATGGAGCCTGCTTCTCCCTCTGCCTGTATCTCTCTCTCTCTCTCTCTGTCTATCATGAATAAATAAATACAATCTTGAGAAACATAAGAGATTGAGATAAATAAAATACGCACCTGCTTACAAGACAATATTGAATGTGTTGGAGGCCATAAAAGGGGTAAAAACCAAGTGCCTTAAGAGGACAGAGCAAAAGAGCAATCACTTCTAGGGGGACCAGGGGCACTTTAACTTGAATTTTGCTTTGCTGGGATTGGTTGGCACTAAAGGGGGACTTCCAGTCAGAGGGAGAACATGTGCAAAGGCCCAGAGATGAAAAAATGTGCCCTATGACTGAGTAAAGGCAGGAGCATGGTGCCTGCAAAGGGAACGGTGGAGGAGCAGGCTGGAAAGGACAGCTCAATGTCCAGCTAGGGAGGGAGTTGGATGTTATTTGGCAGGTGGTGATGATTAAGAATCATTGAGGAAGGGTGCCTGGGTGGTTCAGTTGGTTAAGTGTCTGCCTTTCAGCTCAGGTCATGATCTCAGGGTCCTGGGATTGAGTCTCACATTGGGCACCCTGCTCAGTGGAGACTCTGCTTCTCCCTCTCCCTCTGCCCCTCAGCTCACTTGTGCACACGCTCTCTCAAATAAAATCTTAAAAAAAAAAAAAAAAAGAATCACTAAGGAAACCACTCCACTACGTGGAATACAGAGCTGCTGATTATATATTGTCATTATTTTTTTTTTAATTTTTTTTTTTTTATTTATGATAGTCACAGAGAGAGAGAGAGAGGCAGAGACACAGGCAGAGGGAGAAGCAGGCTCCATGCACCGGGAGCCCGACGGATTCGATCCCGGGTCTCCAGGATCGCGCCCTGGGCCAAAGACAGGAGCTAAACCGCTGCGCCACCCAGGGATCCCATATTGTCATTATTTTAAAAGAGTTTAACCAGCTAAAGCAACTGGACTGAATTAACTTTTCTGTGGTCACAGATTTATCCTCAGGTTTCAAAATCCTCGTTTTAGCCTTTAGCTAAAAACTCATTCATTTCAGAGAGAAAACTGGACACTCCCCAGATTTAACAACAGAAGTAGAGGAATACCAGCTCCAGCCTATTGATAATGTGGGGCAGCCTCTGTTAAACATACTCTCCATCTTCACGCTGTCATCCTTTACCATCCAAGTCAATTCCTATAACAACCTCCATTAAAACTGCAAAGTTATGGGGCGCCTGGTTGGCTCAGTTGGTTAAGCATTTGACTCTTGATTTCGGTTCAGGTCATGATCTCAGGATTGTGGGGTCCAGCCCCACATCAGGCTCTTCACTCAGCAGGGAGTCTACTGGAGATTCTCTCTCTCCCTCTGCTCCTCCCCCTGCACATGCTGTCTCCTTCTCCCTCTCTCTAAAATAAATAAATCTTAAAAAACAAAAAACAAAAAACAAAACCCTGCAAAGTTCTTATCAAAATCATGGACCATGAGCTAACCTTTGTTGGACTTTTAACTTATTAGAGAATTTGGTTATAATGCATCTGTCACAAAAATTTCTATCTAGAATATGTTGACATGGTTTTAGCTTTTATTTTTTGATATTTTAAAATAAAGGTTGAGAATTACAAGACTTTTGTAACTACTAAGGCACTGGGCTTTTCTCTACCTCCTTTGTGAACAGTGAGGCTTTGGTTTACTTCATTTACTAATTCCTTCATTTGTTTATTCACTTTTTCATTCCATAATTAGTATATCCGCACTGTGTGCTGGGCACTGTGTTTGGTGCTAGGAATTCAGTGTAGAAAAAACACAACCAGCTCTGATTTGGAAGTGACAAGTCTTAGGGAGAGACAGACAGGAAACAAATACCTAGATAATGAGCTAATTGCAGTGGTGACGAATGCTGCATAAGAAGAGAATGCCAAGAGAGTGCAACTAGAGACTTGCTGGGATGTACAGGATAGGCAGGTAAAGAAGAGTTTATCCCTAAGGAAGTGACATTTAAATCTGAGACTTGAGGGGTGCCTGACTGGCTTAGTATTTAGAGCCTGTGACTCTTGATCTCATGGTTGTGACTTCGAGCCCCACATTGGTTGTAATGATTACTTTAAAAAATAAAATCCTAGGGACGCCTGGGTGGCTCAGTGGTTGAGCATCTGCCTTTGGCTCAGGTTGTGATCCTGGGGTCCTGGGATCAAGTCCCGCATCAGGCTCCCTGCGGGGAGCCTGCTTCTCCCTCTGCCTATGTATGTCTCTGCCTCTCTCTCTCTGTGTCTTTCATGAATAAATAAACAAAAATCTTTTTAAAAATTTAAAAAAGGGATGCCTTGGTGGCTCAGTGGTTGAGCGTCTGCCTTTGGCTCAGGGCGGGGTCCAGGGATTGAGTCCCACATTGGGCTCCCAGTATGGAGCCTGCTTCTCCCTCTGCCTGTGTCTCCACCTCTCTCTCTCTATGTGTGTGTCTCTCATGAATAAATAAATAAAATCTTAAATCTTAAAAGAAATTTTAAAAATAGTGGTGCCTAGGTGGCTACGTCAATTAAGCATCTGACTCTTGATCTCTGCTCAGGTCTTGATCTCAGGGTTTTGAGTTCCAAGCTTCACATTGGGTTCCATGCCAGGCATGGAGCTACTTAAAAATGAATGAATGAATAAGTAAATCTGAGACTTGACACATGGGATTAAAGTGGCAGGAAGTGATAAGGGGAATGCTCCTAACTATTAGTTATCTATTTCTGTGAAACACCTTATCTCCAAACAGTGACTTAAAACAGTAACATTTATTATCTCACAGTTTCTGTGGGTCAGGCATGTGGGTGCAGCTTAGCTTGAATCTTCCAACTCCTGGTCTCTCAAAAAGTTTCAACCAGTGTGTCAACCAGGGCTGAAGTCATCTGAAGGCTCAACTGGAGTTTGATCTGCTTCCAGTATGACTCATAAGCCTGTGCTATATGAGCCTGTGCCTCAGTAGCTGATAATATATCAGTAGGCTTCATCAGAGTGAACAAGTAAGAAAGGAAGAGAAAGTGTGCAAGACAGAAGTTAGTCATTTACCTAGTATTGGAACTTCCATTCCATCAGTCTGCTGTATTCTGTCCTTTAGAAGCAAGTCACAAGGTTCAATGGGAGGAGACTATACAGGGTCATGAATATGAAGTGAGGATCACTGGGGGCCATCTTAAAAGTCAGCCTGCCACACTGGCTATGAAAGTCTTGAGGCTGGAAGCAAAGCCTTTTCAAGTTGCTGAGATAAAGCTTTTGTGGGTATAGAGAGAAAAGATAGAAGAATGAGAAGTGGCAAGAGAATAGGCACAAGCTTATCGTGGAAGGTTCTGTAAGTGTACTAAGGATACACTTAAGAACAATGAGGGTTGTTGCAATGTATTATGTGGTTTATGGCTTGCACAAAGGCATCAGTCAAAGGGATGGATGGGGGCTGAAATCCAAATACACATCCTTACTTGCCACTAGCTCTTTCCAGAGAGAGTCTCTTCTAGTAATTTACAAAGCAACAGACTTAAATGATACCCTTTGATGTTTTTTAAGCAGGTGCATTGTTAAAGCTTATCAAAGATTTTTTGTTTTTGTTTTTGGGTTGGTGTGTGTGTGTGTGTGTGTGTGTGTGTGTGTGTGTGTTTAATATTTGGCAATTAAGTGAATGAAAAGACAAGCTACCAATTAGGAGAAAATATTTGCAAAACTATCTGACAGAGGATTTGAATGCAAAATATACAAAAAACTCTTAAAAATCAACAATAAGAAAACAATCCAATTTAAAAATGGGCAAAAACTTTTCATAAGAAGATATCTTACCAAAGAAAATATACACACAAAAAAGCATATGAAGAGATGTTCACAATCATTAGGGAAGACAAATTTAAAAAGTTATGAGATGTCACTACAATGCCTATTAGCCATGGCTAAAGTCCAAAAACCTGAATACCAAATGCTGGTGAGGTTGTAGAGCAATGGAACTCTTTTTTTTTTTTTTTTTTTTTTAATTTATTTTTTATTGGTGTTCAATTTACTAACATACAGAATAACACCCAGTGCCCGTCACCCATTCACTCCCACCCCCCGCCCTCCTCCCCTTCTACCACCCCTAGTTCGTTTCCCAGAGTTAGCAGTCTTTACGTTCTGTCTCCCTTTCTGATATTTCCCACACATTTCTTCTCCCTTCCCTTATATTCCCTTTCACTATTATTTATATTCCCCAAATGAATGAGAACATATAATGTTTGTCCTTCTCCGACTGACTTACTTCACTCAGCATAATACCCTCCAGTTCCATCCACGTTGAAGCAAATGGTGGGTATTTGTCATTTCTAATAGCTGAGTAATATTCCATTGTATACATAAACCACATCTTCTTTATCCATTCATCTTTCGTTGGACACCGAGGCTCCTTCCACAGTTTGGCTATCGTGGCCATTGCTGCTATAAACATCGGGGTGCAGGTGTCCCGGCGTTTCATTGCATTTGTATCTTTGGGGTAAATCCCCAACAGTGCAATTGCTGGGTCGTAGGGAGGAACTCTTATTCACTGCTGGGGTAATAAAAATGATGCAGCCACCCTTAAAAGATGATTCAGAAATTTCTTTCTCTATGCTTCTTTTAAGTTTCTTAAAATTCATATGAAAGTGTAAGAGATCCAGATAAGCAAAACAATTTTGCAAAAGAACAAAGTTGGAAGACTAACACATTCTGATTTCAAAATTTAACTCAAAGGGATAATAGACCTAAATGTAGGGACACCTGGGTGGCTCAGTGGTTGAACGTCCACCTTTGGCCCAGAGCATGATCCTGGGATCCGGGATCGTGTCCCACATGGGGCTCCTTGCTCCTGCTCCTCTCTCTGCCTGTGTCTCTGCCTCTCTCTCTGTGTCTCTCATAAATAAATAAATGAATAAAATCTTTAAAAAAATAGACCTAAATGTAAGAGCTAAAACTAGAAAAGTTTTAGAAGAAAATGTTGGAGTAAATTTTGATGATCTTGGGTTAGACATTGGTTTCTTAAGTATGAATGACACCGAAAACATAAGCAACCAAAATAATTGATAAATTAGATTTCATCAAAATTAATAACTTTTGTACTTCAAAGGACATTATCAAGAAAATAAGGATGATGGTTGTTTAACTCTGAATATACTAAAGACAATTACATTTTACACTTTAATGATGAACTGTATGGCATAGTTATATCTCAGTAAAGCTGTTATAAGTGAAAACAATCCACAGAATGGGAAAAAATATTTGCAAATTGTGTATGTGATAAAGGTCTGGTATTCAGAATATATAATGAATTCTTACAACTCCACAATAAAAAATAAATACTCTAATTTTATTTTATTTTTTATTAAGTTTTTATTTTAATCACCTGGTGGTGCTTATCATGAGACATGCACTCCTTAATCTCTGTCACTATTTCACCCATCTTGCCACCTGCCTCCTCTCTGGTAACCATCAGTTTGTTCTCTAGAGTTGAGTCTGTTTCTTGATTTTTCTCTTTTTATTCCCCCTTTACTCGTTTGTTTCTTAAATTCCACACATGAATGAAATCATGTGATACTTGTCTTTCTCTGACCGACCATTCAGTTAGCATTATACTCTCTAGATCTATCCATGTCATTGTAAATAGCAAGATTCCATTCCTTTTTTATGACTGAATAATATTCCAATGTGTGTGTGTGTATACATCTTCTTTATCCATTCATCAATTAATGGACACTTGAGCTGGTTCCATATCTTGGCTACTATAACTAATGCTGCTATAAGTATGGAGGCTCATATGTCCCTTTGAATTTGTGTTTTTGTATTTATACCCAGTAGTGTAATTGCTAATAGTTCTATTTTTAATTTTTTGAGGAATTCCATACTTCTTCAGCCACCCACAGGGTTTGCACCACTTTGCATTCCCAACAACAGTGTAATAGGGTTCCTTTTTCTCCACATCCTAGCCAACACCTATTGTTTCTTGTGTCATTGATTTTAGCCACTTTGACAAATGTGAGATGGATCTCATTGTAATTTTGAATAGCATTTCCCTGATGGTAAGTGATGTTGAGCATCCTTTCATGTGTCTTGTGGCCATCTGTATGTCTTCTTAAGAGAAATGTCTGTTCATGTCTCCTGCCTATTTTTGAATTGGATTAATTGTTTTTTGGGTAATAAATTGTACAAGTTCTTTATATATTTTGGATACTGATGCTTTATTGTATATGTCATTTGCAAATATCTTTTCCCATTCTGTAAGTTGCCTTTTAATTCTATTGATTATTTCCTTTACTGTGTAGATTTTTATTTTTATTTTTTAAGACTCTATTTATTTATTTGATAGAGAAAGAGAGTGTGTGTGTGAGCCGAGGTGGTGGTGGGAGGGAGCTGGTGCAGAGGGAGAAGCAGACTCCCTGCTGAGCAAGGAGCTTGTTGGCTCATGACCTGAGCCAAGGGCAGATGCTTAACTGACTGAGCCACCCAGGTGCCCCAAAGATTTTTATTTTGATGTAGTCCCAATAGTTTATTTTTGCTTTTTTTCCCTCGTCTCAGAAAATATATCTAGAAAAAAGTTGCTATGGCTGATGTCAGAAAAAATCTCCCTATGTTCTCTTCTAAAACTTTTATGGTCTCAGTTCTCATATTTAGATCTTTAATCTATTTTGAGTTTACTTTTGTGTATGGTGTAAGAAAGTGGTCCAGTTTCATATTTTTTGCATGTTGCTGTCTAGTTTTCCCAATACCATTTGTTGAAGAGACGGTCTTTTTGCCATTGGATATTTCATTCCTCCTTTGTCAAAGATTAATTGGCCATATAATTGCAGGCTTATTTCTGGGTTTTCTGTTCTATTGATCTATATGTCTATTTTTGTGCCAGTACCATAATACTGTTTTGATCACTACAGCTTTGTAATATAACTGGAAGTCCAGAATTGTGGTGCCCCAGCTTTGCTTTTCTTTTTCGAGATTGCTTTGGCTCTTTGATGTTTTTTGTGGTTCCATACAAATTTTAAGATTGTTTATTCTAACTCTGTGAAAAATGTTGCTGGTATTTTCATAGGCATTGCATTAAGTCTGTAGGTTGCTCTGGGTAGTATAGACATTTTCACAATATTTGTTCCTCTGATCCATGAGCATGGAATGTCTTTCTGTTTCTTTGTCTCTTCTGCAGTTTCTTTCATGAATGTTTTATAGTCTTCCAAGTATAGGTCTTTCACCTCTTTGGTTAGGTTTATTCCTAGGTATTTTATTATTTTTGGCATTGTTTTCTGAATTTCTCTTTCTGCTGCTCCATTATTGGTATATAGAAATGCAACAGATTTCTGTAGATTAATTTTATATCCTGAAACTTTACTAAATTCATTTATCAATTCTAGCAGTTTTTTGGTGGAGTCTTCTGGGTTTTCTATATATAGTATCATGTCATCTGCAAACAGTGAAAGTTTTATTTCTCCTTGCTGATTTTGATGCCATTTACTTCATTTTGTTGTCTGACTACTGTAGCTAGGGCCATCCAGTACTATGTTAAATGAAAGTGATGAGAGTGGACATCCTTTTCTTCTTCCTGACCTTAGGGAAAAAGTTCTCAGTTTTTCCCCATTGAGGATGATGTTAGTTGTGGATTTTCATATATGGCCTTCATTATGTTGAAGTATGTTCCCTCTAAACCTACTTTGTTGAGGATTTTTATCATGAATGGATATTGTACTTTGTCAAATGCTTTTTCTGCATCTATTGAAATGATCATATGGTTTTTATTCTTTAGTATTCATGTGATATATCATAGGATTGATTTATGAATATTAAGCCACCTTTGCAACCCAGGAATAACTATGACTTGATCATGGTGAATGACTTTTTAAATGTATTGTTGGATTTGGTTTGCTAGTATTTTGTTGAGGATTTATGCATCTATGTTCATCAGGAGGGATATTGGCCTGCAGTTCGTTCGTTCGTTCTTTCTTTCTTTCTTTCTTTCTTTCTTTCTTTCTTTCTTTCTTTCTATTTTTGTGGTGTCTTTATCTGGTTTTGATGTCAGGGTAATGCTAGCCTCATAGAATTTGGAAGTTATTCTTCTTTTTCTATTTTTTTGGAATAGTTTGAGAAAAATAGGTATTACACTCTAAATGTCTGGTAGAATTTGCCTGTGGAGTCATCTGGTCCTGGACTTTTGTTTGTTGGGAGTTTGTTGATTACTATTTCAATTTCTTTGCTGGTAATCAGTCTGTTCTTCCTGTTTCAGTTTTGATACGTTATATATTTCCTTTTTTTTTTTTTTTAGATTTTATTTATTTATTCATGAGAGACAGAGAGAGAGAGGCAGAGGGAGAAGCAGGCTCCATGCAGGGAGCCCAATGTTCTGGGTCTCCAGGATCACGCCCTGGGCCAAAGGCAGCACTAAGTCACTGAACCACCCGGGCTGCCCATGTTATATATTTCTAAGGATTTATCCATTTCTTCTAGATTGTCCAATTTGTTGGCATATAGTTTTTCATAATATTCTCTTATAATTATTTGTATGTCTATGGTGTTTCTTGTTTTTTCTCTTAGTCATGATTTTATTTATTTGAGTTTTTTTTTCTTCATAAGTCTGGCTAGAGGTTTATCAATTTTATTGATTTTTTTCAAAGAACCAGCTCCTGGTTTCATTGATCTGTTTTATTGTTTTTCTAGTTTCTGTATCATTTATTTCTGCCCTAATCTTTATTACTTCCTTCATTCTGATGGTTTTAAGTTTTCTTTGTTGTTCTTTTTCTAGCTCCTTTAGGCGTAAGGTTAGGGTTTGCTTTTTTTTAAAAATTAAGATTTTATTTATTTACTTGACAGAGAGAGAGCACACAAGCAGGGAGAGCAGCAGAGGGAGAGAGAGAAGCCAACTCCCTCCTGATCAGGGAGCCCCATGTAGGACTCAATCCCAGGACCCTGGGACATGACCTGAACTGAAGGCAGATGCTTAACAAACTGAGCCATCCAGGCACCCCAGTTCAGTTGTTTATTTAAGGGTTTTTTTGCTTCTTGCAGTAGGTATGTATGGCGTAAATATCACTCTTAGAATTGCTTTTGCTCTATCCCATAGGTTTTGAACCATTGTGTTTTCATTTTCATTTGTTTCCGTGTAGTTTTTAATTTCTTCTTTTATTTCCTATTTTGCTCATTCATTATTTAGTAGCATGTTATTTAACCTCTATGTATTTGTGGTCTTTCCAGATTTTTTCTTGTCGTTGACTCCTAGGTTCATAGTGTCATAGTCAGAAAAGATGCATGGTATGACCACAATCTTTTTGAATTTGTTGAGGCTTATTTCGTGGCCTAAAATATGATCTGTTCTGGAGAATGTTTCATGTGCACTTGAAAGAATATGTATTCTGCTGTTTTAGGATGGAATGTTCTGAATATGTCTGTTAAATCCATCTGGTCCCCCTTGTCACTCAAAGCTATTGTTTCCTTGTTGATTTTCTGTTTAGATAATCCGTCCATTGATATAAATGGGGTGTTAAAGTCTCCTACTAATATAGTATTACTATCATTTTAGGTCCTTTATGTTCATTTTTATTTCTTTTTAAGATTATTTATTTATTTATTTGAGAGAGAGTGTGAGATAGAGAGCGTGAAGTAGGGGGAGGGGCAGAGAGAGAGAGAGAAGCAGACTTCCCACGGAGCATGGAGGCTGATGCAGAGCTTGATCCCAGGACCCTGAGATCATGACCTGATTCAAAGGCAGACACTTAACCAACAAAGCCACCCAGGCATCCCTGTTTTCAACTGTTTCATGTATTTGGGTGCTCCCATGTTAGGTGAATAAATATTTATAATTGTTTTATCTTCCTGTTGGAATGTCCCCTTTATTATTTTTTTTTAATTTTTATTTATTTATGATAGTCACACACAGAGAGAGAGAGAGGCAGAGACATAGGCAGAGGGAGAAGCAGGCTCCATGCACCGGGAGCCCGACATGGGATTCGATCCCGGGTCTCCAGGATCGTGCCCTGGTCCAAAGGCAGGCACCAAACCACTGTGCCACCCAGGGATCCCCTGTCCCCTTTATTATTATATAGTATCCTTCTTTGTCTCTTCTTACAGTGTTTGTTTTAAAATCTGTTTTGGGGACACCTGGGTGACTCATTGAGTTAAGCATCTGACTATTGATTTTGGCTCAGATCATGATCTCAGGGTTCTGAGACTGAGCCCTGCCTTGGGCTCCATCCTGGGAAGTCTGCTTGGATTCTCTCTCTCTCCCTCTCAAGTATATAAATCAATCTTTAAAAAAATAGTCTATTTTGTCTTGTATAAATATTGGTACTTTAGCTTTCTTTTGACATACTTGCATGATAAATGTTTCTTTATCCCCTCATTTTCAATCTGCAGGTATCTTTAGGAGTAAAATGAGTCTCTCATAGACAATAAATAGATGGGTCTTGTTTTCTTTTTTTTTTTTTTTAATCTGTTCTGTTACCCTGTGTCTTTTGATTGGAGCATTTAGTCCATTTAATTCAAAGTAATTATTGATAGATATGTATTTATTGCCATTTTATTACTTCTTATGTTTTCTGATCCTTTCTCTTTTTTTTTTTAAGATTTTATTTGTTTATTCATGAGAGACACAGAGAGAGAGAAAGGCAGAGACACAGGCAGAGGGAGAAGCAGGCTCCATGCAGGGAGCCTGACAGGGGACTCGATCCTGGGTCTCCAGGATCACACCCTGGGCTGAAGGCAGCACTAAACTGCTGAGCCACCAGGGCTGCCCTCTCTGATCCTTTCTTGCCTTTCTCTCTTTCATGGTTTGCTGATTTTCTTTAGTGATCTATTTGGATTTCTTTCTCTTTATTCTTTGCATATTTATTCTTGGTTTTTGATTTGTGGTTACCATTAGGTTTGTGTTTGACATCTTCTGCATATAGCAACCTATATTAAGTTGATGGTCACTTAAGTTTGAACCCATTCTTTACTCCTCTTCCCATATTTTAGGTAATGATCTCATATTTCACATCTTTTAGTTTGTGAGTTCCTTGACTGATTTTTTTTACAGAAATATTCATTTTTACTGCTTTTGTGTTTCTTACCTTTGTATTGTCATTTTGGGTCTTTCCTTTCCACTCAGAGCCCCCTTTAATATTTCTGGCAGGTCTGGTTTAGTAGTCATGAATTCCTTTGGCTTTTGTTTGTCTGAGAAACTATTTATCTCTTCTATTCTAAATGATAGCCTTGTTGGATAGAGTATTGGCTGCTGGTTTTTCCCATTCATCACTTTTAATATATCATGCCTCCTTTCTGGCTTAGCGAGTTTCTGCTGAAAACTCCGCTCATAGCCTAATGAGGTTTCTTTTGTATAAAGCTATCTTCTTGGGTGGCTCAGTGGCAGGGCGTGATCCTGGGTCCAGGGATTGAGTCCCATATCAGACAGGAGAAGCCTGCTTCTCCTTCTGTCTATGCCACTGACTCTCTCTCTGTGTCTTTCATGAATAAATAAATAAAATCTTTAAAAAAATAAAACTATCTTCTTTTGTCTTGCTGCTTTTAACATTTTTTCTTCATCAGTATATTTTGTCATTTTAATTACAGTATGTCTTAGTGTAAATCTTCCTTTGTTGGTTCCTTGGAAGTTGTGCTTTCTGGATCCAGATATCTGTTTCCTTCCCCAAATTTGGGAAGTTTTCAATTGTTATTTCTTCAAATAAATTCTCTGCCCTGGGATCCCTAGGTGGCGCAGCGGTTTGGCGCCTGCCTTTGGCTCAGGGCGCGGTCCTGGAGACCCGGGATCGAATCCCACATTGGGCTCCCGGTGCATGGAGCCTGCTTCTCCCTCTGCCTGTGTCTCTGCCTCTCTCTCTCTCTCACTGTGTGCCTATCATAAATAAATAAAAGTTTTAAAAAAATTTAAAAAAAAATAAATTCTCTGCCCTCATTTCTTTCTTTTCTTCTTCTGGGACTTCTGTAATATGAATGTTATTACATATGATAGAGTCACTGGGTCTCCTGAGTCTATTCTTGTTTTGCATAATTCTTTTCTTGGTCTTTTGTTCAGCTTGATTACTTTCCATTACTCTGTCTTCTGGGTCATTGACTCATTCTTCTGCTTCATCCAGCCTGCTGTTCATTCCATCAAGCATGTTTCTCAAATAATCAAATTTTTATTTCTTTTTAAGATTTTATTTACTATCTTAAAATCACACCATGAGCCAAAGGCAGATGTTCAACCACTTAGCCACCCAGGCATCCCTCAAATAATCAAACTTTTAAATGGGCAAAGAATTTGAACAGATATTATTCCAAGGAAGATATAAAATTGGCCATAAGCACATGAAAAAATGCTCAACATCATTAGTTATCACAGAAATGGAAATCAAAACCACTATAAAATACTATTTCATTCCCACTAGGATAGCTATGAACAAAGGACAGACAAGAATAAGGGTTGATGAGGATGCAGAGTAATCAATCTTCACAACATTGCTGCTGGGAATGTAAAATGATGTAGCCATTTTGGAAAAAAGTTTGTCAGTTCCTCAAAAAGTTAAGTATAAAATTATCCTAGAACCTAGCAATTACACTTTTAGACATATACCCAAGAGAACTGAAAACATATGTTTACACAAACACTTGTACACAAATGTTCATGGAAACATTAGTAATAGATAAAAAATGGAACAATTCAAATGTCCAGCAATTGATGAATAGATAAACAAAATTGGTATATCCATACAATGGAATATTATGTAGCAATAAAAAGAATGAAGTACTAATTCATGCTACAATGTGAATAAAGCCTAGAAATATTATGCTAAATGAAAGAGAAGCCAGACACAAAAGGCCTCATATCCTATAATTAACAATAGTATGAAATGTCCAGAATAGGGAAATCCATAAAGATGACGTAGATCTTTAGTGATCTATTTGGTGGTTACCAGAAGCTGAGAGGAAGAGGGAATGGGGTGTGACTGCTAACAGGTACAGAACTTGCTTTTGGGGTGATAAAAATGTGCATTAGATAGTGCTAATGGTTACACATTGTGAATATACTATCACTGAATTGTAGCCAAGTTATGGAAGAGCCCAGATGTCCATCAATAGATGAATAGATAAAGAAGATGCAAAAAAAAAAAATAAAGAAGATGCAGTGTGTGTGTATATACATATATATACATACATACATATATACACACACATTATATATACACATACATATATATATACACACACACACACACACACACACACGCATGCACACAATGGAATACTACTCAGCCATCAAAAATGAAATCTTGCCATTTGCAATGACATGGATGGAACTAGAGGGTATTATGCTAAGAGAAATAAGTCAACCAGGGAAAGACAATTATTATATGATCTCACTGGTATGTGGAATTTAAGAAACCAAACAGATGAACATAGGGGACTAGAGGAAAAATAAGACAAAATCAGAGAGACAGACAAACCATAAGAGACTCTAAGCTAGGAAACAAACTGAGGGTTGCTGGAGGGGAGGAGAATGGGGGACAGGGTAACTGGGTGATGGACATTAAAGAGGGCATGTGATGTAATGAGCACTGAGTGTTATATAAGACTGATGAATCACTGACCTCTACATCTGAGACTAATAATACATTGTATGTTAATTAATTGCATTTAAATTTTAAAATTTTAAAACCAGAATTCTAAAAAAAAAAAAAAAAAAAAAAAAAGGAAATTTTTGAGAAACTGCCACACGACAATGTAGTATCCTGGAAAAGATCCTGAAATAGAAAAAGGACATTAGGAAAAGATTAAGGAAATCTTAATAAAGTATGGATTATAGCTAATAGTAATGTTTTAGTATTGGCTTATTAATTGTGGCAAATGTACCATACAAATATAAAATGTTGATAATAGGGGAAACTGGGTGTAAGGTATATGGGAATTCTCTATATTATCCTTACAGTTTTTATGTAAATTTAAAATTGTCCTAAAATAAAAAGTTGATTAAAAAAAATGTTCAGGGATCCCTGAGTGGCGCAGCGGTTTGGCGCCTGCCTTTGGCCCAGGGCGCGATCCTGGAGACCCGGGATCGAATCCCACGTCGGGCTCCCGGTGCATGGAGCCTGCTTCTCCCTCTGCCTGTGTCTCTGCCTCTCTCTCTCTCTCTCTCTCTCTCTCTGTGACTATCATAAAAAAAAAAAAAATTAAAAAAAAAATGTTCAGCAGATACTTCTGTAGTATTCTGATATGTGGACATAGAGATGGACAACACGCAGTCCTTTATGCAAGTTGCTCTCTGGACATAAGGGAAGAATAAGAATGAACACAGGTTTAAAAAGGAGACTAGATGTCAGAAATCAAGAAAAACAATGCAGGGGTGCCTTAGGTGTCTGCCTTCAGCTCAGGCCATGATCTAGGGTCCTGGGATCAAGCCCCTAGTCAGGCTCCCTGCTCAGCAGGGAGTCTGCTTCTCCCTCTGCTCCTCCTCCTGCTTGTGCTCTCCCACACACACACTCTCTCTCTCAAATAAATAAATAAATAAATAAATAAATAAATAAATAAATAAATAAATCTTAAAAAAATAAAATGCAATGGGGCTTAAGAGAGAGAGCCTATCAGCTTGAGGGAGTGAGAGGTGGGCACAGAGATGGCTCTTGAACATGGAAGGAGTCTGAATAGGCAGAGATGGGGTGAAGCATACCAGGGCATGCTTCTAGGGATTCTCACAGGATTCAGACCAGGAAACTGGGGCCATGAGGCCTTGTGCAGTTGAGCTGGACCATGGTGTTGGTTTGCCAAGAAATAGTAATGACTTTTGTAGACAGTAAAGAAGGGTTTATTTAAAAAAAAAAAAAAAAGATTATATTTGATTTATTTGAGAGAGAGTGAGAGCGAGAGAAAGCACAGAGGGAAAAGCAGACTCACCACTGAGCGGGGAGCCCAATGCAGGCCTCCAGGACCCCAGGATCATGACCTGAGCCAAAAGCAGCCGCTTAACCGATTGAGCTGCGCAGGTGCCCCTAGAAGGGGTCTTATTGCTTACCCTTCTGCTGGTGACTGGAGAACTCTTCTGTTTGGTCTTTGTTTTAAGGCTGTCTGCTCCAGGGTCCTAGAGCATTGGAGCCATCACTGTTGTAGGATTCAGCTTGCCCAACCCCATCATCCTATTTCAGACTTGGTAGATGGCATTCTGAGTCCCAGCTAATTTTTATACCAAGAAAGAAAAATAAATTTGACTCCTCCCACCTCTGAACACGTTTCAGGTTGCAGAAAGCAGGCGGTGTCAGGGACCTGAGAACACAGGGTGAACTGGCCCCTGTTGTATTTGCAGATCATCTCCAGAGCAGTCTGTGTCTGGCAGGGGGCTCCTAAAATTGTTCTCTGTCTCTGGTTTTGGGCACTCTCTAGGGGGTGATGCCTGAGGCAGTCTAGGTGAGCCATGCCAAGAGACTTGGTGTCCAAGGCCAATCCCTCTGCATCTTGGCCTCCCTCCTCCTCATATGGAACGATTTGTTCTCATTTCCTTTACCTCTGCCTTTAGCTTAGCTGCCCAAGCAGAGCAAAAGGAGACTGCCCTTGGCCTCTACCCTGCAAAGTCCCACCCCACTGAAACCTGGCACAGGAGTGGCCACCCAAGCCTAGGACCTTGCCAGGGGTCACCTCTCCTACCCTCACTGGCCAGTGTCAGAATGTTGGAGCTATTTAGAATCAAAGTTTTAAGTCTCTTCGTGGATGCCCCATATCAACCTATACTTCTTAGAAATACTTTTTAATGACATCATCCCTCTTCCCCCTAATTTATATAAGTAAACCTTATTTGGTGTAAAAAACAACCCTTAAAAAACACAAAGAGGGGCACCTGGGTGGCACATTGGTTAACCACCTGCTTTCAACTCAGGTCATGATCCCGGGGTCCTGGGATTGAGTCCCGCATCGGGCTACCTGTATAGCAGGAAGTCTGCTTCTCCTTCTCCCACTGCCCCTGCTCCTGCTTTACCTCTATCTATCTCTCAAAAAATAAAATAAAATGAAATCTTAAAATTCTGCCTGAGAAGTAGGAATTTGATTTTTCTTTAAACATCTTAGCTTACATGTACTTTCTATTTTTTTAACAATAGATTAAAAATATAGTGTTCCCAATTTCTTTTTTTTTTAATAAAGATTTTATTTATTTATTCATGATAGTCACAGAGAGAGAGAGAGAGAGAGAGAGAGAGAGGCAGAGACACAGGCAGAGGGAGAAGCGGGCTCCATGCACCGGGAGCCCGACGTGGGATTCGATCCCGAGTCTCCAGGATCGCGCCCTGGGCCAAAGGCAGGCGCCAAACCGCTGCGCCACCCAGGGATCCCTGTTCCCAATTTCTTGCATAGTGCTGACATCTAGCACCACACCATCTGGCAGCACACAGGGACCTCAATGTTTATAAGCAAAAGATGTGAGTAGGTAATTAGCCACAAAAGGAGAAACACAAATGGCCAGCATGGTACTTATTCTCATTACTAACTGGAAGTACGAATCAGAACATACAATTCCAGGGATGCCTGGGTGGCTCAGTCAGTTAAGTGGCTGCCTTCATCAGGTCACAATCTCAGGGTCCTGAGCTCGAGCCCTACGTTGGGCTCACTGTTCAGCAGGGAGTGTGCTTCTCCCTCTGCCCCTTCCTCCTCCTTGTGTGCACTCACTTTCTCTCTCTCAAATAAATAAATAAAATCTTTAAAAAAACCCACACATACGATTCTATGTTCAACTATTAAATTGGCAAAATTCTAAGAAGTGACAATGTCTAGTGTTGGTAAGTGGATGGAGAAGTAGGCATTCTCATACACTGAGAGGGAAATATACTAGGATGTGAGCCTTTTGGAAGTCAACTTGGCAGTAATGTATTACTTTTTGAACATGTTTATGTTTTCGTGTATTCATTTAGAGCTGATTCAAATATCTGGCTCCTTCACATCAGCCTGTGATGGTGTAGTCCATTATGGACTTAAAACTTACTGAGGGCTGTAACTGTATCATTTTATCCAACTCTTTGACCAGATAGAGACTTCAGAAGTGCTTTGGAGGGTGATTATGGAAATGATAAAACAATTTATCATCCTGCATTTATAAGCAGTCACCAGTCATTGACTGAGAGCCCACCCAGTGGTCAGTGCCTTGCTAGGTCCATGAGGGACTCAAGAAGAAAAAGGTGGGGTCCCTGTTCTCAGAGTTGAGCTAGAGTCAGGACAAAGCTCCATTACAGAATAGGGAAGTGTGCAGCTAAGCTCAATGGTGAAATGGAAGCTTAAGGGCTCAGCAATCAGCCTGCTCATAATCATCCGTGCAGAAGTAGCGAGGACTCCGGAGAGGAGGAGCCCACGTCTCATTTCCACTGCTTGCTCTATCCTCCTCCTGCACCCATGCTTTAATGAACACTTATCACTTAGTACAGCTGGTGCATCTGAGCATGCCTTGTCTCCCTGTCAGGTAGTGAACTCTTTGAATGTGCACCCTAGGGCAGCCCAGATAGTTGATGAGGGAAAATTTCCCCATGTAGAAATAGCCCGGATGATCAATGCAGAAGGAATGAGAGTTAGAATCTTGCCATCTTTCCAAACCTTAATAGAATAATGGGTGTAGGCATTGATTGCTGGTGGCAGCTAACATCATAAAGGACATCTAGTTATTAGATGCCCCCAATGGGAATATGAAGTACCACCTATGAAATGTTTCAGCCAAAAAACCCAGACCAAAATAGAAACCAAAACCCAAATCAGATTGTGCCTCTAAATCTAACATTTGGGGGCATCTGCCTGGGTGGCTCAGTGGTTGAACTTTAGCTCAGATCATGATCCCGGGGTCCTGGGATCAAGTCCCACATCAGTCTCCCCATGGGGAGCCTGCTTCTCCTTCTGCCTGTCTCTACCTCTCTATGTCTCTCATGAATAAATAAATCTTTAAAAAAATAAATTTGACATTTGATTTCTGGAGGAAATCACGTTAAATAATACTGCAAGAATTCAATCAGAAACATTCAAAATGGGGGGAGCTCTTCAGAAAAACTTACCTTATTCTTCAACAAGTTACAAAGGAGAGATGGGAGGGAAGAGGAACCTCTAGGTGAAAAAAGAGACTTAAAAGGCATATCAGCCAAACATAATATGGCGACCCTGCTTGGATTCTGATTTAAACAAACCAATTATTTTTATATGTGTGATATAATCAGGGAAATTTACTAGTAAGGGAGATACTTGGCATTATTGGTAAATCTGTCAGGTGTAATAATGTTATTGTGATTTTGTAAGCCCTCCATCAAGTCACCACCCCACTTTTTAGAGGCATAAACTTCAATATTTACGGAAGGAAAGAAAAACAAACAAAAAAGGCTGGTGGTAGAAAGGGAGATGAAAAAAATGAGTAGGTATGAATTCTCCCAAACCATCAGATGTGATTGCAGGTTGACTGAGGAATGTTCCATCCTCTTTCCCAGCCTTTCCCTTTGCAACAAGCTCAGACTAAAGCAGGCTGTGAGAATGTTAAACAAACAAAATATACCCTCAAGGAAAAGAAAATGGTAACAAGATGCAGTAAATCCATTAAGTGCAGATAACCGGAATCCACTTCAGACTGAGCCAGTGGCACAGTCAGGCCTCCTGTGGATGTGCCCTGGGCTCAGAGCACATTTCCTGCTTCAGGGATTGTGTTCTTTTGTGTGGCTTCTCTGAGCCTACTGACTGGATAAATATGTTGGTTCCTACCCAAACTCTGTTACTTAACTGGGGAATAATTACCTCCTTCTCCACATGCACGCTATTCCCTTCACACACATCCCTTATCATGCCATTATAATCACACACTGATGCAGATGTAAAAGGCACAAATGGAGCATTTGCTTGAGGACTCAAGAGTCTTGTGTCATTGCACACAAAGAATAAAGTGAGGAGGAGCCTGAACTGTCATCATAGAACTCACACTGGAACATGTACCCATTAAAGAACAATTGGGTGGATTTTTACAGCTAGAATTTTTTCCCCATTAGTTCTCATAGCAAACCAGGAAGAGTGGTAGTTACAGTTGCTGGGTTTTCAAGCCAGAACCCTAAGATACAGAGCTGTTGTTACCAGTCTAGAATTGTAAGTTTGTCTTATGAAATCATTAGTTTATTAATTCACAAACAAATACTTACTGTGTACCTGCTGTGTTAGCTTCTGAGAATACTCTCATTACAAGGCAGACATGGTTTGTGCCCTCCACATGGCTGGAGCTTCTCCTGGCAGAGGGCAGAATAAAAGGGAGTTAGCAGGGACCAGATGGTTTGTGCTTTGTAGGATGTAGCATGAAGTTTGTATTTTATCTAATTGGATGGGAATCTGATGGAGGGTTTTAGGCAAAGGAGTGACATGATCCAATTTATATTTGAAAAGATTGTACTGGGTGGTGTGTGGAAGATGGACTGGGTTGGGGGGTCGGGGAGTGGAGGCTGGAGGCTGGAGGTCAATTAGAGGTTAAGAGCCCAGGACAGGAAAGGTGGTGAGTTGGAGTAGGAATGGATTCTGGATAAGGTAGAGTTGTCAGGATTTGCCAACAGATGGGCTGTTGGGGATGAGAAAAAAGAAAGCAAGGAAACCTCTAAACTTTTTGGCCTGAGCATTTGGATGTTTGGTATTTCCATAAGGGAGAGTGGATGAAGAACAGGTTGAGGGAGAAATTTCCAATTCTATTTTGGATGGTTAAGTTTGAGATGTCAATCTGTCATTCCTGTGGAAATGAGGTGGCCTTTGGTTAGAGAGATCTGGAATTCTGGGGAGAGATCTGAGGCAGAAATACAGATTTGGGGGTAAAGATAGAGAAGACAAAGAGCCGGCCATAGGGCACTCTACATGGAAGAGGGGACAAGAGGAGCAAACAAATGTGGCAAATACCTTACATGCTCCAACTTGACTTCAGAATGTGCCACTAGCCAGTGAGGTAAGAAGAAAAACATGAGAGGATGAGGTCATGGCAGACAAGAGAAAAAGTCTGCCATGATGTAGAAAGTGGGCAGTGGGGTAAAAAATGCTGCAGAGAGAACCAGTAAGACAGAAACAGAGAGGTGTCTGTTGGATTTGGGAACATAGAGGTCAACTGTGCAGGATCCAAGTGTGGAGCCCCCATGATGTGGTCTGAGTAGAGAAAGTCTGGTGAGAAAGTGGAGACCAAGACTCTGGCCAATGCACAATGGTTTGCTGTGAAGGGGGAGAAAGAAATGGTGCAATAGCTAGAGGAAGACATCAGGTCAAGGCAGGAGGTGGAGTTTTAGTATTGAGTTGTTTGGGTTTTGGAATTTTAGAAATAAGAAATAATAGAACCATTCTGTATGCTCCGTTTGTATGATCATCTACTCCGTTTAGGTACAAGACCAGCCATGAAAGTTGTATCATTTTTTTTTCCCATAGGATTCCTTAACCATGTTATGAGTCCTCAAGGATTGAAAGTAACAGCATCTGAGCCCTGAGCCAGCCTTTCCTCTGTAGATTTTATTTTGTGCCCCGGCTTGTATTTTTAAGATTAAGTTTGGGGTGCTTGAGTGGCACAGTCTGTTAAGTGTCCAACTCTTGGTTTCAGCTCAGGCTGTGATCTCAGGGTCATGAGAAGGGGCCCCCTGTGGGCTCCACACTAAGTGTGGATTCTCTTCCCTCTCCCTCTGCCCCTTATACCCTGTGCGCTCTCTCTCTCTCTCTCTCTCTCTCTCTCTCTCAAATTAATAAATAAATCTTTTTTTTTTTAAGTACTAAGTTCATTGCTCTTTTAGAATTGACTCCCAAGGGAAAGACTGCCTCTCTTAAAAATTTACTATGATTATTTTCATGAGAAAACAAGAATATTTGACCCATCATGGTTTCCTCTTCTTCTTTTGCTACAAGAAATCAAAGAAATAAATGTCATGCTTAATCATGAGAATTCAGAGTTTTGGTTTTGCAGATTTACATTTTCTATTTTTACATATTTGTGTTGATTATACCTTTACTTTTCTTTTTTAATTAATTTTTTTAAATCTGGAAGTAATGGCAAATTCATATGTAGTTGTAAGAAATTATACAGAGAGATCCTGTTAATTTTTTTTAAAGATTTTATTTATTTATTCATGAGAGACACACAGAGAGAGAGGCAGAGACACAGGCAGAGGTAGAAGCATGCAGGTATCCTGACATGGGACTCGATCTCGGGTCTCCAGGATCAGGCCCTGGACTGAAGGTGGCGCTAAACCGCTGAGCCACCCGGGCTGCCCCAATCAATAATTTATTCCTTTTTATTGATGAGTAGTATTCTGAGATGTAGATGTAACATAGTTTATTTTTTAAAAAAAGATTTTATTTATTTTAGAGAGAGAAAGAGAGCAGAGGGTAGAAGCAAAGGGAGAGAGACAAACAGACTCTGCTGAGCACAAAGCCTGACACAGGGCTCCGTCTCACAACCCTAAGATCATGACCTGAGACAAAATCCAGTCAGATGATTAACCAACTGAACCACCCAGGTGCCCCACACTTTGTTTAATTCATCCTTTGAAGGATATCTGGGTCATTTCCAGTTTGGAGGCCATTACCAATAACGCTGCTATAAACATTCATGTACAGATTTTTGTGTGAACATCTGTTTGCATTTCTCTGAGCTTATATCTTTTATAGTGAATTGTAGTAGGTCTTTTCTGTGGATGAATGGTACATAATCATCAAAAAACAAAGATGATCTACTTTCTTCTTTGTCTTGTGATTGTTATTAGCATGCTATTACCCCTCATCTTCACAGCTTCCCAGTCTCTGAATACTCTTGTGGCCTGGAAAAAAGCAGATGAAATTTAGAAGAGTTACATAGTTTGTTTGCAGGTCAAGTGGAACCTGAATTCTGGTATATGTTCTCAACTCTTGGCTTTTACACAAAAACCACTACAATTTTTAAGATGTAGTTTATTATTATTATTTTTTTTTTTTGCTCTTCTCTCCCAGATCCTGGACTATAGTAACCATGTTTTTTTCAAGTTGCTTGCTTAGGAAAGGCTCAGAGATGTGGTTGGGCATTCTCTCAAGTGGGTAGGCAATCAAAACAAAAGTTCTAACAGAAATGGAAGTACAGTTGACCCCAAGACCTACTTCAATCTTGACATAACACTTGAAAATAGGGATCCCTGGGTGGCGCAGCGGTTTGGCGCCTGCCTTTGGCCCAGGGCGCGATCCTGGAGACCCGGGATCGAATCCCACGTCGGGCTCCCGGTGCATGGAGCCTGCTTCTCCCTCTGCCTGTGTCTCTGCCTCTCTTTCTCTCTCTCTCTCTATCTCTCTCTGTGACTATCATAAATAAATTTAAAAAAAAACACTTGAAAATAAGATAATCACTTCATGAAACCATGGTAAACGAACCTCTGCTAGAAAGAACGCTCAATTCAGAGGAGACAGAATGACTCCACCATGAAACCCAAGCCATACATCTCTGTGGAAGCCACATCTTCCATCAATGGAGGAATAAAGGATGGGAAAGTGTGTGTACCTGTTCATTTTCAAGGATCTAAAGTGACACATATAACCACAACACTTTGAAACTTGAAGTCAACCACAAGAAAAAATCGGGAAAGACCACAAATACATGCTAGTTAAAGAATATCCTTGAAGAATGAATGGGTTAACCAGGAAATTAAAGAAGAAATTTTAAAAAATACATGGAAGCAAATAAAAATGAAAACAAGCAGTCTAAAACCTTTGGGATGCAGCAAAGGTGGTCCTAAGAGGAAAGGATATTGCAATACAGGCCTACCTCAAGAAGCAAGAAAAGTCTCAAATACATAGCTTAACCTACGCCTAAACAAGCTAGAAAAGGAACAGCAAATAAAGCCTAAAGCCAGCAGAAGAAGGGAAATAATAAACATTAGAGCAGAAGTAAATGATACAGAAACAAACAAATACAAAAACCCCAGTGGAACAAATAAATAAAACTAGGAGCTGGTTCTTTGAAAGAATTAATAAAATTGATAAACTCCTAGCAGACTTATCAAAAAGAAAAGAGAGAGGACTCAAATAAATAAAATCATGAATGAAAGAGAAAAGATCATATCCAACACCACAGAAATACAAACAATTATAAGAGAGAATTATGGAAAATTGTATGCCAACTAACTGGGCAATCTGGAAGAAATGGACAGATTCCTAGAAACATACATTACCAAACTGAAACAGGAAGAAATAGAAAATTTGGACAGACCCGAAACCAGCAAGGAAATTGAATCAGTAATTAAAATCTCCCAACAAACGAGAGTCCAGGGCCAGAAGGCTTCCCAGCTGAATTCTACCGGACATTTAAAGAAGAGTTAATATCTACTCTTCTCAAACTGTTCCAAAAAGTAGAAATAGAAGGAAAACTTTCAAACTCATTCTACGAGGCCAGGATTACCTTGATTTCAAAACCAGACCCCACTAAAAAGGAGAAATAACAGGTCGATATCCCTGATGAATATAGATGCAAAAATTCTCAAGAAGATACTAGCAAATCTAATCCAACAGTACATTAAAAGAATTATTCTCTGGACGCCAGGGTGGCTCAGTGGTTGAGTGTCTGCCTTTGGCTCAGGTCGTGATCCCAGGGTCCTGGGATCAAGTCCCACATCAGGCTCCTTGCAGGAAGCCTGCCTCTCCCTCTGCCTATGTCTCTGCTTCTCTCTCCGTGTCTCTCATGAATAAACAAATAAAATCTTTAAAAAAAATAAAAGATAAAATAATTATTCTCCATAATAAAATGGTACTTATTCCTGAGCTGCAGAGGTGTTTCAATATTGGCAAATCAATCAATGTGATACACAGTATTGATAAAAGAAAAGATGAGAACAATATATTCTTCTTAATAGATGCAGAGAAAGCATTTGACAAAATAAAGCACCTATTCTTGATGAAAACCCTCAACAAAGTATGTATAGATGGAACATACCTCAACATCATAAAGGCCATATATGAAACACCCACAGCTAATATCATCTTCAATGGGGAACAACCGAGAGCTTCTCCTTTATGGCCAAGAAAAAGACAGAGGTGTCCACTCTCACCATTACTATTTAACATAGTATCGGAAGTCAGCCTCAGCAATCAGACAACAACAACAAAAAAATAAAAGGCATCCAAATCAGCAAGGAAGAAGTCAAACTTTCACAACTTATAGACAACATGATACTCTATGTAGAATACCCAAAAGACTCCACAAAAAAAAAAAATATGCTAGAACTAATACATGAATTCAGCAAAGTTACAAGATATAAAATTAATGTACAGAAATCTGTTGCATTTCTACATACCAACAATGAAGCAGCAAAAAAATAAATCAAGGAATTGATCCCATTTACAATTGCTTCAAAAAATATACGATACCTAGTAATAAACCTAACCAAAGAGGTAAAAGATCTGTATTCTGAAAACTATAGAACATTTATGAAAAAAATTGAAGAGAACACAAAGAATTGAAGAGGACACAAAAACATTCCATGCTCATGGTTTGGAAGAATAAACATTGTAAAAACGTCTACACTACCCAAAGCAATCTACACATTTAATGTAATCCCTATCAAAATGCCACCAGCATTTTTCACGGAGCTAGGACAAGTAATTCTAAAATTTCTATTGAACCACAAAAGACCCTGAATAGCCAAAGCAATGCTGAAAAAGAAAAATCAAATCTAGAAACATCACAATCCCAGACTTCAAACTGTATTACAATGCTGTGATCATCAAGACAGTATGGTACTGGCACAAAAACTGACACACAGATCAATGGAACAGAATAGAGAACCCAGAAGTGGACCTACAACTCTCTGGTCAACTAATCTTTGACAAAGCAGTAAAGAATATTTGGTGGAAAAAGACAGTCTCTTCAACAAATGATGTTGGAAAAACTGGACAGCAACATGCAGAAGAATGAAACTGGACCACTTTTTTACACCATACACAAAAGTAAATTCAAAATGGGTGAAACACCTCAATGTGAGACAGGAATCTATCAAAATCCCAGAGGACAACACATGTAGAAACCTCTTTGACCTCAGCTGTAGCAATTTCTTATTAGACATGTTGCCAGAGGCAAGGGAAACAGAAGCCAAAATGATCTATTAGGACTTCATCAA
This sequence comes from Canis lupus baileyi, assembly GCF_048164855.1. Lineage (NCBI taxonomy): Eukaryota > Metazoa > Chordata > Mammalia > Carnivora > Canidae > Canis > Canis lupus. Next base: position 40,494,728 of record NC_132846.1, read on the forward strand.
GATAGAAATCTGCACAGCAAAGGAAACAATCAACAAAACTAAAATGCCATCTGTGGAATGGGAGAAGATATTTGCAAATAACATATCTGATAAAAGGCTAGTATCCAAAATCTATAAAGAATTTATCAAACTCTACACCCAAAAAACAAATAATCCAGTTGAGAAATGGGCAGAAGATATGAATAGATGTTCAACATCACTTATCACCAGTGAAATACACATCAAAACTACAATGAGATATCATCTCACGCCTGTCAGAATGGCTAAAATTAACAACACGGGAAACAAGTATTGGTGAGGATATGGAGAATTGTTGTTGGGAATGCAAACTGGTGCAGCTACTCTGGAAAAAGTATGGAGGTTCCTCAAAAAGTTAAAAATAGAATTACCCCATGATCCAGCAATTGTATTGCTAAGTATTTACCCAACGGATATAAAAATACAGATTTGAAGAGGTACATGCACCCCAATATTTATACCAGCATTAGCAACAGTAGCTGTGTACCCTTTCGAATCTAAATAATCATGAGATGATGTACCAAGTGCTCTTCCAAAGTTTGCAAGCGGCAGGGATGACAGCAACAGCCTCCAGTGAAGAGGGGTGGCAGCGGCAGGGGGCATGTTGGACTGGTTCAGCAGTGTGGCCTTGCCTGTGGTTGTGGCTAGTCTACTTCACCTTTATTCTTGTCTGTTTTCCAAGCTTTCCTGATAATTCTACCCAATAAGCTCCCAGTAAATTATCTGTCTGTGTAAGTCAACCAGTGTTGATGGATAGGCCACTAGTCTCAGATTCTCAGGAAAACTTCCAGAATTGTTTTAAGTATGTAAATGCAGGACTAAGCCTCATCTGGTGTAGACATGTTGAAATACTTCCATGAGAGTCGGTAGACACTGCCTCTACCCCCATGGGATCCCAGACTCCCTGATTTCCTCCTCTCATACCCTGTCCCCTATAATCATCTCAAGGGGTTACACTAGGCCCAGGTGCTCTGTGGCATTCTTTCTGATTGACAGGTGCCTCTGGTGAAGCGCCTAATTGTATATAGTATACACATATAAGTGGATGTCTGTATGCATGTGTACATATATATTCATGATAAGTTCATCTCATTGGGAACTTACTATGCATTCTGTGTGCCTAATGTGAGATTTTTCCATATCACATGTAGTTTTTTAGCATATGTAGTCCTCCCTTTTCAAATGGCTATTTGGTGTTCCATTGCATGGATTTAACCATAAATAATTTAATTAATTTGGGGAGGTTTCAAAAGATAGAGATGCCCTACCTCCATTTCTTAACACCCAACTCCAGATGAAGATTCAGGAAGTCTAGGGAGGGGCTGACCATATGAAAGTTCCCAACTTTCCAGGTGGTTCTGATTATCAGCCGGGTCTGGGATTCTTTAGCATAGGCAATGCATCAGTTCACCCTACAAATATGAGAGAACACGAGAAGCCATGAAACTTCCTTTTATAAAAAAAAAAAAAAAAATTGTCTGTCTTTTCCTTTCTAGGACACAAGATATAAAATAAACAATATAAAAATTTGTGTTTAAAGACTTCCAATTCTTTAGTTCATAGTTGCCCTGGCTTGCTACCAGATTGTAAATTTGCTCTGCTTAGCAATAACTAAAAGGAATGCCAGTCTAGAAGCAAGATGAGGGGCAGAGCCCTCTCAGTAAGTTCCAGATATCCAGGCCAAGCTTTTGCTTCCAAAGAACATTGCTGTCCCTCCTGTATTTAGAATAAATTCAACTTGGATTGTCCTCCAGGAACTGAGTAGTGGCCAAACACCAGTATTTCTTCAGATTTGGTAATGAGCTTTGATTGTTTCTTCATAAGTCAGCATAACGCTGAGATAATCATTGCAGTTCTTGGAAAAGATTAAATGTGAACTCAGTTCAACACTCCCAGACTATCTGGAAACCAAAAAAGTATATTTATGGGAAAAGAGGCTTATATAAATACTTTCTTCAGTGACCCACATGATAGAGTTGAGAATAAGTATCTTGCTTTTGGTGGATGATACCAAATTAGGTGGAGTTGCCAACATCCCAACAGTGAGAACTCAACTCAATATGACCCTTTTAGACTGGCCTTGACAAATTTTTAAAAAATGATCCACATCACAAATACAAGACGAAAAATGGCTCACAGCCCTATAGTAAAAAAAATAAAATGTTACAAAGTTTTCAAAGTTAGCAACTGTGTCACAACTACAAACACAGTTAACTACTGTGTCACAACTATAGTTTGCAAGAAGGAAACTATTGGGAAAACAAAAGAACATGATGCTGGAATGTTAATGAGGAAACGATAAGCAAAACTCCTGAATACTTTCCCACATATGGCCTTGGTTAGGCCTTAGCTAGACAATGCTCCTATCCAGTTAGGATCTTCATAATTTGGGAAGAATTATCTAAAAGAAATCAAGTGTGCCCTAAAAAACATGGGTGACTAACATGGCAGAGGGTGGGGGTGAGGGGGAAATCTCTGGGAGAAATTTTAAACTAAATGGAATTATTTAAACAAATCAGAAATAAAACTCAGACACAGCCTAAAAATTCTCTTCTGATATTCATGGTGTGATTATAAAGAGACTGTTGAATATATTTTTCTCTCTCCTACAGAGGATACAACTGGAGGTCAAGAGGTAAATATGTAATAATTCAGATTAAGCTAGATCTCTTGATGGGTCTGCTCAAAGCCGATTAGTGTGCTGGTGTGTAATACCTGGAATGTACAGAGCATGGACTTGAGCCACACTGCCCAGGGTTCAGACCTCATCTCCACCACTTACTCCCTGTGAGGCTTTGGGTAGGTTACTTCCTTTCATGCTGCTTCAGTTTTCCATATGAGAAATGGGGAGGTCCATAGTGTCTGCCTCATAACGTTGTAGGGAGGATAGTATGAAGTGTTGTATGCAAAGCCCTGAAAAGAATGTGAGTATTGGCTATTGATGGTAAAACTTCCAGAACAGGCTCCAGGAGGTGATTCTTGAGTCTATTCCTAAGCATTTAGAAGACTATATCGGGACACCTGGGTGGCTCAGTTGGTTGGGCATCTGCCTGGCTCAGGTCATGATCTCTGGGTCCTGGGATTGAGCCCTCCTGTGTCAGGCTCCCTGCTCAGCAGGAAGTCTGCTTCTCCCCTCTCCCTTTGCCCCTCCCTCCACTCATTTTCTCTCTTTCTCTTTTTTAGAGATTTTGTTTATTTATTCGTGAGAGACACAAAGAGAGAGAGAGAGACAGAGAGAGAGAGAGGCAGAGACACAGGCAGAGGGAGAAGCAGGCCCCATGCAGAGAGCCCAATGTGGGACTCAATCCTGGGATTCCAGGATCATGCTCTGAACCAAAGGCAGACGCTAAACCGCTGAGCCACCCAGGGATCCCTTCTCTCTCTCTCTTTCAAATAAGTAAATAAAAGTCTTTAAAATAAATAAAATACTATCTCAAACTAATGATTAAATCTGTAGTGCTAATTCAACTCTGTGAAGAGCACATGGTGTCTACACTAAACATGTCATACAATATTTTAGTCATAATTTCAAAATTGCCTCATTCTATCACATTCTTTTCTTAAAGATTTAATTAATTTATTTGAGAGAGAGAGATTGAGACAGTGGGAGTGAGGGGAGGGGCAGAGGGAGAAAGAATCCCAAACTGACTCCATGCTGAGTGCAGAGCCTGATGTAGGACTCAAGATTCCATGACTCTGAGATCATGACCTGAGCCGAAATCAAGAGTCAGACATCAGTCACTTAGGCACCCCTCTGTCACATTCTTATAACACAAAATTATAAATCTTGTGTACTCAGCTGAGTCTGCCTTATGCACAATATACATATTCAATCACATATTCAATCAGAATTGCAAGCCTGGACATACTTATGAGAATATTTGCTCCTTAGCCTTTGATATTGCAGAGAAATAATCAAATAATCTTCATAACAAATCATGAAATATATTCCTCCCTGAATTTTGTGTCAGTGAGCTGGTTCAATTCAATTAAAATAAATTCCATTTAGTTAAATAGGCATTATTAGGGACCTGTGCTAGGTCCTTAGAAAGACTAATAACACTTGTCCCCTTAGCCTTTAGAGACTGCATGGTCTACCAAGAAAAGGAAGAAACAAAAATAGTACATTTTATTTTATTTTTAAAGGATTTATTTATTTATTTGAGAGAGAGAGAGAGATAGCAAGAGAGAGCACAAGCAGGGAGGAGAGGGAGAAGCAGGCTCCCCACTGCATTGGGAGCCCAACTTGGGGCTCTGTCTTGCATCCCTGGGATCATGACTCAAGCTGAAGACAGACACTTAACCGACTGAGCCACCCAGGTGCCCCCTAAATAGTTCATTTTCATGGTACATTTCAGGTGCCAGCTGCCAGCTGCCATGGAAGCATAGAGCCTGACTGATGATTATAGCCTGGGAATCACCAAGGGTCACAGAAGCCCAGACACTGAAGTGAACTTTGAAGAAAGTGGAGGTGAGAGCATTTCTTGAGGTGAAGCTGAAAGGAGATCTAGGAGTGACGGCTCCTGTCAGGCCCAGGGACTGGCACTCAGTATGTAGAGTGAGGAGCACAGTGGTGTGGAGAAGAGGAGGCATGCTGAGAGGAGAGAAACTGTTGACTCCAGGGATTGACAGCATTGAGTGATGCTTCCTGCCTCTGCTAGAGCCCTAGCCTGCCCTGGAGTCTATCAGTGACCAATGGTGGGAATGGATGAGGTGGCCTCTCCCAGTTCCTCTCCTGCCCTCTGTGTTGGGGAGAAATTCATGTAACTTGTAGGGACTCCATCTTCCAAGTAGAGAAAAAAAATCCACATTTCATCAATGTGGTTTTAGGAAAGAATGCACCTCTTTATATATCAGGAAGAGTTGAACAAGCACTAGATTTAGAGTTATGTTTTAGGCCTGGGTTCAAATCCCAGCTCTGAGGGCACCTGACTGGCTTAGTCAGTAGAGCATGTGACTATTGATCTCAGGGTTGTGAGTTTGAGCCACATGTCTTTTTTTTTTAAAAAAAAGGAAGCATTCATTCAGCTTATTTCTATACTCCAAATTGGTACAAGTATGGTGGGAATATTCAAGAAGCCCCCTGCCCATGTCATTACGAAGTTTTCCATGACAGGACCGATAGGGAGAAATAGTAAGAAGAGAGGATGGGGTGTCCCTGCAGATCCAGGCCAAGAGTAGGTTAGGGGGCCTCTTTCAGATAGCAGGGTTGTTTTTTCACTGATGTTTTCCTAAATAATAAGAAGCCAGCACTGTTATAAATCAGTCCCTCCTAGGGTTACAAGGAGGGTGGCCTGGGTGCCACTACCAGGCCAGTCCCCACCCAGCAAGCTCAGATCCTGAGGAGACAAGGCTGCATATATGTTCCTAAGCACCAGCTCGTCTCTGGACATGGCCAATGTGGCCCAGCACCACTAACAGGAAGTCTTTATTTTCAAGGCCGGGCAGGGAAGAGGCAGCTGGACAAGAAGTGTTCAGTGCTTTGCTATGGTACGAGGTCAAGTCTTTTTTCAAAGCAAATGACAGATCATCCTTTGTCTATCCATAGCTAAGTGACACCCGAGGTCCCAGAAGGAATAGTTGGTGCCCATCATGAGATGCCAGGCCCTCATCACATGCTTGTGTCAGGCTCTAAAATGAGAGGCGATGAGCTGGCCCTGCGGTCCTGCCCCTGACCCCTGGCCAACGACTCTACTTTCACCCTGTACTCTGCTTTGGTGTCTGGTTTCACAGATGCCAAATAAAAACCTCATTGATTCAGCATTTGGGATCACTGGAGCTGAACAAATAGAAGTTTTCCTTTGCAATACCTTTAGTGAAGGGTTTGATTAAATGAACAAGGTAAAAAGTTGTTAGAGAAAAGGGGGATTTAACCCAATTACAATAATAAATGTATTAAAAAGACTTTCAGTAGGGTTGTATTAGCCCTTGTTGGCAGATGGGTTTCATAGTTTGATCCATCTCCATTTGGTTGGCATGATGCTATATTTGAGTTTATTTAAAACAGTGCTATGCTTGGGGCACCTTGGTGGTACAGTCAATTAAGCATCCGACTCTTGGTTTCAGCTCAGGTCATGATCCCAGGGTCATGATCTCAGGGTCGTGAGATCAAGCCCCACATTGGGCTCCATGCTCAGCATGGAGTCTGCTTAAGATTCTCACTCCCTCTTCCTCTGCCCCTCCCCCCCCACTGCACCCATACTTTTCCTCTCTCTTTGATGTAAATAAAAAATAAATCTTAAAAACAAAACAGAGCTGTGGTTGACTAGCAATATCTGCTCTGGGCTCATGAAAGATGATCAGAGGTGGTAGTAAATAGGCCAGGTATTTGATTCCTTGATAGTGTTCAAACTTCTTTTAGAAACAGAGCTATGAAAAAAAAAAAAAAAAGAAAAAGAAAAAAGAAACAGAGCTATGTGAAGAAAACAAATAAAATGAAGGCAAGTAACACTAATTATTTGTTATGTTCTAGACCTATGCTAGATACTGTAATTAATTTTTTCATTTGATTCTCATTGTGCTCTGAAAAGTAGTAATGATTATTTAGATTTTACAAGTTGATAGATGCCTGGCTGGCCAGTCAGAACATTGTGACTCTTTTTTTTTTTTTTAAGATTTTATTTATTTATTCATGATAGACACACAGAGAGAGGCAGAGACACAGGCAGAGGGAGAAGCAGGCTCTTCGAGGGGAGCCTGATGCGCAAAACAATCCCTGGACCCTGGGGTCACGCCCTGAGCCAAAGGCAGACATTCAACCACTGAACCACCCAGGTGTCCCAAACATTGTGATTCTTGATCTCAGGGTCATGAGTTTGAGCCCCATGTTGGGTGTAGAGATTACTTAAATAAGTAAAACTGAAAAAAAATAAAGCAAAAACAAAAAAACCCAAACCAACAAATGGGGAAGTTGAATCTTATAGATATTGAGTTGACAAAGGTCATATGGGCCTGAGAAACTAGGTTACAAATGAAGGTTTGGTTAACTCCAAAGTCCACACTCTTTTAGTTAAATAAAAAGGACCTCTAGTTAACAATACATTAAAAAAAAAAAAACCAATACATTGAAAGGTTTCAGTATGTATGAAAACACTTTCATGTATTTTTAAAAAGATTTTTAAATGTATTTATTTTAGAGAGAGAGAATAGGAAGAGGGTCAGAGGGAGAGGGAGAGAGAGAATCTAAAGCAGACTTCTTGCTGAGTGTGGAGTCCATTTGGGTCTCCATTCCCATGGCTGGGAGATCATGACCTGAGCTGAAATCAAGAGTCACCTCCTTAACCAAATGAGTTGCCCAGGTACCGCTGTCTGGAAACACTTTCAATTTAAAATATTTAAGTGGAGGGGTCACCTGGCTGGCTCAGTTGGTAGCATGTGACTTTTGATCTTGGGGTAGTGAGTTTGAGCCCCACATTGGGGGTAGAATTTACTTAAAAATAAATAAATATAAAATTTAAGTGGAAGTAAAATGGAATAATAAAAAAATACCAAATAAATTCAAAAGAAGACAGGAAAAGAGAAAAAAAGAAACAAAGAAAAGATGTGACAAATGGAAAACAGCTAGCAATGAGATATTTAAATCCAACATACGGATAACTACATTAAATGTAAATAGTCTAAACCACCTCTAATAAAAGGGAGAGATTATCGAATTGAACAAAAAGGCTAGACCCAGCTGTATGCTACCCATAAGAAACACACTTGAAATATAAAGACACAAATAAATTGAAAGTAGAAAGATAGAGAAGGATATGTCATGCTAACAGTAAATCAAAAGAAAGCTCAAATGGACTTGGAAAACAAGGCATATCACCATCAATAAAGAGGTTAATTATATAATGATAAGAGAACAATTTTATCAAGAAGATATAATCATTTTGGATGCCTGAGTAGCTCAGTGGTTGAGTGTCTGCCTTTGGCTCTGGGTGTGATCCTGGAGACCCGGGATCGAGTCCCACATTGGGCTCCCTCCATGGAGCCTGCCTCTCCCTCTGCCTGTGTCTCTGCCTCTCTCTCTCTCTCTCTCTGTGTCTCTCATGAATAAATAAATAAAATCTTAAAAAAATATATAATAATTCTAAATATATATGTACCAAATAACAAAGCTTCAAAATATCTGAGTAAAAACTGATAGAGCTGGAAGAATAAATGGAGAAGTTCATAATTGTAGTTAGAGATTTCAACACTCTTCTCTCAGTAACAAGATGGAGCAAGTAGATAAAGCAGATGGTAGAAGACTAAGGAGAGAGAAGACCTGAACAGCACTATTAACCAACATGACCTAATTAACATTTATAGGACATTCCACCTGACAGTAGATACCCAGTCTTCTCAAGTACACACAAATTGTGCCCCACTATACCCTGGACCATAAAACAAACCTTAGCAAATTTAAAAGAATTGAAATCAAAGTATGTTTTCTAACCACAATGGAATTAAATTAAAAGTCAATAAAAGAAAGATATCTGGAAAATCCTTTAATATCTAGAACCAACACACTTTTACATATTCCATGGGTCAAAGAAGAAATCACAAGGGAAATTAGAAAATATTTTGAATTGAATGAAATAGTCTAAAGTGCTGACATTTCACAAAGTCCACCTTGTCTGAATTAGTATGATTTGCCTGCAGGTTTTAAGGCAATGTGCCATTGGGACAATTTTATTAAAATACAGGAGCGAGGACACCATGATCTCATCAGTCTTTAAAATGAGAAGCAGATGGGTAATGTCTATAGAATGCCTTCCCCTCTTTTTGTATTCCTGGCTCTGCCCTGATTTCAGATCACAAATGAACACATTCCCCAATGGAATTTGACTCCAGACACCAGACTAGTGTTGTTTCTTTCTAAGGGAGCATCTTGCTCATGATACAATCATTGTGCAGTGACCAATGCCCTCTCCCCAAAAAGCAAGAGTCAGCAGTCTTACTGGCACTGAGTTTAAACACCTTTAAATGACAGCACCAAGCATGTGTCCTGCCCTGTTGCAACCTTCTGAAGAGAACCAGAGGCCTGTGTGAAGTTCACTCCTTCATCAGAGGAGCTGACGAATAGGGTTTAGACAAGAAGAAAAACCAACTGAGATATGGGGATAATATGTAGATTACATGTCACTAATAGTAATCATAACATGCCCAAACTGCTTACTCTGTCTCAGGCATTATCTCTTTAAACCTTACAGCAACCCCATGAGGTAGGTCCGTTCTGCAGCGGAGAGACTGAGGCACAGCGTGTTAATAAATTCTTAAGGTCCCACAACCAGCAAGTGACAGAGCTGGGATTCTGTCCAGCCTGTTGGCTTGAGTAGCTGAGTGGCTCCAGAGGCCTCATACTGAAGTACACAGTCTTAGTCTCCATGGGGAGCCCTGAGGGAGGCCTGAGAAGCAAATGGGAAAAAGGATGCTGGAGGCGTGTCAGTGCTCATACAGAGGAACCAACAGAGACCCAGAGAGGTCAGATACTTACCCATGGTTGTTAGGCTATTGATGGCAGATCTCACACTAGGACTCAACCCTGCTAATCCCCAGGCCAGTACACTTTGCTCTACACAATGCTGTCTCCTCGCCAAGGTGCCCCAGGAGAATCACTCCTCTTTCTTACCTCCTGGCATATATACTTTCCAAAGTACCAGTGTGACCAACTGTAGATGCAGGTGTGACTATAATGAACAGAGCCGTGGTAGTATTACCAGGCACCGTTCTGAGAGCTGCTTGGTGTCAGGGAGAGGGAGAAGACTGGGAATGACTGGACTATGTGGGCCCATGTAATATGGATCTGGTCAGAGAGCCTCAGGTCACACATGTGATCTGTGTGGTCTCAAGCAAGTTACTTCACCTCTCTGAGCCTCTATTTCCTTGTCCACAAAATTGGGGTAATAATACTCATTGGGTTAACCTCATGGGTTCACTGTGAGTATTAACTATTAGGGCTAATGCACATAAAGCACCCAATCCAGTGTCTGGCACATAAGTGCCAAGGCAACTTTGGCACACAATTGCTAAGTGTTGCTTCTTGAATTGTCTGCTTAGGAGTTGCCTGAGCATATGGTCCTTTAACTATGACCTATAGATGAAAAAAAAAAAAAGTTGTTTTTCTCTTCCTTTCTTTACCATCTTGAGAGTGGTGATTTCTACCTGTGTGTTTTCCTCAGGTGCTCACCAGCCTGGGGCTTTGAGACATTGGCCTGTCAAGACCTGTTCTCACAGTCCAACTCAGAGCTTCTCTTTGCTTTTAACACATACCACCCAGCTTTTAGAAAGTTCCTTCCTGGATCCAGAGAGGGTGTGTCTAGCAGTGCATTCTTTCCAAAGCCCAGAAATGGGAGGATTCTATGAGAATGCTTTGTAGAATACATATATTTGGCAGAAGGGCATGAGGGTGGCTGAAAGAAAGAGCCTGTTGTTTTGCTTCCTAGTTTTGTATATTCAGTCTTTTCTGTAGAGGATTAGGGCTCCATTTGAAATTTTTATTTTTTATTTTCTTTTAAATTATTGTTTATTTTAGGGAGAAAGTGAGAGTATGAGTGAGACGGGCAGAAGGATAGGGAGAGAGAATCTCAAGCAGAGTCTGGACTGAGTGCAGAGTCCTATGCAGAGCTCAATCCCATGATCTTCAGATCATGACCTGAGCTGAAATAAAAAATCAGACGCTCAACCGACTGACTTACACAGACACCCCTCCATTTGAGATTTTTAGAGATAGCATCTCTAGAGTCTACCCTGAGATCTGTAGGGGGTTATTTTCAAGGTTTGGACCCCTTCCATTGGAAGCACCCAAAGCTGCCCATTGGACAGACTAAAATAGTAGAATTTCTTCTCCTTGCCAAAACGTCAGAAATGAGCTCTTGCTAATAGGTAACAAGAGTCTTTAAAAAAGGTTTTTTTCTCCACTATGATTCTTTTTAATTTCTTGGAATGAAGATAACTTTTTTAAAAGTTGACCTTATTTTGAGATGTGGTTTAGCCATCTCAAAGTAGTAAAATTATAGACAGCTTTGTTCCTTTTGCTTATTTGTACTTTTCTAATTTTTCTACCATAAGAAAGAATTACTTAGGTAATTTATTCTGAGGAAATCACCCCTTACTCTGACAAAGATGTCAGCATTATTTACGGAGAACACTACAACCTAACAGTTCATCAATAGGGAATCACTTATCTGAAGTATGATTCACCCATACAGTGATATACAATACAACCACAGGGTGACATTTACAAAGAATATTTAATATTATGGGTAATGCTCACAATAGAATGTTAAATTTAAAAAATAGTATATGTAATGACACAATCGAATGGCTAAAATAAAAAAGACTGACTATACAAAGTGTTCATGAGTGTGTGGAAGAACCAGAACAATCATACACTACTGTGGAACTACAAGACAGTACCAATACTTTGAAAAAGTTACTTTTTAAAATATAAATTTAATATATAAATTTAAAATACATAAATTTGGTAGTGCCTGGGTGGCTCAGTCAGTTAAGCTTCTGCCTTGGGCTCATTATCCCGATGTCCTGAGATCCAGCCCTGCATTGGGCTCCCTGCTTGATGGTAAGTCTGCTTTTTTCCCTCTGTGCTTTCTCTCACTCCCAAACAAATAAATAAAATCTTTTAGGGGCACCTAAGTGGCTCAGGTCATGATCCTGGGGTCCTAGGATCGAGTCCCACATCAGGCTCTCTGCAGGGAGCCTGCTTCTTCCTCTGCCTATGTCTCTGCCTCTCTCTGTGTCTCTCATGAATAAATAAATAAAATCTTTTTAAATAAATAAATAAAATCTTTAAAAAATTAATTTTAAAAATAAAATAAATACATTTAAACATATACCTACTTTCTGATCTAATAACTTTATTCCTAGATATTTATTCAAGAGAAATGAAGACATATGTCCACAGGAAGACATGTACATAGCAGCTCTATTCACAGTAGCCCCAAATTGGAAACAATCCAAATGTCTACCAGCAGGTGAATGGGTAAACTGTGGTGTTTATGTTCCACTCCATACAATGGAATACTACTCTGTAATCAAGAGGAATGAACTGCTTATACCTGCAACAATGTGGGCGAAACTCGAAAACACTAGGCTGAATGAAAGAAGTCAACATAAAAGAATACATAGGTATGATTTAATTTATATGAACACTAGAAGAACAAATCTAATCTATGGTGACAGATAGTTGATTGGGAGTCTCCTAGAGCTGTGGACTGAGATCACTAATGGAAAAATGACCCAGAGAACTTTTTGGGGTAATGGAAATATTCTGTATCTTGATTGTTAGTAGTGGCTCTAGGAATGTGTAAAGAAATATTCATTGTTGGTATTTGCAATATGACTAAATAAAAGATATTATGTATCTGTGTGTGTGTGTGTGTGTGTGTGTATGCCAGATATAACACCATAGGATCTCAATTTTAAAAAGAAAAAGGGGGGCAGATAAAGAATACCGGAAGCATATTTCTAGAAACGTAGTGGTGGTTAACTCTAATTTGTGCAATTACAAGAGATTAAAAGATTATTTTAATAATTTTCTGGGTTTCACCTAGATTTTGTCCTATGAACAAATATTCATATAAATGTTAGCAAATACAATCTAAAAATAATTGTTGAGACTATTATTTAAATTATTTTTTTTACATCTTTAAAGATATTCAATCAATTATATCTCAGTACAGCTAGGAAAAAAATTCAAAGACTTTTTGGTGACACATGTCTGTAGAGAACTAAAAAAGAGACAGCAGGCATGTGTTCTTCAGCTCACGAGCTATCTTTACCAAGTCGTGAACTGCATACCAGCCATACCATGTGAGAAAGTAGCTCCTATAATGCTGAGCAACACATCTCAGTATGGGTGTCTCCTAAAAACTTAGAGGATTTATGTGAGGTAAGCAGATTTTGCACAAAGTTCCCACTGAGATCATTGAGTTCTCACTATGGCTCTATTCCACCATCCTCGGGGAGGTGGAATTAATGAAACTTCTGGATTGGTCCTTTGGAGACTTTGACTTGAAAGGGGCTCTGTGGGTGATCCTCACCCCAAGGCCTGTGCCACCCAGTCAAGTGGGCATAAAGGGGCAGAGACCCTGGAGTGTTTCTCCATGGGGTGCAAACCCTGGAACCGACTCCTTTGAGGAGGGATACTCCCAGAGCTGTCATCCCCAATGGCCATTTCCCTCCTTTGAGCCTCTCTCCCCTCCAAAATTGTGAGAACCACAGCTTCTTCCTCCTGGGTACACCCCACTCCCATAGCTCCTGTATGTGAACGTACTACTTTTTCTAGATTAGGTCATTTTTATTTAGTTGATTTGGTGGCGTGAAGGGAAAGTAGCCATCTCCCCTAAGGGAGGGTGCTAATGTCAGGGCTAAGGGAGAGAGTGGACACCATGACTCTAAACTTCTCACAGGGTCAGAAATCCCTGGATGCTTCTGTGCAGTTCTTGGGAAAGATTATGAAGTTGGTCAAACTGTTGGCTGGCCCAGGTCAGAGAAGGTGCTTCCTGCCTCTCTTCTTACCTTTGGTGCCTCTTCACCCAGGAGATCCATTTTCTCCCAGGCTGGTTCCACCACCAGAATATGTTCCATGGCTTAGCTTCTGTTCATAAAGAACTAGCTGTTCTGGCTGAAATCTGGCCCGTCTGCTCAAACGATCTTCACGGTGGCTCTCTCTGGTTTCTAGACCATGCTCTTTGGCCTTATTCTAACTTTGCCACACTGAGGAAAGAGCTGAGAAAACTTGGCATCACTGTGCCTTGTAGACTTGCCACCCACCACAGGAAGTGGATGTAGCACTGGGAAACCAGGCTGGCCCTGCCCACAACACGTAATTACTGGGTTTGATACTTGGATGGTCCAAGCCAGTGCCAGGTCTCTTGTACTTGTAGGAATCAGGACATAATCCCCCATCCTTTCTTCCAAAACAAACCCAAGGAGACTTTATTCTCTGCACTGATTTCCTTTGATGAGGTTTTGCAGGGCCTGATGGATGACTCTTTTCCCTCACCTTGGCCTCTAATTACCGCCCACACTTGCTTCCATCTGTTGTGGTTTCTGAGCTAGGAATGGAAGTGTACTTGGATGTTTTATCATCACTTTGGAACACAGGCCTAGAAAAGCACAGGGTTCCCTGTAATTTCCACTCCTTTGGATTTCTATTCAGCCTTGGTTTTTGCTGAAACAGCACACGAGGCAAAGGATAGACGAGGTATGGGCACCTTCCCAAAGTGCCAGCTACCTCCCTGTCTTATCAAAAGTGAAATCAAATGATACAGCAAGTTTCCATCTTTAATCCGCCATCAATCAGCAGGGAGGTATGCACCTACACACCCTGGCAGGAAGCCAGAGGGCAAAGGAGGTTCCCAGAGGTAGCGGCATGCCCTCTGCCCTCAGGGAGTTCACCATGGAGACTATGCACTCGAGCGTGCTCCCCACGCAGACCCAGGTGGCCAAAAATGAGCAGGTCCAGTTCTCGAGCCAGGAGAGGACACAGGGGCAAGCTGTGATTGAATGTGTTGCATATATAGCAACAGCTCTACATGCTCAGAGCAACTGAAGGTCACTGTGGACTAGACAGTTCTGGGAAGGTGACTTAGAAGAGAATGTTTAAACTGAATCATAGGGGCACCTGGGTGGTTCAGTGGTTAAGCGTCTGCCTTTGGCTCAGGTCATGATCCCAGGGTCCTGGGATCCCTGCAGGGTGCCTGCTTCTCCCTCTGCCTGTGTCTCTCTGCCTTTCTCTCTGTGTCATTAATAAATAAATAAAATCTTAAAAAAAAATTTTTTTTAAATAAACTGAATCTTAAAAATCAAGGAAGAATTATTTCAGTGGAAAGGGAGGGAAGAAAATAAAGGTGCTGCATGCTGCATAAGGGGGTGAACCAGCACTTCCAGGCACCTGTGCTGTGACAACCCCCCCTTTACTTAGACTTCCTTCCAGACTTCCTTCAAATGGTTTAACAGAATAAGAGAATCCTCTTAGGCTGCAGGCCTACCCCTAAATCAAGAGATGATCTGACCCTTGAAGATGAAGAAGCCTCTAAATTCCAGCATCCCCATGTCCACCCAAGTAACCCAGCATGTGCCTATACAGTCACCGAAGTAAAAACAGCTAGTTGCAGAGGCTTCAGGGGTGTGTGGGAGAGGGTGTTAGACCTGGGGACACACCACTAAGGGCTGGGGCGGGGAGGGAGGAGTGTGGGAGAGCTATTAGGGCTGTTGCAGAACCCTGAAGGTCAGATGGCCAAACAGCTCTGTTTGTCTCTGAGGGTGGCCAGAGGGGCAGCTGGAAGGAAAGAATCCGGAGTTGATCTGACCCACCCTCCAGAGGCATTGAGCCTTCCTAATCTAACAAGATTTCCCTTGAGGTCAGAGACTATATACCTGGCCTCCCTCTCACAGCTTCAAGGGATCTTAAAGTCAAAAACCTGCTCATGAAAGGAAAATATCAGGAAGGACTTGTGTGGTGAGCTCTGCAACCTTGAGTCCCTGGTCGGTAGGAGAGCCTCTGAAGCGTGTCCCTGCCAGTGACCTCTGGTGTCGCAGTGGCTGCCAACCCGGAGCCAGCTCTTGCCTCAGCACCTGGCTGAGCCTGCACTCCTGGCAGCACTTTGTCTTCTTGATCCCGGTGCTCACAGCAGCCCAGGCAAGACCTTGGTGTCCTGGACCTGCCCAGGCCCTTCCCCTGTCACTACAAGGGGTGTTGGGGGGTGAACCCTGAGGAGGAGGGCAGGAGGGCTGCTGTACCGGAGGTGGGGGCCCTGGGGCTGTTAGCCAGCCTGGGAGCTGGGAGTATGTTGGTTTGAGTGAGGGAGTAATTTTTTTTTGATACCCATGTGTTTATTCGTCAGGGTTGGAACTAACTCTAAGAGGGCACGTCTGTACTGTTCACCACAATGTTCCTAGCAAGAGGCATCAGGACGGTACTGCCAGGAGGGGGTCCCCACAAAGCATCTGTGAGGCCGGGGGGCGGGGATATAAGCACCCCCGGGGCAGGAGGTTCTGTTTTGTTTACTGCTGTATCCCCCCTCCCCGGCCCCGCCCCGCTTGCTGTATAGTAGACACTAAACATATACTTGTTTGTTGAATTAACTAAGTGTCTAAAAATCACCAGATCAAGGCTGGAAGCCCTTTTTGAAGATTGTCATCTGGGGACAGCTGGGGTGGAAATTTTGCAGAGCCCCAATTTGAGATCCATCCATCTGTTTATTGAATACCTACTATATGCACCACACAGTGATTGATGTTTGAGGTACAGGCATGAATTGGGTATGATCTCTGTCTCCAGAAGGTTCACAGGAGATTTGAAACAAATTAATGGAAAAAAAAAATTGTGCTGCTGGAACTAGGTGGAATGAGGAAGTCAGCAGAGGTGGATGGTTGAAGGTCCCGGCCTCCCAGAGATGGTTTTACAAGTTTCTCCCGGCCTAAATTGTTTGACCCCTAAGGGGGGGATGATAACCACTTCTGTTTGCAATAGGGGTTGTTACGGGAATTCGGGAGCCAGAGCGTGAAGCTCCGCAGTGCACCCCGCCCGCGAGGAGGACGCGCCCACAAACGGCTTCTCACAGGAGGGACCCACAAGGGGACTTTCGGGATGAGGGCATGTTGGCCAGGTGGGCTCAGAAGAGGGTGGGTCCGGTGGGCTGATGGCCCGGACGGTACACAGCCCCTCCAGCCCAGCGGATGAGAGGCCCCAGCAGGCCGTGGAGGGGGTGCTTCATACAGAAATTGCCCTGACCTCTGCCCCCCTCCCCTCAGCACACAACCCACATCAACAGGAATGTGCATTTCACATTACAATTTCAAATTTCCGAGGAATTTCTGTGGTGTCATCTATGCATTTAGGGCCTTCTAAGGCAGGATCACCAGGATGTGCTTCAGCTCTAACCCCAAGCACACAGAAGATAACCCACACAGTTCAGTTGGGGTGACCACTTGTGACTTGCCAGTCGGCAGGAAGGAGGTACCCTCCTAATGCTGCCTTGGTGAAAGGGTCTGTTCTAAGCACTCTACCTCTACTAGCTTGTTTAACCTTCACAACAAGCCAGTGAGAAAGGTGCTATTATTTGCCCCATTTTTTGTTAAATTGAGAAAACAGAGGCACAGAGAGATTATGTAATTTGCCTGAAGCCACACAGCTGAAAAATTGTGGAGGCAGGCTTCAAACCCAGGCAGTCTGGTCCAGAGTTGGAGCTCTTGCCACTACTCTGCGTTACAAACATAAGAAGGAGAACGCCTGGGTGGCTCAGTGGTTGAGCATCTGCCTTTGGATCTGGTTGTGATCCCAGGGTCCTGGGATCGAGTTCCACACTACTTTCTCACTGTGCCTATTTCTCCACCTTTCTCTGTGTGTCTCTCATGAATAAATAAATTAAAAAAAACAAACATAGGAAGGGGAAGAGAATCACAATCTTTACTATTTAGAGGTGAAAAAAAACACTTTAGCCTCCATACAGCTAAACCTTTTCAGTTCTAGGGTTTTAGAGGCTGAAAATCTGAAAAGTGTCTGGACGCTCTACCCAGAAAAACACATGGTTGCAAATGTGATTGGGGGGGGGGTTCCGGGGGGGTCTCCTAAAACCTATCCAAACACCCCTTATAGGCCTGTGTACTTGGGGTTAGTGAGTTCAAGATTTCCTATTTGGCCTGGAGCTGGGGGTAGTGTGGGGTGCGGGTAGGGGGACGGTGCTGCAGAGACCAAGCAGAAGGCTGACTCAGGCCTCCACAACTGCTTGTCACCCAGCTTAGTACTCGGGAGATGAAAACATTCATTGCAAACTCTGAATCATCTGGTGCTATTTCTTTACATATTTCTGCAAGAAAACAAGGCTTTATTTGGAATGATTTGCCAACATATTATAAATCAAGAGACATACAACACAGGCTTAAAGGAGCTACAGAAACTTACAAAGCCTAGGAACTGTAAAAATAAACTATTTCCAATGTTCCCATAGCAAAGCATGTAAACTCAACTCCAGGGAAAAGAACAAATGAAATCAACCTACTTTTCAAGAGGTTACAAATCTAGCTAATATAATGCACAGTTTTTCTTCTTTAAAAACTGAATCAAGGTCGGGGTATCTGGATGGCTCAGTTGGTCAAGTGTCTGCCTTCAGCTCAGGTCATGATCTCGGGATCCTGGGACTGAGCCCCACATCTGGTTCCCTGATCAGTGAGGAGCCTGCTTCTCCCTCTGCCCCTACTTTTCCCCCTGCTTGTGCTGTCAAGTAGATAAATAAAAAATTAAAAAACCAAAACCAAAACTGAATCAAGGTGATGCATCACCAGGATTAAGAAGTAAAAAAAAAAAAAAAAAAAAAAAAAAAAAAAAAAAAAATTGGAAAATCCAGCAATGAAAAGCAGCAGCTTTTCTCTCACCACCTTGAATCCCAGACCCTAATGGTAACTAATTTACACGTTCTGTTTTTACTGCTTCTCAGAGCTACCTCTTCTCTCTACAAAACATGCTCGACTTCTATTGTTTCTGCTGTCATAGCAAGGATTTAGATGACATCACCACTTCCAGGATACCCACCTCCAATTTATTTATTTTTTAAAAAATTTTATTTATTTGAAAAAAAATTATTTATTTCAGAGAGCGAGCTAGGGAGAGAGAAAAGGAGCAGAGGGAAAGGCAGAGGGAGAGGGAGAAGCAGGCTCCCTGTGAGCAGGGAGCCTCTCCCTATGTCTCTGTGTCTCTCTGTCCCACAACATGAGACATTGGTTAGCATTGTAACTTTGAAAAATATATACTTAAATCTCTTTCTCTTGCTCTATCAACTTTCGACAATCTCTTTTCCTGCTTTACAGATGAGGAGATGGGAGGCTTAGAAAGATCATTGCTTGCCCAAGGCCACACTGTCATCGGTGGTAAGTAGGAGATTTGGTTACAAGCCCAGTTCAGCCCCACCAGGCCCAGCTATCACGGCTGTGGTCCCAGAAACACTGCTTGGCACCTATCACTGAAGTGGAGTCACCTGCTATTTTTATACCTGTTACTCTGTAAAGAGAGCTGCCTTCCCAAAGACTCAGCTCTGCTAGTAGTAAAAATACCATGTGGGCCAGTGGAAGGGGAGTGTTTACAGAGTGGATTGCAGAGTGCTGTGGTTCAGTCCTAGAGGTCAGGGCCCATCTGCGTTCCCTCATTCTCTTGCGGGGAAGCAGGACTAGATGCAGGGTATTTTATAGCTATAGGGATGGGTGGGTAGAAGCCCGCTGAGAGGTTCCCTGTTCAGCTTTGTGAATATTCACAAGCCACCCAGTGGAAAAGAGAGCAAAAGGACTGAGGTGAGTAGCTACTTTGTTAGTGTCCACCCCAAATCTGGGAATCAATGGGTATCTATCTCCCTCTGTGGAACTGTGGAAGACTGGATTCATTTTCATTGCTCCTTGATGGTTTAAATCCCAATCAGATCAAAGCACACCTGAAAATAGTTGTTTCTCAAGCTTTTTTCAGTTTATCTACTACTTTCTGAGAACAAAGAGGCCCATGTGAGCATCTCTGCAATAGCATGCTGGTAAAAACCTAACAACTGGCTCTCTTGGAAGGGGCTGGTGGTGCTGATAATGTAGCACTTGCCAGTTTGCATGATGTAAATACTCCCATCATAGTTGATATCAAGCTATCAGCATGATTTCACTGAACATGGACCTGGCAAGAGATGCACAGCAGCAATTCATTATAAAGTATTTCCACCACACAAAGGAAATATATATAAATAACCTCAAAAGCACAGATAACAGTAAACCAGAGTGAAATAATTAGGAAATGATGATTTCTGAGCACAGGTATACCTTGGAGATACTGCAGGTTTGGTTTCAGACCACGGAAATAAAATGAGTATTGCGAGACAGTGAGTCAAATGATTTTTTTGGTTTTCAGAGCATGTAAGAGTTACACTATGCTATAGTCTAGTAAGTATGTAACAGCATTGTGTGTGGAAAAAAAAACAAGGTACATACATACCTTAATTTATTTTTAAGATTTATTTATTCACTCATTCATTCATGAGAGACACAGAGACATAGGCAGAGGGAGAAGCAGGCTCCCTGTGGGGAGCCAGATACAGGACTTGACCCCAGGACCCCGAGATCACGACTTGAGCCAAAGGCAGATGCTCAACCACTGAGCCACCCAGGTGCCCCATACATACCTTAATTTAAAAAGGCTTTATTGGGCAGCCCCGGTGGCGCAGTGGTTTAGCGCCGCCTGCAGCCCGGGGTGTGATCCTGGAGACCCGGAATCGAGTCCCACATCGGGCTCTCTGCATGGAGCCTGCTTCTCCCTCTGCCTGTGTCTCTGCCTCTCTCTCGCTCTCTCTGAATGAATAAATAAATAAATCTTTAAAAAAAAAAATAAAAAGGCTTTATTGCTGGGGCACCTGGGTGGCTCAGTTAATTGTCTGCCTTCAGTTCAGGTCAGGATCCTGGGGTCCTGGGATTGAGCCCCACATCAGACTTCCTACTCAAGGGGGAACCTGCTTCTCCCTCCCCCACTCCCCTTCCTTGTGCTTGCTCTCTCTTTCTCTGTCACATAAATAAAATATTAAAAATACTAAAAAGACTTTATTGCTAAAAAGTGCTCATCCTCATCTGAGCTTCCAGTGAATTCTACTGATTACAAGTCACCATAACAAATATAGTAATAATGAAAAAGTTTGAAATATTGCAAGAATTACTAAAATGTGACACAGAGGCATGAAGTGAACAAATGCTGCTGGGAAAAATGGTGCTGACAGACTTGTTCAATGCAGGGTTGCCACAAACCTGCAACTGGTAAAAGATGTAGCATATCTGTGAAGCTCAATCAAATGAGGTATGCCTGTATTTACTCCCTTTTGAAAAATATACAATTTATTTCACTGTAAGTTTTTGTCACTTGGTTTTTAATAATGACTATATTTAACAACTGGCTCCTAAAATTCCTGAAAATATGACAGCCATTTTGCACAAACAGCTCCAGCCTGCCATTGTTCCCAAACAACTTGGGAAGCTGCTAGCTGGGCCAAAGTAAGGAGTGAGGAGGCTGGGATCTAGTATAAGACTATAATATCTAAGTGACTATCCTAGAAACTGTAAAATATCCAGAAGGCCAGGCTCTGGTGGCACAAAGATAGAGGAACAGAGGAGGCCAAAATGTCTGAGAGATTGGGTAGAGCCAGGATGCAATCTTATTCAGTACAGTCAGATGTGCAGAAACAACATTCTTTGTGATCATTCTTAAATTCCTCTATGGCCTCTGTTTCCTTTGGGGGCAGAGACTTCCACTTGTCTATGAAATTCCCTATGAAAGGGAATTCAAAAGATTTCATTTTCTTTTAGTTTGGAATAATCTCTCCAGGCTCTCTTAGCAACCCCCCCTCTCTTTTAGGTTTATTTATTTATTTGAGAGAGAGAGAGAGAGAGAGCAGGAGGGGCAGAGAGAGAGGGAGAGAGCGTTCCAAGCCGACTGTAGATTGAGTGCAGAGCCAGATGCAGGGGCTCTGTCTCATGATCCTGAGATCATGACCTGAATGGAAACCAAGAGTCAGACGTTCAACCGACTGAGCCACCCAGGCACCTCTCTCTCTCGACAGTAGATCTAGTCTTTCAGATTTCTCCCCATGCATCTTATGCCTTTAGCAAAAATGGTGTATTAATTTGCTAACACAGACTGGGTGCCTGAAAGAACAGAAATTGATTGTCTCACAGTTCTGGAGGCTGGAACCCAAGGTCAAGAGGTCGTGGGGTTAGTTCTGTCTCCCAAGTTTCCTAATTTATATAAGGATATAAGTAATGAAGTAGGGGCTCATCCTATTCATTATGACCTCATCTTAACTAATTATATTGGCAATAATCCAATTTCCAAATAAGGCCACATTCTGAAGTACTAGGGGTATGATACAGTGGTGCTGTGATTTATAGTAAGAAGTATATATTTGGCCTTTGTCCTATTTCTGGCACAGAACTCCTAAAACTCTGGGAATTTCCCGAGTAATGAGAGCAATAAATGTGTCCTCCATTGTATTAATGAGGTTAACTTTCGGACCACACCTAAGGATGGGGGCTGGTTGCCTGCGGAGCCAACCATGTGATTAGAGGACTGGAAATTTCAGTCTGCAACCTTCCCACCCGCATCTCTGGTGAATGGAGAGGAGCTAGAGATTGAGTCAACTGCCAATGGTCAGTGATTAAATCCTTCCTGCCTATGTGATGAAGCCTCGGTAAAAACCCAAAAGCATGGTGTTCAGAGAGCTTTCGGGCTGGTGAGACTCAAGGACAGTGGCATGCTCAGAGAGGGCACGGAAGCTCTGTGCTTTTTGCTCACACCTCACCCGATGCATGTTTTCCATAAATAAAATGTTTCCCTGAGTTCTGTAAGCTCCTCTAGCAAATTAATTGAATCCAAAGAGGGGTCTTGGGACCCTCCAATCAGAAGCACAGGTGATGACCTGACCCTACAATCAGCATTTGAAGTAAAGGAGGGAAGGCAGTCTCCCTACAGCTTGTAGTTAAAGTCAACATGTAGAACTCTAAGCAGTACTTTGTTTTGTTTTGTTTTTTAAGATTTTATTTATTATTTATTCATGGCAGACAGAGAGAGAGAGAGAGAGAGAGGCAGAGACACAGGCAGAGGGAGAAGCAGGCTCCATGCAGGGAGCCTGACACAGGACTCGATTCCGGGTCTCCAGGATCAGGCCCCAGGCTGAAGGCAACACTAAACTGCTGAGACACCAGGCTGCCCTTCCCTGTGATTTAGGACATGGGTGAACAGCAAGGCTTTTCCTAGTTCCTTGTGTTTTTCTCGTATGTCCTAGATCTTCACATGTGCACTTTGAAGCTGGATTTCATTTTTTCTTTAAAACTGAAGAGCCAGGGCAGCCTGGGTGGCTCAGCGGTTTAGCACCACCTTCAGCCCAGCACATGATCCTGGAGACCCAGGATCGAGTCCCACATCGGGCTCCCTGCATGGAGCCTGCTTCTCCCTCTGCCTGTGTCTCTGCCTCTCTCTCTCTCTCTCTCTGTGTCTCTCATGAATAAATAAAGAAAATCTTTTAAAAAACAAACCAACGTGGGACTTGATCCGGGTCTCCAGGATCAGGCCCTGGACTGAAGACAGTGCTAAACTGCTGGGCCACCGGGACTGCCCAGCAATACTTTTTTTTGAATATGTATATCATATATGTTTAGAATTTTATATCTTTAATACTGTACTAATGTATTATGTGCCTTACAAAACATGTAACCCCAAATAGGCATTTTAAAGGATAAGATAAAAATGAAAATAGAAGTGCTAATATTTTTTTCTTGCACCGGTGTGTTGTCTTGGCACAGCCCACTTTGGAGGCTGCTGTTCACTACTGTTGTCTTGCAAGGGATTAAAAAAACAAAAAAAAAAAAAGAATTTGGCAGCCAAAGCTGAGCAATGACCGGGTTGTTCTCTTTGGCATCTCCTTTTCCCTGAAGCATGGAAACCTGTTGATTAAATGGGTGGAGAACCACAGAGCACCATGATTTAATCGGAAAGAAAACACACCAGTTTAATATATATTCAGAAGTATCATCCCCATTACATGGGAACCATGCCATGGGCTGGCCCTGATCACCAAGGCCTGAGAGCAAAACAAGCTGCCTCTGTGGGGCACACAACATTCCCTTTGTCATCACTTGAAGACGGATGGGTTAATGCTTGTTGTCCCCTATGCTTTCTGGAGCTACAGGATAGCTAGGGTATCTATCAGCATGAGAAGCATGTGGGCACAAAAGTCTGTGTGTGTGTATATATATATATATATATATATATATATATATATACACATTGTGATGGGGGTGGGAGCCAGCGGGAACTGGATATGGAGGAAGGCAAGGAATGCTAAGTTCTGAGTGCTGGGAATTTTAAAAGATATTATTTTTTCGTGAGAGACACACAGAAAGAGACAGAGACATAGGCAGAGGGAGAAGCAGGCTCCCTGTGGGGACCTTGATGCCAGACTCCAACCCATGACCCTAGGATCATGACCTGAGCCAGTGGCAGACACTCAACCACTGAGCCACCCAGGCGTTCCTGTCCTGGTAATTTAAAAGGATGTAGAATCAGTGCTTAGCTGTGGTGACCGTGTGTCCCAGAGGCCAACCAGATCTACCTTTTGAATAGTGTCTTGCGGGACACCTGGGTGGCTCAGCAGTTAAGCATCTGCCTTGGGATCAGGGCATGATCCTGGAGTCCCAGTATCAAGTCCCACATCGGGCCAGAAATGGCCAAAAGTGAAGAAGCAATAACCAGGAGTTTATATGGCAAAAGTTCTGAGTGTTCCCAGACAGAAAAAATAACCTCTTCTAGGCTTTTCTGACACCTTAGGACACATCTTGCCAATGGATGCACAAATTAAATTGGGATAAAGCCCAGATGCTCACAGATACAGTTCAAAGCTGTGGTGGCTTGAGATTGAGAGGCTGAGCATGATGGGGTGTCTCACTGCAAAACAAATGCTGATTGTTATTTTTGCTTTTTGTTGTAAAAGCAAAAATAATCTTCAGATTTCTTTCAGTTAGCGAAAACAGATACTAATGTCAGTATTTTATAAAAGTGAAGTAACAGAAAACAGATTTTCAAAAGTGAGGGAAACCTGTGTGAGAATTCTGTGCTCTTATTGTGATAAAGACCTTCAATAAATATCATGGGGACATTTGGAGATTTCCAGTAGCTTGTCATCTCTCCATGATTTGTGATGTTGGTTTACTCTGGCATAACTATAAGTGCGGTCAAGTAAAAAGGGCAGGAAATTCTGGAATCTGGGCTTGCATTCTGGTTTGACTCCTGGCTAGTGCCTATAAGTTTGGGGACCTTCGGCAAGTGAACTTTGTGAAGCCCTGGTTCCTGTTTATAAAACTATCCATCTCTAAACAAAATGATGTATACAAAGCGTCTGTTGCACCACATGGCACACAGCGGGCATTTAACAGTCCTGATCAAAGTTAGCTGATAACAGCTAAAGGCTAGACTTATTAAAGGTTTCCCCCCAAATTTCCTAGCACCTCCTGCCTGCCTCAGGCCCGTCCCTCCAACCAAAACCCTCAAGTGTTATAGTGGCCTGTTTTAAAAACAAAATTTCTAGAAATTTTACCTTTCTCTGTCTCTCTGATTGATTGATTGATTGATTGATTGATTTATAGATTTTATTTACCATTTATTCATGGCAGACACAGAGAGAGAGAGAGGCAGAGACACAGGCAGAGGGAGAAGCAGGCTCCACGCAGGGAGCCCGATGTGGGACTGGATCCCGGGTCTCCAGGATCAGGCCCTGGGCTGAAGGCGGCGCTGAACTGCTGAGCCACCCGGGCTGCCCTCTTTTTTTTTTAATATATATTTTTAAATTTTAAGTCCAAGCTAACTCCCAACATGAGGCTCGAACTCATGACCCCAAGATCAAGAGTCGCCTGTCCTGCCAACGGAGCCAGCCAGGCACCCCAATGTTTGGCTTTCTGATTAACTTTTATATTCATACAGTTTGTACATGTAAAAATGTTTTACATCATCCTTGGGGAAATCACCAGAGAGTTTCTTAACATGTTTACGTGTCCTGTCAGATCACCAATTCCCCTGCAGCAGCCTGTCCCCACTTCCGCCGTGGTTTGATGCCTCCCCCCACCAAGTGTACATTTTCAGTAGGAAGCTCAGGAAAACCTGGCCATTCTCAAAATCAAAAGAAGTATATTTTCAGTAGTGAGGCTTCAGCCGTGTGACAGATGGTAGAAGGAAATATTTATATGAAGGCTGTGGGAGGGAGAGGAGATGCTTCTTGCTGTTGAACTTGCAGTAGCTGCCAGCTGGACACGCAGCACAAACCTGGCAAAAACCTCCATCAGCTCTGAAATGTCTTCCTCACAGCAAAAGGCCTCCCACCTTTAGTTCCTCCTTGGCCACCAGGGTTTTTCTCAGACGGTCTCCCTCACAATCTCCCCCCTTGGAGGTGTCTTTGGTTCTCCCAGGAGGTGGATGCGGGGCTGGCTCGGCGGGTCGCAGAGCAGGTCATTACAGAAGTGGGGCGGCACTCGGGTGGTGGCCTGGCGGGACAGGTGGGTGAAGTTGAGGATCGGAAATCGTTGGAAACACAACAGATCCCTGGGGAGCATCACAGCGAGGGCCTTGGGCAGCCAAGGACAGCTGGTGACATGAGAACGGAAGGCAGGTTCTCTTCTACCGTTTTCACCAAAGCCTACTCCTGCTTATTTTTACCAAAATGTTTCAAACATAAACTGTTAAAAAAAAAAAAAAAAAAAAAAAAGTAAGGGGGGAAGCCAGGGTGGCTCAGCAGTTTAGCGCCTGCCTTCAGCCCAGGGCGTGATCCTGGAGACCAGGGATCGAGTCCCACATCAGGCTTCCTGCATGGAGCCTGCTTCTCCTGCCTGTGTCTCTGCCTCTCTCTCTCTGTCTCATGAATAAATAAATAAAATCTTAAAAAAAAAAAAAAGTGTGACACAGGCGGGTGGAATGGTCTTTCTGCCCCCCAAAATTTGTCTTCAGGTCCCTTTCCCAGGCTCTCAGGGCAGACCCTGGTGGGCTCCGCCGGTGTGGAAAACACTGCCACCTGCTGGGCCTTTTGAGAATGTCAGCTGACCCTGTCCGTCAAGACTCGTCTCCACTTTCCCAGGGCCCTGGGTGTCAGCACCTGCTCCGCTGTGTTGGTTCTCCTGAAAAACAAAACAAAACAAACACCCAACACACATACACACCAAGAATTCTGACCAGAGTGTGTCCAGGAGAACTAGAGTTGACACAGCGGAGGAGAAAGGCTATAAGGATTTTTTTTCTTGGGCCCTTAGAACCACTTTGTCTTTGGCACCTCTATCCCCTATTTCTGGCCTTTGAATTTTTTTTTTTAAGATTTTATTTATTTATTCATGAGAGACACGGAGAGAGAGGCAGAGACACAGGCAGAGGGAGAAGCAGGCTCCATGCAAGTTGCCCAACGTGGGACTTGATCCCGGGACTCCAGGATCACGCCCTGGGCCAAAGGCAGGCGCCAAACCGCTGAGCCACCCAGGGATCCCCTGGCCTTTGAATTTTAATTTAAGCCGTTGATTGAAGCTCAGATGTGATTTATTTGTGTGTTTTTAAATATTTTATTTATTTACTTGAGAGAGAGCAAGAGCATGAGCAGGGGCAGAGGGAAAAGCAGACTCCCCCCATGAACAGGGAGCCTGATGCGGGGCTCCATCCCAGGACCTCAGGATCATGACCTGAGCGGAAAGCAGATGCTTAACCGACTGAACCCCCCCAGGCACCCTCGGATGGGATTTAACAGCATATGGGGAAAAAAACTTTAGGAATATATTGAAACAAAACAAAAAATTCTAAAGGCTGTCTAAGGGAAAAGCCCTTGCATGCAGGGGCTGCGGTAGGAGTGGAGCGGGGGCTTTGAGAGCTGCTGAGAGCTTCTGTTAGGAAACTCTTAGCCAAACATCTGCTAAGGAGAAAGAGAGAGAAAGAGAGAGAGAGAGAGGGAGAAAGGAAGAGCAGAGGAGGAGAGAAAGAGGGAAGCAGAGAAGTGAGAACAAAGTTCTGTGGAGCTAGGAAATGACCTCTTGAATCGTTCTTTCTTCCACAGATGCTTTCTCTGTGTTAGACATGGGGTGAAATGGAAAGCAGAGTCAAATGACACTCCTCTGGAAGGGAAACTCAGGGCTTGTGACTGCTCCTTGGAGTTCAAAGCCTTGTAGCATTGTACCTGAGCCCCTGACTTTGATGGGCTTCATCAAACATCCTCCTGGCATATGTGACAGTGGACAGAACTCCGCTCATATTCAAGTTTCTCATTTGTTCACAGCAGTACAATCTGTACAAAACATGCAGTGGAAATGTACACGTGTCCCCAACTGCTATTGAGGGGGAGGTATCGTGTTTTGGAGCATCCCAGTTT
This sequence comes from Canis lupus baileyi, assembly GCF_048164855.1. Lineage (NCBI taxonomy): Eukaryota > Metazoa > Chordata > Mammalia > Carnivora > Canidae > Canis > Canis lupus. Next base: position 40,522,636 of record NC_132846.1, read on the forward strand.
CAGAATCCTTTAACCTAAACATTGTCAGATGTGTACTCAAGAACAAATGAAATTATGTTCTGTGTAAAATATAAAATAAGAGCATATCCGATCACCACAGAAGCAGTTAACTGTGTCTTACATTCATTGTGGACAGATTCAAGACACCCCTCCCCTCAAATTCAACCAGTTAGGACTCAGCCATGTCCAGCCCCAGCCATCAGAGTTCAGTGACTGAATTGTGGGCTTAGCCATTGCCATTTTATAAGCAAAGTAGCTTAATTGAGAAAGCAAATCATTTGTGTCAGGTAACAGTAATTAAACAAAACATGAGATTACAACATTATGAGAGTGAAAATATTGAATCAGGTCATTCAAAGACAAAGCAACTTGCTGATGTGTGACTTCAGCCTCACATAGTTATAATAAAAATGAGGAGTGGAGTGGGTCATATTGTCTGCAAGTTCATTAGGAGGTATGTGGTGTGTGCTTTATTTCTATGCCAATGTAAAACTCTATAGTTTTACAGACATAAGCACAGTCTGGATGATCTTTATGTCCACTGTAGAGCAGGATTCCACTAGGCAATTTCAAGGTGATATTTTGCATGTGTTTTATGATCACCGTGGGGCCATGTGATTATCCAAGTAACAGAGTGTAGTTATAATGCAGTCTTTTTTCCAACTAGGGCATTCTGAAGGACTCCTCAAGTTATAAATTAGCTAAACACTGTCTTAAGATGGAGAACTTTAGAGTTCTTTGTGGTATAGTGAAGTGACAGGGTAAATCCATGAATGTTAAAATCGCAAGGTAATGTATGGAGGAATCCACTGTGTTCCCTAGAATTACTTTCTTTTTCATCCCGGGCACTGCCTTACCCTTCGGTGTGGCCATATAACTGGCTTTTGGCCAATAAACTGCAAGTGAGAAAGGCCAAAATAGATAAGCAATGGGTCAATATCACTGAATAGTCAGTATACAAAAGTCAGTTGTATTTCTTTTTTTTTTTTTTTAAGATTTTATTTATTCATGACAGACGCAGAGAGAGAGAGAGAGAGAGGGGCAGAGACACAGGCAGAGGGAGAAGCAGGCTCTATGCAGAGAGCCCAACGTGGGACTCGATCCCGGGTCTCCAGGATCACGCCCTGGGCCGAAGGCAGCACTAAACTGCTGAGCCACCTGGGCTGCCCTAAAAATCAGTTGTATTTCTTTATACTAGCAACAGACAATTTGAATGTGAAATGTCAAAAAAACAGTTCTATTATCAATAATACCAAAAACACCACCTGAGAATAAATGTAACAAAAGATGTACAAGACCTATGTACAGTAAACTACAAAACATTACCAAAAGAAATTCAAGAAAGGAGAAAAACAAGAAGAGGAGTTACATACCATGTTCATGGATTTAAAAAAATCTGTGCAGCTATTAACTCTCCCCAAGTTATCTGTAGATCCAATTCAATCCCAAGCAAAATCTCCACAAACTAATAAGCAAATTATGAACTATTCAAATGGGAAAACCTTAACTCCTACATCATACTAAACACAAAAGTAAATTACGGCTAACTGATGGACCTAAATGTGAAAGGTAAAAAATAAAGCTTCCAAAAGATAACAAAGGGACCACAGAATAATATTTTCATGATCTTGGGAAAAGCAAAGATGTCTTTAACTGGACACAAAATATTACCCATAAAAGGAAAGATCAATATTCCATATCTCGTTAAAATTTTAAAATTTTGTTTATAAAAAAAAAGGGAGCAAAAACTGCAAGCCACAGAGTATGAGAATATAATTGCAATTCATAAAGTGACAAAAAATTCATATCCTGAATAAGAAAAAGACTACCGAAAAGAAAAGTAGGCCAAAGACTTGCATGAAAAATTCTCAAAAGAGAACACTGAAGTGGCCAATGAGCCTATTAAAACTTGCTCAAATAATATTAGTCATTAGAAAAATGCAAATTAGGGATGCCTGGGTGGCTCAGAGGTTGAGTCTGCCTTTGGCTCAGGGAGTGATCCTGGAGTCCCTGGATGGAGTCCCACATCAGGCTCCCTGTGTGGAGCCTGCTTCTCCCTCTGCCTGTGTCTCTGCCTCCGTGTGTGTATGTCTCTCATGAATAAATAAATAAAATCTTTAAAAAAAGAAAAATGTAAATTAAAACCACGATGAGAAAATCAATCAATCAATCCATGTGGGGATACCACTGCCCTCACACCAGAATGACTAAATGAGAAAGAGGACAACGCCAAATGTTTGCAGGGAAATGGAGCCACTGAAAGTCTCATGCAATGCTGGTGGACATATACCTTTGCGTAACCACTTTGGAAAAGTATTTGGCAACATCCACTGAAATTTTACGTATGCATGGTCTCCGACTCAACATTTCTGCCTCTAGGTGCATACCCAACAGAAATATATTGATAAATGCACCTAAAGATACACTCATCATAGATTTGTTGATAATAATTCCACACTTAAAACAGTGCAAATGCCCATCAGCAGTAGAGTGGATAAATTGTGGTGTATTCATGTAATAGCATATTATACAGCAGCAAAAGAGAATGAACTACTGTTTCAAGGCACAATATGGCTGAATCACAGACACACTATTGTACAAAAGAAGTGAGTGTACCTTGCCTATGTTCTCTTTCCTCATCTGCCAATTAAATAACAAGGATTCCAAAGATCTCTAAGAGGGTGGAGCTGTAAAACAGAGCTTACGGAATCACAAATGATCGTGTGAATGCTTAGCTGGCCAGGAACACCCACTTTGTATTGAGTGACATGAATGAACATAACTTTTTGTGTTAAGTCATTGAGAATTGGGGGTTAATCTGTTTCAGCAGCCAGCATTACTTATCTTTGGTAGTAGGTAGTGCACTTTGGAACTAAATGGCAACAGGTGATACCACCAGAATGTGCCCAGGAAGCTCATAAGATAGAGAGGCCACCAGGAGCTAGAGTTGTCAGGAAAGACCTCTTCCCCTTTACAGATGGAGGGTGGGAATTGGGTAAGTCAAGGGAGAAATCCTTCCAGATAGGGGCAGAGGCTTGGGGGCTGATGCTGATAGAGGGTGGATGGAGAGCATCCCCATCCTGCAGGCAGAAGCTGGCTAGGGGCAGCTTTTGCAGATGTCCCTGTCATCCACTGAAGGATCTTGGAAGAGAAGGGTCAGTGGCTATTCTTTCCTCAGTGGATCTATGACCCATGGTTTGAAAGGACATATTCAGCCTACACATTCAGGGCAGTTTCAAGTGAGATGTATATAATTCCTTTCCTCTGACAACATGCCCCATTGTCTTCTGTTTCATAATCATCTACTTTTAAGAGAATTTATGGAGCCTGATGAATAGCTAAACATTTCTTTCTTTGAACTCCCAGATGTTCCGACCGGATTCCAACTTCAAGTCAGTGTTCCCACCCCTGCATCAGAGCTATCTGGTAATGTTCTAATCCTCCCTGGGACATTCCTATTTCCTGCTGAGAAATAAGAAAACAACAATGCTTCCCAAAGGGTGGTAGGCCTCAGCCCTCAGGCCTGGAATCTCCATTTTAGGAAAAGTTTCCAAGGGTGTAAGCACTGAAAGGAAATGGGCCTGTGAGTCTTCTGGGAAAGAATATGAGAACCCACCATCAGGATTCTGCTGCATTCCTCAGCAGTATGGGGCTGTCTAGGAAGTTCGTTTTGATTAAAAAATATATTGAAGTGAAAATGTGTGTGTGAGTGGGTGTGTGAAACAAATCTGAGAAAAAGGCAAAAGTAAGGGAAGTGGGGGAGATAAGGAGAGAGGTCAAAGGCAAATAGTTTTCTTCTTTGCCAAAAGACCTCTACTTCATTTTTTATTATGGAAATATCCAAACATACACAAAAAAAGAAATAGTGTAATGAACCACTATGTACCTGTCATCTGACTTCAACAGTATCAACATTTGTCAATCTTTTTCACTTGTCTGCTCTTCTCCTTTTTTTTTTTTTTTTTTTTTTTTTTTGCAGTACAGCTGAAATTGGCAAACTGTGACCCTTGGCCAAATCTGACTTGTCTCCTGTTTATGAAAATAAAGTTTTATTGGAACACAGCCTCACCTATTCATGCATGCATTATCTGTACTTGTTTTCCCATCACAGCAAGGCTGAGTAGTTGTGGCTGAGATCATGTGGCCTGGGAAGTCTAAAATATTGCTATTGAACTTTTTACAGAAAAAATTTGCCAACCTTCACACTGGAGTATTTTGAAACAAATCCTAGACATCATATCATTTCATCTGTAAATGCTTCAATATGAGTATCTAAAAATAAGAGCCTTATTAAAGCTATATTAATAATAGAATCATTGTATCTAAAAAGTTAATACCTCAATTTCATCTAATACCTGATTTATGTTTAAAATTCCTTTATTATCAGGGTGCCTAGGTAGCTCAGTTGATGAAGTGGCTACCTTCAGCTCAGGTCATGATCCCCAGGTTCTGGGATTGAGCCTCTCATCAAGCTTCCTGCTTCAGTGGGGAGTCTGCTTCTCCCTCTCTTCCCTGCTCATGCTCTCTCCCTATCTTTCTCTCTCTCTCAAATAAATAAATTAATTAATAAACAAACAAACAAATAAATAAATAAAATCTTGAAAAAATTATTTTATTATCTTGAAAATGTGTTTTTACAATTGGCTTTTTCAAATGATGATCTAAATAAGGTTCTCACGCTGCACTTGGTTAATATGTCTCTTAAGTATCTCTTAATACATTTTCATTTCTTTCTTGCCATTCTTCATCCCACCTTCTTTTAATTACATTTATTTGTTGAAGAAACCAGGTCATTTGTCCTATGGATTCCCTACATTCTGAATATGGTCGTTTCATCCTTGCTGTATCATTGAGCATGATCAGAGTGCATTTTTGTGTCTGTGTCTGGCTATATGTGAGGTGACGTGGGCAACTTCCATTGCCTTTGCACAGGTGGTATGCAGAGAGATGTGGAATGAGAAATCAGTCTAATCAGATCTGGTTCTACCCCTCTGGGATGTAGAGGAGAGTGTCAATTATAGTTACATTTAGGGCTCTTGTAACATAAGCCAGACCTGGGAAGGAATCAAGTGTTCCTTAACTTTGTTGGAGCTAATGTTGCACAAGTGGTGAGAATAAAACCATATTAATGTGAGGAACATCAATAGTTACTAAAAGTAAGAAGCACAATGATATCCAGAGCAATACGTCATTTCTAAAAATTAAAAGTACAAAATAAATTAAAACAACCCTACCTGCTTGACGAGGACCCAGGCCTCTTTCAGGACCCATGGCGCAGCCTAGAGTGGGTGCCTATGGGAAGGAGGCAGGACTGGGAGAGACCACTGACTAGGAAGAAGAGAGAGCAAGCAAGAGAGGAGTGGGGAGTGTACTGACACTTGGTGGTGGGGTGCCCTGAACTGCAGAAAATGAATAATTCAGCTCTGCACCAAACAAACAAACAAACAAACCCCAAGGGACTCTTTTCCTTACCGGAGATTAGACTGTAAGGTTGCCAAGAAAAGCCAATGCTCATTTTGGAGTGACTTGCCAGGTTTTTTGTGAAAAGTGGTGAATGCTCTGTCATCCCTCTGGCTGGTGAGGAGACTGGACTAATGTGGAATCCTTCACTGTAGGGCCATCCTGTTCCTCTAGGGTTGTAATGGCTCAGCAGAGTGGCCTTTGCTAGCAGGTGGCAAGGTCCCAGAAGGAAACTTCTGCAATGGGCAGGGGCACAGCCTCCTGTGGGAGAGATAAGAAGCCCTGGACCAGGGGACACAGAAAGGCAGCTGCATATAAAGAGGGGAATTTGGAGTACATAGAAAGAAGTTTAGAGAAAGTAACCCCACAGGACAACCTCCTGTTGAGGGCCTAGGTCTGCAAATGGTCTGGGTTGAGTTGTGTCCCTCCTCCCAAAAAGAGATAGATGGAGACCTAACCCCCAGGACCTCAGAATATGACCTTATTTGGAGATAGGGACTTTACAAAGGTAATCAGGTTAATATCAGGTCATTAGTAGAGCTCTAATCCAGTATGATTGGTATCCTTATAATATGGAGAGATTTGAGACATGAACACAAGGAGAACATGAGGTGAAATCGTAGTTATGCTGCCAGAGGCCAAACATCTAGGACAGAGGCCTGGAACATCCTTCCCTAGAGGTTTCAAGAGAGCATGGCACTGCTGACACCCTGAGTTTGGACTTCTAGCCTCCAGAACTGGTACACAGTACATTTCTGTTGTTCTAAGCCACTCAGTCTGTGGTACTTTTGTTATCACAGTTCTAGGAAGTTAATACAGCAACACTTTCCTTTGTGTTTTTTTTGAGGGTGTGAACAGCTCTGTATAGTTAGAACCTTTGCCAAGCCCGTGGTTTCCTGCTCTTCGAAGAACTGCCTGACCATCTGCAGAGGATAGATGTGCCCCCTTGGCAGACTGAGGAAGAAGGGCAAGGCAGTTTACAAGCAGAGAATGCATCAGACACTCTGCCAGGATACTAGTGAAATGCTACATCCTATGAGGATGGGTTAGTTTCTAGACCAATCATAAAGGATTATTGGCAGTAGCAAAGAGGACCCATGGACTGTCAGCAGAGGATATTCCTCTGGTCCCAAAAAGTGCAATTGTCTGATTACTCACCTCAAAGTTACAAGGGTCAGGAGATAGGAAGGAGAGAGGCTGCTATACTTGCATTATGTAAAGGTATAGCACCTGGACCCCTACGTGTCTTACCCTAAAATTGTCACAGCTGGACTTACAAAGCTGGAGAATAGGCAAGAGCTTATAAGTCTGTGCATTTTTTAATTATTATTTGTTATGTAGGAGTGACTTTTGGCAAGTAAAGGCAACTCAAAGGACAGCATTCAGGGAAGTTTAGAAGGAACATGATAAAGAAGGTGCAAAAGTCATGACCTCTCACCCTTGAACTAGAGTCTGAGGAAGGAGAGCATTGAATGAGTCAAAGACAGTGGTACAGTCAAAGAAAGCAGTCCCTCAGGAAAAATGGGGGGGGGGAGAAAAAAAAAAAAAGAAAGCGGTCCCTCAGCCAGGGACCATGACCTTGAATGGCTGGGATCACTGGGTCCACTGCTGAAGGTCAGATTAGAATGCCTAGGCAGGTCTGGAAACTGAAGGACAGTGAGAAGTTGTTGTTTTGATCTGCCATCATCCTTTCTCCTCCCTCCTCACTTCTTGGAGGGTAAGAGCATGCCTCCTTCCTTTGGGGAGCTCCGTGGGATCCTCCTGGTAGGGCTGCCTCGCACAGTCCCCTGCCTTCCCCTCTCTATAGCCCAAGAGGTGCACATGAGACCCAAGCCCAGTCAATCAGAGCCATTCCCTAGGAGTTATGTTTTCTAAAGCAGGGAATTCTTTTCTTCCTTAGAGTTCCCAGACTGGCGTGATGTAAGCCTAGAGCGCCTGCAGCCATGTTGAGTCTGGCCCAGAAACAAAGTCTGGGACAACAAAGCATAGTGAGAATCCTGATAACAACATATAGGTCCCTCGCTCTGTCTCTGCCCAACATATGGACACATCTGAGACCTAAGGAAAGAGAGGACTGTGAGTAAAAACAAATTATTTCCATAAACTCTCTATAAAACTGTAGGGTGAGGGGAGCACATTGCAGAGAGAAGCATCTTTCGGCCACATTGTCACAGAACAGCTCCTCATTTGGGTCCAGTGAGTTCCTGAGAAGCAACACATGGAAGGTATGGGCAATGTCTGGTGGGAGACTTTGGTGCTTGGCCAGGGGTACTGGTTGCTGGTGGCAACATGGTGCTGGCAGAAACCATTAGCAATGCCTACGAGAGATAGCAAACTGCACCCAGGGAGATTCATAAACACACATGAAATGTTCCCTCTCCTCCTAATTCACAAGCATACTTTTCATTTTTCTAGAAAGGTAAGGGGATGGTTAATTTTCAGAAGATCTTATGTTGGGCAGCCCTGGTGGCGCAGCGGTTTAGCACTGCCTGCAGCCCAGGGCGTGATCCTGGAGACCCTGGATCAAGTCCCACGTCGGGCTCTCTGCATGGAGCCTGCTTCTCCCTCTGCCTGTGTCTCTGCCTCTCATTCTCTCTCTGTGTCTCTCTGAATAAATAAATAAAATCTTAAAAAAAAAAATGTAAATATTAAAAAAAAAAAAAAAAGAAGAAGAAGATCTTATGTCTCGCTTCAGCAGAAGATGCAAGTGTGGTGAGATCCAAGCATTATTCTTGCTGTCCTCTTTTCTATTTATGTGTTCAGGTGGTTGGGAAACTCAGGTGTCTTTGGGTACCTCAGTAAAGGTAGGCCAACTCATAGCCAGTGTTTAGCTGTACGATAACTTACCCCAAAATCTAGAGATTTAAAAATAACAGTAATATTTTATCATCTCACATAGGTCAGGTATTTCAGAGTGGCTTAGTTGAGTGGTTCTGTTGGGGATCACTCATGAGGTTGCAGCAAGCGATTGCCCAGGGATATAGGATCCATTTCAGTGAGACTTAGGATCCACTTCTAAGAAGGCTCACTCATATGGCTGGCAAATTAAATAGGCTATTTGGAGGGGGACCTTGGTTCTCCCACATGGACTTGACCATAGGACTGCTTGAGTATCCTCACAAGATGGCAGATGACTTCCCTGAGAACAAGTGATCCAATAGAATGAGATAGAAGCTGTGGTGTCTTTTAGGATATAGCTTCAGGTGTTCTACTCTTTCCTTTCTGCAGTAACCTATTGTTACACAGTTTATCCCTATTCGGTGTGGGAGGGGACCACACAAGGGCATGAATATCAGCAGGCAAGACTCACTGGGCCCTCTTGGAAACTGACTACTACACCCAGTCTCAGCATGGAACTATATTCAAAAGAGGCACCATCCAAAAGCACATTTTCATCTACAATTTGCTAAATGCCTCCATCCACTATTTCATCAACATGATTGAGCACTTACCATGTTGTTGGCACCATACTAGGCACTTAGGACATAAATGTGACATGACCGAAAAATGTTGACATGTCATTCTTCCCAGCCTACCCTCTTCCTCCACCTTCGATGCCCCACTCAAGAGTGTCTGACTGTCTACTTGGTTCCTGAGCTTCAAGAGGGGAGAGCTGAGAATTGAGAGAGGTTTGCTTGATCTACATAACTGAGGTGGGGGTGACAGGAGAGATATAAAGATTTGAGTAAGTTGGAAGATGGGAGATTTTGGAGAGTAGCTGCTGTGATAAGTGTGATTTTGGGGATGTAGACACATGAAGAGGAACTTTAGAACTTCTCCTGGGCACTTGCAATGTAATTCCTTCTACCTCACCTCTTCTAGAAACTTCCATCAAGATTCTTGTGCTTTTGGATGTGAACTTTGGATCCCGGGATCACAACCTGAGCGAAAGGCAGACGCTCAACCACTAAGCCACCCAGGTGCCCCAGGATCTGTGCTTTTATTTATCATTATGTCCCCAAAGCCTGGCAATGCCTGGCTTGTGTAGGCAAGAGTTTTGTTGATAATTTATTAAAGTGCCAGACACTTCTCCAAGGTCAACATACATATAAACTCACTTAATGGGATCCCTGGGTGGCGCAGCGGTTTGGCGCCTGCCTTTGGCCCAGGGCGCGATCCTGGAGACCCGGGATCGAATCCCGCATCGGGCTCCCGGTGCATGGAGCCTGCTTCTCCCTCTGCCTGTGTCTCTGCCTCTCTCTCTCTCTCTCTGTGACTATCATAAATAAACAAATAAAAATAAAAAAAAAATAAACTCACTTAATTCTTGTAGTAACCTAATGAGGTGGGTTTTATTACTATCATTCCCATTTTTCAGATGAAAAAATAAGGTGCAAGGAAAGTAAGTAGATTGCAGGAAGGCACAAAACAAGAGCTAGGATTTGGACCAGGGCAATCTTGTGCTAAAGTCTGTGACCACCCTCTCTACCACATCTATGGGTTTGAGGAATTGAATTAAAGTTAAATGAGGAATCTGTTAGACTTATTCCAGGGAAAGTCTGTAAACTTATATAAGACACGTCTAGAAAAACACTGAGGAAGTCCTGAAACCACCAGTGTGCTTTAAGGTGACTCACGGAGGGAAGAGAGGAATTTGCAATGCTTCTGAGGGCAATTGTTTTAGTGAAAGATGAAATATGTCCCAAAAAATCAATAAATACACAAAGGATTTTTTAGGGCAGTGAAAGTGCTCTGTATGACACTATAATGATGGATACGTGTCGTTATACATTTGTCTAAACCCATAGAGTGCACAGCAACAAGAGTGAAACCTAATGTAAACTACAGGCTTTGGGTGATTATGATGCATCAGTGTAGGTTGGTCACTTGTAACAAAGGGTCACTCTTGTGGGTGATATTAATAATGGGGGAGGTTGTGCCTGTGTAGAGGTGGGAGTAACTGGAAATCTCTATACCTTCCTCTTGATTTTGCTGTGACCTAAAACTGTTTTTAAAGTTTTAAAAAATTACCAGCAGAAAAAGAAATCAGTAAGCACAAATAAAGCCAAGCAGCTGTGTTCACATTAGCATCGAAATGGAAACCCAGCTGGAGTAGGAGCCTTACGGATCTGTCCAGTTCCACACCCCCTCCCTTTCCCACCTGCTGGGACCCAGGGCTAGGGCACTGTTTGGCTGATCCTGGGTCCATCACAAGGTATAGCTCTGGTCATCACAAAGCTCTGGTGCATTGGATTTGTGTTCAGTCTCATCTGGATATTAGTGTTTGAGTGAAATTTTAAAAATCACCATGGAAACCAGGAAGCAACACTGCTATTGAGGAACCAGCTAATGGAAAGTTTTATAAAATAAGTAACACAGCTTATGCTTCAGCAATGGGATTTGTGGCGTCTCTCCCGTGGTGCACAGTTAATGCCCACCTTGTTTAGTACCACATGATAGTCATTTTAGCTTTCAGAATTTTGCAACTGTATAATTTTTGGAGAAGTTTACAAAAGAATGAGAACATACTAATTTCCCATATAAGTAAAGAATTTGCAGAGCTGGAGCAAAGGAAAGCGGGGTTATGGAAATGAGAAGCCGCACAGCACGAGGGAGGATCTAGGCTGGCATCCGGACCCATGGCTTTGAATTTCAGTTCTGCTATTTGCACTCTTCGCCTTTCCCCAGGGCACTTAACCTCTCTGCGTCTTACTTTCCTCATCTGGCAGCTGAGAGGGTTGCCCTCGATGGTCTTTAAGGACCCACCCAGGCCTAGGTCTGAATCCAGAAGACACGGAGGTGTGGTTAAGGCTACGTGGCCTACTTCTACATGGCTCATGTGCGCAGTGGAGCCCATGTGAAGTGTTCCGTTTGGAGAGGCCGCTCCGCCGCTGCGGGGCAGGCAGCCGGATCATCTGCAAAGGAAACAGCCTTTGGAATGTGGCAGCCCGGCCCAGGAGGGGAAAAGACAGGAGCCAGTGTCTGAGGGGCAGATCCGCCCTGCCCAAGCACTAACCAGTCTTCCTTTTTTTTTTTTTTTATTTTAAGATTTTTTTTTTTTTATTTGAGAGAGAGAGAGAGGAAGTGAGAGAGAGAGAGAGAGAGAGAGCAAGCACACACAGGAGCAAGGAGAGTGGCAGAGGGAGAGGAAGAAGCAGACTTCCCACTGAGCAGGGAGCTGGATGTGGGGCTCGATCCCAGGACCCTGAGATCATGACCTGAGCTGAAGGCAGACGCTTAACTGACTGAGCCACCCAGGGCCCCCACAAAGCATTTTTTAAAGAGTGAGTTGCATTTTGTGCTTCTGTTAAAAACTTGATTTTTTTGTATGTAAATGGGCTCTCCATAGAGTGAGAAAATGGAAAGAGGTAGCTGCTGGATAACGAAATCTGACTGGAAATCATAATGACCGAAACGTGTACGCTAGTGTTTGTGTGGGTTTGGGAAGATGTGAGAACATGGATTTTAGAAAGAGGCAGAGAAAGTCAAAGGCAAAGAGAAAGCCAAAGACCTAGTGCAGGGAGCAATTTTTCACTCAGCAGGTCTCCAGACTCCTCAGATGACACTACTTTCAGTTTGCTCCTGACTCAGCAGCCATGACTGAGTAAGAATTTGTCTCTAATCCTTGCCCCAGAGAAGTTTGGTCAATATTTTCCAGAGTTTTTCTGCTCCTGTCATCCATGATAGGTTTTCAAATAGGCACATTCCTTCAACAGACTCCAGAGAGAACTGGGAGTGACTTCGTGTCTCTGCTTAGCACTACTGTGGCTTATGTAACCTCTGTGACTTAATTCCCCCAGTTCACACTCACTACTGCCTTTCCATAGCAGTGACTCCTTCATTGTGCCTAGTGCCGGACAGCTTGCAGAACCGTCTGGTAGACTGTGCCCCCCGAATGTCAGCTCTGTGGGGACCGTTCTGTGTTCTGCTGAATTCCCAGCCCAGGAACAGTGATGCCACATAGGAGACACACAATCAATGTTGCCTGAATATATGACCGGGCGTGTCTTATTTAGTCCTCTGGGCAATGCTGTGAGCTGCTTTTTCTCCTCATTTCACAGATGAGAAACCTGAGTCTCAGCAAGACTGAGGAATTGACCCAAAGATCTGGGATTGTTAGCACAGGTGATTTGGCTACGAGTCTACTGACTAAGAGGTACGTCAAAATAAACTTACTTTTTATTTTTTTCCCTTTGTTTTGTTTCCATTCAAGTGGGTTTTTATTTAAGACGTAGAGGTCATAGGTTTTATATCCTTAGGCTTGGTGTATATTAGTTTAAGCTGACTTTTTAAACACCTAGGCAGGAACATGAAGCAAATACTTTGAGCCTTTGTGAGGATGCTGTTGTCTCCTCTTGTTCTCCTGTCCTGCTCATTTTTTTCTTGCCTCATGTTTCCCTTCCCTGTCCTGAAGCAGCTTCGTGTTTTCTTTAGCTGCCATCCAGCTCTTTGCTCTTCCAGCTGTTTGGGAATGCCCCTGTGGGGTCTTTCCCTCCTCTCCAAGTAGCTGTGAAAGAACTTCCTACCAAAGTTCTCTCCCCAGGATGAGTTCTGATAAACACAGTCTGTTCTGTCCTAACACCTTTCAGCAATCTCGTTCCCCTTCTAGACCCTGTCTGGCCTCTGATCGGCTGGTCCCCCTCTTCCTCAAAAGAGGATTTGTTGAGCTGGGGGTGGAGGCGAAAATTCTAGGCTCTCACTGTCTTTCTTCTCAGCATGTAACCCCAAGTCCTTGGTTAAAAGCCCCTCTGTGTTTATCAGTAATGGGACAACTTGATGTCATGTGCCTCCTAATATGATACCCTTGAAAAGAGCACAGCACCATTTTTGCGGTATTCTCACCCCAAATATATAAATCATGAAGAAGCATCAGACAAACTCAAATTGAGGGGCATGACATAATGTAATTGGCCTGTACTCTTCAAACATGTCAAGGTCATGAAAGATGAGGAATGTCTGAGGAACTGTTCTAGGTTGGAATAGACTCAGGAACATGACAATGAATGCAAGTGGGATCCCAGTTTGGATGCTGGACTTGTAAGTGACGTAATTAGGACAATCAGTGAAATTTGAATGGGACCTGTGGACCACATGGTATCATTGAATCAGTGTCAATTTCCTGATGGTCATGGCTGTATGGTGGTTATGTAGGAGCTTGTCTTGTAGTTGGAGAATACACGGTCAGGTATTAAGTGGGGAACAGTCTCTCTCTGCCTTTGAATGCAGGATAACAGCAAAGTGGGTAAGAGGACAGGCTTTGAAATGCAACCTATCTGACTTGCATTGCAGGCCAAGTCTGTGTCCTCATCTATAAAGTGGAGCAAATCCTGTACCTACTTCAGAAGATATTTTAAGAATTCAATAAGATCGTGTTTGTAAATGGTTTAGCCTGGTGCCTGGCACACAGCAAGCTCTCCATAAATTCTCACTATCTTTATTGCCTGCACGTGTTTCACGTGGATGAACAACTTTTATTGTACTGAACACTGGCTTTCCAGCTTTGTGCCTGGGACCTTCCCTGGCTCCCTCCTGCTGCTCTGCTTTGAGAACATGTCACCGTCATCATGGGCATTGTTGTCTTTGGGACCAGCCACTAGTCAGAATTATTTTCTTTGGCCTGAATTCAGATTCCCCAAGTTAAGCATTGAAGTCTGAAGGAAAGCTCCGACATTCCAGCTTGGTTCACAATCTGGGCTTCCTGTGCTTGTGGCGGCCTGCTGAGGCTAGCTTCTATCTCTTCCTGAACAGTCTGGGGCTTGATTGAAATTCCCCTAGGCCTCCAAAGGGCATGACTCTGGATCCCAAGGTGAACCATCTAAATGTCCTTGTTTCAGAAGATCTGGAAAGCAGCTAGTTACTCCTGGCCAGCAGCTTCTTCCTCAAATCTAGCCATCAGTTTCCCTTGAATGTGGGCAGGCCCAGATTGGCGGTGCATGTGGGAAGCCAGACCCCTGAGGGGCTGGGTGTGTACTCACTGAGACAGGCAGTAGCATCTTTCCAGACCAGATATTACAGAGTGTGTGGTTTGGGCCTTACTTTGCCTTATCACTTAAAGCACCTGTTCAGGTAATCACCAAGGGCAGGTGTGTTCCTAGATTAGGTAGGGTGTGCTCACTTTTCATAGGTTTGATAGCAAAGGCTTTATTAAATTTTAATCTTCAGGACCCCTGGGTGGCTCAGTGGTTGCCTTTGGCTCAGCTTGTGATCCCGGGGTCCTGGGATTGAGTACTGCATCGGGCTCCCTACAGGGAGCCTGCTTCTCTCTCTGCTTGTGTCTCTGCCTCTCTCTCTGTGTCTCTCATGAATAAATAAATAAAATCTTTTAAAAAAATAAATTTCAATCTTCATCCTCTTTAGGGACCCTATCTTTCTTTCTTTGAGCAAGAGAGAGCGAGTAGGGAGGGGCAGAGGGAGAGGGAGAGAGAAAATCTTAAGCAGGGTCCATGATCAGTGGGGAGCCAAGATGGGGCTTGATCTCATGACCCTGAGATCATGACCTGAGCCGAAATCAAGAGTCTGACAACCGACTGAGCACCCCAGGTGCCCCTGGACCCTATCTTTCAAGTATCAAATCATTTAGATAAAAAAACTTTTGAACTAAGTCTTGAAGCAAAATTTTTTCATCATTTATTATCTCAAGGCTTCTATTGATTAGTAATTCAGAGCAAACACAGTGAGGATGGCTAATATCTGCTCTATGATGTCTGGGGCTTCAGATTGCAGTTGTTGATGAAGGCTGGGGGCTGGAGTTGTTCAAAGGCTCTTTTACTCAGATGGCTGGTTATTTATTTATTTTTTAAAAAGATTTTATTTATTTATGATAGATAGAGAAAGAGAGAGAGAGAGGCAGAGACACAGGCAGAGGGAGAAGCAGGCTCCATGCACCGGGAGCCCGATGTGGGATTCGATCCCGGGTCTCCAGGATCGCGCCCTGGGCCAAAGGCAGGCGCCAAACCGCTGAGCCACCCAGGGATCCCCAAGATGGCTGGTTATTGAGGCTGGTTGCCAGCAAGGCACCTATTGTCAAGAATATCCACACTTGGTTTCTCCATGTTGCCTGGGCTTCCTCACAATATAGTGGCTTTTTTCCAAGTACTCAAAGGAAAAGAGAGAGCAAGGTGAGGGCTTTATTGCCTTTTATGACCTAGTATATTAGAGTTCTTAAGAGAAACAGAACCAGTAAGATATATATACAAGTCCAAATTTCTAATTCTAAAATGCAAGTTCAAAATCTGCAAAATGGGCCAGCAGGCTGGAGACTCAAAGAGCCATTGCTGCAATTCAAGTTCAAAGCCCATTGGTTGCAGAATTTCCCCTTTCCTGGGGGACATCAGCCTTTTGCTCTATTTGAGTCTTCACCAGATTGGATGAGGCTCACCTACATTATGAAGAGCAATCTCCTTTACTCAAAGTCTACAGTCCTAAATATTATCTCATCCAAAAACACTTTCACAGAAACATCAAGAATAATGCTTGACCAGATATCTGGGCACTGTGGTCCAGCCAAATTGACATGCAAAATTAACCATCATACCTAGTTTCAGACATCCCACACAGCATTACTTCTACCACATTCATTGGCCAAGTGCAAGGGGAAGGAAGTATTCCATCCCCTCATCCACTGCACCCCCCACCCTGCTCCAAGCTCAGTAGAAGAATATTAAGTTCATGTCAGAAGAGCATGTGGAATGGGGCATACATTGGTGTGGCATCTTTGGCTGCCACCAACAGAGTTGCTGTAGGTAGTGTGATTTTCCAAAATGGCGAATACTGTAAAATTCTACACAAAAGAAAGTGCATGGT
Source organism: Canis lupus baileyi (assembly GCF_048164855.1). Classification (NCBI taxonomy): domain Eukaryota; kingdom Metazoa; phylum Chordata; class Mammalia; order Carnivora; family Canidae; genus Canis; species Canis lupus. The sequence goes on from NC_132846.1 coordinate 40,538,839, forward strand.
AATTGCATTCCTGGGAGGGGGGTGGGCAGTTAAACTGGGCATATAAAAGTAGGCAAAAATACACTGCATTTATGTGTAAGATGGACTTAGGTTTCAAGACTCAAAGTGTTATAAGTAGGTGGTTTTGCCTCTAGAAATGTCTCATGGAATATTCAAACATCGTGTGGGATATAAGTTGATTCCTGCAGAACTTTCCAGCACATTGCAGGAGGACATTCAGTCTCCCTGATTTCTCCCTACAAAAAGCCAATAGTGCTCTTCCCAGCATTGAGACAACCAAGAAAAGCCTCCACAAATTTCTAAAACACCTCCTGGAGCGTAAGTAGCTCCCTTATTGAGAACCAGTGCTGTGAAGGAAGGGGACAGTGAAATTCCAAAGATTTCTCTGAGGGGAAAGTCTGGGTAGAATAGAAATGAACCAACCTGTGTTAAAACAGAGGATGGAAAGCAAAAAGCCCTATTCATGGGATGGGTGGGACCTGTGTGTGTGTGTGTGTGTGTGTGTGTGTGTGTGTGGCAGGGGGCTATCCAGCCCATCCCAGAGAGCCCCAGTGGAGGCCCCACCCTGCTCCTTTAGGGACCCAGCACCAGCCAGGATCGGGGAAGAGCCCTTTCTCATGTGTCCACTGTCATCAGCATGAAGGGCCCCCAGGGTTGTAGGGCATTTCCCCTGCTGAGGGTGAAGCATAGGAAAAAGAAACAGAAGGGCCGTAGTGGTGTTCTCGTTCAGATCCCTGCATCCCAGCAGTTGGACCTCTGTTTAGGGATGAAGGAAAAATCTTGGGTCTTACTGGGACTATCTGATAAAAACTGGAAATTTCAAAGTGGCCTCATTTAAAAAAAAAAATTAGGCTTCATTCAGGAACCTCTATGTCAGACCTAACACGTCCTTTAAATTCCTACCACTGTGCCTTTGCACCCATCATCTGCCCTGCGGGGATGCCATCTCCCCTGCTGGAAATCTGCATGTCGCCTGTCCCACCAGCTTCACGAAGCCTGGGGTTCCCAGCCTAACCCAAAGGGAACTCTCTTCCTCCCCCTCATGACCATGTCTTTTATGGCTCCGACACTTCTCGGATTCCTATGTACCATGTGTATCTTATCTTAAGCTCTTCTCTCTCACCACATACTCTTTTTTTTTTTTTAAGATTTTATTTTATTTATTTATGAGAGACACAGAGAGAGGCAGAGATATAGGCAGAGGGAGAAGCAGGCACCCCACGGGAAGTCTGATGCTGGATTCGATTCCAGGACCCTGAGATCACGCCCTGAGCCGAAGGCAGACACTCAACCACTGAGCCACCCAGGCGCCCCACACCACATACTCTCTTAAAGACAGTGACTGATATGGATGCTTATGTTGTTTTGTATCTTCCCATAGCACCGAGCCCAGGATCTTGATCAAAGTACAAATAGTTTGGGTGAATTCAACAGGAATAAAGCTTGGTAGATTCTGCTGCCACTTGAAATATGGCAACTATGACCTCCTGAAGTCAAAGCAAACTTTCACATCACTGGAAATACAATGCTGACATTTTCAGGGCTTCCCTTCTTCTTGTGAGAGGCTGGATAATTAACTGCTACTTTAAACAAGAGGGCATTGATGTTGTTTAAGTGAATGTTGGGCATAGCTGCCAGCAAGGGAAAAGCTGCAGGGGTCTGAGTCGGGAAGGCAGAGCGCAGGTGCCTAACGCGGTCCATCCTCCTTGGCCTGAGGGAGGCACGGCCCCGAGCCCCTCTGGAGGAGGAGGAAGTCAGAGTGAGAGTTCCTTCAGCTTCTTGAAGGGAGATGTCGAGAATTATCATCCTCAAACTTTGTAACCTGGGGACACCTGGGTGGCTCAGCGGTTGGGCGTCTGCCTTCAGCTCAGGGTGTGGTCCTGGAAACCCAGGATCGAGTCCCGCATAGGGCTCCCTGCGCGGAGCCTGCTTCTCCCTCTGCCTGTGTCTCTGCCTCTCTCTCTCTCTCTCTCTCTCTGTCTCTCATGAATAAATAAATAAATAAAACCTTAAAAAAAACAACAACCCAAAAAACAAAAAAAAAAACAACTTTGTAACCTGTTCGCTGCTTACATTTCCAAGTCTGAATAGCTTCATAAATCACTTCAGAGGCTCCTGGAGCAACTGTGTAGAGTTTCTCTGCCCCCAGATGGTGAGAACTTTCAGGAATCCACTGAGTTACAAGAACTTCATTTTGGTTTTTTAGGAGAAGTTTGGGGTTTTTATGTTTGTTTGTTTTGTTTTGGTATCACAGGCCCTGGATTTGATAGTTCAAGAGTGTCTGTATTCTTGTCCTGTGACTTTTTTCAATCCTCAGGTGAGGCCTCCCTGCATTATAATCTCACAGGAGCCTGAACTTCCCTCTGAGCATTTGTACAATTGTGCTAAAAAACAATCTATTTAAAAAATTTTTTTTTAATATTTTATTTATTTATTTGGCAGAGAGAGAGAGAGCACCAGTAGGCAGAGTGGCAGGCAGAGGGAGAGGGAGAATCAAGCTCGCCAATGAGAAGAGAGCCCCATGCAGGACCCGGGGGTCATGACCTGAGTCGAAGGCAGACACTCAACCACTGAGCCATGCAGGTGCCCCAACAATCTATTTTTAATTATCTGTTTAATGCCTCCTTCTCTTGCTGAACTGTATGCTCCATAGGGGCAGGTGGCTAGGTGCTGTTGGTTCCTGACATAGCAGCATAGTGGGGCTCGGTTAATATGCACTGAGTGGGCGAATAGTCTGGCAATTCCTCGAGCAGTTAAACATAGAGTTGCCGTATAACCCAGCAATTCCACTCCTAGCTGTACACCCAAGAGAACTGAAAACATAGGTCCACATACACACTTGTACAGGACTGTTCATAACAACATTATTCATAATAGCCAAAAAATGGAAACAACCCAAATGTCCATCAACTCATGCATGTGTGAATAAAAAGTGGTGTATCCATACAACAGAATGTGTTTCAGCAACACAGTACACATTGCAACATGGGTATAACATGGAGCCTTGCAAACACTGGGCTACGTGAAAGAAACCAGACACAAAAGGCTGCAGAAAGTATGATTTCACTTTAGAAACGTGCAGAATAGGTAAATCATAAAGACTCTCGGTAGATCGTGATTGCTAGGGGCTGGGGGAAGAGGTAAGGGAGAGTGACTTATGAAGTTTCATGTCATGACGGAAATGCTCTGGAATTAGAAAGCAATGATCGTATAATGGAGAAAATATACTAAAAAACACTGAGTTGTGAACTGTAAGTGGTAAATTTTATGTTCTGTGAATTATGTCTCAAATTTTAAAGATACTACCTTAAAAAAGCATTTATATATGTGTTTATTGAGTGAACGATTCATCCCTGAGAAAGATGCAAACTCAGGGCACTCTGGTTCACCTCTAGGACTTTCTAGATGTTCCTGTTAGCCATAGTGTGTGTGAAAAGTGGGCTCTGAAAGCTGAGCTGCTGGCACTCTGTGTGAGAAAAGGGCGTGGCTGTGATTCATATGAAATTGTGTGTTGGCTGCCAGCACTCTTGCTGGATGTGGTCCATCACTGACATTTTTATCAACTTCAAGAAAGGAAGTTTGGAGAGGGAGGCTTTCACCCTATTTCCTTGGGACTGATTTCTTAGGCATGTCAGATTAACAAAAACATCCTAGATATGGAGGCCAACTACATCATCTTAATCAGACAGGGACAGGTGGCAAATACTCAAGTTAGAATTTTGATGTATTTTACTGTAGGCTTTGGTAGTTTACATAAGAGGTGGGGGAAAACAAAACAGTTGGTGCTATCTGGGGCCAGGCTTTAGAGTTGTTATGAATCCAGAAAAATGAGCAATGTCTGTGGTTCAAACCCTGGTGTGGACAGTGGGACATACACTCCCTGTGAGAATATATTTAGGGGCCTTCATCAGTTTGGCTGAACAAAAAGCATTTGGGGGGTTTGTCCTTGCAGAGGTAGAGGTCAGTGATTCATCAATCTTATATAACACCCATCTCACATGCCATCCTTAATGTCCATCACCCAGTTACTCCATCCCCCCATCCCTTTCCCCTCTAGTGACCCTCAGTTTGTTTCCTGTGATTGTCTCTTATGGTTTGTCTTCCTCTGATTTCATCTTGTTTTATTTTTTCCTCTTTTCCCTTATGATCCTCTGTTTTGTCTCTTTTTTTAAATTTTTTTATTTATGATAGTCACACAGAGAGAGAGAGAGAGAGAGGCAGAGACACAGGCAGAGGGAGAAGCAGGCTCCATGCACCGGGAGCCCGACGTGGGATTCGATCCCGGGTCTCCAGGATCGCGCCCTGGGCCAAAGGCAGGCGCCAAACCGCTGCGCCACCCAGGGATCCCCTGTTTTGTCTCTTAAGTTTCACATATGAATGCGATCATATGATAATTGTCTTTCTCTGAGAGACTTATTTCACTCAGTATAATATCCTCTAGTTCCATCCATGTTGTTGCAAATGGCAAGATTTCTTTCTTTCTTTTTTTGATGGCTGAGTTGTATTCCATTATACACTATATATATATATATATAGTATATATATATATACTATACTATATATAGTATACTATATAGTATACTATACTATATAGTAGTATATTGGCATATATATACACATACATATATATACCATACCTTCTTTGTCCATTCATCTGTCGATGAACATCTGGGCTCTTTCCACAGTTTGGCTATTGTAGAGTTTACTTTAAAAATAAATAAATAGGGGATCCCTGGGTGGTGCAGCGGTTTAGCGCCTCTCTAGGTCTTGCTTGTTGGGCTGGCTCCTGCAGAGCACCTCAGTGAGGCCTTGGCCTGCTCTGGGCCCCTCATGCATCTCTTTTCCTGCAGCCTCAAACCCAGATGGGCTACCATCCAAGGACTTGGCACTGTGGCGTGTAGTGGCCCCATGAGACCAAGGACCCACTAAAGACCTTGAGAAATATGGGGAGGAAGGCTTGGCTTCATTGGAACACCTTTAAACATGAGCAAGGGAACAGTGGCATTTCAGATCATTACAGAGGTCAAGTTGGAGTTCCCTGAAGGAGACACTTGGGTGCTAAATGTCTGTGTGGAGTACTGATTGTGAACTGCCTTGCTATTTCCCAGTTGTGTCAGTCAGGGAACATTCCAGAATCCCCATTATGTACCAGATATAATAAAACCACTTTTCATAGCATCGTCTCATTTCATTTTCACACAACCCAATGAGATAGGTACTATTCTAATGCCCATATTACAGTTGAGTAAACCAAGTATGGAATGGCTAACTTGCCCAAAATCACATCGCTAATGAGTTGCAGAGCTAGGATCTGAAGACTGATCAATCTGATTCCAGAAGCCTTATTTTTGGGTTTCTAGAGAACTTTCCTTTTCCAAATCAACTTTACTTTCCCCAGCATCTTTGTGTGAACATGCAAAAGTCCCGCTTTGCATGGCACATGGAGTGAAAAAGAAGGATCCTACAGTGTGGCTGTGAATGCAAACAACAGGGGCATGCAAAGCTCTGGACCCCAGCTGCTCCTAGAAGAGCTGTGAGCAGTGTGGCAGGATGTGGGTCTCTACCCTTGTGGAGACCAACCTCCTAAGCAGGTGACCCAAGGCTTCCCTGTAGCCTCTTGCCAGGGGGTTGAGGTCTGGACAGAGACAGAAAGAGACTCAGGGATCTTGGAGCAGGAAGGAAACTTGATGGGTGTTCACCCCCTCATTTACAGACAGGGAAACTGATGTTTGGGAGATTAAGTAAAGCACACCCTGTCTGCAAGCACAACTTGGGTCTCCTGGCTTCCATATCAGTCACAAAATGGGTTATTTTCTAAATTAGGAAGCCAAGGCTCTGAGAGGTGATGTAATTGACTGAAGGCAGAGACCCTACTCAACCCCCTTGGCATCTGCCCCATGCTGAAGTCATAATGGGCTGTAGATGGGAGGCGCTCTTCCAACTCTTGTAAGATGAGTGAATCATATGCATCTGTGTTTCCCAAAAACTTGCCTGAGCATAAGAATCATCTGGGGGCCGGTATTAAAAATGAATGCTCCAGTCTTACTGCAGGTCCCGCCCTTGATATAGTGTTCTCACTCCCGGTCCAGAAAATCCCCAACCGGTTATCACCAACTTTTCATAAACTAAAGGGTGTTCGTTTTAGATTTGTTTCTTGCAGGCCTGAACCTGTTGGGATTTGGAGCACACTTTTTAAACACTGCCTGCCTGTCTCTATTCTCAGTAATGTAGGTTGTGTCCTCTAGGGGGCAGAAACGAGCTACTTGTTCTTTCTTCGGGGCTGAGCTTTCAGACTTCCCAGAAACTTAAGAGAAAATAAATACCCGAAGGTAGTTGAAAGGGGGCAGATCGTACACATGCTTTTCTCACTAGGTTGAAATGTCCTCTAAGAGACACGATACTGGTGAGAACCTAGGCTCTGAATTCAAGCAGACCCAAATTTTCTGATCAAATGTACAGCATGGGAACTATAGTTCACAGTACCGGACTGTATTTTTGAAATTTGCTAAGAGAATAAATCTTAGGGACGCCTGGCTGGTTCAGCAGTTGAGCATCTGGCTTTGGCTCAGGTTGTGATCCCGGGGTCCTGGGATCGAGTCCTTGCAGGAAACCTGCTTCTCCCTCTGCCCATGTCTCTGCCTCTCTCTCTCTCTCTGTGTCTCTCGTGAATAAATAAATAAAATCTTAAAAAAAAAAAAAAAGAATAGATCTTAAGTGACACACATACAAAAGGTAACTATGCGAGGTAATGAATGCATTAGCTAACCATATTGTGGTAATCATTTCACAATATCTGTGTGAATCAAATCATCACATTGTATACCTTAACTGTTCACACTATTATTTGTCAGTTTTGTCCCAATAGAGCTGGGGGCGGGAGGAGAAAAAACAACAGCAGCAAAACACAAAATATCTTCTCAGTCATCTGTTGTCCTTGTGACCCCAGCAGGCTATTTAGATTCATCAAGCCTCAGGTTCTTGTTCTGTAAAATGGAAATAATAATACTACTTGCTTAACAGGATCGTTTCAAGCCTTTTATCTCAATTGCTAAAAAACAAAAAGTTTACTGTTATTATCATTTCAACGGTTACTGCTGCTTTCTGAATGGCATATGATTGTGAAGTCTAGCAGGAAGGCAGACTTTCTTCAATAGTTGGCTGAAGCTTTCTAAAGAGGCATTTGGCCCATTCTCCTCCAGGCTCTATCCTACAATGACATTTCACATCCTGGAAACCAATAATGTGAACAACACAGAGTCCACATTGGACAGAAGGAAACGTGTTGACTTCCTTAATAAAATCAAAATCCGCTTCCTCCGAGGTTGGCTCTGGCTGCCAGGAGATTCTCCCCATGGGAAGGATGGTGGGATCTCTTGGCTCTGTCTCCCAATTTTTGCCTTACCCTGGAAATTTCTCCCTAATCTCAAGGGGTGCCCCCATGGATAAGGAAAGCTGCAACCCTTCCCCACCACTGTGGGAATTTCACCTCCACCCCCACCAGCCTTGGAGGAGCTGGGTTCGATTTCACTGAGGGTGTCAATAAGTTTCTTTAGCCTGAGACTTGGTGATTCTCTTCTTTTTAGCTTCATCTGGAATAGCTTGAGATTTCAGGATCCTTGGTTCCTACCTGGAAAGACTAATAATGCCCATAGCAGCTGTCCTCTTTTGAGCCATTCTTATGTGCCAAGTGCATATGGAGTCTCCCATTCCATCTCCACTGCTGCCCAGTGGGTTAGTTCTGGTGACCACCCTCATTTTGCACGTGGAGGAACCGAGGCACCAGGAGGTTGGGTACCTTGCTCCAAGGCCCAAGGGTAGTCTGTGAAGGAGCTTAGGACTAGGACCTGGCACTTTGACTTCAGAGTTGGGTTCCAGATCACTTGGCCTTGAAGGAAATTGAATGAACACGGAACCTGCCTTCCTACCCCTTCTGTTCCCTGGAGCAGTATTAATACCAGTTTTAGCAAAAGGCTTGGCTATAGCCTGGACTCCCTCTGACTGCCTCCGAGTCAGGTGAAGGGGTCAGTGACATCAGGGAGGAATTGTCACACAAGGAAAGAGCCAGCCTCCCACAGCACACTCTATTCTGACACTTTCTCTTTTCCATATGCCTCTGCCCTCGTCTTCCTCCCTGCTCAAGACCCAGGAGGATGCTCAGTTCCCTGGGCATGACCCTTTGCAAAGGCTTGTGGCAGGGGAAGAAGGGGTGTATAGCTCCTGTGAGGCACAATCAGCTTGCAAATGTCTGGCACAGGAGAAAAGAGGAACACCTTTGAAGTCTTCTCATCAGACACATTGGGTCTGACCCCTAAGCACAGATGCCCTGTCCTCTTGCCTACCCTACCCCCTCCTTATTTCTTCATCACTGTGAAGGCAACACTCAACAGGGCATGTAAAGACACTGTCTCTGCTCTGGAGACTCAGAATCTGTCACCATCACTCTGGGGTGAGAAGGAAATTGCGCTGTTGAGGTTTCTTGCTTCTTCCTCACTGAGAAAAACCCCACTGTCAACAAACCCAAACCAATGAGCCAAATGGTGCTCGGAGGCTCCTGGGCAACAAGCTATACATGTGTGTCAGTAAAGGTCATGAGGTAGCCCAGGCCCAGAAAGCAAGGTGACAGAGGACAGAGGACAAGGAGAGGAGGAAGGCTGAGAAGAGGGATGCTTGAAGGTCAGAGAGTTGAGGTCAGAGTGTGTGGATTCCCCAGGTACCCAGGGTTCAGGGCAGTAGGAGTGGAATGAGGGAGGAGTTTTGGGAACTGTGAGGAGGCACCTGAAGAGAGGCATCTGGGTCCCACGAGGCAAAGAACACCAAACCATCTTTAAAAGAGTAGCAAACGGGCAGCCCAGGTGGCGCAGCGGTTTGGCGCCGCCTGCAGCCTGGGGTGTGATCCTGGAGACCCAGGATCGAGCCCCACATCGGGCTCCCTGCATGGAGCCTACTTCTCTGAAGTCTGTGTCTCTGCCCCTCTCTCTGTGTGTCTATGAATAAATAAATATAATCTTAAAAAAATAAAATAAAAGAGTAGCAAACCTTCCAGAGAACCAAGAGGTCTAGGATGGTAAATACCCAGACCCGAGACCCCTAGGGGGCTGGGGTTTGCACAAAGCATCCAGTGGTGGGTGGGGAAGCTGCAGACACAGCTGCTGGTCTGGGTTTGTCCATATAAAGCAGTTGGCAGAGAAGACAGAGTGGAAGAAGAGGAGGAAGCAGAGGTAGACACTGTTTAAAAGTTTAGGACAAAAGGCTACATAGTGTGCGGTTCCATTTATACAGCATTCTGGAAAAGGCAGGATTATGAGACAGAAAACAGATCAGTGGTTGCCAGAGGCTAAGGGTGGGAGGGCCTGATTGTGCAAAGGCTACAAGAGACTTTTGGGGGGTGATGGAACTGTTCTGGATGTTAATTGAAGTGATGATTATACAACTATACATTTGTCAAAACTCCTTGTATGTACACTTTGAAAGGATGGATTTTACTGTGTATAAATTATGCCTCATAAATCTGACTTAAAAACAAACTGAGGAGGTGTCAAAATTACACACTTAAGAAAAAGAAAAATTTAGCCTCTTTATTTTTTAGAACACACATAAACTTCACAAATTCTCCTTTCCATTAATATTATGTGGGAGAATTTAAACTTGGCAACTAAAAGAAAACTAGCCTCTTCTACTTTATTTTAAAAAGTATTTTATTTACTTATTTATAAGAGAGAGTAAGCAAGCAGAGGGAAGGGAGCGAGAGAATCTCCAGCAGAGATTCAGAGCCCGATATGGGGCTTGATCTCATAACCCTGAGATCTTGATCTGAGCCAAAATCAAGAATTGGATGCTCAGCTGACTGAGCCATCCAGGTGCCCTGCATCTTTCTCTTTAAAATAGTTTTAGGGATCCCTGGGTGGCGCAGCGGTTTGGCGCCTGCCTTTGGCCCAGGGCGCGATCCTGGAGACCCGGGATCGAATCCCACGTCGGGCTCCTGGTGCATGGGGCCTGCTTCTCCCTCTGCTTATGTCTCTGCCTCTCTCTCTCTCTCTCTCTCTCTCTCTCTCTGTGACTATCATAAATAAATAAAAATTAAAAAAAAAACTTTAAAAATAGTTTTATTGTGAGCACTGGGGTGGCTCAGTGGCTGAGCATCTGCCGTTGGCACAGGTCATGATCTCAGGGTCCTGAGATGGAGCCCTACAACTCCCCATCGTGACCCCTCTGGGACAGGCTCCCTGCTCAGCGGGAGTCTGCTTCTCCCTCTCCCCTTGCTCCTCCTCCCTGTTCATGCACGCTTTCTCAAATAAATAAATAAAATCTTAAAAATAAGATAATGTAGTTTTATTAAAGTAGTTCAGCCCCTTTTGGATACATATACAGTCCAGTCCTGCCAGCACTGTTACTTGCTCTCTAGGTGTACCCCTGCTCCTCTACCCTTGGGATAGATCTGGGGCAATGGCAGAGGGAAGCTGGTTTGCTGCTCTGGATGCTGGACCTGGTGCTGTCGTCTGGTCCTCAGTGGCTTCTGCCAAGCCGTCCTTCACCCACCCGGTCTACTGGCATCCATGGTGAGGCCCTGGCTGGTGGGGTCTGTCTGACAGTTCACTTGGTTTATTGGTCCTGTCTCAGCTCTGCTGGTTCGGTCCATACAAATCTACACCTGTTCCATGCCTCTGCATGTTTTCCTTTTCCCAAAGCAGGTCCACAGGCTCTCAACTCTCAATGCCTGTCTACATTCCTTAGGGGATCTAGAAACTTCTGGGCCTCACTCAAGCCAAAGGGAATTAGCTTGGGGCAGGGTGGCGGGAGGCCATCTAAAGATTCTCTTAGACTAAACATACCATGCAGTTGTCTCTACTTTGCCCCAGTCACCCTAGATAGACATAGGGACACATGGCAAGGGTGACTCCCCCAGGGCTCCATTAAAGGAGCAAGGCATAAGTTGTTTTTGTTTCTAGCATACTCTCAACCTCTGGGGAGGTTTCTACTCTTTTTCCACACTGCCATCAAGGTTTGACATGAGTGGGAGAGCATGGACTTCTGGTCTCCCATCCCCTCCCTCTCTCCCTCCACATACCAAAAGGGTTTGTACTACTTTATGTTTTTCAGAGACTTCTTTTTCATCATATCTTCCTCCTTTCTTGTCCTTTGGATTTTATTCAAGATGGTATCCACCTTTCTCTTCCCTTAGGACATTAAGTCCCATGGTGCAGTGAGAAAATATAGCTCAATGATAATGAAATTGCCTTGAAAACTGTTTCAAAAATAGTTTCTCCACTACTATAGGGTCTTAGGAAGGAGGCAGCCATCTCCAAGGGGGTGTTTTTGCTGGCCTCTTAAGGAACTGTCTTTAAAATGATACAAGTTTTCTAAAAATGTGGAATTCTCATCCAGTTAGGTATATGGCACATTCATCACCATCTTTGAGACTCCTAGACTACTGGCTTCACACCCAGTGTATTGCTATGTGTTCTTTTTCCTTAAACTGGAAGAAATTTTGTCTCTGTCCTATCTCCCATCCCCACTGCTACTTCCTTAGGTTTTCTCACCTGGATTGTTGGAACAGTTTTCTGATGGATCTTTCTACCCCCAGACTTGTTACCTGCTTTCCCTTTTTTTTTTTTTTAATTTTTATTTATGATAGTCACAGAGAGAGAGAGAGAGAGAGAGAGGTAGAGACACAGGCAGAGGGAGAAGCAGGCTCCATGCACCGGGAGCCCGATGTGGGACTCGATCCCGGGTCTCCAGGATCACGCCCTGGGCCAAAGGCAGGCGCCAAACCGCTGCACCACCCAGGGATCCCAATTACCTGCTTTCCTCTACCCATCATTGCCACTGGCATGATCTTCCCAAACATATGTCAGATGGTGTTGTTCCTTCAGCTAAGGCCTTTCAGTTGGGTCCCCATGCCTCTATGATGGGCAGAGGCCCAGCACTCAAGATTCATCTCCTTTTCTTGTGAACAAAATCTCTACTCTGCCCACATCAAATCACTTGCGGTGGATGGGCTGTGTTGTGCTGGTCCCTACTTCTGTGTCTCTGCACCTGCTGCTCCCTCTGGTTGGAATGTCCCTCCTTACCTTCTTACCATGCAACATTCAACTCAAAGATCTCCTTCGCTTGAATCCTTACTTGTCCCTCCAAGCAGGACTCTATGGTTTGAGTCATTGTGATACCAACCTCCCTCTGTTAGGACACTTACCACAAAGGGTTGTATCATAGTGCTAGGCTGTGAACTCTTTGGGGCCAGTGATGGGCTGTAGTAATCTCTGTTTCCCCAGCATGTAACACATCGCTTGGTCCAAGTCAGTGGAATGAATGAATGAATGAATGACAATGAGTATCAGCCATAGAATGGGAAGAGGTCCCTAGGTTCAATGTTCGCATTTTTCAGAGAAACTCTTGACCTCGGGGTTGTGAGTTCAAGCCTCATGTTGGGTGTAGAGATTACTTAAAAATAAAATCTTTTTTTATGTTTATTTTTCTTAGTAATCTCTACACACAACATGGGGTTTGGACTCTTGACCGTAAGATCCAAAGTTACATGTTCCGACAGAGCCAACCAGATGCCCCAAAATAAAACCTTAAACATACACACACACACACACACACACACACACACACACTTACACACAACTGAGTCTGGTCTTTTGACTCCAGTATTGAGTTCTTTCTCCTCTCTACAGGGTCTCTAGACACAGGACCGGAGCATGGTGGGGGTCAGGTGGTAGGCAGGGGTCAGTGAGAAGACACCAGAGACAAAATAACTCAAAGCCTGGTATAACTTATTCTCAAGCAGGAAAATGGGTCAACTTCACAAAGGGGTTTTGTAAAACCCTCTCACCTGTGCAATTGGAGTGATGTACACAATGTCAGCATGAGCAGCTGGCATCTGAAGTTACAATAACAATGTTGTGGAAGAAATTTAAATAGAAGCCTCGCTTGTTCACTGCTGATTTGTTTGAGGCCCTGCCAATGTAGCTAGCCTGATTATGCTACCATCACCACAGAGATTTTATTGCTTTATTTCTTTAAAAACAAAATTTGTATTTTATGATTTTAAAAAAGCAGCCATACATACTAAGACCTCACCTTGTTTATTTCTGGGAACTCAGTATAGGATGACAGGAAGAGCTCTGGGGACACAGACTGATACTGAATCTTGGATCGGTGGCTTACTTGCAGCGTGATTTAGGGCAAGTCACTTAACTACTCTGCACCTCAGCTTTTATGTTTATAAAAGTAGAGGTCCTGCTGGTGCTCCCTGTGGTTGTCATGGGGGTGAGAAGAAGGCACTAGGGAAGCCTGGTCCTGGAGCCATAGTGCCCTGGCTTGAATTTTGGCTTTTGCCTTGCAAGGCATGTGACTTCAGACATGTTGCTTATCATCTCTGCCACTCAGTTTCCTCTCTTTGGTAGTGAGTATATGTGGCACTCAGATGGTGCCCAGTTAGTGAAAATGCTGAACCCAGTGCAGGCATGTAATATGTGATGATTCCCTTTCTTCTTCCCTCCCGGAGGGAGCTGTTTGTACATCCATCTGATGGATGCCCCTCAACCCATCCTGTATCAGTTTGTGATCAACCTGGAAAAACCAGGACGCCTGGTTGGCTCAGAGGTTGAGTGTCTGCCTTTGGCTCAGAGCATGATCCTGGAGCCTTGGGATTGAGTCCCACATCGGGCTCCCCATGGGAAGGCTTCTCCCTCTGCCTGTGTCTCTGCCTCTCTCTATCTCTCATGAATAAATAAATAAAACTTTAAAAAATAAAATAAAAATAGAACTGGAGAAACCAAGACTTCTCTGTTGAGCCAGTGACATGTAGCTTTTTTGTTGGTGTCTGGAGTCATACAGGTTGACACCACCACCCCCAGCCCTGGAGGTAGAGCTTGCTCTCTCCCCACCTTCTGGTTTGCTTAGCAGGGATAACAGGTACAAGCCCAGTCCAGGTCTAGCCCTTGCTTCCAGAATCTAGGACGGTGTGGCCTCCTATCTGTCTTGACTCAGGGTGCTTTGTTCGGTCCTGTGGCCTGGGCCCTGGCTCCTGAAACCTCTCTGAAGCTTGTTTGGACCTGTTGTTTCTTGGGTTTATTAGTCTCAGCTCGCCTGCTAGCCTCTCAACTCTGCATGCCAATCCCAGTCGTAGGCTCCGCCTTCTCCGTTTGGACACACCCCAGGCCCTGAGAGGGAAGGCCAGCCCCAACCCCCTGCTGCAAACCTGGAGCTTGTGAAGGGAGGTGGGTGGGCCAGGGGCCAGAGCTGCTGCCCTTGAGAAGTTGAAAACAAAGACAGTTGAGATCTCCAGGTCCTGCTTCTGTGTCTCTTGGAAGCTCCTTTGCCTAGTGGCAGTTCCAGGCCCAGGATTCCAGAAATAGAAGACATGTTAGAGCTCCTCTAGGCCTGCTCGTGCCTCATTGGAACAAGAGGCCACATTACGGCATCCCAGACAGGTGGTCTTCCAGGCCCTGTGTGAATGTGCTCTGTAACAGGGAGCTCACTACCTTTCCACCCTGGCCATGCTATTGCTGAGCCCCTCTGCCAGCTGAAAATGTGGCGTCTGGAATTTTGACCCAGTGCTCCTAGTCCCTTTCCCGTGTGATGGTCGGTTTGAGCAATTATCCTATGTACTCCACCCTCCCACCACTCCCCATTTCTCAGTCTAAACACCCTCATGGTTCCTCACATAACACAATTTCCAGACCCTTCCCCATTCTGCCCATGATCACTGGGCTTCCCTCATGTCCACAGAAAACCAGCTGTAACAATAATAGCAGATCCAATAAATATTTAGGGACCTGTTGTGTGGTGGGCATCTCAGCAAGTGCGGTAGGGGGGGCAGGGGAGTGCACAGGCATCACACCTAGTCTCTGTCCTCAGGGAGCTGACTGTAGAGGTAAGAAGGAGACAGCTTACCCTCACATTTGGAGGCCAATGGGGGGCCACCTGCCATATACCTAATTTTAAAAGTTTAATAAGGGGGCACCTGGTGGCTCAGCAGTTGAGCATCTGCCTTTGACTCAGGTCATGATCCTGGAGTCCTGGGATCGAGTCCTATATCGGGCTCCCTACGAGAAGCCTGCTTCTCCCTCTGCCTGTGTCTCTGCCTCTCTCTGTGTGTCTTTCATGAATAAACAAAATCTTTTTAAAATAATAAAAAAATAAAACTTTAATGGGGAATGTGATAGCTAAAGGATATGAAGTTTCATTTTGAGGTGAGAAAGTGTTCAAAAATGATTGCAGTGAAGGTTGTACACATCTGTGAACATACTAAAAACCACTGAATTCTAGACTTCAAATGGATGAGTGCTATGTGTATGTGAATTATATCTCAACAAAGCTGTTTAAAATGTTCAAAGTTTAACAGTTAAGGAAAGTATAGTCTATCTTCCTCTCATGAAAGTATGCCTTCAGAATAATCTGGAAAGCCAAGTTTGAAGTGAGGCATTCTCAGAGTCCCTGGAATTCTGCACAGGAGAATGGAAGCAGAGGGAAAGTCTGGTCCTCCCCACTGCCCTCTCCATCTTCCCATGCCCAACTCTGACCTGTACCTCGAGAGATCCAAGCATGCCAGTAGACTCTGGTTCTTGAGTTCCAGAGCCTTCCATAGCACCCCTGCCACTTGGCCACCCTTATGAGTAGGGTGGTGGGGTCTGCTCTTGGGGAGTCGGGTCTGCTCTTGGGGAGTCAGATCCAAGGAAGACATTGATCATCACAGGCTTGAGTGGGCTTGTGACCTTTGGACCAGGGAATTCTGGAGCATGGTCCAGAGCAGTGATCTCCAATAGAACATTCTATGTATTGGAGATGCTCCGTATCTGCACTGTCCTATATGGTAGTCACTATTCTCAGGTGGCAAATAAGCCCTTGAGATGTGGCTAGTGTACCTGAGGAACTGAATTTTTAATTAAAAATTTTTAGTTAAGCAACACTTAAATCCAAATTTCACATGTAGCTTGGGGCTACCATATTAGGTAGCATGGGTCTGGAAAGTGGCCGGGTGGGAGTGGCTCTGAATGGTCGTGTCCTGTTGACTCTGTTGACTTCATCCCATGGAGGAAGGGGAGCAGCCTGGAGGAGGATCAGAGCGGAGCTCTCAGGGCTCAGGAAGATACTGAAGAGGGAAATGAGATTTGTTCTCAAAAGGAAACTGCCATATGAGGCTGTATATTCCTAGCCAGTGGAGCTCTCTGGATCTCTGAGGAGAGAGAGGCAGATGGCTGTGGGCTGGGGGAGGGTGGGTGACTTGAGGGTACCCCCAGACAGGTCCTCCTGAGATCTTTGCACGGACCTGTTTCACAGAAGAGGCCTGCTTTGGTAGTTCAGGCCTGCTAGTACTGTGGGTCTTGGCAGAGAGAGAAGGCTCTGTTATTTTTTCTGCTGAGGCCATGTGAACGGGGCAGGCCGTGTGCATAGTTTCCATGGCATAATCTGACTATAAAGCCCTGTGTGTCTGTGGGGGAGGGATGAGGAGAGGCCCTCAGCCCAGCCTCAGTCAGGACTGGGCATGGGCCCAGGAGGCACATTCCCTCCCGATTCCTGCGGGGTCCTGAGCCGTGATGCGGGGAGGGCTGTGCCTGGCTGGCCTGAGCCTTTGGAAGCTCCTTTGGTTGCTGACTGGGGTGAGGGTGTTGGCTCTTCCAGACGCCTAGAGATGAGGTAGAGGAAAGATAATCTCCCAAGAACTGGGCTGAGTTGAGACTCAGGCAGACCACAGGATGTGGATTCACTGGGAGGCAAAGTGGAGGCAGGCAAAGGAGAGCCTCCTTGTCTGCACTTGGCTACCAGCTCCCACCTGCAAAACAGAAGCTCCCTGCAGGCTGGTGAGGGTCCAGCCCCACAGGCGAATTTGCTTTGAGCCATGCTAGGCAGGTTCACTGAGCACCTTTCTCTACTGGAGAAAGGAGACCTTGTGAGAGGTACCCTGCTAGTTGCAGAGAGCTGGAATTTCTCAGACGGAAGTCAGGGGTGCAGAGCATGGGGTGACAACATTTATTAAATGACTATTAGGTACCAGGCTTTTTAAAAGGATTTTATTTATTTGAGAGAGAGAGAAAGAGAGAGAGAGAGAGAGAGAGATAGCAAGTGGAGGATCCAGGACCTGGGATCATGACCTGAGTTGAAGGCAGATGCTCAAGCCACTGAACCATGCAGGCGCCCCAGGTACCAGGCTTTGTCCTAAGCATTTTGCATTTCTGATTTCTCTTGGAACAATACAGATGAATAATAATCGTAATATCTACTAATTCTTGGGTGCCTACCAAGGTAACAGACATCCATTTATTTATTCCTCACAAACCCCCTGTCTATGGGATGAAGGAAACTATTGCCTCATCGGTAATTTTGCTTTGCCCTATGTCACTTAGCCAGGAAATGTTCCATTTGGGATTTGAACCCAGACTCTCTGACCCCCACACCCCCTGCTCTTCACCATCAATTTTCCCAACAGAATTTCTGAATGTATGTTTTGTGAGACACCAACCTGGGGCCTTTGAAATGGTCCCTAGGCTCTGAATTATCCAGTTTGTCCCAAAGCTCCTACTCCCCTTCTCTACCCTGGCTCCCTGGGGTCTTGAAGCTTGGAGTCTCAAAGGCACCCTGTCCTGGGAGAGCAGCTGCCCCTTTGCCTGTTCTGGGTTTGTTGTGACGTGCAGGAGGGCAGCCCCAGGCCACAGAGTTTGCCCAAGACAATCTTGCCTTTCTGAGGGGTGCATCTCAGGCTGCAGCCGCTGGACACAATGCCCTCTGTCTCCACCAGGGCAGAAAGGCTCATTATTGCGGTCGGGTGACTCGGGCTCTGCCGGGGTGATGTCTGTGGTCCGCACATCCCCCACCCCATACCTCCCCACTCTAGCCAGTGCAATGGCCAGAGGCTGGGTAGGGAGGGGATGAGGAGCACTCAGGGCCTGAGAGTCCCTTCCTCTGGAGGCTCCTGCCTTGCCTGTGTTGTCAGACTTGTCCCCTCATGCCCCATCCCCTCCGGTAGACCCTTCCCTGGACCCATATCTCACACTTCCAAGTCTTTGAGTGCTCAAATTTAGATTATTCTGGAAAGCACATACCACTGTGCTTGGATGGAGCCTGGTACAACAGGCTCTCCCCAAATGTGACTTTCTCTTCTGTTTTCCTTTTCTGGCTTCTCATGTTTGGAATTTATGCAAGTTGGAGATAATTTTGTCATCAGGAATTTTGACAGAGACCCTGAAAAACAAGTGTGTTCTTAATAGCAATAACAGCCCTGGCTGGTGCCAGGCACGGGGCCAAGGCCAAACCCTCACGACAGCCCTGGGTGGGCTGTGCTCTTTCCTGTTCCACATTAAGAGAAAGAAACGAAGGCTCAGAGGACTTGAGTGTTTTTTGTTGTTGTTGTTGTTGTTGTTGTTTGTTTTTAGGACTTGAGTGTTTTGACCAAAGTGGCAAAACTTATAAATGGTACAGGTGGGAGCCAAACTCAGTTCTGACTGAGTTTAAGTACATGTGTTTGGCCTTTGTGTTATTACACCGGTCTTAGCTTCCCAGGGCTACTGTAACAAAGTACCCAAAACTAGGTGGCCTAGAACAACAGACATTTATTGTCTCATGGTTCTGGAGGCTAGAAGTCTGAGATCAAGATGTTGATAGGGTTGGTTCCTTTTGAGGGCTCTAAGGGAGAATCTGTTTCATGCCTCTTGCCTAGCTTCTGGTAGTTTGCTGGCAATCTTTAGTGCTCCTTGGCTTGTAGACACATCATCCTGTGTCTGCCAAACCTTCACGTGGTGTTCTCCCTGAGTGCATGTCTGTCTCTGTATCCAAATCTCCCCTGATTGTTAGCATATCAGTTGTGTTGGATTAGAGCCCATCCTAATGACCTTATTTTAATGTGATCATCTGCAAAGACCTTATTTCCAAATAAAGTCACATCCAATGGGACTAGGGGTTAGGACTTCAACGTCTTCTGAGGATCATAATTCTACCCATAGTGGTGCCCTGCCCTGCTCAGTTCCCTGGTGACCCAGGCTTTTTTATGACCATTGAAAGGAGGTGATGTTTCCGTCAGCTCCGAGGGCAGGAAAATCTCTTGTCAGGACCCCCTTTCACTTGCTCACACGGTGTACACACACACACACACACACACACACACACACACACACATTCAGTGGCAGCAATAGTCAGGACAGAGGGGACAGAGGCTGTCCTGCCACATTAACATCTGGACCTGATGGAGTTGGTGCCACATCTGGCCAAGGAGAGGCATGGAGGGTGCCAGGTGCTCTGGCAAGATGGAGAGGAAACAGCTGGCAGAGCAGACACTCAGCCCTCTGAGCACAGCAGTTTGCACACAGCCACACCAAACTGGTTCCTAAAATATCCCCCTTTTCCCCGTCAATCCTTCTACCCTTCCCAGGCTCATTCCCCTTTGCCACCCCCCACCTTGGCCTCATGCCCTCCCCGCAGTCTGATTAGGGTGAAGGCAGGGGGCCTGTCTCTGTAGCTCTAGCATTTGGTGCAGGAGTGAGTTTATGGGGCATGGAGGGCAGAGGGAGGCAGTTTGCCAGCTGCGACGTGGACTCTTCCATCTGTATCTCCCAGCTACACCCAAGTTATTCCGCTTCCTTGTGACCATCCCTGCTAGGTGTCGTCCTGTTAGGTGGGGCCAGGGACGCAGAATGTTGAGGTAAGGATGGTGCTTCTCTGGGTCCCTGGCTTGAGGGGTGCAGTGGAGTGGTAGTGCTCCTGTAACCCTCTGGCTGGCTGCTATGGGGCCTTCTCTTCCAACCACTCCCCTCAGCTCCACCCAGGCCTGCCCCAGCCCACACCCCCACCCTACCCACTCCCCCATAGGCTCCTGTTCAATTTTCTGTCCTCTCAATTTCCTGCCAACCTCACTGACTGGTTTCCCCCATGTCAGGCCTCCCGGACCTCAGCCTAATCACTCACACACATGTTCACAGCACCCCCTACACACGAGTCACACACAGTCACATGCTCATACACTCACATGGCTTGCATGCTCACACATATGCATACATGCCCACACATACCAATCATACTCTCTTATACAACACACTCATACACACACACACATACACACACACACAGACTCATATAATCTCCCAGAACCTTACTGCTTAGGACTGCCTTGGCTAAGCAGAGCCTTCCTTGAGTTGGCTCCATAGAGGGCTTATAAATGGGCCCCCTGGGAGAATGAAAACAGCACCCATTGCTGGGAGAATGAAAACAGGCAGGAAGCAGCTGGGCCCTGAGATGGAAGCACAGGGGACTAGAAGCCTGCTGACTTTCCTATTAAATCCCAGGTCCACTATTTTATGTCCGTGGGAACTGAGATTCTTGCTTTATTTTTCCAAGTCTCAATTTTCTTATTTGGAAAATGGGGATTATGCTCTGCATTTCACAGAGTTGAGCTAAAACTAAAAGATGCATTTGGAAGATAATAGCCTGGCATAAAAGAGGCATTTGTTATTTTTTTATTCAAAACCTTAATTGCATTTACAATTAAAAATAAGTAATAGTGCCATGCTTTAAAATTCAAAAGGCAGGAAAAGGTATACAGTGAAGTTTCCCTTCCGCCCTGCCCCCAAGCCGCCTGGCTTCCTTTCCCCCAACCAGTGTTACCAGATTCTTATGTTTCTTTCCAGAAAGACTTTATATAATAAGTAACTATATATGCATATATTATTGTTCTTCCTTTTTTTTCCACAAATGGTTTATACTATACATACTGTTTCTGTGCCTTTTCATACTCAACATCTCTCCAGGAGAATGTTTCATGTCAGTATATAAAGGGCTTTCTCACTGTTTTATGGCTGCACTGAATTCCACCATACGGAGGTACCATCATTTATTTAACCACTTCCCGGGATGCCTGGGTGGCTCAGTGGTTGGGCATCTGCCTTTGGCTCAGGGCGTGATCCTAGGGTTACGGGATCAAGTCCCACATGGGTCTCCCTGCATGGAGCCTGCTTCTCCCTCTGCATGTGTCTCTGACTCTCTCTTTCTGTGTCTTTCATGAATAAATAAATAAAATCTTAAAAAAAAAAAACACTTCCCAATGGATGAGACATTTAGGTGGTTTCCAGTCTTTTGGTATTTCAAACAAGGCTGCGGCCAAAAATCTTGAACAGACATCATTTCCTACAGGTCTGAGGCTATCCATTCATACTGTAAATACCATTAAACGGACACCAAAAGCCATCTGTCCTGGCACTGGGTCACTCCTCCTCTTACATAGGCCACTTCCAGCTGCAAGCAGTCTGATCAGCAGCCCTACACCTGTGCCCCAAACCAACCCTCAACCAACTCCAAAGACCCTGGCTTTGGCTAAAGAGGCAATCCTTTCCTTTCAAGTTTTAGCATTTCTATTGGATTCAATCCAGAGGCAGTGAGCTAACACTGCCTGGATGTGGAACGAAGTGAAAAAGAAGTTATGGGTCTGCTGAGGAGAAGGGCATTTGCAAACCAAAGAGCATAGTGCTCATGCATTTGCCTGTAGCTTCAGTCCGTCAGCACGTAGCCACTGGACACGCACACAACCGGCCACTCGCCAGGTTGGCTGGGGATGACAAGACAAGTGGAGACAAGTCCCGGCAGGCCCTGCCCTCAGGGAGCTTGTGGTGGAGACAAATACAAAGCAAATAATTCACACACCAGCTGTGACAGAAAAACAGGGAGTGGAAAGAGCATTGCTCAGCTTAGGCCATCCCAGAATTCTGAGACAGGTAAGGGCACCCCTTGACTACTTTTCTAAAGCCCTTTCAAGTTTTCCCTGGAACCACCCCTGAGCCTCTGCCTTCTTTCCTGGTTATCTTTCTATCCATCCCTTCCTTTCCCTCTCTGGCTCTGGGCAGGTGGAGGCCTGTGGACTGGGTTGAGAGGTCGATGCGGCCATCCAGATATACAGCTGGAGCCACTCTAGGGCCTCAGGCTTTTCCACTGCCACCTGACATCAGCCTCCTAGGCAGGGGAGAGTGGCCTTGGGTCACTGGTGAGAGTGGGGGCTATAAATTGAGGAAAGCTGTTACTCTCTCCTGTTTCCAGGAGGGCTGGCTCAGGCCACAGCAACTACTTGGGGCTGTCCTTATCAGAGCCCAAGCAGGCTCGCCTTTCCTGACACACAGGAAAGCGGCTATCTGATGAAACTGGATTGCACTGAAGTGCCAGCCACTTAATGTGGTAACCCTCCCAGAAATATTTGCATATTAAATGACACCACAGGTGAGGCCTTTGCTTAATGCAAAGGAGTGAATTGCTAATAATACAGGCCATAAAGGCTGGCTGGTGGGAAAACTTTATTTGGATGGGGACCTTCCCATATTGGCAACAGTTTACTTCGTTTAGGATGGTATACTCTATAATCTCTGCCCTGCTTTTATTGTGAGGAATCTGTAAAAATGAAAGATTTGCTTCTGAACCCTCATCTATACTGAACATCTTCCTAACCAACTGTTCTCCACGCCTTTTCAAAAGCCATCTCCAAGGGTGCCTTAGGCGGCTCAGTGGGTTGAGCATCTGTCTTCAGCTCAGGCCATGATCCTGGGATCCTGGGATCAAGACCTGCATCTGCATCAGGCTCCCTGCTCGGTGGGGAGCCTGCTTCGCCCTTTCCCTCTTCCTGCCACTCTACTTACTTGTGCTTGGTCTCTCTCTGTCAAATAAATGAGTAAAATATATTTTTTAAAGATTTTATTTATTTATTAATGACAGACACACACACACACACACAGAGGCAGAGACACAGGCAGAGGGAGAAGCAGGCTCCATGCAGGGAACCTGATGCAGGACTCAATCCTGGGACTGGATCCTGGACTCTGGGATCACACCCTAAGCCAAAGGCAGATGCTCAATCCCTGAGCCACCCAGGTGTCCCATGAATAAAATCTTAAAAAAAAAAAAAAAAGAGAAAAGAAAAGAAAAAGGTCATCTCCATTGTTGACAGCAGACCCATGGAATGGGAAGTGTAGCCTTGCCACAATGAGAGAACTACACCCACAAGGTCATAATTATGTAAGCATGGTGGGTTAGTTTTCAACTTCTAGTATCAATCTACTGTGAAAGAGAAAGATGGACTTCAGTGCTATCAACCATAACAATATAAATGTAGAAATACAGCTGGCGGAAGTTGGGGGTGAAGGGGACAACTCTGGAAAGACAGGAAATGAACTCATTTAACTGAGCAAGGAGAGTATGGAACATGGACCCAATCAGAAATCCAGTGAGCTTTAAGTGCATTGTTTACAATTACAAAGATAACTGATAGAATAACTGACAATGACTAAACACCAGAGGACTGGAGATGAAGGTGGGGTTTGGGTTGGGAGGTAAATCCTCATGTTTCTAAGGCGGGAGTCACAGATAGCTGAAGTTGATAGATAAAAGTTTTGCAGCAAACTACTTAGTGTTAGGTTGATGACCATCTAAAAGCAGAAAAGTCTAAAACTGGCTGTCTCTGGAAAGGAGGACCAGAGTGGGGCAGGGAGCTCTTGCTTTTTTCTATAATCCCTGTTAGATCACATTTCGATTATGCGCAGGTTTTACTTTCACAAAACTTACGAGAAAAATCTTCTCAATTTTCCATATTTTCCATGATGGACATGTAGGACAATGATAATGTATAATAATACATGAAAAGCTTAACTTATTAGTAATTTATTTCAAAAATCTTAATTGTGTGAAAAACACATGACCAAAATTTATCATCTTAACCACTGTGATGTGTACAATTCATCAGTGTTAACCATATTGACACTGTTGTGGAACAAATCTCTAGAACTTTTCATCTTGTAGAATTAACTCTGTACCCTTTGAACAACTCCCCATTTCTCCTGCCCCACAGCCCCTGGCAACCACCATGCTACTTTCTGTTTCTACAAATTTGACTTTAGATACCTAGTGTAAGTGGAATCATGCAATATTTGTCTCATTTCACTTAGCATTAATGTCCTCAAGGTCCATCCATGTTGTAAGCATGTAACATGATTTCCTTCTTTTTTAAGGTCGAATAGTATTCCATTGTGTAGAAAGACCATGTTTTCTTTATCCATTTTTCTATGTGGATGAACATTTGAGTTACTTCAACCTCTTGGATATTGCAGATAATGTTGCAATGAGCATGCATGCAACCTTATTTTTTTAAAAAGGACCCCCCAAATAGATGTGGGAACTATGGTCAGAGAAAGCCCAGAATTTGTTTAAGTCCCTCCTGGGCCAGAACAAGCCTAGGGACTGCCTGCCTTCACCCTCCTGACAGCTGGGAAGTTGGTCAAGGCCTGACCTCTTGGGATGGTCTACAAGTTGGAGGAAGTGTGAGATAAAGTCGTGGAATAGCATGGAAAGTGCACAGAATGGATCCAACTTGACATAAGCCTGGCACATAGTCTACTTTGTCATCCATCTGCCTCTGCTGGTGCTCTTGCAGCCCTGCTCAAATCTATCCAATGCCTTGGCCTGGCTTCTAGTAGTGTGTGCAGCTGCAATCTGAGTTCAATGGGAAGACAAGTCTCCACTTGATTAACTGGCTGCCTTTCCTACAAGTTCACTTTTTTCCTTTGGTCTTGGGCCTGTGCCTTGGTGTTAATTTGCAGGGCTAGTTTAGGTCTCTCCTGGGCTGTCAGGACCCCTTTCCCTAGTCCCTGACCATCTTGATAGCACAAATCCCTTTCTAGGCTGGAGGCTGTGGGTGGGGCCGGCTGTTCTCTCTGCTGGCTAGCTTGGATGGTTTCCCACTGTGCTAGGTGACAGATTGTTCTTGGACAGGAAATTATTTAAGTTCAGCTTTTCCTCTGATGATCTGGGAGGCTTTCAGTCAACACATGTGCAACTGAGATCCCTTAGGGATCTGGCCATTAATGGGGTCCTTAGGCATAGCGTGAGATACTTTCCACAGTGAGGGAAGAGGAGTGGGATATGGGGTCTCCCATACTGTGGAGGGAGGGTGTTCCCTCTGGGGGTAGTGTGGAAGTGATTTCCTTCCTCACTGGACTGGCTTTGGAGCCACCTGGTAGCCTCAGATGACCTTTTGTGAGGTTCTTTTCAGAGGCAGTGGCTCTCGGAGGGAGAGGCTGGGGGATAGTTGCCAGAGTTCAGGCAACTGATGTCTGTGTCTAGGAAGGAGGTTGACACCAGGGTCTTCTTCATTTCCCAGTTCTGTACCATCTGCCTTTCCTGACGTAGATCGTTGATTGGGATGTTCCATTCCAATTTATCCTGCCTTTTTCCCTTCCAAGCCCTGGAGGGTCACGGAGGAAGGATGTTCTCTAAGACTTAGCATCTAATACATAACCACTAGCCACATGTGGCCATTGAAATGTAAATTCATTTCAATTAAATAAAATTGAAAATTCAGTTTCTCAGTTGCACTAGCTAGACTGTAAGTGCTCAGTAGCCATATGTGGCTCCCATAATGGACACTGAAGATAGAGAACATTTGCATCAACACTGAAAGGTCTTTTGGACAGACTGCCCTAAGCCTCCTCTCTTTTCCTCCCCACAATTCTGATCTGGAGTGACTGATAGCTGTTGTTGCCTTACACTGGGGCCCCCAGAGCATGCTGCCTACTGAGAATTCAAAAGCAGAGAATGAGCAGGGTGGAAATGTCTTTAGTCTCCACTCAATAGTGAGTCCAGGGCAGCCTTAGGCTCTGAAATCTTGCTCTTCCTGAGTATGACACCTACTGGGTCCTTGCTCTTCCTAGTATGACACCTACAGTCCTGAAACTACCACCCAAGCCCTTTAAGTGATGTCTGGCCTGCAGCAAGGATTCTGTTCTGCTCACCACCAAATCCATTTCACGAATTTTCCATGGTGTAAAAGTAGGCCAGCCTAACCGGGTCTTCTGAGCTAGATCCCACTCCTAAGACACCTACATCCCTTTGGATGTGTACCCGGTTACTAACTCTGTTGCGGGTATCCTGTGATAGGTAGCTGTTGTCCCTACACAAGCCCTCTTAGCAATTAACCATTTGTTTCCCTAAGAAATGAATCTGGCTATTAGGACTGGGAATAATTGAGAAATGTGTCTATCTGGGAAGTCCATAAAAGGGAATGGGGTTTTCCAGAATAATGCAACACAGTCTTGCCTTCTTCCCCAGGCCATCCCTGTGTTATTTTTTTAGTTTTTTGGGTCCACCCCACAGCACAGGTGTTCCCCACAGGACAGTTAACTTTGGGATTCTTGTCAGTGAACCTCTTTTATCTCCATTGTCAGGGATGCTGACAAGGGACTTATGAAGAGGAAGCAGGAGGGAAACTTCTACTCTTTCCACTGGTGTTGAGAAGTTCAGAGAATATGAATCTTAGGTGACTGGCAGTCATTTTCCCTGCTTCATTGTGAGAGCCAACATTTAAGGTGGTTCTTAGTACAGTATAAAATGGGAAAGAAAACAGAGCCCTGAGATATTAGAGCTCCTAGAGGCAGCTGTGCCTTAACACTCTTGTCAACTAATGGACCTCCATACCTGGATTTTCCCATCTAAGAGACAAAGCCCTTTCTGCTTAAGTTAGTTTTATGTTGAGTGTCTGTCACTTGCAACCCAAAGAACTCTAACTAATAGAGTCATTAGATCTGAATATTTGGAAAGAGGAAACCTCTGTTTGATGATCATGTTCAGGTCTTTGCCAAGACACTTGAAAAGAATGACTAGATTAGAACACCAGTGAACCAGAGATAGCTCACACATATATTAGCATCACACACAGACCAATCTTTTTTTTTTTTTTTAAGATTTTATTTATTTATTCATGAGATACACAGAGAGAGGGAGAGAGAGGCAGAGACACAGGCAGAGGGAGAAGCAGGCTCCATGCAGGGAGCCTGACGCAGGACTCTATCCCTGGACTCTAGGACCACCTGCCGGGCCAAAGGCAGATGCTAAACCGCTGAGCCACCCAGGGATCCCCCAAGAAGTCTTTCTTGACCACTCTAGCCTGTAGCCTACAGTAAGCTCTCTGCTCTCTGGCTTTTTGTACCAATTGGAATGATCAAAAATTGCAAACTGTCTTATACCATGTCTGCTTTCACTGTCTAGAATGGCATTTAGAGATTTTACTGTTATATGTTTACAGTTTGTCACCCTCTTCTACCTGGTTGAGGTCAGAGATGGGGTCCGATGCTTTTGTGTGCTTGACAGGAGCCAGTATAATGGCTGGCACATGCTAGAACTGCAATGAATGTCTGTGGGTTAGAAATTTGTGGAAACTAGTGTGAGAGCTATAGGAGTCAGGTCTGTGTCCTGTTATCCTCAGTGGGGAAATAAGTACTCCACTTAAATGCCCAGGGGGTGGGGGTTTGTGTGTTGCATTCCCCTAGTGAGCTATGTGGTTTACCAAAAAATTCTTTTTCACTTCAGGGGGGTGAGGATGGAGGGAGAGGAGGAGCACAAGAAGGAAATGGAGAGGAAGTGAGAATGTAGATCTTTGCTTGATGGCTGAGACCTCCCAGCGATGGGTCCCTAAGTCACATGGGCTAGTGGAGACTAGAAGTGACTCTGTGCCTCAGACTTCCCTCAATTTCTCTGTCATGAGAGGGGAGAGCAGACAAGGAGGGTGGGCGTAGGTGGGGACAGGCACAGAGAATCAACTCCTCTCTGGAAGTGCCTTCAGAACTGGCTCAGGTGGGGTGCCTGGGTGGCTCTGTTGGTTAAGTGTCTGCCTTCGGCTCAGGTCATGATTCCAGGGTCCTGGGAGCCTGCCTCTTCTTATCCTTCCCCTCCCCTCTGCTTGTGCTCTCTCTCTCTCACTCTCTCTCTCTCTCTCAAATAAAATCTTAAAAAAAAAAAAAAAAAAGAACTGGGTCAGGGGCTACATGGGAGAAACTAGCATCCTCACTCCAGTCAGTCTTCATTTTGGATCCATTGTAATGCAGCAAGAGATTATATTTTCCACTTGACTTGGGTTTGAATTTGGCTATTTGCCACACATCATACCCCAACACTTGAGGCCCAGGATTTGTCAATATTAAAGCCATTATAATGATTTGAAGGATACTCACCCACACTGGGAAGGGCAATCCACTTTACTCAGTCGAGTCATTCAAATCCTAGCCTCTTCCAGAAACTCTTGTAGTCACACCCAGAAATAACGTTTAACCAGATGTCTGGGCATCATATGATCCAGTCAAATTGACATAAAGCATTAACTATCACAAACCCTAATATTTATTAAGCATGTACTATAACCCAGGCATGGTTTTACTAAGTACTTTACTGATATTTCTTAGATGTATGAAAACTACATAAAGAAAAAAAATACTTATTCCAGGTGACTTCTAGTCTCTTCCAGTTGTAAGATTCTTTGACTTGATATGGGATTAGAGAAGCTAGGGTGTTGAGGTGGTGCTTGGGAACCTGATACTTAGAAGCAGAAGTACAAAGAGAGTTATAAGCTACCTCTTTCTGTGGACTAGGAACTGTGTGTTCCTTACAAACATTTTCTCACTTATTCCTGAAGAACACCCTGTGTGATAGGTATCACTCCTCATCCTATTTTCAGATGAGGAAACTGAGGTACTGTGAGATTCATGGCTTGACTTAACAGCAAGTGTTCAGTTCTGTTGATTCCAAAGCTTGTGCTCTTAAGTTGCAGAGGGACTGCAAAGCCCTCCACATCTGATCTGGATGCCTGAGAAGTTGCCTTTGCATCAGGTCACGGGATGGAGGTGAGCTAGGGGAGGGAGGGGTAGAAGGAGTGTTGTCATAGGAACAGCAAGTTCCACCATGAGGACGGGTAGCAGGCAGGGCAGGCTGGGGATGAGGAAGGTTCTAGAGGCAGTTCTGCAGGAGTCTCTGAGCCCAGCAGGAAGCCGACTCCCTACGCCCTTCAGCAGCACTTGGTAAGCCTCAGCTTTGCTCCCTGTCTCTCCCTGGGCAGGCAGAACAGGATGTTCTTGGAATTCTCGCAACCAGACTATTCCTAGGGAACCGGCGGCAGAGCCATGGTTAGGGCTACAGACTGTGCTTGCCAGGCCAATGTCCTGCTTTACCTTTTATGGCCGGCTAGCTTGAGATGTCACAAGTCTTTAGAGATTTTTGCTTTTTTCTCCTTCTCCTCTTCTTTATGACCCTGAACACATTCCTCCTTTTCTCCCCATCACTTGATTTACCAGCCCCTTCAACAAGTCTGTAACTCACTTGTGAGCCTGGTAGGCTTTCCAGTCAGTCATGAGGCAATTCACAGCAGTTTGAGCAGAACACGGACGGGACATTTCTTGGGTTTAATTTATTTAAGTTGCTTCCATCTGCTGGAGTCTAGTGGCTCCTTGGGAACAGGGTGAGGTTTCTTGGTGGCAGGTTGCCAGTTAAGAGCACAAATTCGGACTGCAGAGGGGCCTGGGAACATGTCCTGGGTCTGTTGTGAAGTGCACATAACCTGGGGCATGTGATTTGACCTCTCTAAGCCATGATGTTCTCACCTGTAAAATGGGAGAGAACTATTACTTGCCTTAAAGGACTGTTTGGAGGATGGAATGAGAACACTCGTGGAATACTTAGCACTGCTCCTGGCACAGTGCTATCCCCATAATCTTCCCAGCAGGTTGAGGACAACCACAGGCCTGAGATAAGGATTGGATTATGGAGCCAGACCTATCTCCCTAGTCAAGCTTGGAGGGGAAGAGAAAAGAGAGCTTGTACCTGAATGATCCAGTTTGAGATTCCTTAAGATGATGGAATCCAAGATTTTCAATCCTCTAAGGCAATCTTCTAAGACTGAGAAGTAGGCAGTCATGTAGCAGGAGAGTGAAGAAAAGAGTGGGCCAGGGTGACTGCCACAAAGCACCACCCGTGAAGGGAGGCGAGGTTTCCGTGGGAGTGCCTGGCAGCCAAGGATAGGATAGAAGGGCTCCGTGAGCCTGCTCACTGTTCGGGTGGAGGAAAAGTTATTCCTTGTCCACCTGGGTCAGTTCCTCATTTCTCCTGGAGGAGATGCTGGTGACTTAGGAAAATGGATTGGGTCCCAAGTGCCCTAATCTAGTTCTAACCAACTCATGTTTCCTTTGGGAAACAGAAACCAAAGAAAGAGTAGGCTAATCTGGGCCCCATTGGTTTCTTGGAACAACTGCTCTGTACTCTTTGAGCAAGATATTCTTGGGGAAGCCAGGGCTGAGTCTACCTATTATAGACCTTGGTCTAGGAGAAAAACATCAACAACCAAAATTACAGCTGGGAAGAACTGCCTCCATCTGCAAGTAACTGGGCAATTACCTCCTAATTAAGCTCTTATTCGTTTGTTTTCTGAGCGTTTCAGTATAGTACTCAGTAGGTGCACCCCACCCCGCTTGTCACCAAGGTGTTGAAGATTAAGCATTTCACATGAATCGAGGTGGAACTCTTTCATCCGATTTGTTCCAACATGATGAGGTCTTAAAGCTGTACCCTTTCATCTTTGGAGCACTGGGTTTGCAGGGTTTCTATTTTGAGTCCTGTGCCTCAGGGGAGGAAGAGGAAGCACCAGGAGAGGAAAAGACAAAAGACAGAACTCAGACCACCGTTTTCTCAAGTGTGGTCTAATGGGTCTCTCTTGCATCTGAATCATTTACTATTAAAATGCAGATTCTTGGGGATCAGCTTCAGGCCTGAGTTAGAAACTTCCCAGGTGCTTCTTAGGAATACTGAGGTCTGAAAATCTCAGAGGCAGAAACTCTTGGAGCACCTGGGTGGCTCAGTGGTTGAATGTCTGCCTTTGGCTCAGGTCCTGATCCCATATCAGGCTCCCTGTGGGGAGCCTGCTTCTCCCTTTGCCTATGTCTCTGCTGCTCTGTCTCTCATAAAGAAATAAATAAAACCTTTAAAAAAAGCAGAAAGTCGGGATCCCTGGGTGGCGCAGCGGTTTGGCGCCTGCCTTTGGCCCAGGGCGTGATCCTGGAGACCTGGGATCGAATCCCACGTCAGGCTCTCCGTGCATGGAGCCTGTTTCTCCCTCTGCCTGTGTCTCTGCCTCTCTCTCTCTGTGTGTGACTATCATAAATAAATAAATAACAACAAAAAAGCAGAAAGTCTTATGGAATATTAACAACATAGATAAAGGAAGTGTACAGACAACTCACCACACCATTCCAGCCAATAGTTTCTGAACCCACCCCAGAAAATCTTTCACTTTAGCATTAAGCTGGGGAAAGCCTGGCTGTTCCATGTTTGTACTTCATCTATCTACAGGCGGTGCTGCAAATAGAAAAACGTCTGGCCGAAAAGCCAGAAGTCCAAGAAGGGTCAGTGCATTAACCAATCCCTAGACCACGAAAGGCTGATGTCCGTCTGGTCTCAGGTGTTGTAAATGCTGACTTACAGCCCCTTTATCTGCCGATAACGAAGGTGAACGTAAGTGGATCTCCAGACATGGTTCACACGCGGCTCCCAGGTTCTTGAAAAACCACAAGTGATTGGCAAATGTTTCTATTGCAGACACAAAGTCAAACAAACAGCTCATTTCCTTCAAGAGCTCCTCACAGCAGGGGCTGGGAGTCAGAAGGTAGTAAGGAGCGAGGGGAGGCTTCCTCTCCCTTCCCCCACACCTTCTTCCCCTTTTTGGTGTCAGATTTTTTCTGACACTGGAGTTTAGACTGGCGGAAAGAAGCAATTGATAAAGAACTTCAGGAAGGGGATTTCTATTCTCCCCAGGCCTTTGCCCTCTCATCAGGGTTACAGACCTTTCATTTTATTCATTTCAGGAAGCTTGGGGCCACAAGGCTCTGAATCACAGTCTTGTAAGGCGCAGAACTTCATTCAGTGTGCTCTGGGGAAATGCAGAGCGGGGGGCCTGCCCACCAAAGATTTTTTTTTAAATTTATTCATGAGAGACACATGCAGAGAGAGGCAGAGACACAGGCAGAGGGAGAAGCAGGCTCCATGCAGGGAGCCCGACATGGGACTCGATCTAAGGACCCCAGGATCACTCCCTGAGCCGAAGACAGGTGCTCAACTGCTGAGCCACCCAGGAGTCCCCCTACCAAAGATTCTGATGGGATTCTGATAGATTCTGATTACAGGCAGCCTGGTAACTCTGGAACAGGTGGTAGTAGTTCACACTTAAAAAAAAACAGCTTTATTGATTATATTGCACATGCCACACAGTTCACCCACTTAAAATATACAATTCAGTGTTTGTTTTCTGTATAATCACTATTTTTGTTGCAGGGTTCTTTTCTCATGGAGTTGAAGAATGAATCTAGAGGACACAAAAGAGTGAAGTGAAAGTTTATTAAGTGAAGGTGAGAAGAGGAAGGAAAGAAAAAAACTCGAGAGGGGGTCCCGAATGGGTTACCACTGAGGGCTTTTATGGCTGTCTTTTATAGAAAACTGACCAGGGAACATTAATCTCCTTGACGTCACCACTGATAGCACCATGATTACTTCTCCTTTGAACATCTCCTCTCTTGTTTAAGACAAAGAGGTGGTCTGGTTATGTTCCCTTATCTCTGGTTTTGTTACGCCTCAGCATTTCTGGGATTTTTGGCCAGCCTGATCATGTAGCCCCCTACCTATCTCTCCCTCCCTAGCCCTGCCTGTTCCTTACTGGTCTTTAGTGTTTACAGCACTCTAAAAGAAACCTGAACCCCCTTTAGGAGTCACTCCCCATCTCCTCTCCACCCCTAGTCCAGCACTCAGGCAACCAGGAATCTATTTCCTGTCAGTATAGATTTGCTTATTCTGGATAGTTCATATAAATGGAATTATACATATATGGTCCTTTGTGGCTGGCTTCTTAGTGTAATGATTTCAAAGTTCATCTATGCTGTAGCATCAACCAGTATCTCCTTTTTTATGACAAATATTCCATTGTAGAGATATACATTCATCATTAACTGATGGACATTTGGATTGTGCCTACCTCCTGGCTATTATGAATAATGATGCTATGAAATTCTCTTGGGTGTATATATATATATATATATATATACATATACACACATACATACACACCTGGGAGTGGAGCTGCTGAGTCATACATTCACTTGGTTTAACCTTTTATGTATGAGAGTTCTAATTTCTCCACATCCTTGTTAACACTAATTATGTTTTTGATTTTAGCTGTCCTAACGGGTATACAGTTATATGAAATTTCATTAAATTTAGCATACAGTTAATGAAATTTCATTTTTAAAAAACCTTATTTTTGAGAAAAAGGGGTGGGGAGGGGCAGAGGGAGAGAGAGGAGAGAGAAAACCTTATATAGTCAGTGAGGAGCCTGACGTGGGGCTCAATTCCACAATCTTGAGGTCTTGAATTGAGCCGAAATCAAGAGTCCTAGAGCTTAACCGACTGAGCCTCGTAAGCATCCCAAATTTAAAAAAAATTTTTTTTGATTTTTTAAAAAGATTTTATGTATTTATTCATGAGAGACACAGAGAAAGAGAGAGAGAAAGGCAGAGACACATGCAGGGAGCCTGACGTGGGACTCGATTCCGGGTCTCCAGGATCCTGCCCTGGGCTGAAGGCGGCGCTAAACCGCTGAGGCCACCCCCCCTTCCCCCCGGGGCTGCCCTTAATTATTTTTTAAGTAGGTTCCACACTCAGGGTGGGGCTAGAAAGCATGACCCCAGAGATCAAGAGTTGTGTGCTCCGCCTACTGAGCCATCCAGGTGCCCCTCTTTTTTTTTTTTTTTTGATTTGCCTTTCCAGGGTGGCTAATGTTGAGCATCTTTTCACATACTTATTGGCCATCTGCCTATCTTCTTTGAAGAAATGTCTTTTTACATTTTTTGCCCATTTTTAAATTGGGTTATTACCTTTTTTATTGAGTTTTAGGGATACTTTACATATTCTACGTAAGATCTCTTTGCAGCAATTTTCTCTCATTTTTGGGGTTGTCTTTTTTACTTGATGCTCTTGAGGCATAAGTTTTAGGTCTTGATGATGTTTAGTTTGTTTTTTCTCTTGTTGCCTGTGGTGCACACTTTGAGAAACATTACTCAAATGCAACTCGAAATGCTTGGTTGGGCTTTTTAGGTCACTTTGGAGGAGAATTTCCTCCTCCATCCCAGCTAGCCTGGGGTTCCTTCTAAGCACAGAGCTTCAGAGGACCTTCACAGTCTTTACACCCCTCCCTCTCCTGAGGTCTACCACAATAGAGCAGCTGAAATGAGTTTGGAAATGTCCTTTATTGTGAAAACTCAATGGTCTTTGTCTCTGGGATTTGAAACTTTGATGCAGATGTTGGCAGCTGCGAGGAAGGAGGAGGGGAAGGGCGGGGAGAAGAAACCCTTCCACTGATTTCCATAGTGAGTCATTTAAATTCTCCGTGCTGTCTTGGTTTTCTCACCCATAAAATGGGGGAGAACACCTCCATCTGCCCATCTCAGTGGGGGTACTGCGAAGATGAATTAATCTGTATTTTTAAAAACACGTTGAGATCTTGGATTAAAGGCATTTCTGGAGCACAAGGTATTATTATAATAATAAATGATTTAATAGGAGGGAGAGTGCAGCCACTAAAGCAAGAATCGGAAGGGGCAGGAAGGAGACAGGCTCTGATCACTGGAGTCTGAGCCCAGACACAGCTTTTTATCCATAGAAGTGAGCTATGATTTCTCACAAACTGGGTTATTTAATCTGAATTAAACATTGCTTTACAGAGTGCTTCCTACAGGACTTCTGCCATAAGGAAAGATTACAATCTTTTTAGGAAATAAGTTATGTACATGAAAACAATTAGAAGCAAAGCAAGGCATTATGATGAAGTGCTGAATTGAATATAACAGGTGTCAAAAAAGCAGAATAGTTGGTGGTGAAGATCCGCTTTGCCCAGGTCTGTCACACACTTGCTGCATGACCTTACCTCTGTTGCTTCTGAGTGGAACTGTTTAAAAGGCTTAGAGTGGTTAGGACATAGTAAGCACTCAAATGTTAGACCTATCTGGGATCTTGTCAGTCACTGCTTTTGCTGGTTATGTAATCTTGGTCAAATTGCTAGATACCCTCTGATCCTCAGTTATCGGATCTGCAAAATGGGGATAAGGCTACTGACTAGCTCACAGGGTAACTGTGAGGATGGAGGGCGACAATGTAAAGAGTAGCACTGGGCCCTACAAACGGGTAAGCATCCACTAATGAGTTATTATTACTGTCACTGACACTGCTCCCTGCCACAGGAGTGAGAGGTGCACTCAGTAAAGCCTCGGTTAAGTCAAGGGCCTTCTTTGGAACCTGGCATTTGAGGCGGACTGAACGGGATTGACAAGATTGATCAGAGAAGGTGATCAGAGAAGAAAGCAGGATCAAAGAAAGGCAGAAGCACGAGGGAGGACTGCACCCCTGGAAGGCAGGAAGGGACTTGGGGCTTCTCACTTTTCTCTCCAGCCGGGCCCGGCCGGCAGTATCTGGTGGAGGAGCCTCGGCGGCTGTTTACCCCCAAACTCGCTCGGCAATCTCGGCTTTCACCTCCCCAGGAGCAGAGCCTCTGGCAAGGCGGGAGCCGACCCTCCTCTCTGAGGAATGTGGGTCCGCGTCCCGGGCCGCTCAGGCCCAGCGCTTCCCTCGCCCCGCAGTCAGGAGCCGGGAGCCCCGCTGTTTTCACCCCACCCTCTGCCGGGATCCAGTTTCAAAGTCACCTGAAAGCCATTTCCTTCCGCGCCCGTCCTTCTCCTCCCCTCCCCTCCCTGTAAATCACCTGCAGTTTGCATTTGCCCGGAGCAGGTTTTTTTTTTTTTTTTTTTTTTTAAAGCTTGTTTTCTTCTTAAGAACTCTACTCTAATGCCTTTGACTATACACACTTGTCTACCCAGAACCCAGTGATTCGATATCAGGGCTCCATTCCTCCTCCCTGGAAACTGGTGACAATGCCTAACCAGCGGGATCTCTCCCGGGGCCTCGCCCTGGGCTTCTCCCCTGCCTCGTGCTGGGACAGCATCTTCTTTCCATCTTTATTGACGAATACTTCTGCGTTTTAAAATTTATGATCTGGCTCGAAACCAGCCTGGCCTCAGTGAGTGCCCCTGACCCCCTTCCAGATGTGGACCTTTCCTTGCTCATGGGATTACATACAGACGGGAAAACCGGAGGCAGGTTCTCCGTCTTTGTTTTTGCAGAAACGTGGTTCTCTCTGGCACGGGTTTCCGCATCCCGTTTCATCCACCCAGCAGCAGCCTTCGGGTGGCCTCCTGCCGAGGTGCCCTTTCCTCCATCCCGGAGGCTTGGATTTAGGTTTGTCAAGGGTCACAGGGACGGAGTTGCGGTGAGGGCTTCAAGACGTGCCTTTCCGATTCAGAAAGGCCGAGGTGACCTGCCCTGCTGGGCTCGAGACCCCCAGGGCGGACCCCGGCTAACGTCTTCCTAGAGAGCCCCCGTTGCTATCCGCACGGCGGGGGCCGTAGGGCTGACACCGGGTGACCCCGCGGCGCGCGGCTCTGGGCCGGGGCGGGGCGCGCGCCCCACCTGCGGGCGTTAATCATTAACGCGCGCGATCCCCTTCAGTCCGGCTCCGGCCCCGAGGCTCCCCGGATCCCCGCGGAGCCGCCGATCGCAGGATCCCCGCGGCCGGCGCGAGTCTCCACCCACTGGAAAAATTCCTGGCCCGCCCCTCCCTCTCCCCTCCCTCCGGCGGCGGCTCCGGCTGGGTCCGCCCGGCCCCGACTTCCTGCCGGGCGCTGGGAAGGCGCGCGCGGGCCGGGGTCCCCGGGGGGCCGCGCGGGCAGCTGGCCGCGTCCCCAACGCCGGGGGCCGGGCCGTGGGCGGGAGCGGCCGCAGCCTCCGTCCCCGCCGAGAGCGACTTTCAAACTCGCGCCTGCGTCGCGGCCGCACCTGGGCAGCCCCGCGCGCCGAGCGTGCGGGACCCGGCGGGCGGCGACCGCGCGGTGAGTGGCCCTCGGCCCCCTCCCCTCGGCCCGTGGCAGCGCCCGGAGCCCCCCAGGCCCCCACGCCCCGGGGCCCTCGCCCCAGCCCCCCGAGGAGGGCCCGGGCTGCGTCGGCGCCTTCCAGGGCGCCCCCCCAGGGCTCCCCCCATGGCTCCCCGGACCCCGCGGCGGGGGTGTCGGAGCGCGCGGGGCTCGTGCGCGGAGACGCGGTCTGTCCGCAGCCCCCACCCCGGAAACCAGAGGAGCGCGCGCCAGGTGGCTCCGGGAGGCCCGCGCGCTGCGCCCGCCCCCCCCCCCCCGCGGTAGCCCGAGGGCTGCCCCTGCCTGGGAGTGCGGGACTCGGGCCGGGCGGACCCTTGCGGGGAAGCACCCGGCTCTGATCCAGGGAGCCCGAGGGGCGCCAGCAGCTGGGCCCGGGGGCTGCCACATGGTGCTGGTTCTTGGGAGGGATTGGCGTGGGTCCCGGAGCGTCCCATGGAGCTGGGATGTTGGGAGCCGAAGGCATGGAGGCCACTGCCTTGCCTCTGTCTGCCTCGACCTCGCCCACTCCTGAAATCTGTTTGGTTATTTT
This sequence comes from Canis lupus baileyi, assembly GCF_048164855.1. Lineage (NCBI taxonomy): Eukaryota > Metazoa > Chordata > Mammalia > Carnivora > Canidae > Canis > Canis lupus. The sequence goes on from NC_132846.1 coordinate 40,576,168, forward strand.
CCTCCCCATCCTCAGCCCTTTGGTTTGGAAAGACTGGGGTAAGACGTGCAAATTTGAAATTTCAAGACATTTTTAGGTAGCTACTGTGACTCTTTGGAGCTGGTTTTGAAAACAAAGAAGGGAGTGGGCAATGTAATGGTCGGAGGCTGGAGAGGTGTGGCCTTGGGGGGGGGGCGGTGTTAGTGGCCGCGGTCGCAGTTTGATCCTTGACGCCACTTTCTAAACTGTCTGCACATGAGGGAGGCAGCTTCTGCGCCGGGGCCCCTAGGGAGGCGACTCTCACTGCATTATCCTACATGGAACCCCAGACCGGGGGTTCCCAGAGTCTTCCCAGCCCTGCCTCTGCATGTAGCCCAATCACATCGACCTTACTTAAGAAGTAATAAGTGGGGAGAGTAATGACAGCCCAGGACCGGCTTCCCTTCTGAGCACATTGCCTACTTCCTTTTAGGAAAGTGTCTTTCCAGCACCTTCCTTGCTGACTGGGAATGGAATCCTGATTGACTTAAGCTGGGGATGACTTCGTTCCAACCATCCCCAACAGAAAACCTAGAGAGTCAGAACCAAAGGAAGGTGTACCCCTTCTGTCATTCACCCCTTCCAGTGATCCTGGGTGCCTCATCAACCTTCTAAGCCTGCTGTTCATACTCTTGCTGCTTCTGCTGAACCTATTCCTGGCGGCTGGACAACCCCTTGGCTCCCTGGTATCTTGCTCTGGGGATGGGGCAGGGAGTCAGCATGGGGTAAACCAAGTCCTAAAAGCAGAGGGAGTGGTTTAGGAGTTGTTTCGGAGGCTTTTCCACTACATTTTATTAGATGTGGCCTATCAGGAAGAGTGGAAAGAGCACTGGCCTATGAGTCCAGCACAGGATTTTCCTTGAATTTTAATCCTGGTTCTACCACCTGGTTCTACCGTCAAAATTGGTGGAGTCGCCACCTCTGATTAGCCTACTCTGCACATGAAGGCAGCAGAGCCCAGAGATGTGAGGTGGCTTGAGCCTGGTCCTTGTTGGCCAAACAGGGACTAGAACTCAGATTTTCTGCTCTGGCTAATCCATGCTTTCTCTAACATGACCTGGGCAAATCCTAGACCTTTCAGACTCAGTTTCCACTGAGAGAAGCAGGGTACTTGCCTTCTCTTCCTTATAGAGGTTGTAGTAAGGATCAAATGAAGCCAGACATGTGGAAGGTGCTCCATAAACTACTGTTAAAAATAAAGGGCTCAAAAAAAAGGGGGGGCGCTCACTGTGGCTGGGGGGGGGGGCGGCTTGTGAGAGCTTTAAAGTTTACTGGATATGTCCCATGTGTGCCATAGGAGATGGTAAATACCAGGACCCAGGGTGAACGTTTACATCCATGGCCTGCGATATCTCAGCCCCAGAGTAAACATTTGGCTTACCAAATCCACAGCTAACCCAGGGTCACTGTGTTTACACTGGAGGAGGCCAAAGGCCATGGCCTGAGGGATGACCAGGGCTGGAGGGGAAAAGGGACTGTGTTCCAGACCTGTGGCTTGCCCCTTCACCTCCACCCTCTCTCAGAATCTTGTGAAGTCTCTGGCTCCAAGCCTGGAGGGGTTGCCACAAGCCCAAGCTGGGGCACTGGCTTTGGAGGGTTAATCGTGGTGTCGACTAGCTATTCTGTGTTGTGTTGGGGTTTGAGGGGACTCTTGGGAGGGTGTTGCCTTTGCAGCTGCACTGAAGCCCTCTTCAGCTCCTCATTTGCTTCCTCCGCCCTCCCCGCCCCAGGCTGCTCCTCTGGCCCAGGCCTCTGCCTCTCTGGCCAGCTGCATGTCCATAGGCCTTTGTTCCAGGGCTGCCTGCCCACCCTCCCCAGCAGGAGCCCTCAGGCTAGGGCCTTGGCAGCTGGAAATCACTACTGTGCAGGAAGGCTGTATTGGAGTCCACAGGGGACTTGACAGACCTTCCTTTCCTCCTGTGGGCTCCTTTAGGGCCTCTAACTTGCTCCTGGCCGGCCACACTCTCACTGTCTTCTCTCATCTCTCCTTCCCATGAATGGTTGGATAGTCCTTTGTTTTTCTTCCTAGAATTATGCTTCATAGTTCTATTTTTAAGTATTTGTTCTTCAACATTTATTTGGCACCTACTGTATATGAATGTAGATGCAGGGGACACAGCAGTGAACAGAATCTACAGATATTGACCTGGAACTGACTTGTAGTGGGGGAAGCTGACAGCGAACAAGATAGAAAGTGAAATAGAAAGCATGTCACTGATAAGTAGAAACATGTGATAGGGAAGGTGGACACGCATCCCCACGGAGGGAGTGAGATGGCATTTTAGATGGGGTGGCCTGGGAAGCCTCCTGAGCAAGAGATATTGAAGATAATGCCTGAGGGAAGTATTTCCCTTCATCTCTTATCACCTTTGCTTGAATCCCAGTTGGAGCAACCCACTGTGGGATTGGGGGGCAGGGTTTGGAATCAGATGCAGCTGGGTTAGGATCCCAGCTTTGCAGCTTGCTAGCCCCGTGGTGCTGAACTCCTGAGCCTGTGTTTCCCACCTGTAAAATGGAGTTAGTCATCCTACCTACCACATACGGTATTGTGTGAGAATGAACAATGGAGAATGTGTGTTGAATGCTCAGCAAAGCCCACGGAGGTGTTCAGTAAATGATAGTCTTATTTCTCCAACCAAATTGTGCAGGGGTAGCCCACGATATTTAATGCCATTGCTAAGGACTCTGGATGAAAGGCTTTGTGTTTCAGGTGTTGGGATTGGGTAGGGAATTGGAAGGAGGTAAAAACAGAAACCCTAGTTAGGGCAGACTTTCTAGTTAGATTTTCCTGCCCTATCCTAGATTTCCAACGGTTGGGGGTGAGGATGCAGGACTCCCAGGTGTGTGCTGCTTCCCCCATGACAGGGTGAACTGGGGGCAGCCTTGTCCCTCCCTTGCTTTGGAATTCCCCCAGCTTCTAACCAACCCTGATGAATCACACCATGGTCCCTGGCATTTCTACCCGGACTCCCAGCTGGGAAGGCTATCTGCTCCTCTCCCAGCCTCCTGTAGATAAGTTTTGTTCAGAGGAGTGAAAGGGGTGAGGAAGATGGGGGAGAGGGGGGAGGGCAGGGCAGATGGCATAGGTGGTGAGAGGATTCTGATGGAGCCTTATCTCAGGTCCTGCCTGGACTCAACTGCTCAGTCTTCCACTGCATCCACCCAGTCTATAGAGTCTCTTCTCTCAGCTGGAACCGCAGACCTCAAAGGGAGGGGCCTGATCTAAGACTGCTGTCAAAGTTGTGGTGAGTGGTTTCCTGGGGGCCCTGCCCTGGCTCAGGAAGCAGGGATGGGCTGTGCTGTGGAGGGCGAGGCCCAGGGAAGTGGTCATCAACTAGACCACACCCCCTGAAGGCCCTGTGGCACATGCAGTACAGCCAGGCAGGCCCTGTGGTGAAGGACCTTTCTGCCAATTGGTGCCTAGAGACTTCATAGTTATAATCTGGCCTTAGAGGAAGTGCAGAGATGGCCCTGAACTGCTCCAGCATTTTTGTGAGTTTTGGGTGATCTGAAATCAGAAGGAAAACTGGGTAGGGTCCACTATCCCGTGATCAGAAGGAAGGTGCATCTGGAGACACTTGGCAGCATCTCTGGGAGTTAGCTGTCTGGAATGACGGCCAGTCCCCTCAACTGGGTCTCTGCTTGGTGCTCCTTATTTTGATTCGAAGCTCTCTGAGGGCAGGAACTGTGCTTGATTCATCTTTGTTTCCGTACAGCACAGAGAGCAGTATCAAGTGTAATCAACAGGGTGTGATGAGCCTGTGCTGAGGTCCCATCCTGGGAGTAATCTGGGCTTGGTGGTCTCACTTGCTCCAGCTTTTTATTCCAGGGGAGTTGTGGGGGAGAAGGCAGTGGTGGGGGTTTGGGCCCACCTGGGTGGGCTGTTGACACCTGGGAACGCAGGCAAAGGGAGAGCCAGGCTTTTTATAGTTCTCTGGTTGGCCTTTGGGGATGGGGAGGGAGCCCTGGTTTAAGCTTGGGGAATGGATTTTTTTTTTTAAGATTTTATTTATTTATTCATGATAGACATAGAGAGAGAGAGGCAGAGACACAGGCAGAGGGAGAAGCAGGCTCCATGCCGGGAGCCCGATGCGGGACTCGATCCCGGGACTCCAGGAATCGCGCCCTGGGCCAAAGGCAGGCGCCAAACCGCTGAGCCACCCAGGGATCCCCATCAGGGAATGGATTTTTAAAGGACTCTTAAACTGTTAACTGCTGAGCACATTGTGGGGCTAGACACAGGACCCGCACAAGGTTCTAATGGGCTCACTGGTGGCTGTGTATGCAGCCTTTTGGGAAACACAGTTTGGGATTCCTCGAAGTTGTTGGGGTCTGGCTGAGAATGCAGGGAGGTGCAAGAGGAATGAAGTCTAGTTCTTACTGTGGTAACAGGATCTCAGGAGGAGAGATGGGTTCTACAGGTACTGGAAACTCCTAAAAACTCCTACATCCTTTATTCCCCAGGCTGAAGATTGTGTGTGTATGTGTACATTGGAGGTTCTTGAGCAATCGTTGGTCAGTGTTTGTTGACAGGAAAAAGGAACCAGTATTCATGTAGTCTCTATCTGTCCTGCACATTGCTACATCCCCAGTGTTTGCTGCATATCCAATAAATATTTTTTTAAAGATTTTTAAAATTTATTTGAGAGAAAGAGCACATGGAGGGGGGGCAAAGGGAGAGGGAGAAGCAGACTCCCTGCTGAGCAGAGAGCCCATTGTGTGGGGGGTGATGGGAGAGTCGTGGGGCTTGATCTCAGGACCCCAGGATCAGGACTTGAGCCACGCAGGCGCACCTCCAATAAATATTTTTTGTATAAGTGAAACCCTACTGTGTAATGAAACCCTTAGGAATTAAATTTTCACACTCTTCACAAATATTCTATTCTTATATAAAAATGCCTGGGATAGTTAGGAAAGTTAATCCGTGGTCAGCTGCTGGGGCAGAGGGGCAGGCAGCTGTATGTCTGCAGCCTAGAGAAGTGCCAGGGTGCTGGAGTCACTGGGACCAGCCCCGTCAGGCCTGCTGCAGGGCTTGCCCCCACGCAGATTGGGCCCAAAGCGGACAGTGCGGTGTGCTTGTAGTTTTGAGTATAATTCATCCCGTAACAGGTCCCATAATATCCCACAGAAGGCAGTGGTGGGGCTCACCTCTTTTATGCTCTTCAGGACTCGCCCTCCCTGTAGCCTTGCTTATCTGCATATAGCTGACGGGGCCTCAGATCAGCCAGGACTCAAGTTCCTACATTTTTTTCATGCCAGCTCCCTCAGACTGCGTTTGACATTTATTTTTATTTTTTTAAAAGATTTTATTTATTTATTCACAAGAGATACAGAGAGACAGAGACACAGGCAGAGGGAGAAGCAGGCTCCATGCAGAGAGCCCGATGTGGGACTCGATCCCAGGACTCCAGGATCACCCCCTGGTCTGAAGGCAGGTGCTAAACCGCTGAGCCACCCAGGGATCCCTCTCCATTTAACTTTTATATATATGTCGTGCCGTCCTCTTTCCAAGCTGGCAACTGAAAGGGAGCAGCAAAAGAAAGACTGTGAAGAGACCAGTAGAGAGCAAAAATGACCACCAAGGAACTGAGGGTTGACAATAAGAGTGGACAGAGGTCAAATAGCAGGAAGAGCAAGTCCTAGCGTCAGAGCCAGGGTCTCTGATTTAGGAAGAATGGCTAGGTACACCTTGGCCATTGGAGGGATTATCATTTTGATAATTGATGCCTTGCTGTAGTTGTGACCTTGAGTCATCCAGAAAAGGTTAAATTATGCTCCCTTGACTGTTTAGGAAGGCATGCGAGGAAGCCGTAACGTATTTTGAAAAGATTCCTGGCCAGATTGACTTAAAGTTTAAAAAGTGTGGATACTTAGGTAATAATATCACTACTCCTCTCAACAAGGTGAAATAAGTGGTGTTACCACAGGTAAGGAAATGTAGTCCACACAGGGTTGGAAATTCATCCAGGATCACTCACCCAGACTTGCCAGGAATGAGGTTTGCACTTTTGTTTTTTTTTTTTTTTTTAAAAGGTTTTTTTTTTTTTAATATTTTATTTATTTATGACAGATACAGAGAGAGAGAGAGAGAGAGTCAGAGACACAGGCAGAGGGAGAAGCAGGCTCCATGCACCGGGAGCCCGATGTGGGATTCGATCCCGGGTCTCCAGGATCACGCCCTGGGCCAAAGGCAGGCGCCAAACCGCTGCGCCACCCAGGGATCCCGAGGTTTGCACTTTTGGATGACCTTGGGGCACAGGCGCTCACTCAGTTTTACCCTGGGCTATTTCTTTTTTTTTTACCCAATACTATTTCAAAAACTCTCTTAAAAATGTGGCTTTTTGGACAACCGTCGCCATGGGGGGCGAGGAGTGAGTCCAGGTTTTAATGTTTTTTATTTAGTACAGCAGAGACAGGTCCAACCCTAATTCAGCTCCACCCAGGTAGACTGCCAATTATCCCAAAGGGTACTTGTCTTAGTAGACACAAGAATGCTTTCAGTACATTTACATTTTAAGCATCTGCCTGGGTGCCACACAGCACTTTCAGAGGCCAGAAAATGACAGGGAGGAGCTGCAGTTTCAAACATCCCAGGCCTCTTTCCATCAAGAGCTTTGTTCCTTTGTTTTGGTTTTGGATGCTGCTGGAAGGTGCTCTGGTGTGCAGTGTTGGTGCTGGTTGCTCCAGTCAGTCTCTAGGAGGCTGGGGCCCACCCCTGCCTAGGAACTCGGACCTGACTCCCTGTTCCACCATCCAGACCTGGCAAATGGTCATTGTATCATACTTGCCTCTCTCATTTATCATAGAGCTAGAATGGTACACATGCAATTGAAGCTCCTTTTTCTTGGGGAAACTTTTCTCTTCCCCTCCCTCCCCCAAAGTAACATTCTCTTGAAAGTAGTGTTTATTGTACCTTTGCATGTTTTTATATTTTTTGCTGTTGTCTATAATCGTGTTGTTTTAATTTTGACATATATAACATCATATTGAGTGTGTTCTTGAATTTTTATCCAACATTGTTATCTAGATTTATCCATGTCGATATATTTAAATTTCATTTATTCCTTCAACTGTTGTGTGGTATCTATTGTATAATTATATCACAGTTCCTTTATCAATGGACATTTAGGTTGTTTCTAATTCTTTCGCCACTATAAATAATAATGTGTTGAATGTGTGCCAGTCTTTTCTACTCAGCAGCGGTAGTAGTCAAGATACCATGAAACAGGGTCCCCAGATGATTTGTAACTAATTTAAGTTCTTAGCAGAAATAGGAGAACTCCTATTTCACTAACTTTAGATTGTGTCTTTCAATCTGGTAGGTATGAAATGGTATTTAAAAATTATTTAAAACAAGGGTGTTTTTCTTTTAATTTTTTTTAAATTTTTTTTTTTTTTTTTAATTTACTTATGATAGTCACAGAGAGAGAGAGAGACTGGCAGAGACACAGGCAGAGGGAGAAGCAGGCTCCACGCAGGGAGCCCGATGTGGGACTCGATCCTGGGTTTCCAGGATCACACCCTGGGCCGAAGGCAGGCGCCAAACCGCTGAGCCACCCGGGCTGCCCTAAAACAAGGGTTTTTAAACATTAACACTTTGATTGTAGGTAGGGACAAGCACTTTTTTCCTGTTTATTGGCCAATCATGTTATTCTGAGTCTTTGCCCTTTACATTAATTTATTTTTTTTTAACTGGGTAATACATCCACGTGATTCAAACTCCAAAAGAGAACAGAGTGAAAAGTTTCCCACCCGTGTTCTACAGCCCCCAGCTTCCATGCCCACACTGCCCACACATGGTATAGCTTCTTGTGGACTTTTCCAGAGTTTTAATTGCCATTGCCTTGGCGTGCCTGAGTCCCTCAGTTAAGTGTCTGAGTTCACTTTGGCTCAGGTCGCCTTCTCATGGGTCATGAGCTTGGCTTGCATCAGGCTCCACGGTCAGCAGGGAGTCTGCTTGAGATTCTCTTCCTCTCCTTCTACCCCTCACCCCCTACCACTTTTGCGCTTTCTCAGATTAAAAAATGTAATTGCCATTGCCTTTTTCTTGTTGATTTCTAGGAGTTAAAATATGTATGTTAAATAATCTTTTAGGTTATATTCATTACATGGAACTGTGGGGTGTCTTTACTAACATCATTTTTTCATAAGGAAATTTTAATTTAATGTCAGATTTACAAATCTTTTGTTTGTACTTTCTCTTGTTCAAGAAATCCTCTCCTACTCTGATTTTATAAATATTTTATATATTTTCTTGTAAATATAAGTTATGCTTCCCATGCTTACATTTTATTTTATTTTATTTTATTTATTTATTTATTTTTTTATGTATTTATGATAGTCACAGAGAGAGAGAGAGAGGCAGAGACACAGGCAGAGGGAGAAGCAGGCTCCATGCACCGGGAGCCGGATGTGGGATTCGATCCCGGGTCTCCAGAATCGCGCCCCGGGCCAAAGGCAGGCGCCAAACCGCTGCGCCACCCAGGGATCCCCCATGCTTACATTTTAAATTCACCTGGAATGTATTTTCTTTATATGAAACTAGATCTCAACTCTGGCTCCACCACTAAAGCCTTATGAGGAACTTTAAAAAAGAAAGTACTGATGTCAGAGTCTTGGTTTGATGTCAGCTCAAACCAATAAAATAAAAATATCTTGGGGTGGGGCCCAGGCATGTTTATGAAATGGGCAGGTGACTTTTATGTCCAACCAAGGTGGAGAACCACTCAACCTTCTAAGACCAAACTGATTTTATTTTTTCCAGAGGAATAGCCAAACTTTCCAGTATTAGTTATTGATTAGTCTATATTTTTCCCAAGTATTACTTTTAAGATTTGACTGACTGATTTATAACTTTGAGGTATATTTCACATCTCTTATAATTCATCCATGTCAACTGTTCAGTGGTTTTTAGTATATTTACAGAGTCGTGCAACCATTACCGCTATCTAATCCTAAAACATTTTTATCCTCCCACAAAGAAACCCTGTATCCGTTAGCAGTCATTTCCCATTCTCCCCATCTCCCATCCCCACGCAACCATGAATCTTTCTCTGCATTTGCCTATTCTGGATATTTCACATAAATGAGTTCATAAGTATGTAATGTATTATGACTAGCTTCTTCCACTTAGCGTGATGTTTTCAAGAGTCAAGCATGTTGTGGAATGTTATCAGACCTTCATTCTTCCTTTTTATTGCCAAAAAATCCATCATATGGATAAACTGCATTTTATCTTTTCATCAGTTAATGGGCATTTGAACTCTTTCCACATTTTGGCTATTATGAATAATGCTGCTGTGAACAGTTATGTACAGCTTTTTATACAGATGTATTTTTAATTTTCTTAGGCATACAATTTCCTGGACACATGGTAACTCTTTTTTTTAAATTTTTATTTTATTTTATTTATTTTTTTCATGGTAACTCTTTTACTTTTTGAGGAACTGCTAAATTGTTTTTCAAATAAGCCTCACTATTTTACATTCTTACCAGAAGTGTGCAAAGATTCTAATTTCTCCACATGCTCACTAACACTTGTTATTTAACACTGTTTAGATTTTAGCCATCCTAGTGGTATGCAGTGATGTTGTGTGTGTGTGTGTGTGTGTGTGTGTTTAAGATTTTATTTATTCATTCATGAGAGACAGAGAGAGAGAGAGGCAGAGACACAGGCAGAGGGAGAAGCAGGCTTCATGCAGGGAGCCCGATGTGGGACTCGATTCTGGGTCTCCAGGATCAGACCCTGCACTGAAGGCGGCGCTAAACTGCTGAGCCCCCCGGGCTGCCTTATTTTGTGTGTGTGTGTGTGTGTGTGTGTGTGTTTTAAGTGTGGTTTTGATTGCAATTCCCTAGTGACTTATGATGTTGAGCATATTCTCATGTGCTTATTGGCCATTTGTATATCTTCTTTATAGAACTATCCAAATCTTTGCCTTTTTTTTTTTTTTAAAGATTTTATTTATTCATGAGAGAGAGAGAGAGAGAAAGAGAGAGGCAGAGACACAGGCAGAGGGAGAAGTAGGCTCCTCGCAGGAGCCCGATGTAGGACTCTATCCCCAGACCTTGGGATCATGCCCTGAGCGGAAGACAGATGCTCAACCGCTGAGCCACCCAGGCGTCCCAATCTGCCCATTTTTAAGTTGAGTTTTGTTACTATTGTTGTAAGGGTACCTTAGATGTTCTGGTTACAAGTTCATTGATAGATATATGATTTCCAACCATATTCTCCCATTTTGTGATTGGTCTTTCACTTTTTTTTTTATGCAAAAGCTAAGGCAAAATGCATCATATACCCAAATGTAAGACCTAAAACTATAAAACTTTTTAAAATAATTTTTTAATTTTTATTTATTTATGATAGTCACAGAGAGAGAGAGAGAGGCAGAGGGAGAAGCAGGCTCCATGCACCGGGAGCCCGACGTGGGATTCGATCCCGGGTCTCCAGGATCGCGCCCTGGGCCGAAGGCAGGCGCTAAACCGCTGCGCCACCCAGGGTTCCCTAAAACTATAAAACTCTTACAAGAAATCATAGGAGTAAACCTTGGTCAATTTGGATGAGCAATGGTTTCGTAAATATCAAAATTAGATACACCAAAACAAGTAGATAAACCAGATTTTATGTTTTTTTTTTTTTTTTTTTTTTTTTTTTTTTTTTTTTTTTTTTTTTTTTTTTAGGATTTTATTTATTCATGAGAGACACACAGAGAGAGAGGCAGAGACATAGGCAGAGAGAGAAGCAGGCTCCATGCAGGGACCCCGATGCGGTACTCAATCCCAGGACCCCGCGATCATGACCTCGGTCGAAGGCATGTGCCCAACTGGTGAGCCACCCAGGTGTCCCAATAAACTAGATTTTATCAAAATTAAAAACTTTAGCATTCCAAAGGGCACGATCATGAAAGTTAAAAAAAAAAATTTAGTTCTTGAAGTACCAATTTGTTCAATCTTTTTACTCCCTTGTGGATGGTTTCTTTTGTTGTATAGTTAGTAATTTTATACTCAGCTCCTCTTCAGTGGTTGCAGGGAGTGTGATGCTTAAAAGTAAGATATTTTAGAAGTTTGCACTTACTGGTGATGATGAGGTCTAGGACATACGATGAAACGTGTGGGTGGGTGGCAAGGTGGAGTAGAGGAAAGGACTTTTGGAAGGGTCTTCCCCCTAGAACTTTGCATGTCTGCCTGATTCTTACATAGGACTCTGCTCAAGATTCACCTTCTCATAGTCTTTTTCTAAACCTCTCCACCAAATAACATCCTCATCTCCCACTCACTCTTTTTTCTTTTTTTAAAGATTTTATTTTTATTTGGAGGAAAGAGAGAGCACAAGCAGGAGGAGGGGCAAAAGGAGAGGTATAAGCAGATTCCTTGCTGAGCAGGGAGCCAGATGTGGGCCCTGGAATCAAGACCTGAGCTGAAGGCAGATGCTTAACTGACTGAGCCACCCAGGCACTCCCCTGGCTTTTAAAAATATTTTATTTGTTAAAGAGAGAGTACCCCACTCTCTTTTCTCTGCTTTAATCTTCTTTATGACATTTATCACTATCTAGAAATACATTAGTCATTTGTCTACCTTTTGTGTCCTTCTTCTCTATTGGAAGGTAAGCTCCTCAATGGCAAGGATTTGTCTTATGTATTGTTGTGTTCTCACCACCTGGCACATGGTTTATACTGCCGATAAATGTTAGCGGGTTTGAGTAATCCTATCTTCAGAAGGAAGTCATCTCAGCCTTGACTGCAGCTTTCAGCTAGCTGGGCTGGGTCTAAGCAGGCAGTAAAGAAGAGGTGAACAGCTTGGCTCTCCATTCCCAAACCTTTTTCTGAGCCTCCACTGGGGATGTCTTTTTTTTTCCTCTAAGAGCTCAGAAAATACCATCTACCTCATGTGCTTCATTTCAGCCTTTTTCTGGCATGTTTTGCACAGCTTCCAAAATCCGCAGTAGGCATTTGAGTGTCAGAAAACCTGGAGGCAGAAGGGTATACCGCCCCACCCCCCATCTGATTCTTACCTGTAGGAGGCTGTAATTGAGTTAAGAAGATAGAACCTTCACAGAAGACACTTTAGGTACTTGCCACTCATTGAGCTGCTCTCCCGTGAGTTCCTCTTGCTGTGACAGGGTATAAGGTCACATAAGAGAAAGGCAGCCTGTGTCCTGGTCCTTGGGCCATCCTCAATGGGCAATATAAACCATTCCTGGAAACTTCTAGAAGGGAATTATGAATTTCCAGGTGACTCCATTTTGCCCTCTTTCTGAGGTTGCCCCATAGTGTAAGAACTTGGTCCGAGCAAAGTGTTACTTGTAAAACTTGAAGTGCCTGAGGGCACAAGGTGGGCTGAGGGAGTGCCATATACATCTCAAGCCCCACCATGGGAGGCAGTGTTGAGGAATGGTGAACTCTGGAAGCAGGGATTCCAGAAAACCACAGAGCTCTCCCTCCTACCTCCCTGTTTGGCCCTTGGGTAAGTGAACACATGGCTCTGGACCTTGGGGTTGTGAGGAGATTACATAGAGATTGTGTTCGGCACAATGTCTGGTGCACCCTAATAACACGCTAGTTGGTATTCCAATTTGGCATTTGGGGAGCCACTTGTACCTCAGTTTCCTGATCCCTAAAACAGGGATAATAATGCGTGCTGCCCACCTGCCCCTTCCCTGTGCTCCTGGCTGTTATAAGGACAAGGGTTAATATCCTCAGGCTTTGAGGGCCTGGGGTGGGGGAGGAGCCACATAAATGGAGTATTGTTGTGCTGGTGAATGATCTGGCTTTGTTCAAGTGTCTTCAGTATTTGACTTCCTGCAGTTAGTGTCGCCTTGTGTTAATTGCTCAGATCTGCGCAGGTCCTCAGTGGGGCTGTGCTTACCTGCCAGACCGTGACCCGGGTCCTCACCCAGAGGGGACCTGCTGAATTAGGGGGAGATGCCTCATTTCCTCCGTCAAGGGCCCCCCAGGAATCAGGAATGAAAGAAATGCAGAAAGTATGACCCACACGCGGAACTGGTTCTGAATAGGACATTTATTGGAGAGGTTTTGCAGGAGGCGGCGGGCACTTTAATTCCCGAGGCTGTTGGTGGCAGCTCGCTGCTCGCCCCAAGCCTGTTAACTGCTCGGCTGCCGGGGCTGGGAGGATGCAGCTCCCTGGCCCCAGGCGGCCCTGTCAGTGCTCCGATGGGAGCCCTTTTGAGGAAAGCGGTAGGTACCCGGCTGAGGCCAGGCCAGGGGGCTCAAGGGGGCCTGCCCAGAACTCTCAGCTCTGGGCCTCCAGGCCTTTATAAACTCCCCTGCCAAACCTGGCCAGCCCCAGGTTTGGGGGCACAAGGTAGGTTTCTCCCTTGGGGGTCGGAAACTGAGGAACCCCATGGATGCAGGTATAGGAGAGCGGTTTCTTTTTCTCCTATCCTGCCCTGGTTTCTTCTAGTGGATCTGTCAGTTGTGGATGAGTAAGAACAAGACAACCCTGTGTTTCTTTTTTGGAGGAGACTGTAGACAGTTCTGTTGGGGGTTTTAGAGGGTCTCCTGGTATCTGAACATTCAGAGTTGGGCGATTTAGAAAAGAGACTGCTGTTGGAGGGACCCAGCACAGAAGCGCATACGCACTGGGAAAAGCAGAGTTAATCTCCTACTTCTTCCTGAAGTTTCTTTTTTCCCAGAATCCACAGAGGGTAGTTATTTTCGATAAAATCAAGTGGTGGCAGGTCAACAAACGAAAGGAAGCTCTCCCCCACCCTCCTTCACCCCGGATGGATGCTGCCAGGCAGGGGCTGTGCCCACCACTTCCGGAGCTCAGGGTCACAGGAGCAGGGAGACCAGGGGGCAGATTGCCACCTTGACTTGGCTATATTTTTTAACCTTGAATCAAGGCCTAGGTTTTCCAGGAGCGGAACTGCTGCCTGGGCTGTGCTGCTCTACACCACGTGTATCCCCTCACCCGAGAATCTGGGGTTTGGTGATAGCTGACCCTCCTGTCTGCATTCTGGTCTCTTAACCTCTCAATTAAGGGACAAAGTGCCTTTTCTCCCTCCTGGGAACTGGTTGGATGAGTTTCTTGGGCCTCTCTGGTTGAGGCCCCTTGGTAGGGAAGGTGAGGGACCTGGGGGGTGGGGGCAGGTGCTATGGGGTGGAGAGAGGGGCTGTCCTGGGCTCTGGGAGAGGAAGCGAATGAGGCCTTGCTGTCCGAAGGGCTGGCTGTCTTTGAGAGTTGACACGCGGGAATCTATTGCCTGCCTTCTAAAGGAAAATCCACTTTCCTAACTTCTCTGGGTTCAGGCATCAGGCCCAAGAATCAGCATCCAGGGTAAATATGGGGCCAGGGGTGGGGGCCTTCGGAGCACTTTTGCTGTAGTGCCCAAGAAATGGGGAAGGCCCAGGTGGATTGATGGATGGCAGTATGGCAGCAGATCACAGAAGGGGGCTGCTCACGTTAATGTACTTTTCTGGGTCTGGATGGTCTGGATGGTCATGCTTAGAATTAGAGAGGAAGTTGCATTTGGGGGAGCCACCCTGTTGGCAGCCTTGCCAACTAGTTTCTGATTTGCTTGGGGAGAGAAAGGATTTGGGGAGGGAAGAAAGCCCTCAGGTGGTGAGATGTACTCTGACCAACTCCCAGCCCAGTAGAGAGCTTTGGCCTGGAATCCCAGGCCAAAATGGGACATTTTGTTCCAATGAAGCCCCACGTCTCAAGTTTTCTAGAATCTCTGATCTCTCCCTGCTTTCAGAAGCATGTAATTCACACAAAGCTTTGTTTCTTCACCTTTCTTGGGTCCGCATTGCTCCCGCCCGCCACACAAGGGTTGGAATAGGTCTCCCTCTTTCTAGCAGATGTTTCTCTGGGTCATTCTCTTTCTCCTCCCTGATGCGCTCTGTGAATAGTCCGCGCCTTCTAGGGCCTGTTGATTCTTCCTGAACATTCTTTGGCCATAGGGACACAGGCTACCATAGCCCCACATGCTGTGTGTGCCTTTTTAGGGCCATCCTTACACCTCATCTCCTAGAGTCTCAGTAGGTGTGGCTCGGGCATGTCCTTTCCCACAAAGCCACTGTCGATGCATCCTCCAGTCTGTCCGATTCCTTCCAGCCTGGCTTCTTGCTGCCAGCTGCCCTAAGTCCTTTGAAGGTCCAGGTCCTTTTGGGACTCAGCTCTCCCATGCTGCTGCCTTTGCATCAGGGGCCTTCCGTCTCTTCTTCACTTGGCAAGTAAAAGCCTGTTCATCCCTCAAGGCACATCTGAAATATCGCCTCTTTTAAAGCTGTCCAGGACCCCCAGGTTGTACCAGCTACTCCTTCTGTTAGCACAGTTGATGTATTCGTACCTTCTACACCAGGACTCAAGGCATTGCCTTATGCATGATGTGTTTATATGGCTGTTTTTCCTTCTAGAATTCGGTTCCTCAAAGACCAAGAGACAATGTCTTATTCATTTTAGCATTGTGTTCAGAAGCGTGGAATGAATTGCCGAACTGGAGACAGTCTTGAACTCCCATACTGTTCATGACCCCATTCTTTACCTCCTTTTGTTATTGGGGCACTTGTCTTGCTTCTCCTGATAGAGGATCAGCTCTTGAGAGCTGGCTGTGTGTGTGATTCATCTCTGTCTCCCACAAGGCTGCCACAGTGTCTGTGCAAAGTGAGTGCTTGAAAATACTTGTCCAGTGAATTCTGAAGCTCACAACTTAGGAAGGGCAGGGACTGTTATCCCTAAATGAGAGGGTAGACGTTGTGGCACAAATTGCTCACTGGCTTGTTCCTTTATCATCCAGCTGTTTGGGAGCAGAACTGGGGCTGGTTTTGAGCAGTGCTGGCTGGAGTCTCTGGGCTCATTCATACACATTTTGTTGCTCTCTCCCTCTTTGATAATCCCTGCGATTTATTTATTTTTTATTAAAAGATTTTATTTATTTATTCATGAGAAACAGAGAGAGAGGGAGAGGGAGAAGCAGGCCCCATGCAGGGAGCCTGATGCGGGACTCGATCCTGGGTCTCCAGGATCAGGCCCTGGGTGAAGGTGACATTAAACCACTGAGCCACCAGGCTGCCCTTCCCTGTGATTTAGGACATGGGTGAACAGCAAGGCTTTTCCTAGTACCTTGTGTTTTTGTCGTATGTCCTAGATCTTCACATGTGCACTTTGAAGCTGGATTTCATTTTTTCTTTAAAACTGAAGAGCCAGGGCAGCCTGGGTGGCTCAGCGGTTTAGCACCACCTTCAGCCCAGCACATGATCCTGGAGACCCAGGATCGAGTCCCACATCGGGCTCCCTGCATGGAGCCTGCTTCTTCCTTTGCCTGTCTCTGCCTCTCTCTCTCTCTCTCTCTCTCTCTCTCTCTCTCTGTCTGTCTCTCATGAATAAATAAAGAAAATCTTTAAACAAAAACAAAAACAAACCAAAGAGCCAGTGTTAAGGGTGGTTTTTACTGATCACTTATTTTTGCTTTTGCCACTTTGCATTTCCTTAAGTTCTGTTCCTGCTTACGCCTGTTGTCTTCCATGCTTCTGCTCCTCTTTAGCTCCTGGCAGTACATGCTCTCTTTCCCTGCGGAACCCTGAGGCCTGTGCCTTGCCTGCTACAGCAAAGGGCTCTGACTCACTTATACTTCATCTTTTGGTTTGCCTTTCTCTTGGGCATGGATATCAGACTGTGTTCCTTTCCAGCTGAATTGCTTTATATTTTCCCATATAAGATCATGGTTTGAATGGATGTTGGGATTATAGATGGTGGGGGAGGATTAGGTCATGCTAGTTCACCAAGTTTAGTACTTTTATCTTTATTATTAATTTGAGATGTGGGTAAACATTTTAGGCACAAATCAGAAAAAAAAATCTGTCCCAGTGCTCGTGAACAAATAGTAATTAATCTATCCGTACTTGTCATCCTACCACTCATGGTGGGTTTACTGTGCGTCATATGTGGTACGGATTGCTCTTTCTTCTCACTCTTGAAGACCAGGGAGGCTGGTGCTTTTGTTCTCCTTTTGCAGATGAGGAACTTGAAGCTCAGTCTGGTCAAGTGGCTTGCTCAAGGCCACACGGGCCCATAAAGCCGAGGTGCTGGGTTTCAGACCAGGTGTACCTGACTCCAGAGCTTGTGAATCCATTTAGTGCCAGTAACCTCTGCTTCGTGGACTCCTGTGCATACATGTGCCTGCATAGTCTCTCCTCCTCTGCTGGGGACTCAGAGGGACCTAGTGGGACCCCTCTGCTCCCACTTGCTTCAAGCTAAGATTCTCTCCAGTGCCCTTAAATGTGATGCAACAGTAAACGCTGCAACTGTGAAAGATGTGGCTTGCGTTTCCTCCCTGCCCCCACCCCAGCCTAGAGGCCTCAAAACCAGCAGCCCCTGCCCTGGGGGTAGGGACAGCAAGATGGCTGATTTGCAGGGCGAGGTTCCTGAAGTTTTCTGGTAAGGAGTGGAGGTCCTGTGAGCCTTTTTGGCCTAGCGATGAGAGAAATGGGGCCTCTAGGAACACAGAATCTGTCAGTGATTTCTAGCACTGGCTTTAGCTGCTCCATCTTCTGGGGACATTGTGTCATTTCTCTGCTTAGTGACCAGCTGCTGGGAGCCGCGTTCACCTACACTGGCTGTGAGCAATGGCAGTTTCTAATCAACAGTAATTGCTGTCATTTGCCTTCAGTATGTATATGAAACTTCTGGTAGACAGCTTTTCCTGGGATTTTTGTAGGGGGATCTTACTGTAGTCTCTTCTCTGAATTCCAAAGTGATTCCTTGGCCACTTTTCCCTTCCTCTCAATTTTTTGTGGCTGGTCACTTGATAGGTGGCATGATGGCAAGGCAGCTCTGCTCTGCTCTAGTCCATTGTCTGGGGCCAAGTAGGACAGGACTGCTTGGGTGAATGAGCAGTCACTGCTCCTGGGTATCTCAGCAGATTGGAAACTTGCTGGAAGTGACTAATGTGGAAACTCATTAGTCTAGGAGGAAACTGGCTCAGCCCTTGATTTTGACCCTATTTATCTTTCACCTGACTATGGGACCAGTGAGAGGTCCTTCAGCACAATTCTGCAGACCTCCCATAGGTGTTTATTGAGCACCTAGTATGTGCATTGCTCTCTGAGGGGTGAAAGAAGGGTACAGGGAAGCAGGTCCAGTCCCATTGACTTTTACCGTCTAGTCCAGAAGAAAAGCATGCATGTACAATCCCCCAAGGATCAGCACTGTAAGTGATACTCAAGGTCACTAGAGTGAAAAGAAGTGTATTAGTGTCCTATGGCTGCTGTAACAAACCCCACAAACTTAGTGGCTTGAAACAACACATATTATCTTACAGTTCTGGAGGTGAGAGCACAGGACCGTGTTCCTTCTGGAAGCTCCAGGGGGAGCATAGGTTTCCTCACCCATTCCAGCCTCCTGAGGCTCTCCAGACCCTGTGGCTGCTGATCCCTTTCCTCTGCAAAGCCAGCAGCCTGCCTTTCTTTCTTTCTTTTTTCTTTTCTTTCTTTCTTTTTTTTTTAGATTTTATTTATTTATTCATGAGAGACACAGGGGGACTCGATCCCAGGACTCCAGGATCATGCCCTGGGCCAAAGGCAGGCACCAAACTGCTGAGCCACCCAGGGAGCCCAACCAGCAGCCTTTCTGTCTGTCCCTCTGCTTTTGCTGTCACATCAGCTCCTGAATACCGCGTCCCTCCTGTCAGGACCCTAGTGATCACATCAGCCCCCACCCCAGGTAACTAGGGTAATCTCCCCATCTCTAGAGCCTCAGCTTGGTTACATCTGCAAAGTCTCTTTTGCCAGATAAAACAGCCTCCATAGGTTCCTTATATCCAGGGATTAGGATGTGCTCATTCTTTGAAGGGGGGGCAAAGTCACACGTAGTGTGTGTGTTGGATTCGCTGAAAGTGGTGGAGGAGGCCTTTCTGAAGAAGATGATTTGACCAAATTTGTGTAGGGAGGGAGAGCCTGGGACACATCCCAGGTATGGGAAACCACATGAGCAAATATTGTGGCTGTGGGGTGGTGGGAACAGTGAGGTGTAGACGAGGGGTCCTCCCATTGGGGCAAGATGCCAGGGGCTTTCCTTCCCTTCCAGGGCCAGGCTGAGGAAGTTTTCTGGACTTCAGTCTGTAGACACAGACATCCTCTCAGAATTCAGGTGGGAAGGCTCCACTGGCAGCCACAAGCCCTTTCCTTCTCGGCAGCTGAAATCCTGCTTCAAAGACCCAGATGCACTTGGTGGCCCCTGCTGTTCCTGGGTGATGGGAAAAGGGATTCACGAGGGAAAATAAATTCAGAAGGGGAAATGAGTTTGAGCCAGCTGGCCTGGCTTTGTGGCCCAGAAACCCTGGTCACACTATTTGCACGGCCTCTGTGACAGTCACGTTGCTCACATTGAACACATCCAACACAGTCACTCCCTAGGGAGCCTTTCCTTGTCCTTTCTTAGGATGCTTAGAGCCCCCAAGTGTCTGGGGACGGCTGGAAGGGCCGGAGTGAGGAAGCTGCTCCAGGAAGGGGCAAAGGGCCAGACCCTCTCAGCGATCCTCCTGTCCTCCGGAAAGCCTCCAGGGCTGTGGTGAAAGGTGTCCTGCTGGTGTGGCCCAGGGAGAGTGGCAAGAAGAGACAGGCAAAGAGCCGGGCGTGGGGCGGCTGTGGGTGACGGCACAGCTGAGTGAGCTCAGCACCCCTGTTTGAGATCTGTCTGGCGGTTCACCTTGCTCCTGTTGTGCTTCTCTGGAGAAGCTGTAGCTCTTCTCTGGTGCTTCCTTCTGGTACCATCTCTGAGGAGTTCCTGACTGGGGACTTGGGCGATCGTTCAGGAGGAAGGTCAAAGGTGGCTGGCTGCCCGGGTTTGGAGAGCCTTTGGAACGGGTAGGGGGTGTAGTTGAGCGATGAAAGAAGCCCCTGGGGAGGCGTGCCGGGTTGGCAGACGTTGGCGCAGTTGCCTTTGGGAGAGCCCCCGCTCCTCTCCTGGCCTCCTCTGAGACAGGTGTGTCGGGCTTCCGCTTCTTGGGTGTGGGGTGAGGAGCGGAAGGTGAAAGGATGACATCAGCCTCCTCCGCACCTGGAGCCAGCCTCTCTGAAGCAAAGTGTTTTCTGGGGCGTCTCCAGGGCTGGCCTGCACAGAGGGTTGTCCAAGTGCCCCCCTCCTTCTCCTGCCTTCTCAGCCCACTGGCCAGGGAGGGAGGGCCAGAAGGGAATGTTACTGAGTCCTGGGATTCCCTAGGACCAGAAAAGGAGAAGTTCTCCAGAAGGTTCTAGGTGAGTGCCCCTGTGGGACCATCTCTTTCTTTTTTCTCTTCTCTTCTCTTCTCTTCTCTTCTCTTCTCTTCTCTTCTCTTCTCTTCTCTTCTCTTCTCTCTCTTCTCTTCTCCCCTCTCTTTTCCCCTCCCCTCCCCTCCCCTCCCCTCCCCTCCCCTCCCCTCCCCTCCCCTCCCCTCCCCTCCCCTCCTCTCCTCTCCTCTCCTCTCCTCCATTCTTCCTTCCTTCCCATGCTCAACATGGGGCTTGAACTCAAGACCCTGAGATCAAGACCTAAGCTGAGATCAAGAGTTGGCTGCTTAGGGACCCCGGAGTGGCTCAGCGGTTGAGCGCCTGCCTTTGACCCAGGGCGTGATCCTGGAGACCTAGGATCAAGTCCCACGTCGGGCTCCCTGCATGGAGCCTGCTTCTCTCTCTGCCTATGTCTCTGCCTCTCTCTCTCTCTTTCTCTCTCTCTCTCTTTCTCTCTCTCTCTCTGTCTCTCATGAATAAATAAATAAAATATTAAAAAAAAAAGTTGGCTGCTTAACTGTCTGAGCCACCAAAGTGCCCCTGGGACCATCTTTTCTGAAGTTGGGGGTGGGGGAGCAGGGTCCTTTTGCATCAGTGACCAGAGGCCTGAGGACAGAACATGGGGGCTAACTATGAGTCTTGTCTTTTTTTTCTGTTGGAGGCAGGGGTATGGGTTAGATGGGGACATGGTGCTGAGGCTTAGTGAGGAGGAGAAGGACTTGGGACTTGACCCCAGTCAGCTGTGCTGGGAACCCAAGGGACATGTTGCAGCCTGCCTCCCTGTCTGGGGACATTCAGGGAAGGTCCTCAAAAGGGAGGGCCAATAACCTGGGGAGGTGTAGGTGGAGGAAGGGTGCAAATTGTGCTTAAATTTAGAGAGATTATATATATATAAAAAAGAAACATTTCTCTCCTGCTTCCCCTACCTCCCCTGGCCCACCCCCACCCCACCATGTGTGTCTGAGCCACTTCTTGGCTCCATCAAAAAGAAAGGCTTAGGGGACCTTCACAGGTGTGGGACTGGAGATACAGCGTTTTCTAGAAGACTGATTCACTGATTGATGATTGGACTGACTCATGTTGAGAGATAGAAGAGGTCATGGTTAGGGGAGACTTTGGGAACTTGGAGACTGGGTGTGGTAGGAGGAGGTGGGCGTGGGCATGTGGCTTGGGGCTTTGGCCGCTCTGCCTGTCTCCTTTAGGCTCCCACGTCCCCAGCAGACTGTGTCTCCCAGATGAATTTAAAGACCTGAGTTCTAATCTTGGCTCTCGGGTGATAGTAGAGAGGAAGGAAAACTTGCCTCTGGCCCAGGACATGTGGGCAGGGTCTTGTGCTGTCTTTCTGGGAGTTTGAGCTACACACACAGTAATGGTTGGGATCAGGCTTTCAGAACCAAAATGCATTCTGATTGGGTGTGATGACTCTATTAAAACCCACTCTTGTGCTCTGCCTTGTTTGCTCTCACTGCCCCACATGCTTGTCCCCCTCCTTTTCTGGGTCTTTGTGTTCTTTTCCAGCAAGCCTCCTGTCCTAGAGAGCTTTCTGACCCTAGGTCTCCTGGTCCCTGCAGAGCTTGTCTCATGCGAGGAATTATAGTCACATCCTGGGGACCTCAATGACCTCATGCTTTTTTCCTTTTCTGTGACCTGCCATCCTTTGACTTGGAATTTGTATTTTACCATATTGTTCCAAAAGGAGGGTAAGTGGCCAGAGCTCACAGAGTAGCAAGTCTAGAAGTAGCTGTAAAGAATCTTAACTTTCATTCCTTTACCTGCATGGCCTTTTTTTTTTCTTCCCCCTGCATGGCCTTTGTACGGTAAATGAAGTGTCTTGTTAAAAGCCCTGATCTTTCAAGCCTTAATAAGTCCCCCACGGGTAGCATCCAGGTGTGTGACTAATCGTTTGCCTGTGGGCCTGGCTTGTGTGAAATCCATTAGGGAGACGGCGGGCGGGCAGGGGCAGGGGAGAGGCAACACTAGAGCCTAAGTTCACATGCAGGCTCTGCCACATGCTATTTCTGTGGCCTCAAGTTTCTGTGTCTGTAAAATCGGGGTAATAATGGTGCTGTGTTCAGAGCCGTGTTAGGTCAAAGAGGCTTGCTGCGTCTGCAGCACTTAGAACGCTTCAGCTGTCGGCTGGTATGCTTCATCTCAGCCTCAGGAGGGGTGCGGGGCACGGGCGCTACTACCTTGAGAGCGTGAACTTGCTTTGCAGGGAGACCGGTGCGTTCAGTTCAACCAGAGGAGAAAAGATGCTTTCATTTCTGGGTTCATATGGCCAGGGGTCCCCGAAGAGTAACCCTCGGAAGGCCCCCCTGAGGGAGTGTGTGTGGGGGTGGAGTGGAGCTGTGGCTAATCTTCTACTTTAAAACTGACCTGGCCAGCTGTGAAATCCATCTGGGACTTGGGCCTTTGCCATTTAGCATCCCCACAGGGGCTGGTTGACCCCAGGTCTGATCTGGGAAAGGTCTTAGGTCATAAGTTTCTGCCCCATTGTTCCAGCTGGGACTGACAGCGGGGGTGGGAGGGTTGTGCCTGAGTGCAGTGGGCTTTGAAGGACACCCGAGTCCCTTATGGCTGGGGGTTAAGGACTAGGGCGGAGTTTGGATCTTTGTCTTTCTTTGTGCTCAAATGACACAGCATTACCCCGTGGACTGGTTCTGTGGAAAGGCCTAGCTGGTTAATTTTAAAGGCTCTTTTGAGGAAGGAGGAAAAAGTGGCAGTGCTGCATTTCCCAAGGGGCTCTCTCTGAGATGCTCAGAGTTTCCCCAAGATGAGCTTGTTAATTAATCCTCCTCTGTTGCACCTGGAAGGGAGGGAGAAGGCAGGAATGGCCTTAGCGCTGCCACTGTGTCCTTATCTGCAAAGCAAGAGGCTCCTGTAGATCACCAAGGAGGTGACACCCCTCCCTCTGCCCAAGCAGAGCCCTGCAGTGGCCAAGTGCTGTGCTGGAGGGGGTCCTTGTTGGGCTCTTGACTATCAGTTCTGTAGAGGCACCAGTTTATTCGCCATCATTCATTTGCCAGATCACCCTCAAATCCCCTGAGCTTAGGTCACCTTACAGTTTAGGGAAGCAGATCTTCAACTAGTCACAATCGCACAGGGGGTGGGTGGGATAATCCTGGGGTCCTGTAAGAGTATGTGAAAGGGAGCATCCAGGTTTGTTTTCTGGGGAGGTTTCTAGAAGGGGGCTAGATTTTTTTTTATTTTTATTTTATTTTTTTTTTATTTAAATTTATTTATTCATGATAGTCACACGGAGAGAGAGAGAGAGACAGAGACACAGGCAGAGGGAGAAGCAGGCTCCAAGCACCGGGAGCCCGATGTGGGATTCGATCCCGAGTCTCCAGGATCACGCCCTGGGCCAAAGGCAGGCGCCAAACCGCTGCGCCACCCAGGGATCCCGGGGGCTAGATTTTAATCTGAAAATTGAGGATTGGGTATAAGTGACACCGGCTGGGGGATGATATGGCTTGGGGCAGACAGGTAAGAAATAATGTCCAGGCAGAGAGAACATTTGCAAAAGCCAGAGTCCAGGGGTGCTGGCACAGCCAGAGGCACATGTTCCAGGTTGGGGCAGAAGCACAAAAAAGCAGGCGGGAAACTCAAGGCTGCCAGAGTGATGGTACCTACTAGATCCTCCTTGGAGTTCTAGCCTGTGCTCTACTGATTTCTGAGCCCTAAAACTAGGGGTGGAAGGCTCTGGGTCAGTGAAAGTGAGAGTGATACTCTAGAACTTTGTTCCTGTACAAACAGCAATGAGATGCACATTTTGGAAAGTGGTTGTTGGTGAGCTGTGGCCTTCTGGGGTTGGGGTGGAGTGTCCCTGTCCTTCCCAGAGGCCGTAGCCTCTCCGAGGCAGTTATTGCCCCAGGTTTTTCAGGTGGGCCTACCTGTGAACAGCACCACCTGCTCTGGGAATAAAGTCCACCTGAGGCTGTGTTTGCTTTACCTGGGAGTAGTTTCCTGTCTGCTGGGCTGCCTGACCTAGCTGTGCTAAAGGTAGCGTAGGGAGACTCATGGGTGGCTCAGCCCTGCGGCATTTCCTGTGTGCTGGGAGCTGAGGTGAGTCCGGGCCTGTACCAGGTGCTGGGGGTTGGGGAGCTGTTGTACTATCTCCTCTGCCTCTCCTGTCAGTATCCAGAAAGTTTCACATTCATGGTTCATGGTTCCGCTGCTGGTACCCCCAGAGATGTAATCTTACCTTCTTGGCATGTGTGTTGTCTTAGATTGTAAGAGCAAGATCCTCACCTGTGCTTGCTGGTGACCCCAGCACAGGCCCCGACAAGTGGGCATTTGGGAAGGGTTTTTTGGCAATTGCTATTATCATCACTGTTTTGATGGTTTATGGAGCCCTTGCCCTGTGCCAGGCATGACACTCAGACCTGTCCGTGCAGGGGGTCGCTGCATCCTCAAGGACACAGCCCTGGGGGAGGTTCTGAGAGGCTGGGTTCCTTGCTGGAGTGGCAGGGCTGGGCTTGGGGTTCCGTTGGAAGACACTTGACTGCTGCTCTGGTGGAGATGTTCTCTCTGTTTTCTTGGGGCTCAGGTTTCTGAGCACTTTATTGTCCCTTGGATGTGATCAGCCTTTCCTCCTGGGAAAGCTGGCACTGTTGGAGTTAGGAAGGGATGTTGGGCTTCCTTGTGCTTGTGGAGTCTGAAGGAAGGGATCTTCTCAACATTCAGAGTTACTGTTTTTAAAATTATGGTGAAATACACAAGCGTAAAATCTCCATTTTAACCTTTTTTAAAAATTTTTTTACATTTTTTAAACATTTTATTTGAGAGAGCAAGAGAGCAAGCATGAGTGGGGTGAGGGGCACAGAGAGAAGCTGACTCCCCACTGAGCAGGGACTCCAGGATCATGATCTGAGCCGAAGGCAGACCACCAACTGAGCCACCCAGGCACCCTCATTTTAACCATTTCTAAGTGTATGATGGATCAGAGGCATTGCGTACCTTCACGTTGTTGCTCATCTGTCACCACCAACCATCCCCAGGACTTGTTATATCTTGCAGAGTGGAAACTCTGTGCCCATCAAATACTGACTCCTCATTCCCTCATCCCTCGGCAGCCTCCCTCTTACTTTCTGTTTCTGTGACGATTCTGAGATTTAATTCTTGGTCTGTCTGGGCAGAATCTCCCCGGAGTGCCCTCGCCAGGCAGCGATGCCAGGATGCCCGTCTCTGCCTCCCTCCGCCAGGACGGCAGCCAGGAGCGGCCGGTGAGCCTTACGTCGACCACATCCTCGTCGGGTTCCTCCCGTGACAGCCGCGGTGCCATGGAGGAGCCCAGCGGCCCCGAGGCCTCGGCCGAGAACGGGGCGGGCTCCCCGCGGGGCCGGCACCCCGCCAACGGCGACAGTGGCCCCAGCGGCTGGCTGAGCGTGAGGGGGCCGCTGTCCCCGTTCAGCAGCCGGGCCCCTGCAGCCCCAGCGCTCAAGCTCAGCTACCTGGGCCGCGTGGTGCGGGAGATCGTGGAGACGGAGCGGATGTACGTGCAGGACCTGCGCAGCATCGTGGAGGTGAGGCCGCCGTGGGCTGGCCTCTGGCTCCGGGTGGCCCTGCTCTCGTAAACTCCCCTCCACCCCTGGAAGGAGCGTCCTCCCTGACAGTCTGTGTCAGAACACCGCTTCCAGGGGCGGTGGGGAGCCCCAGACCGCTCATACTCTGGGTCAGAGCAGTCGCTGGGGCTGCAGACCCTTGGGGAGTAGGCACGGTTGGTGGGGAGGCCGGGGACTGCCGCGCCCGCAGAGGCTGAACACGGTGAGGAAACGGCCTGGATGTTGCCTGTCAGTGCCCAGATCCCTGCTCCGTTGTTTCCTGGCCGCAG
Organism: Canis lupus baileyi; assembly: GCF_048164855.1. Lineage (NCBI taxonomy): Eukaryota > Metazoa > Chordata > Mammalia > Carnivora > Canidae > Canis > Canis lupus. The sequence goes on from NC_132846.1 coordinate 40,602,242, forward strand.
ATCTCAGGCGCCTGCCTGAGTCCTTGAGCCTCAGGTTCCTCTCTGGGAGATGAAGACACACCCCCTTGCAGGGCCAGTGTGAAATGCTTCACCCTGCAGGACACTCGGGGAGGTGGCTGGATGGCTGCCACCGAGGAAGCCCTCTGCTCGCCGCAGAGACAGACTTGTTTGTTTCCTGGGGCTGCTGTAACAAATTACAACGAGCTGGTGGCTAAAAGGCAGAAATTTCTTTTGTGTTGATTTAGGAAGCCTGAAGTCAGAAATCAAGATATTGGTAGAATTGGCTCCTTCTGGAAGGTCTGAGGGAGAATGCATTCCATGCGTCTCTCCCAGCTTCTGCTGGGAGGTGGTTGCTGCAATTCTCGGTGTCCTTGGCCTGTACATGTACTATCCCGACCCCGGCCTCCATCTTCCATGGCTGCCTTCTCTGTGTCACTCTGTGTCCTTTCCTCTTATAAGGACACCAGTCATGGGACTTAGGGCCCACCCTAGATCCAGTATGCTATTGTCCTGGGATCCTTGACTGATTACGTCTGCAAAGACCCTATTTCCAAAACAGGTCACCTTCTGAGGTTCTGAGCAGATACTGACTTTGAGGGGGCAGCTATCCAGCCCAACACAGTAGGCGAGGTCTGTGAAGTCCCATCGCAGCTGTCAATGCAGTAAAGGAAGAGATGTGGCTGGAGGGAGTGGGGCCAAGAGGGGCTGGGTCCTGATGCCTCCCTCCACACAGGACTACCTCTTGAAGATCATCGACACGCCTGGGCTGCTGAAGCCAGAACAAGTCAGCGCCCTCTTTGGGAACATAGAAAACATCTATGCACTGAACAGGTATGGAGCAGGCCTAACACACACCGTGTTCAGCCTGTGAGACCCATCTCAGGGCCTGGGTGGGGAGCCCTGGATGTCCCTAGTCTCCTGGGCTGTGACACGTGGGCCCAGGGCCTGATTGCAGAGGGTGGGTAATGGTGGCCCATCCCTGTACAGATGTAGTTAGCTCCCTGCAGGAGAGAGGGGATGTGGCACCAGGTGCTCTAGGGTGGACGTGCTAGATCATTTGAGGCCATCTGCATGTTGGGTCCAGCTTGGGCCAGAACCCCCTCAGGGAACCGCTCGACTCTGGCCCGTGATGCTCATCCCTCTGTACCTTTGTGGTCCTTTGTCTCTCCTATCTTCATCCCCTACTTGCACCTCTCTTAATTTCTTTGTCACCTTCCCACTGACCCCATGGGAAGTCAGGTCTCTCTGGAGGTGATCTGACCTACTAAGAGAATGATCAGGCCAGGCAAAATGTGATGCGGCAGGCTGAGCAAGGCCTGGTGAGGGCAGAAGGGCTCCTCAAGGAGCTGGCATGTGCTGCCTGGTCCCCCAGAGTCCTCAGGGAAGGGACACTGATTAGGAAGAGCAGTGTTTGAGGGGACAGCATCACTAGGACAGGAGGATCCTTACTGTGGGTCCTATAACACGGGCGAGAGGGACTTTGTGCTGTGAACGCTGCAGAAGTCCGGGAGGGCAGACACAGGGTGACTTGGGCTGGGTGGTGGTGGGGTTGGGAAAAGAGGTGCACAGGAGGAGGGGTCCAGGGAACACTGTTTGTAGGGTTTCCCATAGGGCCCCATCAGGTTCAAAGGGTATACTGGGACTCACCCTGTTTCTCTCCCTTTCCTGTAATCTTGTGAAGTGGAGGCTTTTGGTTCCTTAGGGAGTCCCCCCCATCCTCTTCATCTTCCCCCTTTAATCTCTGCCTTTGTGTGTTTGACTCCTTCTGCCTGCAGAGGAGCTGTCTCCCCTCCCGAGGTGGGTACTGGTGTCCCCTCTCTCTCTTGCTTGCTGAGCATGTGGGTGTCCTTTGCTCCCCCTCTTTGTGGCAGTGTTGATTACTTTCTGTGGTTGCTGGTCTGGGTGGAACTCACTCTGAAGATGGAAGCCCCGACTCTTTGGCATGACACGGGGGCAGGCTGTGTATCTGAGTACCAGGAGGCTGGGGAGGGGGCGTGTTGGTAGCTGTGGAGGCTGTGCACTGCCTGGTGGGGTCTGATGACCACTCTCCCCTCCCCCAGCCAGCTACTCCGAGACCTGGACAGCTGCAACAGTGACCCCGTGGCTGTGGCCAGCTGCTTCGTGGAAAGGGTAAGTAGGGCTGCTGGGTCCTTGTCTCTTGTCCCGCCTTGCTGGAGCCACAGAGGCACAGGCGTGCCCAGCTTAAGAGGATGAGGGAGTCCTGGAGGCTTCTGTCCAGGGGAAGTGCCAGGTGCCCTGCCTTAAATGGGAAGGGCATTCTGGGATAGAGCCAGGGGCTGCTAGATGGATGGGATATCCCGGACAGATGGGTACTAAGATGGATCTGTAGGTGTTCAGGGAGAGAGGGGCAGAGTGAGCTATGGGGGTCAGGGCAATGTCTTTGGTATAGGCAGGTTTATAGTCAAATGGGAGTCTCCCGGAAATCACCATCTTTGTTTGGTCTCCTCTTAGAGTCAAGAGTTTGATATCTACACCCAGTATTGCAACAACTACCCTAAGTGAGTAATTGGGGTGGAGAGGGGAGATAGAATTATTTTGTGGGCCTGGAGCACCCACATCCCCATCTAGGCCTTCCCAGGTGGTGATGGCTCCTTCTCCCTGCCTCCCAGCTCAGTGGCCGCCCTGACTGAGTGCATGCGGGACAAACAACAGGCCAAGTTCTTTCGGGACCGGCAGGAGCTACTACAGCACTCTCTGCCCTTGGGCTCCTACTTGCTAAAGCCTGTCCAGCGCATCCTCAAGTACCACCTGCTGCTCCAGGTAACCCAGCTGTCTTCCTGGGGGTGTGGGGGGCTGGGGGCAGGGCAGGGCTGAGTCTGGGCTGCCTAAGCGCCTGTCTCCCACACAGGAAATTGCCAAACATTTTGATGAAGAAGAGGACGGCTTCGAGGTGGTGGAAGATGCCATTGACACCATGACCTGTGTGGCCTGGTACATCAATGACATGAAGAGGAGGCATGAGCATGCAGTCCGGCTCCAGGTGCTCCGGGGCTGGTCGTTGGAGGGACAGGCAGGGATGGTGGGCAGGCTGGGGCCGTGCTTGGAAGAGGGCATGTGGCTGCCCTGCTGGGGTGAGCTGAGAGCTGGTTTCCCTGTGGGCGGCTTCTCTGTGGCAGTATGTGTCTGGTGGATGCAGGCAGTGGCTATGTCTGTAGGAGTTTCTGGGCTTCCATGGAGTCCCCAGAAGGTCACGAGTAGCCTGACTCTGGGTGTTGGGGCTTCTCTATTGTAGGAGATTCAGTCGCTGCTCATTAACTGGAAAGGGCCAGACCTGACCATCTATGGAGAACTCGTCCTAGAGGGCACGTTCCGAGTGCACCGTGTACGCAACGAGAGGACCTTCTTTCTATTTGACAAAGCGCTACTCATCACCAAGAAGCGAGGCGATCACTTTGTCTACAAGGGCCACATCCCGGTAACCAGGCTGCTGTCATGTCCTCTGCCTCTTTGCCCCCTTGCCCTCTCCCCTGCCTTGCAGTGTGCCAGGCTCCATTCCCTTCTCCCCATCTCCCTTTTTAAGATTTTATTTTTAAGTAATCTTTCCACCCAATGTGGGGCTCAAACTTAAAACCCTGAGATTAAGAGTCTTAGGCTGTAACATCTGAGCCAGCCAGGTGCCCCAAGCTCCAATTCTTGACCTCTTCATGGGCCCCCAGGTTGGTGAGGTTGCAGCTCCATCCTTCTGAGTTACTCTTCCTGCCTCCCTAGTTGGTCTCAAGGGACTGGGCTCTAGGTCAGCCACCCCCCACCCTGCCCCTTCCCATGCTTGACTACACTCTTCTTCTGCCCCAGTGCTCCTCCCTGATGCTGATTGAAAGCACCAGAGACTCTCTGTGCTTCACTGTCACCCACTACAAGCACAGCAAGCAGCAGTACAACATCCAGGTGAGCGTTGGGTCCGGGTGCTCGGGCTGGGGATGGACTTACCTCCTTCGGCTCACTTAGCTGTACTCAGCCTCACGGTCTCCCCCTGGAAGGCAGGGATCATTGTGGTCACCTCTCAGAGGTCCCAGGACAGGCCATCTTTTTGCCTCTGCCCCCCATGACGGAAGCATGGCCCATAGCAGATGGCTTTAGCCTTGTGATAATAACCCTGGCTCCTTCTCCCTTGGGTCCTTCCAGGCCAAAACAGCGGAGGAGAAACGGAGCTGGACTCACCACATTAAGAGGCTTATCCTGGAGAACCACCACACCACCATCCCCCAGAAGGTGAGTTCCTGAGGTGCCCCACCTATGCCTTGATGGGGCGCAAGGAAAGGGTGTTCTTCAGCCAGCTCCAGGGTCCCACCAGTGCCTTTGGACATTGGCTTCGCTTGACAGCGGGCATCAGTTCAGCAGATGCCATGGGCTTTGGCACAGACTGTGGGGTGTCCCAGTGCAGCAAGAGCAAGTTGGTGGGCTGAGGGAGCCACGTACGTAGAAAGGTAGTTACTGGGTGCATTTCCTTTCCTTCCAGGCCAAGGAAGCCATCTTGGAAATGGACTCCTACTGTAAGTGTACCCTTTCTGCCTGCTTTGTCCCTAATTGGGCACATCTCTAGGTCATGTTGCATCTTGGGGAAGCTCTGCTGATATTTATATTCCAAGGAGCAGGGAGAATGGGGATGCTCTACCTGCCAGGGGTTCGAGGTCTATTGCAAGATCAGGGGCTTGGTCCTGCTGGCAGGTGGGATTCCCAGTGCCTAACATTTTTGGATGGAAGATGGAAGAGGAGGGAGCCTCTGGAGCCTTCTGGCCCCTGATGCTGGGGCAGGAAGCAGAGATGTGGTCAGGTATGGTCAGAGTCCAGGCCCAGGCTGATTATCAACCTTGTGTGCAGATCCCAGTCGGTACCGCTGCAGCCCGGAGCGCCTGAAGAAAGCTTGGTCCTCCCAGGACGAGGTGTCCACCCATGTGCGCCAGGGGCGCCGGCAGTCTGGTAAGGGAAGGGCTGTGTGGGCAGAAAGCCTTCCTCATTGGGCTCTTGACCGAGGAGGGAGACTGTCTGCAGCAGCATTTGGGGACGGATCTCACCTCTCCAGACATGCTGGGAAGGGGCAGGGGGAGGGTCACCAGGTGCCCTCCCAGTGCTTGGCACCTTCGGGCCCTTCTTGCCCACCAGGTTTTTGGCAGACCACCTTCTCCAGGGCCCTGAGAATGCTTGTCACTAGGGCTTGGTGCTCCTTAGCTTTACTGTGACCAAAACCTCGCACCTTTGCCACTCAGAATCCTGGGACTCAGCCAGGAGTGACGCTCAGACATCATGGGTGATGCCCAGCCCAGTTCTAGAGCAGAGCAGAGGCAGGACTTAGGGAAAACGAGTTAGACCTCAAGTGGCACCAAATTCAGACAGGAAATATTTACTTTGGGTCTCAGGAAAAAGTTCCATTTTCCTCTGCTAGGTTTTCTTTTCTTTTCTTTTCTTTCTTTTTTTTTTTTAAAGATTTATTTATTTATTCATTCAGAGAGAGAGAGAGGCAGGCAGAGACACAGGCAGAGGGAGAAGCAGGCCCCATGCAGGGAGCCCGATGTGGGACTCGATCCTGGGTCTCCAGAATCATGCCCTGGGCTGCAGGCAGCGCTAAACCGCTGCGCCACTGGGGCTGCCCTCCTCTGCTAAGTTTTCTTCCATGACTGGGCTTGCTACAGTATACTTGGATATTGGAATGAATCGTCTGTTGAAAAAGAGAAAACCTTGCTTTTATTCTTAGCGCCGGGGGTAATAAGGGTGTTTCTCTGTCTGTTCATCTGTTCATTTGTACTCTGCTCTTTAGTCCAAGGCCCAGGGACAGATTTAGCTTCAACTGGGTATCTGCCAAACATAGATGAGAAGAGAATGGGAGTGAGAAGTGTCTCAGAGACCCCTAGAGAGAAGATTCGGGAGTGACTGGGGGCATTATCCGGGCACGGATCTCCATGGTGCACTGCGCTTTGGCTATGACAACAGCCTTTCCCCTGAACAACTGTGGTGATTGACATGTAGGCTTTGGTCTTCTGGAAGGATGGAGCCAAGAGGTCTCTGGAAAGCTTTCGTATTTTGTTTTGTTTGGTATTACTCCCAGTGGATCTTGAACCCGAGGCAAATTTGTGATGGTTGCAAAAGTTTTATGACACCCTATGTTAAAAACCCCAAATTGGGGGTATTACTTTATAAGTTTCTGGCCCTCTGTTTTCCTTTCTTCGGTAACACTCTTCCTGTCCTCTTAGCATTCCCCCTTTAACCTGCCAATTGCTGTGAATTGGAAGCTTCTGGCAATGGAAGCGATGGTGCTGACAGCAGCACTGCCTGTCATAATGTCAGCGTCCAAACCTCCAAACCGTAGCTGTTGTAGCCCTCAGGCAGTGAGTCGTTTCAGAGCTCAGTTTCCACAGGACTGAGATGTTAGCCTGTGAACCCTGACAGAATGGTGTTCTGTTTGCTTGTTTTCGTACTTTAGTTTTAACCATTATGAAACAAACCTCTTTTAAAACCTGCTTCGTCCTCATGAGCCTCTTAACTCTTAAGGAAGAGGATGCTGACCGCCGTTAGACTTTTCCTTTTCTCACGTCAGTGTAACAGCATCCCTTTGGCGTGTGAACTGCTCGGAGCTGTGGGTTGCCACCTGAGGTGTCCTGTCCACCCTTACCCCGAAGGGTTGGTTCTCCTCTGTCATAGTGTCCTTGCCTGTAGCGGCTCTTCTCCCTGCTTCTGTTGTTTGAAATCGGTTGATTGAACTTCTGAGAAGTGTGGGTAAAGACAGGCAGGCACCCTAGCTGGCTCACTTGGTTGAACTTGTGACTCTTGACCTTGGGGTCATGAGTTCAAGCTTCACGTTGGGTGTAAAGATTACTTTAAAAAAAAAAAAAAGTAAAAAAAATAAAGGGCCAGCAAGTTGCTGAGAGGGAGATAGAGGCCGCAAGCAAGTGCCACAGTGATGGCTTGGAGTCACCTACGCTGCCTGTGGGCCTCCTCCCAGGGAGCTGAGACGCACAGAGAGGTATGTTCTAGATAAGTAAGGTGCTGCTGTCACTACCTGCCACTTGTTAAATATTCTTGACTATAGGTTTTTTTTTTTTTTTTTTTTTTTTTTTAAGGATTTTATTTATTTATTGGAGGGGGAGAGAGAGCACAGGCAGGAGGAGCTGCAGGGGGAGAGAGAGAGGTAGGCTCCCTGGTGAGCAGGGAGCCCAACGCAGGGCTCAATCCCAGAACCCTGGGATCATGACCCAAGCCGAAGGCAGATGTTTAACTGACTGAGCCCCCCAGGTGCCCCTCTTGATTATAGTTTTAAGATGAAAGACTAGGGCATTTTGTATTTCTCATTTTAAAAACAATTGGATTCACAACGTACTTATGATGTGCAGATTATGTATATGCGCACACGCATCTCAGGAGAAACTCCTTTGGTATGCTCCCCTGCTCGGGAACAACTAAGAGACCTCAGGAGATTTTCTTCTTGCCTCCAAGTTAATTGTGGGCTTCCCAGTTACCACCAGTTGGGCAAGAACATTGTGGGTGAAGGTCAAGACTCTGTGGAGAAGTCCGTGGACAATGGTCCTCTTATCCCTACCTGCCTATCTCAGGTCTGTTCCCAGAAAGGCTGGGCCCCAGGATGATGACACCATCAGCCTTATGGATGTGTTTTGTATCTTGTTCCCAGAGCCTGGTCAGCCCCTGTTCCTCCGGGCAACACTCCCCAGCAGGCAGCGAGGCTTCACGGAGTCAGGCCTTAAGGGCCGTAGGAAGTCGGGTGCGACCTCTGCTTCCCAGCTGGGGTGCTGCAAGGGGGCTTGGCATGGGTGTAGCCAATGCGCTGATGTGCTTATTGCAGGGAGGGAGGGGCTTGAGGTGTAGAGCTGAGGATCTCCGGAGGTGTGGTGCGAGGTGCACCAATGCAGGGATTGTGGGCAGAGCTGTTCCTGGAGGTCCCTGGTGCTAGATGGAGGTGACCCAGGCCCTGCCTCCCTGTGGGGTAGGTGTGAGGGCAGCCTTCCTCAGGCCCTAAGACTGAGGGGGTCCAAGCTGGAGTGGACTTTTTTTTTTTTTGCTGGAGTGGACTTTGAGCTGGTGGTGGCAGTGGCACTGTGAGCATGGAACCAGGGCCAGACACAGCTGTTTCCAGGCCTGCACTGACTGTTCATTCACTTTCTTTCTCAGAGCCAACCAGACACCTGCTCAGGCAACTCAGTGAGAAAGGTGAGTGTGAGCATGGCCTGCCATTCCTGGCCAGCTCTAGGGTAGGGGCAGGGAGGTGACAGAGGTAACCTTCCGGGTGTTGAGGACAGTTTGGAGGGAACTCTGCCTCTCTTCCTCTCTGGAGGTGGGCCTCACCCCTTGGCTGTCTGGCGATGGGGCTTGAGCTCTCCCTCGCACACACTCCCTTGCCCTGTCCTCGGATAACAGCTGCCGTGAGTGACACACACCAACCTGTGCTGCTCTGTGGCCTCAAGAGCCTCTGCTCTATCGGTCATTCCTTGGAAAGCCCAGGAGACCGGGCAAGGGTTCTGGGAATAAGGGGCCCCAGTGAAGCCTTATTACCCAGGTGCCTCGTGGTCTCCGTAAAGAGGCTCCTTCTCCTGCTTACCGATCTCTTCTCCCCACAAACCCCCTTTGCCTGTGTGCTGGGACCTGGCCATGGTGATAGCAGCCAGAGCAGCAGGAATGAAGGTAAGGCCAGTGGGTAGAGAGGACTGGCTTGACAAGGGGGTGGGACAGCCAGGTCAACGCCTGGCTTTGGCTCTCATTGTGCATTCATTCATGCATTTGACAAATACCTGTTAGGTACCTACTCTGTGCTAGGCTCTGTCACAAAAGTCACAGAGATGAATAAGCCATGGTCCTTCCCCTGGGGACCCTCCTGTACCCATTTCCTAGAATGGTACCCTGGTGATGGCCTAGCCTGGATCTTCTCCATTTTCTCTGTCTAGGGCAGGCAGGCCTCTCTGGGTCTTGAGCTCCTGACCAGGCTCCAGCCCCAGCCTTCCCAGGTCCCAGCTTCCCACCTTGAGAGCCCCCACCCCATCCTCCCTGGGCCCTGGTGGAGATCAGGGGTTGTGTTTCAGTGTGGCTTTCTCTGTGTAGAGCCTCCCTACCCCCAGCCACTGGCAGGAGGAGGGGGCTTGCAGAGAGGCTGGTCACGAGGGGGTCTTATGCTCTGAACAGCATGCAGGCAGTGCCGGCGCTCTCCTGGACTTTGGGCAGCCTCCTTGTGCTCAGGGCGTGCAGCCAGAGACCGAAGGAGCTGCCCAGGAGGAACAGGAGGAGGAGGAGGAGGAGGAGGAGGAAGAGGAGGAGGAGGAGGAGGAGGAGGAGGTGGTGGTGGAGGAGGAGGAGGAGAAGGCCTTTCAGGTGTCTCTGGAGGACTTGGCAGGGCCTGAAGGCAGCGAGAAGGGGGCCAGACTGGAGCCCCCAGGCTCGGAGGAGGAGGAGGAGGAGGAGGAGAGCCTGGCAGTGGCGGAGCAGGTAGCCGACTTTGCCAGCTCCCTGCTGGCCGCCCTCCACTGCTGGCACTATCGGGCCAACGCTTTACTTTTCTCCCGGGGCGCTATGGTGAGGTGTCTCTTTGATCTCCCCTCCTCCTTGCATGTTCCCTGGCGAGTGCATGCCCATCTGGAAGTTCTCTCCCCTGCCCCCCCCACCCCTCTGTCCTGTTCCCTCACTCCTGCCATCAGCACCTAACCCCTTGCCCGCTGTCACGCCCTGGTGAGCCCTTGGCATGTGCTGTTCCAGTAAGGGGCGTGAGCTAGTATACTGCCCAGTGAGCATGACTAATAGGGTGGGGGCGGTGGGGAAAGGGGAGAAGCCAGCAGGGGTGGAAGGGGCAAGCAGGATGGGCTGTCCTGAGGCTGCACACCTGGCTGGGGTTTCTGCATCCCCAGACCTGGCAGTTCAGTATCAGGTCTCAGGCTGGCTCTCAGTACAGCCCGGCCCCCCTGGGGCTCAGGAGGTTTGCCTGTTTTGGGCTGTGGAAGGGATGAGCTCGCAGTTATCTCAGGAGCTGACCATGGCCCCTCCACTTGCTGTAGGAGAAGGGGCGCAAGGAGTCAGAAGGCCCCAAGAGCCGCAGAAGGTCCAGCGGCCGGTCTCCGACTAGTGCTGAGAAGCGCATGAGCTTCGAGTCCACCTCTTCCCTGCCAGAGGTGAGTGGCCGGCGGGCAGAAGGGGCCAGAGCGGGTGGGGCCTTCAGGCAGGGGCTCTCCCGTTGGGCCCATGGGACTAAGAATTCCGCCCCCATCCTCCTCCACCCTTCCCAGATTCTCGGCCCTTTGGGAAGCCTGTCTAGCCTCTAGGTGTATGGTGGGGGGAACAGGCAACCCCTTTCTATGAATTAGAAAAAGAAGCTCCTTTTTGACAAGATGCGGTCTCTTTGTCAAGGGCTATATTAGCAGAAGCGGCCAGATTTTAGGACCCGTCAGCCAGGCTTCATTGTATAGGGCATAAGGCCCTGTCCCCACCAGCCTGCCAGACATTGAAATTACGCCTGTACCCGCCTGGGTACTGACATCTGCTGGGCACTTCCTATAGGTCCAATGTCTTATTCCTTTCTTCTATTCCCTGCAATAGCTCAGGTAGAAAGAGGTTCAGAGGAGGTGAGTGACGTGCCTGGCATTGGGCAGCTTCTGAGGGGCAGAGCTGAGGTCAGACCAGAGACTGTGACTCAAGCCCACACTCCACTTCCTGCCACCTCATGTGGTCTGTGTGTTTTGCAGAACCTATAACCTTTGTTTTCCCAAAGTTACAAGAAAAAGCATATGAGGCCTAGACTCCAGGGGGGGCCTCAACCACCAGCGCAGGCCTGAGGAACCTCGGTGACATTGGGTGGGAGTCTGGAGTGGTGCTATCCAGCCATCATAGGAAGCAAGCTACACGGATAACTTTACATTTTCTAGCAACCACGTTAACAAATTATTTAACACCAGCTATTATGTAGCACGGAATCAATAGAAAGAGCTATTAATGACATTTTATACATTATATGGAGTTTTTGCAGTCTGGTGTGTATTTTCTTTTTTTTTTTTTAGTGAGTTTTTTTTTTAAGATTGATTTTATTTATTCATGAGAGACACACAGAGAGAGAGAGGCAGAGGGAGAAGCAGGCTCCATGCAGGGATCCTGATGTGGGACTCAATTCCAGGACTCCAGGGTCAGGCCCTGGGCTGAAGGCGGCGCTAAACCGCTGAGCCACCCGGGCTGCCTGTTTGCTCTTCTTCCTAAAGGTCCCTCTGGAAAGCTGCCTGTACTGGCTGGTTTCATGGTTTGGATGACCTTCAAGTTGGCCAGGGGGAGGTTCTTTAATTTGCTTCCTTCCTTACCTGTCTGCTGGGCATGTGCAGAGTTGTGCATAGGGCTAGAGGCTGGCTGGTAGGAGCCAAATCCCTGTCTTCACCAAGTCTGACAGGACTCTAGCATGTGGTCCTATTGCCTCCTGGACCCTCCTCCACAACAGGAGGTCCCGGCTGCTTGGGGAAGTTGGGTTTGAAACCAGAACAATGCCTGTGTGGCCTGTAGGGCTGTAGGAAGCTGCCTCTCCGTCAGGCATACCCTGTGTTGTATCTCCCACCTTGTCCCTGGGGCTCCTAGGCAGGATGTCACTGAGAGGTGCCACCACTGTACCCGATCTGTGTTCCTAGAATCTTCCTAGCTGCATGACGACTGCGGGGCATCACCACATTCCTCTCCCTCAGGACCTGTTTCCCCACTCTGAGTTGTGCACATTCTGATTGCCTTTGGTCCTAAACTTCATGACCTCCCACTAGGCTTTGAGCAGGTCATGCTGTCTCCTCATCCTTGGGTCTCATGAGGCAGGGCTTTGGCTCACAGGAGTTCTGTTATCCCAGGTTGAGCCAGTTCCTGACCCCGAGATGGAGCAGGAAGTATTTGCTGCCATGGAAGGTCCCAGCATCGAGGAGGTGCCCTCAGACACAGAGTCTCCAGAAGTCCTGGAAACACAGCTTGATGCCCACCAGGACCTGCTGGGGCTGGCCCCCCCAGGTGACATGGGGGACTTTGTGGTGGTGGAGAGCACCGAGGATCTTAAGGCTTTGAGCAGTGAGGAGGAGGATGAGGATGTGAGGGCTGCACAGGAGACCGAGAGCCTCCTGCCGCCCTCTGTGCTGGACCAGGCCAGCATCATTGCAGAGCGGTTCGTCAGCAGCTTCTCCCGGCGGAGCAGCCTGGCGCTAGAGGACGGCAAGGCCAGTGGCTTTGGGAGCCCGAGGCTGATAAGCCGGAGCAGCAGTGTGCTCAGCCTAGAGGGCAGCGAGAAGGGCCCGGCCTGGCACGGTAGCACCACGGATTCCCTTGGCTCGCAGCTGCCCCCAGAGGTGGATGCCACTGTGGGCGTGGCCATGGAAAGTGGCCCTCCGGTCAACGGGACAGAGCCCCCAAGCCCAGGCTGTCTAGCAGAGCCCGACAGGTCTTCCTGCAAGAAGAAGGAATCGACACTCTCCACCCGAGACCGGCTATTGTTGGATAAAATCAAGAGCTACTATGAAAATGCAGAGCACCACGATGCGGGCTTTAGCATCCGACGCCGGGAGAGCCTCTCCTACATTCCTAAAGGGCTGGTGAGAAACTCTGTTTCAAGATTCAACAGCCTTCCCAGGCCAGACCCGGAGCCCATGGCTCCGCTGGGGCACAAGAGGCCAGTGGGCTCCCGGCCGCCTTCATGGGCTCTGTTTGACCTCCCAGGACCCAGCCAGGCGAGTGCTGGGGAGCCAGCTCCTATCACAGATGCTGAGTTCCGGCCGTCTTCAGAAATTGTAAAGATCTGGGAGGGGATGGAGTCTGCCGGGGAGAGCTCTAGGAAGGGGCCTGGCCAAGGCCAGGCCAATGGCTTCGACCTACACGAGCCGCTCTTCATCCTGGAGGAGCACGAGCTGGGGGCCATCACTGAGGAGTCGGCCACTGCTTCCCCTGAGAGTGCCTCCCCGACGGAGCGGCCCAGCCCGGCCCACCTGGCCCGGGAGCTGAAGGAGCTGGTCAAGGAGCTGAGCAGTGGGGTCCAGGGGGAGCTGGTGGCCCCGCTGCACCCCCGCATCGTACAGCTCTCCCATGTCATGGATGGCCACGTGAGTGAGCGAGTCAAGAATAAGGTCTACCAGCTGGCCCGCCAGTACAGCCTCCGGATCAAAAGCAAATCTGTGACGGCCAGGCCGCCCCTACAGTGGGGAAAGGTGGCTCCTACCGTTCCCTGCCTTCAGGAGGAGGCTGGAGCACCCTCGGGCGGCACAGGTATGACGATGGGGATGGGGAGTGGGCCCTTCCCGCAAATCTGGGGTGGAAGAGCCTCTTAGGAACACGTTGGCCCCTGGGGCAAAGAGACCCATGTAGAACCATGACCAAGGAGAGGGCCGGTCTCCACACACATGTGGCATGAGCCCTGGTGGTTGGCCTGATGCCCAAGGCCAAGCGTGTGGCTTTGGTTGAGCCCCATCCCTGTCCCCCCTGAGCCCTTCCTCTAGAGCAGAGGCTTGGGAAGAATGTGGCTATAGGCCCTCTCTACCAGAAGAGCAGAGGCTCTCGTCTTTTCCTTTGACTCCTCCTTGTTCACTGCCTTTTCTTCATTCTTCCCATTGCTCTCTCTCTTTATTTTTTTTTATTTTTTTATTAAAAAAATTTTTTTTAAAGAGTTTATTTATTCATGAGAGACACAGAGAGAGAGAGAAGCAGAGACACAGGCAGAGGGAGAAGCAGGCTCCATGCAGGGAGCCCAATGTGAGACTCGATCCCCGGACTCCAGGATCACGCCCTGGGCTGAAGGCAGGCACTAAACCGCTGAGCCACCCAGGGATCCCTGCCCTCTCCTTCTAAAGAGTATATTTATTACCTGACAGAGAGAGAGCGAGCACAAGCAGGGGGAGGGGTAGAGGCAGAGGGAGAAGCAGTCTCTCCACTGAGCAGGGAGCCTGATGCGGGGCTCTATCCCAGGACCCCAGGATCATGACCCGGGCCGAAGGCAGATGCTCAACCAACTGAGCCCTTCCGGGCACCTCCCGTCATTGCCCTTTAACAAAAGGGGCTGTGGAAGGTGAACGTGCTTTCTCCCTTCCCAACCAAAGCCCCGCGAGCAGCCGTGCCTGGAACGTGAGCCCAAGGCCGTGCAGCGTCCTCACTTGCCCTGCCCGCTCCTGCTCAGGATTCAGTCCGCTCGCTCTCTCCTCACAGGGAAGAGGAAGCCGGTGCTGCCCCTCCTCAACCACGAGCAGACGGCGGCCCAGGAGCACAGCCCGCCCAGGCCCGGCTCGCCTCGGCTTTTCGCCTTCAGCCCCACTGCTGCCAGCCCGAAGGCCAGCTCAGCGGCGCCCCGGCCCTCCTCTCGGAGCCCCCTCAGCCCCTTTGACGCCGAGCCCTTCAGCTGGCCCGATGTCCGAGAGCTCTGCTCCAAGTACGCCTCCCACGACGAGGCCTTCCAGGCTGAGGGCAGCCGGCCCCGCGGCCCGCCCGTCAACCGGAGCCGCTCGGTGCCCGAGAACATGGTGGAGCCGCCTCCGGCGGGCAGGGTGGGCCGCTGCTGCAGTGTGGGCGCCAGGAGGGGCCGGCCGGGCCCGGAGGCCGCCCAGCCCCAGCTGCCCGGGATGCTGCCCCAAAGCAGGCCGGTGGAAGACGAAGCCCTGTATGTCACCGCAGACCTCACCCTGGAGAACAACCAGCGGGTGATCGTCCTGGAGAAGGGGCCCCTGCCCTGCCCCGCTGCGGGGCTGGAGGAGCGCAGTGGGCAGGGACCAAGCTCACCAGCAGCCACAATGAGACGGGGCCTGGATTTCCAGGAGACTGGAGTTTCCAGGAGCCCGGAGTATTGGCCAAAGGAAGACGGTCCCAGGGACCCGGCGGACCCAGGCCAGCAGGGCAGAGTGAGAAACTTGAGGGAGAAGTTCCAGGCCTTGAACTCCATAGGATGACTCTGAGTCCTGGGAGGAGCCGTGTGGCAGGGGAACTCCGAGGAACCTTGGAGTGCTTGCCCACAAGCCTGCGCTCCCCCTGCCCACGTGAGCCCCTGAGAGGATGCTCTGGGGTACTCAGCAAGTGTCTTCACCTGCTGGGAATGCCCTGGCGCTTCCCTGGGCTCATGGCGACTTCTGCAGGCCCTTCTTCCCACCGGGGCCAGTGTGGGCACTTCCCTCATATATAGTTCTTCTCTGGTAAGAAGCCAGATATTTAAGCTCTCCTCTTCCTGGTGAGAGCAAGCCATGCTCAGGCCTCCAGGGCTGGGCTGACCACTGCCGGGCTGAGGAGAAGGGGGAAGGTGGCCTGGGGAGGCTTTGCTCTTTAATTGTGCCTTTTCTTAGGATCCAGGCAGGAACAAGACCCATAATTTATTGCTTTCCATTCTGTGGTGTATTTGTGTGCACACGTGTTCCTGAGTGTGTGTTCTCCCGTTGTTGATTCCTCTCCTGTGAAGAATGTAATGGACTTGGTTCAGGTACTTTTGTAGATTGTCTTGCTGACTCTGTGGTTGTCACTAACGTATATACATTTCATTATTTGCCAATGGTGCAATAACCGCTGCTGACCAACCACCCATGTGTGGCTCCTCATTGGGCCTTGCTGGGATGGGGAGAGCTGACCGAGGTCAGGGTGTCTTTGGGAGGCGGGCTAGGGATGGTGGTGGCTGCATCCACATTTTCTCCTCCATCGTCCATGCTCATGAAGCCTAAGGCACTAGGGTGCTTGCAGGGGAGGTGGGGGCCGTGGGATGTGCAGGAGGGAACTTGTTCTCTGTCCACCCTTGCCTGGTGTCCTGTTGGCAGGGGCAGGCACTGTGCTAGCCTTGAGCTCTCTTCCTCAAGGACCAAAGTTGGACTAAAACAGGTGAGGAAAATGAATGGGACATTCAGAAATTTCCAACGTCTTCTGTGTTTTCTCTCTCGCTACTTCTCAGGAGACACTGTAGGAGGCCAGGATTCTAAACTTAGAGCCTAGACATATCTTAAGGTGGCTTGCAACATGGTGTGAGGAGAGCAAATGCATTTTTTCTTTCTATTCTCAATGTGTCTTTCCTCAAAAGGGCTGGGATGCCTACCTATTCCTTTTTTTTTTTTTTTTTTTTTTTTTTTTTTTTAGATTTTGTTTATTCATGAGAGACACACAGAGAAAGGCAGGGAGAAGCAGGCTCCCTGTGGGGGAACCCGATGTAGGACTTGCTCCCAAGATGCCAGGATCACTCCCTGAGCCAAAGGAAGATGCTCAACTGTTGAGCCACCCAAGTGTCCCACCTGCCTATTTCTAATTGGGCTTTCTGCCCTATCTCTGTGGTGGACCAGCCTTGTTGATCCTTTTCCTACAGGCAAGTGTTCCCACAGGTCTGCTGGATCAGGGCTGTGTGAGCTTCTGATCTTGGAGGAGAGACTCAACCTGAAGGCGGTTGTGCAGAGTCCCTAAAGAGGTTAAGAGAAGAGTGGAGGCCAGGGGAGGCCTCTCCCAGGCAGAAGCAAACAGGGCAGAAGTAGCCTACCTTCTACCCTGAATGTTCTGTGGCCACCTCCACTGTTGATGAGGATAGTTAGCTCCTACCAGGCTTGGGGTATGATGCTCTCAGTAGCCATAAAGCTACTGGAGTGAGAGTCTAGCCACGTCACCCAATTCATCTGTGAATTGAAGAAAATGGATAATGTACTGCTTCTTGAACTCCCTGACTCAGCCTTTTCAGTTGTAGCGAACACTTTCCCCAGGTGATCCTTAGCCATCTAGATTTGACTTGGAACCTTGAACTAGTTCACTGGTTCTCACTACCAATGAGCGTCATCAGTGGAGCCTTTTGAAAAATGGTGATGCCAGTTTCATCCACGTAGATCAAAAGAAATCACCCCCCTGGAGATGAATCTCGGGCGTGGCACTTCTAGTGATTCTGATGTCCAGTGACAGCCAAGATCTCTGTCCAGAGCTCTGTGGGGACGGGCTTGCAGCAGACCCTCAAGATGGTCGAATGCATGAATGAGCAAGCTTCTTGCAAGGTCTCAGGCAAGGCACAGCAGCTGCGTATGGGCATAAGACTCCCCAGGTCCCCAGGGACAAGCCAGAGACTCTGGCTCTCCCTCTGTCTCCATGGTGGTTCCCCCCGCCCCACCCTTTTGCACACTCAGCTACCTCTCTGTGGTCCAATTCAAAGGGAAACAAAACTAGTCAAATAAGTAACTGAGAGAAAGATGGAGCATTATTGATTTATTAGAAAAACTAGTAAATGGGTTTTCTCTGGTTGGTGGAAGCACATTTGAGCAGGTGGAGGACAAGGCCCAGCTGGCCCCAGGGTCGGCGCCAGATTGTGTGGTCTGTGCCCAACAGGGGTGCAGTCTTGTGTAGCTGCCTCCTCCCTTATGTCCTCCCTGAGCTTGCTTGTCCAAGGGACCAAGCCATATGGTCCTCTGGATCCTTGCCCCCTCCCACTAGAGGGAGGGGAGAGAGATCCAGGAGCAACCTTGGGGACCCTGGTAGCCCTCCGATAGGCAGGAGAGAGAAGTGATGTGGTGGGGACACTGAGCCTTCCACAAGTTTCCTGTTATGGATGCTAGTTGTGGGGGCTGGAGGGGAAGCCTAAAGGCCCTCCACACACCCCCTCAGCCAATCAGTTGAGGCCAGGGGATGAAGGGGATGGAGAGAGGGAAGAAGGACCACCTGACCATGCCCAGAAGGAGCTTCCTCTAAGCTGCCCTGGGGAGGAAGCCTATTATGCTGGTGTGGACTGGAGCTGTGTTGACCTAGTTTGGGAATACTGTTAAGAGACTGCAAAGTAGAAAATGTAAGGAGGGGAAAACCCTTGCCAGGGCACCAGGAGCTTAGTCCCATGTGGCACAATCTCCCAAAGCTGGGCTCCTGTAGCTTCAGTCCTGTGGGTTGTCTTGGGGCCTGTGTGATATGAGAGGGATGTGTGGGGCACTGGCAATAGATGGTGGGTCACATGCAGCTGGCTGCCACTGCCCAGTCTGGGGGACCTGGGGTGGTGAAATCCTACCTCATCCTTTGGGGCCCTTTCATTCTTTGGACCATGGAGTTACTTGCGGGAAATTTCTCACGTCAGTTGCTACTTTGGCACAAATGGAGGGGTGGGGGAGGGGGTCCCTTGTCTCCCTAAAGACTGGACTGGGGAAAGAATTGAGGAAGACTCTTGCCACTACCTGCTCTTCAGTAAGGAACGTGCTATTTGCCCTGGAGCAGGACATCCCCTCAGATGCATCAGAGGCCTCCTTCCTTGCCAGGTGATTATAGTCACCTCACTGCCTCCTGCCTTGGTTTCCCCAGATGGAGGAGGAGGCTGGTGAATGGTATATACTAGCTTCCCTGTAGAAGCAAAGAGGGCTGTAGGATTAGATGCATAGAGGCCAAATGAAGACCCTGGCTACAAAGGTGGGACCATCTGATCCGGGGGTGTCAAGCTCCACTGAAGAACTTAGCTTCCCCTTGACAGGGAGGTATTGATCTCTAAGTTGTGCCTGAACTAGGGGCTCCTGCCTGGGAAGGCCTAGTAACAGTGCATATGTACCTCTGTATTTGCTACCTGAACCTCACCCCCTTCCAGAGGAATCATCTCAGTGTGTCTAAGGCTCCTCATAAGGAAGGTGATGGAATAGCAGCTGTAGGCCCCAGGGATGTTTATGGTCTCTTCAGCAGGAAACACCTGCTGCCCCCAATTTGACCCCTCTTTTGAACCTAAACCCAGATACGATGCTGGGCTGGAGCTGTATTGCTTTCAGAGAGGTGGGGGAGATACTTGTTGAAACGAGTGCCCTCTTCCCTCCAGAAGTCTGATCCAAACAGCATGGGGAAGGCTGTCTCTGGGAAAATAGGGTCCAGGGCTCGTTTTGGCTGTGCTTGAGGAAGGGGGTGTTAGATGTTTGGTGACCTTTGGTGACTTCCACAAGACCAGGACCTTCAGGAGAAGCTGAGCAAGGGGTGCCATACAGCATTTGTTCCAGTTGGCCGGGGCTTGTGTCACATGGGTAATACCCAGATGTGGTTCTGTTTGCCACCCCAGAGTGATAGGTCATGAGATTTGCTGTCTGTCCAGCCAGGACCCTCAGGTGGTGCCAGCTGTGGCTAAGACACCTTGGGCCTTTGGCTTTGGGATGCTTTACTGCAGGTGCTGGGCACCCGTCTTCTCTCTCTGGGGACCTGTACTATCCCTAAGGGACCTTGGGTCTGAGCTGGATAGTGCTGGTTCGGGAGTCGGGGAGGATCCCAGCGTGGAGGGGCAGAACCGTGGGCCGCGTCAAGGTCTGTCGGCCGCCTTGGCCTCTTGAGCGCTCTGCAGCTCTGTGTTAAGAGGACCAGCTTGAGAGCTTTTACTCCCTTTTACCACCTGGGCTGGTAGCAGAGGGCACCGGAGGCAGCAGGAGGCCCTTGCATTTAGGACCCACCAACCTTGGGAGGTGCCCCCCACCTTTTTTTCTTTTTTTTTTTTTTTTTTTTTTGGTGAGAGGAAGACGGCGAAGGGATGTGGTGGCCCCTGAGGTGAGAGTCCAGTTCTGAGTAAGCCCAGTGGAGAAGAGGCCCCTTGAGTTCCAGCAGCCCCTTGGCTAGAGCTAGAGCCCTGTGCGCCTACCTGAAGCTCCTTCCTCATGCCCTTAAGGGGCAGGTCAGGCATCTCCAGTGTCCCCTTCCCCCATCCCCAAGTGGGAGGTGGCCCCAAGCAAGACCTGCTTTGGGAGTGGGCAGCGTCTGAGGAACCTCCTTCATCTTCTCCAGCTTTTGTGGGGCTCGGGGGGTGGGGAGGCAGGGGCAGCAGGGTGGTTGAGGAGGGCGGGTGCCCGGGAAACCGTTTTGCGCCCCAGGGGCCCTGGCCCTTGGCGGGGAGCCGGGGCTGCACGGGGCGGAGGCAGGGAGGGCAGCGCAGTGGGCCAGGCCGCCGCCGTCATCGCAGTCGGAGCAGGCAGGCGCAGGCGGCGGCCGGCGCGGGCCGCGGGGGGACCGGGACCGGGACCGGGACCAGGACCAGACCCAGGCCCAGGCCCAGGCCCAGGCCGCGCGCCCGCCAGTCCCTCCCGGCCCGCCGGTGGGGCGCCAGAGAGGCTACTTCTTTTTGGGGAAGAAGCTGAATCTCTTCTCCTTGTCTTTCTTGCCGAGGCTGGCGTCCGGGCCCGCGACGGAGGGCAGGGGCAAGCTCTGTGCCTTGACGCGGATGCTCTGGGACTCGTTGATGGCGGTGCTCACGCCCTGCAGCCAGGACAGCATCTCCTCCTGCAGGCCGAGAGGGTCATGGGCCACAAGGGAGGGGGTGCCCCTGGGACTTAGGTTGTCAGGGAGACGACTGCTCCTTTGTCGGCAGGGGTCCGGGCTAGGCCTGGGCTAGGCCGCCGAGCACTCACCTCATCCTTGCCGTGGAAGAGCCACTCACTGCCGTTGCTCAGCCTAAGACAAAAAAGGGTTTCCTGCTGGAGCCTGGAGCCTCCCCATGACCTGGAGCCTCCCAGGCAGCACAGCACCTTTGACTCAAAAAATCCCTGAGGGGCAACTTTAGGCGTGGAGCTGGTCTCATACAGGGAGCTCCTATCCAGCCACGAATGCTGAACTAAGTGGCCAGGGACAGCCAGGGACAGGAGGGGCCTCACCTCAGCTTGAAGACATGCTTCTTCTTCTTGTAGTTGGCAGCAATCTCACAGATGGCGTGTCTCAGGGCCAGGGGCTCCTCCCCATGGTAGGGGACCCCCAGAGCCAGGTTTTTGGCATCCTTGTAGAAGGTCAGCTCACTGTTCCGGAGCACACAGTACAGATTGTTCCAGGACCTGCGAAAATACAGGGTACAACAGTTCTGGAATCCATTCTTACAGCTTAACCAATTTTTTCTTTATTATACCATTTTTGCCCCAATAAGTAATAACACATTTTACAGTTAAAAAAGGCAATAAAAATCATCTGCATGTAATTCCACTACCAAAAACTAGCTATCAACATTTTATATATTTTCTTCTATTCACATATATATAACGGGTGGCTCAGTCAGTTGAGCATCCAATTCCCAATTCTTGGTTTCAGCTCAGGTCATGATCCATGCTCATCAGGGAGTTGGGCACCATGCTTACTTAGCAGGGAGTCTGCTGGAAATTCTCTCCCCCTCTCCTTCTGCCCCTCCCACTCATGCCCACTCTTACTCTGTCTCTAAAAATAAATCTAAAACAAAAAACATATGAATATTTTTACATATCCTTCAAATCTTTCCTAAAAATAATTTTGAGTTGCTATATGGTACCCCATTCTGTATATAAATAATCCCTTTAGTGATGGGCCTTGTAATTACTGGAAATTTAAACAGTGCAATTTAAACAGCACTGTGATAAACATTCATGCATAAATCTTTGCTATAACCCTGATCTTACCTTGAAATACATTTCTAAGAAGTAGAATTATTGCATCTAAGAACAACTGTGTAAACTTAACTTTCAAAGCCTTTCTGCATCCATGAGTATATGTGACTCTCACCACTGAACTGTGAATAGAGTAGCATTTTGTTCTGGTTGTTAGTTTTTGCTTTATTGAGATATGCCCAGTATACTGTCCTAGCATTTTTTATTTTTATTTCTTTTTAATTTTTTAAAATTTATTTATGATAGAGAGAGGCAGAGACACAGGCAGAGGGAGAAGCAGGCTCCATGCACCGGGAGCCCGACGTGGGATTCGATCCCGGGTCTCCAGGATCGCGCCCCGGGCCAAAGGCAGGCGCCAAACCGTTGCGCCACCCAGGGATTCCTGTCCTAGCATTTTTTAAAGAAACACTTTTGTGCAAATCAAGACTCAACTGATGTTTGGTGACAAGCTTAGAAGCTCATGTGTGGGCTAACCTCAGCCCCTTCACTGACCAATGGGACATGCGGTGACTTCACTTTTCATAGGAATGAATGCTGGGGAACAGAGCAACAGTAAGCTTTTCGTCCTCCTCCCTCCCCCCCTATAGGGGGCAGGAAGGTGGAGGCATGCAGGGCACAGAGGGAGGAAGGATAGCAAGTTCAAAGAGAGAACTTGACCTGTACTGGACAAGCTGGCAGCAGAGCCCTTTCATGGAGCCCAGGATTCTGACACCCAGAGAAGATCCTCCAGGAAAGATACATCTTTCCTGTAGCTCTTACTACCTTCTTTGAGCTTGTAGCCCAAGGAAGGCCGTTGCTAAGGAGGAGCTGTATCCTGGAGTAAAATCCTGCCTTGAACAAATGCCTTCTCTGAAATTGTTTCTCTATCTGCAAAATAGAAACCTTGATATCACAAGGTGGTTGTGAAGATGTAATTGGTCTTCACAAAGCCTGGCACATAGTAGGTGCTCAGTAAATGCTGGTTTCCCCATTTCTGGTGGATTCTGTATCAATAATAAACTTCAGGGTGGTTGGGTCCCCAGGTTCATTTTTGGAATTTGAGCTTTAGTATGTCCCCCTGCCCTGCCCAGACTCTGTATGCTGCCACTTGGCCCTGGGAACATGGCTGGCTTCAACCTCGTGATGCTGCTCTGTGTCCATGAGGCCCTGGCATGCTGCCTGAAAACAGAGGCCCCCAGGGACCTTGGGTAGAAAGCCCTGGACAGACTGAACTCAAGGACATAATTGCCTCAGAGCCAGGAAAGGACACAGCCTTCGAATGAGTTCCTCAGGGTCACAGAGTTGCTGTATGACAGCACTGGGAGGGACCTCTGGAAGCCATGTATGCCAACCCCATTCTCCTATTTGACAGCTGGGGAAACCGGCCCAGATTGGTTAAAAAGTGGGACTTGGTCAAGGATCTATTGTTACTGTCAAGACCTTACCTGTTACCCAGCCCTGGGATAAGAATAGTAGCTAGTATTCACTGAGAACCTACTCTGTGCCAGGCTTGGGAATCTGTACCAAGGTGGCAGGTTCTCCTCATCATGGGGAAACGAAGGTGGAGTAACTTCTACAGGGGCATAGGGTTTGAACTCATCGTTCAAACTGAAGATATGCTCTTCCCATCATGCTGGCCCAAAGGGGGGCCCGGGAGTTCTCAGAAGGCATTCTCTCGGGGATCCCTGGGTAGCTCAGCGATTTAGCACCTGCCTTGAACCCAGGGTGTGATCCTGGAGTCTCGGGATCAAGTCCCACATCAGGCTCCCTGCATGGAGCCTCCTTCTCCCTCTGCCTGTGTCTCTGCCTCTCTCTCTCTCTCTCTCTCTTTGCGTCTCATGAATAAATAAAATCTTAAAAAAAAAAAAAAAAAAAGCATTCTCTCCCCTACCACATGGCTGTGGTGTTGCACAGGCTCTGCAGGTGGAGAAGCCCCTGGGAGCCGCCCGCCCCACCCACCGGGGGCCCCTCCCTCACACACCTGTTGGATGCCTTCTTGTTGGGCCCCTCCAGGTCATGCTTGCGTCCCAGGTAGCCCTCCATCTGCACGCTGTACCCGTGGTCCCGCTGGGCTGGCAGCGTTGTAGGCTCATCACCCTCGCTCAGAGGCGTGTCCAGGACCTTAAAGAGAGGCTCTGTGGCGGGCCTCTCATCCCCACTGGATTTCTCCTGCGGCCCTGGAGGGAGGGGCGGCTGCAGGTCCTGAGGCCACTGCCTCTCTTCTTCCCCCTGCTCAGGGGCATATGGGAGGAGCACACCTTGCTAGGGGTTCAGACCCAGGGACGGCTACTCCGCAGGACCGGGAAGTATGAGCCCCCCCCCGCCCCCCCCAGCCTGGTTCCTCTCTGGTTCTGCTTCCCTAGACTCTTCCCATGCCTCTGGCTCCATCCCCACTCCTTCCTGGCCTCTAACATAGTGACAGGAGATTCTTTGAGTAAGCGGAGGGGCCTGGGTGATGACTTCAATGCTGGGGCTTTCCGGTGCTACTGGCAGAGCCCTGGATCACTGCGTGGCTCCAGGCCCCTACCCCTGCTCCTGCAACTGAGTTACACGCAGGCACCAGCAAGATTTCATATGAAGGCTTCCGCTGCTGACACAGGTGTGAAAAACATGTTCATGGATGTTGAATAGAAACCGCTGGTACCTGCTTGTGTCTAAGGCCCTGGAGCCAAGGAGACCCAGCTGTAAGTCTCGCCTATCACCTTATAAAGGAGAACCTGGATCCTCCCTGGTCACAGTGCTGGACTAACTGGTCCTGCTCCCGTCCTTGCACAGGGAGTTGTTGGAGTAGGGCAGTGGTTCCTAACCCTGGCTGCCTTTTACAATCACCTTGGGAACTTTAGTAAAATACACCCTGGAGTGGGCTCAGCACGTTGGTGTTTCTGAATAAGCTTCACACTCTGTAAAGAGCAGCTGAAGTCGAGAGTCACCACAGAAGAAGTCATTGCTTTGGGGGAAAGCTGTCGCTTTTAGTTCCCTGTACTTTCCTGTGGGTGGTGGGGTGCTCTGCCCCCTGCCAAGTGAGGGGTGTACATCAGACATCCACAAGGAGGGGAGCAGACCTCCCATTCCCCATATGCAGAGGCCTTTGTGATCTTCAGAAGAAGAGGGTGGGACTGATGGCCGCAGTGGGGGCAACCAGGAAGGGCACCTATGGGTAGATTCTGTGTGCCAAGTGAGCATGAGCGAAGGCAGCCTAGCTTGAGCCATCTGGTCAGAGCCCTGCCTCAAAGGCCTGACTTCTAGAGACCTTACAGCATCAAGCATCAGGTCCTTGAGCAAGTTACGTCCAGACCCGTGAAAGAACAAGGGCCTCAGCCGAGGAGGCCCAGAGCCACCCCCAGGCAGGAGAGACCATCCCCTTTGCTATTTGCTTCTTGCCTGACAAGGTGGAGGCCTGGAGGAGCCAGAGTAGAGCAGGGACCCTGTGCTCCCCATTGTGGGTCCTTCAGACCATGTATCCCACCTGAAATAGAGAAGTAGTGGATGGGAGAATGTGGACACTACATTGGATAGCAGATTGAAGCTTTACACCGAAACACACTGGGTATGCTTTTTAACAGCTCGAAGTGACCAAAGACTGCCTAAGATGTAGTAAAGCAATGGACGGACTCAATGCACATGTCTGACGCAGTGGTTGGAAGAAAGGTAGTATCCCATTGAATTAGGACTGACCAGTATATAGTTTTGAGTTGGGATTCCAGTAAGATCTCCTTTAAAGAAAGGATAATATGACTGCAAAGTTAGAAAACCACTAACCTAGTTTAACACCTTCAATCTACGAGGAAATCTATGCTCAGAGAAGTTAAGTGACCTACCCAAGGCCACACAGCTAATAAGTATCAGAAGTGACAGCATGCACTCTAGAATTAGGCCAGGGATTTGTTTTGTTTTGTCTTTTTAATTATGTCTTTAGGTCTTTTGTCTTTTCCTGTCTTAGAGCCCCATGAGAGCTGTGGCTGGCTCATACTCATCTTTAAGTATCTGTAGCATACTTGTATCTTCAAGTGTCTGTAGTGAGGTAGCATTGGCCACAAGGATCTAGAGGCCCCAAAGCCCTGCCTGGATCATCCTCTAGCAGGAAGGGAGGGCAGGATTGGCAGGGATGATCCTGGGAGCCTGGGAGCCTGGGTTTGGGCTTTTGCTGGGGCCTCATTCAGGTCACCCCTCTGATTGGGTATAAAGCTTGGTGGTGGTGGGGGTGGAGGGTGGATCATGAATGCAGAAAGTGGAGCCTCTTTTCATCCCCTGCCTCTCCATCTGGCTGCATGCTCCTCTTGGTTATGGGCCAGAGCTTTCCCTGCACCTGCTGTGGGGTGTCACTGCCACGTTTGCCTTTCCTCACTCAGCTCCTGCCCTCCTGGGACTGGTTTTATTAGGGACTGTATCCACATATTCTTCCCATGCTTCTGTTCTCTTTCCTTTCTCTGAAATAAAGGCAGCTTTTTCCAGTACTGCCTCCCAACTTAATCCTAACCTTTCTTCTTCTTCCACCTAATAAGCGCCTGACCCACATTCCCTAGCAGGGATATTTGGAGGCCATGGCCTGCATGATCAAAAGTTGCATGGCCGTGTCATGGGTTTGAGAAAACAGGGTTTTCCAATGTATGCAAAGATTTTTTTTTTTTTGTGCTCTTGACTGTTCATGTGGAGATCATTTAAAAGCCACTCTGTCCCCTCCGTGGCTAGGGCTTGAGGAGGAGCCAAGAATGAGGGCAAGAGGTGGAAGTGTTTGGCAGTTGATGCCCCCCTCCCAGGTCTAGGGCCAGCAGAGCTGCTCTTCTGGGCCAAGGGAGGAGCCACTGATGAGAAAGATGGGGCATGGTGGCCAGAAGGACCTTCTTTCCCAGGCCCCAGGGGGAAGACAGCTTTGTGCTGTCTTCTTAAAGCTAGGGAAGGGCGAGGAGGAGGTGAGCATTTTCCTGCTGCCCCTGGAACTATGCTGTGCTCGGATATGAAGAGACTACCTTGGCCTACAAGGGAGGGATCTGTGGACAAAAGAGCACCAAGAGGGGATGGTAGGTGAGGAGCTGGGGCCCAGAGCTGCTACATGCGTGCTGTAGAGACAGGCACGTCCTGCCAAAGGGCCCTGGAGAGGGGAGATGATCTAAGATTCCCTTCTCTCCTCCGTGTTGTAAGGTAGTCGGCTGCTTCAGTCCCTAGCTCATGAGGACGGTGCACAGATCACACCTGTACTGTTGAGGGTACCTCGCCTGCAGATACCACTGCGAGGGGCTGAAAGAGGGGGACTGGAGGAAATTCTAGGGGTCAGGCTGGAGCAGTTGAGAAATCTAGACTATAAATGGGAGTGACAGCACGAGGGAGAATGGACTGAGGTGAGGGCTGGAATAAGGGGAGGGGCTGCCTGCAGTGTGGAGCCAGATTCTCTGGCTTGGGGAACAGGTGGGTGAAGTGGGGGCGTCTGAGAGGAGGGTGGGTGAGCTGGCTGCTGGGATCACGATTTCAGAGGAGGGCAGGGGACAGGCAGCATTGGCTGCCAGTTGGGGGACATTGGGAGGAAGAGGCACAGAGAGGAGAGGCTTTGGGGATCTCACAGGATTGTAGTCAGACGGGGAGAGGCCTCAGTTCCTAACGGACAGAGCATGGCCACCTCTTCTCAGAATCTTATAAGCTTGACTTTTAAGGGTCCTGGCTTGCTAGGAAGCTGGCTTGCAGGGGAAGTAGGCAGAGGGTCGGAGGTCTTCTCCACAAAGGAGGTTCAAGAAGGGGAGAGAAGGGGGGACAAGATGGGTACATTTCTGCTCTGGACTAAAGGAGTTGAAGGTGTACTTCCAGCCCCAGCCAGCTGGTGGCGTAGAAGACAGCACACAGATGACCAACTCTCCCAGGTCTCAGGAGAAAAATAACCTGGCCTGGGACCATGGGGTGTTTTGGAGGTTCTAGAAGATGCTCAGTGAGCCCAAGCAAGGAAACACAAGTGAGGGGCCTTCTCTCTAAAGGAGAGGTTGATAAGCGAGAACAAGGGGAGGAGGATGCACCTCAGGAAGAGCGATCCCACCTGTGATGTGATAGTCATGCCCACTGATCTCACAGCAAGGACTGAGCTCAGAGTGTGTATTCAAGGGGACTAAGGGGGAGGTGCTCCGGGAAGGTTGGTTTGGGAGGGCTTTGGCGATGCTAGAATTCACATGGAGAATGCTTCTTTTAAGAGATGAAGGACTGCAGTGATGGACAGAGCAAAAATGAAGGGAAAAATGAAGACAAGTTATCTAGTAGATGCCAGAAGTTCTACCTATAGTCTCTCTCTCAGTACTTACACCTGTGAGGCAGGTCTCAGCACCACTTTCATGGATTCAGGGAAGTGAGGGTTAGGAAGATTGAGCAGCTTGCTCAGCCACACATCCAGAGAGGAAGCAGATTTGTTTGGTCCCAAACTCTGTGTTCTTCCTACAAAATCCTGCTGCAGATACTTACTGCTCCAGAGGAAAGCACTTACCCAATGCAGTTCTCAGTTTAAAGGAGACAAGATGAGGCAGAGAAAACCTGAAGGGGCCAGAGGAGGGGCTTGGGGCCATACAAGACCTATCACCGATGCCTCAGGCACTCAGATAGTGTGGGGAGCCAGCCGCTTCCACAGCAAAGAACTGTATGGAACTCCCCCAGTGTCTGCTGTCTGGGCGCTTGTCCTCTGGAAGAGGGGTGGGGCGGATTGTGCACCATCAGCTTGGGAAGACAGTTCAGAAGACAGTTGTTTACAAGAGAAGAAAAAGAGTTAGTTTTGTTGGGTTGAAAGCAGCCGGAGAAATGAAGAGATGGCAACTTAGGGTGAGCAGAGACAAGTACCTCCAGAGAAGGCAGGCAGGAGCAGCTGGGGTGGAGGGCTTTCACAGAAGGTGGCATGAGGGAGCAAAGTGGCTCAACATGGGACCCCAGGGGACAGCCATCTGAGATGACAACTGGGACACCAGGGAAGATGATGGGGCGGGGGGGTGGGGGTGGGAACCAGGTGAAGTGAGAGGAGTGTGCAAGGTCTCAGACCAGGATGGGGAGACCTGGTTCACTGCCATCACAGGCGGGAGGACAGTGGGGCTTCCTTGGGAGCAGTCTTCACTCTTCCTGCCACCAATGTGGGCTCTTCCAATCCCTGCCCTGGAGAAGCTGGTGGCTGCTTCATCCTGTGGTGACTCTGAGCCAGCCGCTCAGAAAGGCTAAAAAGAGTTAGATGTCTCCTCCCCCATCGAGATCCGACCCCCAGTGCTTAAGTTGGCAGCTTCAAACACCATTTATGAGATGCCTCCAATGTTAATTGGGTTCCGTTCTGAGTCTATTTGGGATGCTCTGAAACACAGCTGGGGAGAAAGAATTCAGGGGCAGCCTTTGGAGCCAGGAAGGTCAGCACAGAGGGCTGAGCACATCCAGCAGTGGACAGGGGTCCAGAAGTTGCCTGGTGCATCAGGGTGCAGTGCCAGGCTGCAGGCAGAGCCCCGCTCCCCAACGCTGATTCAGGCATCCTGGGGAGACAGGGCCACACCCAGGTGTAGGGGAAAACCTGAGTCCTTCCCAGGCCCCTTCTGCTCATTATGAACAAACATGATTCGCATCCGTTGAAAAATGCCTGAAGCAGCAGCTCCGTCGGGCCTCATGGGGTGGGGAGGAAGGACGGGGAAAGCTTGCCTGGGCAAGAAGCAACACAGCTGCTCCACACACACCCACGTCCCGTCCGTCGGACCGCGGAGCCCGGCCTCTGGTCGCCGCGTAAAACTTCAGGCTGCCTACCAGGGAGGCTGCCGACCGGGGACAGCAGCTGGAGCCAGCCAGGCACCGGCTGAAAGGTATTCTGGCGGTGACCCAGTGCCTGCTGGGTGCCTGGGCCATGTCCCTCACATTTATAAGTGCCGGTGACTTCCCTGAAGCCACAGCAACTTCTGAGACCGAGGAAAGGAAGGCACCTAGGCGCCTCACTCTCCACCTTCTTCCCTACTGAGATGCCCAGTCCTCTCTGGGACAGCCAGCTGCAGGCAGTCTTGGAAGGTCCCGGGGAAGAGTGACATCTGTGGGCTGTACTTGGGTAGGAGTTTCCTCCGACCCCCTGATGAAGGTGGGCCTGATAATGAATACCACCCAGCAGCTGCTTTCTGGAGGAGCCTCACATCCCCAAGGCAGGCAGGGCAGGACTACCCATAGTGGCAACCCTGAAGACTGACTCTTGCCACGGCCCCTAGGAACACCAGTCCTTTCCAGGGATTTCACTCCCATTGACCCAGCTGCCTCCTGTTGGGAGAGCTCCTTAGTGGGCCCCGATTCCCATCCCAAAGCCAAGAAACAGATGCAGTGCACAGAAGACATCCCAGCACTGTTGGCCAGGGACCCTGATGCCTGGGGTGACTTGGATCCTCTGCAATACCATTTTTCCTCTGTGAAAGCACTCACAACATCTCACCACAGAGGTTACACCAGGGATTCTGGGCCTGGAAGGTGAGAATGCTTAAGGACACCCTCAACCCCTGTAGGGAGTATTAGGGTGCCACTGGACCAGGCACTAAAGAAGAAGAGGAATGGCTCAGCCAGCATCCAGGCCCCCATCCAGTGCCCGGGGCCCAACCATCTTCAGGGTACAGACCCTGGCAGGAGCCAAGGCCCAACCCTGCCGGTCTTCCCCAAACAAGGACAAAGGCAAACACCTCAGCCCTTTACCTCTTCTTTCCCATCTCCAGTCTCACACCAACTAGTACCTGACAAGCGAACAGGCTCCTTAAAACTAAGGATGAGACCAGAGGAAAGCGGGGGAAAGCCGCCTCTCCCAGCCTCTCCCTTTATTTAGGTACATTGTTGACATACAGGAAAGTTCTGGACTTTCTGTAATCCCTAAAAGGGGGCTTTATAAGGGTGAGGAACCCCAGGAGGATTAGGTGGTTTGTTTAAAATCATGCAGGAAGCTTCCAGCAGAATTAAGGACTAGAACCCAACGT
The DNA here is from genome assembly GCF_048164855.1 of Canis lupus baileyi. Taxonomy (NCBI): domain Eukaryota; kingdom Metazoa; phylum Chordata; class Mammalia; order Carnivora; family Canidae; genus Canis; species Canis lupus. Next base: position 40,632,423 of record NC_132846.1, read on the forward strand.
CCTGACTTCCACTCCAGAAGTTTTGGCTTTTGTGATATCTTGTTTTTTCTGCTTGGCCTCTCACATACTTACATACTTACCTGTGTGAATAGATTGTTTTTTTGTGGTGGTTGTTGTTTTTGTTTTTTATCAGAACATGCTCTAATGTGGGAAGGTGTGAGGAAGGCAATGCATTGGACAGTGATGTGCTTGAGGAAGAGCCTGCCGTGGCAGGGCACTGCAGTCCCTGTGTGACACGCGCACCTGGGGAGGACGGGGCTGGGGCCGGCAAGCTGGCCACCCCGTGGTGTGCAGCAGCCTAGGCAGGGGTTCCGGTGCCCGGTACACTCCCATCTGTTGCCCCAAGCAGGAAGCCAGCATGCACTAGTGATGGGTTTCACATAAAGCAACATCACATGGACCCACTCTACAGGGCACCCACACCAGAGCACACACACGGGACAGCAGGAGAGCCACCATGACCCAGGCCAGGCCGGAGAGGGGGCAAAGCACACTGCCAGCCCTTCCTGGGAGAGGCCTGCGGTTTCTGTAGTGTCCCAGCCTGCACGGGACCCATTTTCCTCTCTTCTCACATCAAAGACCAATTGGATATCATGCCCTCCCTTGGAGTTTTGTAGATCCTCAAAAACCCAACAAAGGGCTCAGAAAGGAGAAGTAGCAGAAAAATTTGTTTCCATGAGGCCTCAGGCCTGGTATTCACTTGATTTGCCATCCAGTTTCTTCCCATACCAAACACAGGCACTTTCCCATCTGGCGGAGTGGCTGGCTCTCTGGGAAGGGGCTCAAATGTAGGCTCATTTCCTCCTTCCAGAGATAAACTCAGGTGCAAGCACGTTTTATTCCCCCAAACCCAGTGACATTCAGGTGCTGGATGGAGGCAGCTCTGATGCACACATAATTACATTAGCACAGACGTACACGACACAAATCACAGAGTTGCTCAGGTGGTCACAAAAGAGCCTGCAGCCCCAGGACACCACTGCATGGAGACACACAGGGATGAACAGCCCAAGCACAGGCGGTGCAGGACAGTCCCAGCCCCAGCGTCCACAGTTCGTGCAGCCCCCAGAGTTCTCCTTCCAGTAGGGGCGGTCTCTGGGGAAAAGGGGCCTGGGAGGAAGTCCACCAGAGACCCCACATGCGATGATGGGAGCTTCAGAGGGCACTTGTGGGAGGAAGGGACCCTCCACCGGGAGCCCAGGAGTGCCCTCTGCTGGACACGGAGGCCGGTGCAGCTCAGAAAGGGAGGACTGGCCAGGCTGGAGGCAGGGTGTGTGTGTGTGTGTGTGTGTGTGTGTGTGTGAAGTGTGAGTAGGGCTGAAATACAGAGCTGACCAGGATTCTGCATGGGATATATTCATGATTGTTCTGGGGTGGTTGGTGTATGGGAAATCTCCATCTAGAGTATCCATCTCCCTAAAGGTGTAGGCAAGCTGGGTCAGGCAGTTGGACAGGTGGGGTACGTGCACTGGTGAGCCATGCAAGGCACGGGCTGAAGTGTTGTCTTCTTCTAAGCTGCTCTCCAGGGCCTTTCTCCCAGACCGGAGTTACAGCCTCTTGGGCTCCCTGCACAGACACCCTGGGTCTTCTCAGTGAATGGACCTATTCCTTCCTGAAGCCATGTGCACCAAGCGTTTGGGAGCTGTTCTGTCTTGGATCTTCCCAACACTTCCATCAGCCAGGACTCAGATGCACACCTTCTTTTCTACAAACTGGGGGGACTAGCCTGGTGACCCAGAAGCCCTGGGGCTTTCCTTCACTGCTGCAGGGCTCCTTGAGGCCTAATCCTGCTTTAGAACTAGCTCCACATCCAAGCTCACCAGCCCACAGGTGTCAGGCCAGGGAGCAGCAAGGGGAGGGGGATCTCTGAGTAGGAGGGAGGGATCTGCTAGAGGGCTGGTTGTCCCCACTTCACTGGCTGGGGCAGGTGAGATTGGATGGTCTATTTGTGAGAGTGTGTGTGTGTGTGGGGGGGGGCATGCTGTATCAAGGATGGAATGAGAGGGAAAATGGGAGAATGGTATATAAAAATAAATCTTCCCTGGATAAACTGTTTCTCCTAATGTCGATGGTGATGTATCTGTACAATAAAATTTATTAGACTAGGTAAAATCAAACTAGTAAGAGTCATGCCAGTTGCCCGGCATGTCAGTTTCCTCTGGGGTGAAGGAGCGGGGAATTATTCTAGAAATTAAGGAAACCTAAATAAAAAGAATCCTGATCTGAAGGAAGAGTCTGGAAGAGTGGGTGGTGCGTGCCTGTCCTCGGGTTCTGCCCTGGCTGAGCCTAGTAGGGATGAGTGGATTCTGGCAGCAAGGACTCCAAGGAACCAGACCAAAGGGACAGGAAACTGACCGGGGACGTCCTCTCGGTGGTTGTGCGATGTGGACCTCGGGGAGCCTCCCCTGCTGTCTCGCCTTCTTCCTCTTGAGGCCTAAGGAAGACACAGCCTCTCTTTAGAAACCACCTCGCCGAGGCCACTGCCTCCCCTCAAGGCCCAGCTCCCCACTCTCCCCTCCCCAAACACGCGCCAACTATCTCCCAGTCCGGGCTCCCAGAGCAGGGGCGGGGGTGAGGGGGGTGTTGTTTCTGCACCAGGTCTTCAGGCCGCAGGTGGATTTGGGGGAAACAAAAGCTCCTCTCTGCCTCTAGGCTGCAGACACTCCAGATTTCTCTGGCTAGTGGCCCAGGTGTGACAGGTCACATGCGCATTATTAAAACATCAGGGGGCCTGTTTCTGATTAAAGTATCCTCCTTCCCCTTCCCACCTATCCTCCTCCGCAAGGGTTCCTGCCAAGTCCACCGCCCGGCCCTCCCTACACTTACCCGCTCTCCTCCTCGGGTCTCTCTGGGGTCTGGCGTTCTTTTAGCTCCAGCTGGGGGAAGAAAAGGCCCAGGGTATCAGAGTAGCCGCCGAGAAGAGCCTGCTTGCTGTCAGACCAGCCTTCCCTAAAGCTGGCTCCCAACACACCTGGTGTTTGTTCTTTTAGAAATTACTCCTTTATGTCTTTTGTATTTAGAAGTACTTCCCACGTCCCCGGTTTCCTTCCCGCTCTGCTGCTGGCCAAGCCTTTTACACTGCCTGTGGGTGCCTAAGGACTTGAGATCCCCCCAGGGCTGGCTGCGGGGGCTGCGTCCGTTCCCTGCTCACCGTAGTGGGCTTCTCCAGGGCAGCGAAGCGCTCCGCCCAGCTGGCTGTGGATTTCTCAAAAGCCTCATGCCTCCTGATCAGCTTCTCCACACTATCCACCGTGTGTCCAAAGTCCCGGCTGGCCAGGTAGGGCTCCTGGGCAATCAACCACGCTTCGGCCACGGACGCGTCCCTCGAGAACTGGCACACTTCCAGTACTGCCATGGAGAGCAAGCCACAGACCCGCCGCGGGGCCCAAGGGCCGGTTAGTACGCAGCACTGGGGCCGCCAGTGGACAAGGAGCGGGCGGTCAGGCAGGAGGCCTCCACAGGTGTCCCCGAACCACCTGGACACCCTGATCAGCGGTGACCACTCCCTCCCATACCATGTGGGGCGGGCGGGGGGGCTTCCTCTTCTCTATCCACAGTTATATTTGAAAAACACATTAGTTAGAACAAATACTAGTTTGAAAACAAAACATAACTTGGAGGTCTCCTTTTGAGGAGCAGGCTTTTGTCCTGAACGCTCTCTGACCAGCCCTTGGCTATCTCACACAATCGTGTCCAAGCAACCTTGCAGCTATCAAGGCTCGTGTGTAGCTCCTACCTGAGTGGTAGGATTTTCCACCTCTCCTGAGTCTCCAGCTGCAGAGGACAGAGCTCTGACATGCCTCAGATCAAACATGTGGGAGGCTCTAGAGCCTTAACCTGACCCTTCCCCAGGCTACAGGGATACTGGCCTGGTACGAGTGGCAGTGTCCTCCCAGTAAAGGCTGAGCCACTAAGGCTCTGCCTGGACCTAGGTGGAGCAGAGGGCAAGCAAAGAGAGGGCATGCTGGCCAGTTAGGGGTGGGCTTCCGGCAGCGGGCCTGTGTGGGTGTGTTGTGTGGACCCCTGAGGCCTGTGGCCCCAGAACCTTGTTGATGAGTGGTGCTCTGGGGGCTCCTCTCTCTAGGCAATCAAAATCACCTGCCCCCACCTCAGCAGGACCCTTTCCTGCCACCCCCAAGTTCTGGGTTTCCAGTGCACTCACACATGCGGAGCTGTTCCTGACGAGCCTCCCACTTCTCATTCATCTCCTTTCTCCTGGATAGCACCTGCTTCAGTTTCTCACTAATCTGTGGGAAGGGAGAGAGAACAATTCGGGCTTTCCCTTGTCTGAGGTGGTGTGCAAATGGGTCCTGCAAAGGAGTCTGGGTTTGGTCACATGGACCTCACTTCAAGTCTTGGCCCTGCCACTTGCCAGCTGTGCAACCTTGGGCAAATGACTTAACTTCTCTGAGGCCCGAGTGCCTCTCCTAGGAAATGGATGTTGCCAACGCCAAAGCACGCACACATGTGGGTAGTTAGGTGGGTGATGAGCCTGCTCTCCCCTACTAAGCTGCCAACCTTGGGTAGGTTTGGTGGGGCTCTAATCCCTGGGCCTGCACACAACCCCGATGCTCTGTGAGTGAAAGTCTCCCTCAGGGAAACCATGGCCCACGGCTCCCTCCCAGGAAGCTCTCTGGCCTGGCAAGAGTACAGGCAAGAGTACAGGCTTATCTTTACCCCGCTGTCCTCTCACCTCCTCCGAGGCCTGGTGCTGCCTCTGCAGCAGGGACTCCCCCAGCTCCAGGCAGGCGCTGAAGTTTTTGCTCCGAGTGTCGATCTCTGCCTTGATGCCCTGGTGATACTTCATGAGCAGTTCCACTGAAGAGACATCCCTGGGAGGTGGGGTGGGGTCAAGGGGTCGGGGAGGGAGTTTGGGGAAGAAGGAAACTCTGGGTGACTCTGGCCTGCCTGATGCCAAGTCTTGCCCAACAGGGCTGCCCCCTACCTGCCTGGGAATCTGACCCCACTTCCTCCTCTCTCTGGGCAGCCAGGGAGTCCTCTGCTAATCCAGCCCCAACAGGAACGCTGGTGCCCTAGTATCTTCTGTTGGTCAGTTGGCAGGGGATGGGCTGGGAGTCTGGGGACCCCAAAAGAAGCCTGGGAATATTATTTGACGATAAAAATAAATGAAGTTCTGACACTCACTACAACATGGATGAACCTTAAAAGGATCGCACTAAGTGAAAGGAGCCAGTCACAAAAGACCACGCACTGTATGGTTCCCTTCCTGTGACGAGTCTAGGACAGGCAAATCTGGAGAGACAGGAGGCAGATTTGTGGCTGCCAGGGGCTGGGGAGAGGAGGGAACTGGTGGGCAATGCCTGTGAAGGGGTACAGGGCTACCTTCTGGAGTGATGAAGGTCTTTTAAACTTAGATTGTGGTGAGGGCTGTACATGGTGATCATGCAAAAACCCCTGAATGGGACATGCTAAGTGGCTGAATAGTATGTAATGTGAATTGCATTCTGAATAAAGATGTAAAATATAAAGTCTTGGAACGCCTGGGTGGCTCAGTGGTTGAGTGTCTGCCTTCGGCTCAGGGCATGATCCCAGGGTCCTGGAATCAAGTCCCATATTGGGCTCCCCGCAGGGAGCCTGCTCTTCCTCTGCCTCTCTTTGTGTCTCTCGTGAATAAACTTAAAAAAATATATATAGTCTTGGCCGTTGGGATAGGCACTTGAGGGCAGAGGGACATAAATGGGCCAGCGACCTCTGCCAATAAGACAGTCCGTGGAGAGCCGCTCCCTGCAGAGGGTCTCACTGCCATGAGCCTGCCCCTACCCATCATGGACAACAAGCTCCTTCCTAAGCTGGGGGGTACAGCCTCCACACCCCAGCCCTGGGGGAAGAGTGCACAGTCCTGGACCTGCCTAGCTACAGATGTGTGAAGCACTTGTTTTCACTGACAGCTGTGGTCATTGCCCTGCTGTCATCAGGTATGAATGGCAGAGGTCTTTCTTGCCACTCTTAGGGCTCCCTTCACTCTGAAATGGTCGGTCCCTCCAGTAGATGCCGAGCTGCCCAGTTTCTGCCTGGACCCAGCCCCAGATGCCCCCACAGTCCAAGACCACCCTTCCAAGGAGGAGTCCTCGGGCAGTACCCTGGTCTGCCAGCCTCTGGGACAAAGCAGCTGAGGAGTGGGGCTGCCTTGAGGATGTCCCCCCTTACCTGGGTTTCTCCTGGGTCTCAATCTGCCGGATGATGTTCTCCATCCAGGAGAGGAGGTCTCGGACCATGCTGAAGAAGCGGAATTTGTCTGCTGTGTCTACCAGCTGGGTGCGGCGGCCGGCACAGGCATCGAGCAGCGCTTGCCACGCGGCAGTCACCTCCTGCTCCTTGTTCAGGATGGCTTCTGCTTTCTCCCCAGCGTATGCCGTCTGCAGGCGGGTGGCCACATCCTGGAACTGCTGTACCTGTGGTTGGGCAAAACTGGACATTGTTCCCCAGAAAGACATGTCTCTGGCCTCTGATGGGCAAGGGGTCTGTTTCCTTCAGGTCTTCCTTCCCAGGGCTCTTCTGGAAGGCAAGGTCTTCAGCCTCCCATCAGTGCTGGGGGACAAGGCTCCCTGGTTTGGCTTCTGTGGACCCAAGCCATCCTTTGGGTTTTGATGAGGATATGGGAGTGAAAGGGACTCTCTGCCCTGTGATCTCCCCAAGAATACTGTAATAAGAGTAACTATGGGCCAGGCATGTTTCATAGGCACCCTATGAAAGAGGTACTATTGTGATCCCTGTTTTTGACATGAGGACACTGAGGCACAGGGAGCCAGAGTGAGTGGCCTGAGTCATTCACACTAGGAGAGGGGTGCAGATTGGAGTCCCTGCTCTTAACCATTCTGTCTGCTGTCTGTTCAAGGAAGGGGCTATACCAATGAAGCCTCATTTCTGAGATTTCAGTGGCCTGTGCCCACCTCAGGGGTTGTGGCATCCCCAAAGCACAAGAGCCACATGGCAGGCCCCATCTCCAGCTGGAAGACAAATTTCTAGGTTTTCTTCCTAGTGAACCAGGGCAGGACCCACCTTGGTGTCCTACCCCTAAACCCCGCTGGGTGGGTGCGGGCTCCACAGCTAGCCTGTCTCTCCTGGGGCCTCTGGAAGGCTGCCAAGGCCCTGGCAGCAGGGGCCCCTTGCCTTCACCCTTTCCATCATGCTAAGTCCTATGGAGCCCTATGGACCTGCAGAGGTGCCTCCGGGGCACCCCAGTGATGGAGAGAGAGGGTCTAAGCAGATCCTGGGGTCCCTCTAGCTCCCATGTAGAAAGACTGAACACCCTGGTAGCTGACAGCATGGAGTCTGTGGCCAGGATGCCAGGATCTGAATCCCAGCACCACTGTTTATTAACACATTCTGGGGAACTTGTTTACTCTCTGTGCATTGCTCTCCTCATCTGTAAAATGCCAATACTGCTAGTACCTACCTTGGAGGGTGGCTATGGGAAGTCCGTGACTACATGTATCGCTGACAGCAGTACTTGGTGCTAGAAAAGCACCATACGTGTGCTCACTCGTCACACTGTGGCACCACCAGAGAAAGAGTCTTTTAAGGCATTTTATGCTTTGGGTTTTTTTGAGGATTCAGTTTGAAGAACTACTTCAAGCTAAAAAATCAGTGAAGGCCACAGCCCCCAGCCTTTTGGCCCTGAGCTGTTGCTTTTCTACAGAGGTGAGATCTCCTGGTGTCCATTCTTGGGGGTTCACCTCTAGAAGCCAGAAGAGGCCTTGACAGCCCAGGGCCCCCAGGAAGAGGTGGACGGCAGGTCCCTGGAGCCTGCAGGTGGGCAGCAAGGGGCAAAAGTTACCTGCAAGCCCAGCAGTTGGAGCTCTCGCTCAAAGGCGGTGTGCACCCGGTGGAAAGACTCTGCAGTGCTGGCGTCCAGCCCCACGTCCTCAGGTAGCTCACGGTGCTTCTCATCGATGAGGCCCAGGATCTCCGTGCCCGTGTAGAAGTAGCGGTGCAGGTCATAAGAGGCGGCCAGCAGCTGCATGCGCGTGTCAATGAGCTCCAGCAGGTCCGCCCACATTTCGTTCAGCCCATCCTTCCACTCGGCGATGGTGGCAGCTTCGCTGTGGCCTGCGTCGATGAGCTGCTCGATGATGAGGTTCACGTTGTCCACCCGTTCCTGCCCAATCGCCCCAGTCTCCCGGGCAAAGTCCCGGAACTTGTCCCGGAGCAGCTGGATGTGGGATAAACAGAAATGTGGTTATTAAGGCCCCAGGGCCTTGTCATGACCCCAGCTGCAGACTTTCTCAAAGTGGCAACCAGGGCAGCCTAAGCTCACACTGGCATGTCTCCATCTCTATGCAGGAGTGTGTGTGTGTGTGTGTGTGTGTGTGTGTGTGTGTGTGTGTGTCTGGGATGACTGCTCCTGTGTCTAGGGCTTCAAAGAAAACAGGGAAAGCAGTTACTGTGAGTACTCACAGTAACATGGTCAAAGTCCTGCCCCATTTCAGGGGAAGAGGCCACCAGCTCCTTTTCTGCAATCCACTGCTCCAAGTCATCTGCCTCCCTCTTCAGCTGGAACAGGTGGTACATGTTCTCCAGCTTCCGCCTGCGTTCTTCCGCCACGTCCCTCAGCCCAGCATAATGTTTATCCACTTGCCCCTGAAGTCGGATGATCTGCTCCCTGGAATTCCAAACGAGAAAGCACTCAGAGATAAAGGCAGAGAGCCCTGAGCAGCCAGCTCAGAGGAGCCCATCTACAACTCCCCAGCCCCATAGCAGGGATAGACAGGGAGGCCAAGTGAAAAGAAAGGACAGCAGCTTTTCCCAGGAAGTGCTGGCAAGGAAAGGAGCCATCCCTGAGGCCAGAACACCTCAGGGGAGGTCCAAAAACGTGTCCTGGGTGGACACCATGCCTCCCTCATTGTTCCCCCAAGGAGGCCGATGACGCAGCAGCCCGGATGGGGCCTGTAGGGCCAGGGACACAATCCTTGGGGTGGCTGCTGAAGCCCCACAGCTGTGGATGCCCTGCAGACAGCTGAGGACAGGGCCGGGCCTGGGGAGTGCAGCCTGAGATGTCTGGCCCAGTGGGCTCCCATCTGTGCAGAACTGGCTAGACAGGTGGGGTTTTCTATCTTCACACCTATATAATGATTTTTCTGAGACACAGTGAGATCCTGAAGTACCTTCTGGACCATAAAGGGAAGAACAAAGTTACTCTGGAGTATCTCTTGGCATAATCTAACTCTTCAGGAGATTGGAGCTCTTGATTCACCAAGAGAGTATAGTTTTCTACCCCATTTTCTGATCTTTTTGCAAACTAGGTCTCGGTTGGCCTTGTTTGAAGTTACTCATGCAAAACCAAGGCGGGAGGGCAGCCCGGGTGGCTCAACGGTTTAGCGCCGCCTTCAGCCCAGGGCCTGATCCTGGAGACCCGGGATTGAGTCCCATGTCGGGCTCCCTGCATGGAGCCTGCTTCTCCCTCTGCCTGTGTCTCTGCCTCCCTCTCTCTCTGTGTGTCTCTCATGAATAAATAAAATCTTACAAAAAAAAAAAAAGAAAAGAAAGAAAACTTAAAAAACAACAACAACAACAACAACAACAAGGCGTGAAATGGAATTGGACCAATCAGCCTTCCAGAAAGCAGTTGTCTCAAACCCAGTCATCCCAGAACCTGTTGCTGTTTTCCCACTGGGACCTGAGAGGATCCTGCTTGGTGGGGCCCCCGGCCCGATGCCCGTGACCCAGCCAAATCACTCCAGGCGGCACACGCACCCCTCAGGGTGGCCTGCAGACAGCAGGCTCTGGGCCCTGCCAGCCAGCTGCTTGATGTTCCTTCCATACTCCTCCAACGTGTGCTGCTGCCTCAAATGCCGCTTCAGCATCACAATGGCACCCTCTTCATCCTAGGAGGCATGACTATCAGGGCACCTGCTCCTGGAGGTGCCTGAGACAGGGGTGAGGGGTGGGGTGCAGCCAGGCTCGTGGGACCCTCACAAGAGAACTGTGCATGATTCCTTCCTGATACTTATTTCCCAGCAATACCCTACCTTCCTCTTGATTCTTTTCTGCTACCCATCCTCCCAGGCCCAGCTCTGATCTTCTGGCCCCATAAAGACCTCCTTAGAGACACCTCACCTCATCTCTCCCTCCCTCCCATGGCAATCCATCAGTACGGAATCCGTGACACGAAAAAGGTGAGGAAATCTTGGGTTAGATCCTATCTAAGTTGGCAAACGGGGCACCCGGCTGCAGGGCGTATATTGCGGTGGGTGTCCTCACACACCTGGACTGTCATTGGGTGGCTGCCCACTGACTGCCCAGCCCCAGCTCTTCCTCTTGGCCTTGGCTCCCAGCCTGGCACCCCCGGCCCGGGCCAACCTTGGGAATCTCGTCGGAGATGATGTAGAGCTCTTGCTCACTGATCCAGGCCTCGGCCTCGCCTGCGTCCAGGTAGTACTGCTGTGCCTCGCTGGCATCCCGCAGGCGCTGTAGCCGCCCGGCCGCCGCCTCCCGCAGTGTGTCCCATGAGCCCTGCAGGTGCCCCAGGCGCTCCTCGATGTCCTGGCAGTCGATTTCTGCCGCCTCCACCAGCTGCTGCCCTCTCTGCAGCACGTCCTCCACCCGCGGTGTGTGGCCCAGGATCTCATTCTGGAGCGTCTGTGGCCAGAGGGGAAGGGCTCGGAGGTGAGGTCTCCCCACCATGTAGGGGGCCAGGCCTGCAGCAGGTCACCCAGGGCCACCTCTGGCACCTTGGCAGCCTCCCACTCAGGGAAGCTAATGCAGAGCAGGTGGTGGCCATAAAAACTGCCCCTGACCATGTGCCAGGCACAGTGCTAGGCACGCCACAGTATTCTCCGTCTGCCACCCTGCAGCCTTCTAGGATGAGTGCGGAGCGGTTAAGTAACTTGTGGGCAGTGAGTGACAGCGCTGGCATTTGAAATTGGCTCTCTCTGCTCCCTATTCTTCCTGCGTCTCAGCACAGCCTGCTTCTTAGCTGTACGTGTTGGAGAAGGGAAAACAATGTTTAAATGGCCTTTGACATCTTATTTTAGCATCCCTGGCTCCATGTGAGACAAGAGTTGACCGTTACTCCTTGTCCAGATTTTAGGATTTTGGCTCTCCGTCCCATTTCTATTTCTTAAATCTTTTGTGAACCTTGTATTATTACCTACTTAAACACGTGGTCACCAAAATGGCATTTTCCACTCTCTCGGGTGACTAGGATCACCTTTTTCTTCCATGGGCCACTACCCATGTGTGACTCACTTTCTGGGTCCGAGCCTAGTTGCTTCTTGCATGTGGGCTCTCGGCTCCTTACACTTAATCTCCTCCCTTTCTACAATTTCCCCATGGCCTTTAAAACCATATGGAGGGCGGGGGCAAGAGCAGTACACAAGAGCAGTACAGTGACTGTCAGCATTTAAAATACACAGAACCGGTCATATCCACAAGTCACCTAACTTGCTGAAATGTCTTTTTACCTTTATATTCGGAATCTCAATCCTGACACTGTTGCGTAGTCTGTGCAATTGAACTCAAACAACCATGGCGTCAGCTCTGTGTGCCTCTTTCTTTCCCTGGGATCTTACCACCTCTGCTAGGGATCCTAAAAGGTTTTTCTCTCTTTTAAAGCAATTCCTCTCTAGGCTTCTGTGCAGTGTTCTTCCTTTATGACATATTCTTCCTACTTCATGTGTCCCACACACAGTTACGCAGTTATTTCCTAAGTCCTGGGCCTCATTCTCAACAAGGGACAAGATCAACATCTTGTCCCCTGCCTTCATAAAGCTTACACTGTTGGAGAGGGAGCAGATGGCAAGCATGTAAATTAGTGAATAAATGTGGATACTGGGTGCTATGAGAAAAATACCCCAACGAGATCGAGAATGTCTGCCGAGGTGTGCTGGTGGCTCCTTGAGCTGGGGAAGTCAGAAAGGGGCTATCTGAGGAGATGGCATTGAGTGAAGCATGAGTGGTGAGGAAGAGGAAACCACACAAAGATTTGGGGGAAGAGTGTTGCCAGCAAGAGGGAAGAGCGAGTGTAAAGTCCCTGGGGTGGAGCAAGCCAAGACTATCTACAGGCCAGAGAGAGGGCCAGGAAAGCTAGAATACTATGATAGAGGGTCAAAGTGATGAGAAGTGAGCTTTAGAGGAAGACAGGAGCCAGATCAGGTGGGACAGAGGTTCTCAACCCTAGCTGCATGTTGAATAATCTGGGAAAACATACATAGGGCCCTATCCTCAGGGGTCTTAAGTAATTGATCTGAGGTAAGAACTGAGCATTTATAGGTTTAAAAGTTCCCCCAATTAGGGAATTAGGTGATTCTAATGCACAGCTGGAGTCGAGAATCATTCATGTGGTACCACGCGGGATTTGTTCTAGTTGTAATGGATAACCTTTAGAGTAGTGGTTCTCAAAGTGGGATCCCAGACCAACAGCATCAGAGTCACCTAGGATCTTGATAGATACGCAAATTATCAGGCTCTACTCCCAAAGTCTGATTCAGTAGACCTGAGATGGAGCCTTGTCACCTGTGTTTTAACAAGCCTTCTGGGTGAGCCTGGTGCATACTGAATTTTGAGAACCACCACAGTAGAGGGAATGATAAAATGAGACTTAAGCTGTAGCCAGTCTAGCCTAGAGTTGTCTTTACTAGGCCAGCCATGCTCTCCCAAGAGACTATCTTCCCCTTCTCGGTGAGGGAAATCCCATCCATATTTGTCTTGCCCTTTTCCTGAAATAGCAATCTTCATCCAGGGTAGTTGAGAGTCTTTTAGGCAATGACACTGAGGCCAGACAAATCAAAGTCTTGGGTGTTGGAAGGACAGATGTTGGCTCATTTTACAGTTGAGGAACCTGAGGCCCCAAGTATACTGCTTTCTACCTTTAACTGGAGGTTGTGGTGTGAATTGAACACCTACCCATTACCTTCTAGCCCAAGATCCTGCCTGTGCCCACTGGAGCCTTTGTGACTAGGTCATATCAACTGGAAGAAAAGGGTTCGAGGGAGCTTTTCAGACACCTCTTCAAATGTAAATCAGATCCTCGCACAGTTTCTGGGCTCTGTGAGCAGATGTCAGATGCTGTTATTTTGAGGAAGAACTGTCTGCCCTGACCTTTCTTCCCCAAGGAGCTCAATATTGACTGGCATTCTGGGACACATTGCTTTTCTCTGGGATATGTTCCCAGGCTCTCATTGCTCTCAGCTGTGGCTGCCCCCACTTCCTGACCCAGAGGGTAGATCAGGCAGGAGGAGTGACTTTCTACTCAAGAGCAGGGTCTGTGGCCAGCCCCTGGCTGGACACAGAGGCACCATAAGTCCATACAACTGGCCTTCGTAGAAGATATAAGAGGATATTCATAGTCCTGATACAGAAGGAAGTATAGTATCTGCTCATTTCTGGTTTGAATCGGGGCCACAGAAATTACCCATTAGGCTTAAGAAAGAGCAGAACAGCAAATGGTATTACTCCAATGGCTCAGGGACCGAGTTTAGTGGCTTCCTAATGGGGTTTGAGCCCCATGAGTATCCTCAGGTGGCAAAAGAAATGGGACCTACTTGCCCTGAGGATACCTAACAGGCCAGGCTCAGTCCTGGAAGAGGGGCAAATCAGTACTGGGAAAGAAACCAGGAGCTCTGGGCTTCCTTTCCGGGAGGCCATGGGATACAGAAGTTATAAAGTACATTAAATCCCAGGCTAGGGCCTCTGGGTCCTGTACTCACTCATCTATGCTCTGATGGTTCTGAATGGCTCCAAACCCAAAGCATCTGGACAATCCCTTACCAGCACTGGCCCCGGCATGTACTTCCCAGAATTCTCTCTGCCATCACCTAAGCTGCTCTTTTTATGGATCTGGGGGCCCCATAGCTACCAACAAGAACAATAATTGGCTGTTGCTGGCCTTCTACAGGCCAGGGCTGGGCTGGGCATTCTGCCCTGGGCAGGGCATGGGCAGGGCAGGGACAGGTGGGGGTACTTACCAAGTGAAGAAGGACTCACCTGATTCTTCTTCATTAACAGCTGCACGGTTTGTAGATTTGTGCCATAGTTGGCTGACTGGGCCAGAGGCAGCCTCTCTTCCACCCAGAGCTGTAGAAATCAGAAGGCGGGGATAGCTGATGACAATCATGGCCACCCTTTCCCTGAGCATTCACCACCCTGGGTCAGATAGAGCTCTCTCCTGCTGTGTCTCCCTGGTTCTTCCCAAGGCCCCATCAGGGTTTTGTCCCCATTTTACAGATGGGGACACTTAGATATTTTGAACTGAGGTTCCAAGTAACTTGCTTCTGGTCATACAGGGGGAAGGTAACATAGCTGGATCCTGAACCCAAAGTCTCTCTATCCCAAAGTCCATGACCGAGTTATCATTCAAAAAGCACTGGCTTAAAAAAAAAAAAAAAAAAACAAAAAACAACTGGCTTTTCTTTCATATTTAACGTAATCATCACAATGGCTCTGAGGTCACAAGGTGAGAGGACCAGACATCTGCTAAGAATTGCCCTGGGAGGCAGCCAGTTATCCCGATGGCAGCTGCCGGCTCAGCCTCTGGGAGTGAGGTCTGCGGCCAACTCACGGTCTCATCCTCTAAGTCCCTGCTGATCTGCAGCTTGGCTCGGGATGACTCCAGCTGCTTCTTCCTCCTCTCCAGGGGCTCCAGGAGGTCCAAGAACCGCTTCTCGATGCTCATGTCTGCGTCTCCTGCCTCCTCTCCCAGCGAGGGCACCTGGGCAAACAGCTCCCCCAGCTCCTCCTTCCGCACGTTCACTTGGTCTTCCACACGCTGGGACACAAGGCAACAGTGTCGGTAACAGCTTTGGCACCTGGGCAGCCCACGTCCTCTTCATCATCTGTATCCTATCCATCCTTAAAGGCCCAGCCTTCCCCAGGAAGTCTCCCTGGATGCCCCCACTCATCCTTCCTAATCCACAAGTGCCTATCCTATACTTCTCGTGCATGTTTTTTTTTTTTTAATTTAAATCCCAGGATCCCTGTGTTACCCACTGCAAAGGAGCAGAAGATGGGTTTTGAACCAGGAGACATTTTGGCTCAAGCCCAGCTAAGAGGAACAGAAGGAGTAATTACTTTCAGGTTTCAGATTTGTTCCCCAACATCTCCTATTCCAACATTCCCAGTCTACAACCCACTCACGTGCCTTCAGCTTAGCCAACATCCGGTTGACACTGGTCAGGTCCTTGCCCGGGTCATCAGACCGCAGCTGGTCCTCCATAGCACTGATCCACTTGCTGAGGTCTGCATGGGTCTGTGAGCGCAGGTAGGAGCTCCTAGCTGCTGAGAGGTGCTGGGCCCTCTCCTGAGTGGCAGCCTGAAGCTCATCCCAGAGCCGGTGCAAGTCTTCCAGCCTCTGGGACACCCGGGCTGCATACTGGGCCTTCTCCTCCATCAGCTGCTTTCCTTCCTGTGTGGAGAAGCAGGAAGGCTCATCATCTGAGGCTGGGCAGTCTTGGAACAGCCCTGCTCCATGTGGCTGCCAGGGGTTAACTGAGGGGAGATTGGGGAGTCAAAGAATCTGCCTAGAACTCCGGTGAGGCTCAACTGAAAGACTGCACCCCCAGAGTTATTTGCAGGAGAAGGTGTGACAGGGAGGGGTGTGTCTGGGGCAAAGGACTCAGGGAGATTGGAGTATGGGGAGTTGTTGCAGACCAGGATCAACTGATGCTAAATTATTTTTTAATAAAAAAAAAAAAGATTTAAGATCCATCCAGGTACAACCAACATGGAAAGGACTCTACCCTTTCAGTTGTCTTCCCAGAGGCTGTGCAGTAGCTTTTGGTGATATCTTTTATTTTTTTTTTTTTATTTATTTATTTTTTTTTTATTTTTTTTTTTTGCTTTTGGTGATATCTTTTAGTTACTGGGTTTGTCCTATCTGGTTTTCACCTGCATAAATGTACCCTTTTGGGTGGGTACAGTAGGATATGACTTGGGCCTAGAAATATATGTTACTAATAACAATATTTCCTGAATAAATAATGGCCCAATAAATGCCAAGTACTATTCTAAGTGCTTTAATGTTCACTATTCCCTTGGGTACGTACTGTTACTATCCTCATTTTTCAGATGAAGAAACTGAGGCAAAGGGAGATTGAAGAGTCAAATAGTCTGGCTCAGAGCCTGCATCTTCAAACACTATGGATACTGCCTCATGTGGACCCTATGCCTACTTCTTCCTGGACAGCCACAGCAGGGAAGAGCAAAGGGAATTGATTCCCAGATCTAACACCAGCTACATTTTGACTTGGGCCCTTGATCAAGCCTGTTATAAGGGGGACCCTTGGTTTCCTGTCTATGAGGGGTGGGGAATGACCACTCCCTGATGGTTTTGCCCATCCAAATGATGAAGGCCAATGGTCCCCTGGATCACTCTGCTCATCTCACACATTCCTCACCCTTGGTCAGGACAGTGCTGGGGCCCTGATGAGGATGATAGAAGGCAAACAGTGATAACTGGTGTCCTGGGACTAGATGCTGAGGCACTAACTCAGTACCTCAGTGTCCTGGACTGTCTCCAGACTCAGGTGACCCAGAGGAGGCACCGATTCCAGCCAGGCCTAACAATAATGGATGTACCAGGAACTCAGAAGGGTTGACTACTATTTAGAGAAGTTTTTCACTTCCAGGTTCTATACTGTCCAGCAAGCTTCAGATGGTGTCTATGCCCTGTGTGAATCCCCATTCAGGTAAGCATATCTGAGCAGAGAGCCCGCACCACTTACCACTTGCTTTACTTACTGCATCAATGCTATCTAGCCACCCTTGGTGGGAAGCCAGGTCTGCCATAAATGCCTGGTGTTTCGCCCACTTGTTTTGCAGGTTTCTCGCATCATCATAGGAGACATCCTGAGATGTTAGCAGCTTGTCATTGATCCAGAGAGTGAGCTGTGGACAGAAAGAGGGAGTTTGAGTGCATCTCTTTGGCCAGGGGCTCAGGCAGGACCTGCTGCCCATCTCGGCTGCAGAAAAAGGCCAAGGAGGGGAAGTATGAATACAGCAGAGTACTACTTTCCAACTTTCCAAAACTCTAGGTCCCGAACTCCTGGACAGCAACTTAACCTGTGTTCTCTCAGAGCTAAAATACGAGCACCTGGGTGTCTTCCCTAGTAGAGCGTATGCAGTGTGACACAAGGGTATTTATGCTTCTCCCCGTATTTCCAGGACCCAGGACAGGGCCTGGCCTACTGTAGGAATTCAGTGACTGTTTACTGAATGGATAGATAAATCCACCCTTTGGCAGTAGGATGAGAAATAATTAATAAACAGAGAAAATATTATCTGAGGAAGAAGCTAAGGGGCAGAACCTATAATTAACAATGAGGGAAGAACTGTGATGAGCATCCAGCGTTTCCAAGATATCCTGGCAACATCCCAAGCCTGGTTGGTGCCAAGAGCAGAGGTGGATGAGAACAAAGTTATCTGGGCCGAGAAGAAAGGGGTATGAGGATGGGAGAGAGAAAGAAGCCAGAGAAAGCACCATTCCACACAGAAGTACCGCACATGAAGAGACTCAGGAGTGCAGGTTAAAAATCTTCCTTGCACAGCTCATCCTAGGCTGAGCAAGAACCTTCTCAGCCAGCTCTCCAACCAGGAGGCTTGTTGAAAACACTCTTCTCTACTTTTTGAGACTCTGATTCTTCTGGGCCTGAGTGAGGCAGGACTTTACATTTAACAAGGGCCAAGACTGGATCCATAATTTACAGGGCCCAATACAAAATGGAAATGCTCAAAATTATTAAGAATTTCAAGATGGTGGGATCCCTGGGTGGCGCAGTGGTTTGGCGCCTGCCTTTGGCCCAGGGCGTGATCCTGGAGACCCGGGATCGAATCCCATGTTGGGCTCTCGGTGCATGGAGCCTGCTTCTCCCTCTGCCTGTGTCTCTGCCTCTCTCTCTCTCTCTCTGTGACTATCATAAATAAATAAAAATGTTTAAAAAATAAATAAAATCAAGCTTGGCCGAAACATTAGTGCAGCCATTAAAAAAAAAAAAAAAAAAAAAAGAATTTCAAGATGGCAACCACAGAGCATTAAACCAAGCATGGTGCCCTTCTGAGCACAGGCCCTATATGAATGCACAGGTGGAATGCCCTTGAAGCCAGCCTTGACCAGGGTCCAAGGTGACTTTAATATAGAGAGCCCTTAGGCCACTCTTTGAGAAACCCTGCCCTAGACTAGGCAAATTAAAATTTGTAGATTTTGGGGAAAAATTATAGAATCAAAAATTCTAGAGAATGACCTAAGCTATCAAATACCCAGACTTCCCCTCATGAAATTCCAGACTCCCAACTTAGAAAGGATCCCTATGGACTTTCTTCTTCTTTTTTTTTTTTTTTTAGTTTATTTATTTATTTATTTTAGTAATCTCTACACCCAACTTGAGGCTCAAACCCATGACCCCAAGATCAAGAGCTACATGCTCCTCTGACTAAGCCGGCCAGGTGCCTCCCCTTTCTACCTCCCATGGACTTTCTACCTCTAGGGCACTTTGCTCCTAGAAGGGAATCTCCTGCAAAGTGGTCTGCCTTCCTAGAGTCTCACCTCCTGGCAGTTCTGGAGGAAGTTCTGGAGCTCCAAGTTGTCTTTTAGAATGATTGAAGCCTCTGAAGCCTTCTCTTTGTTTTTCCTGTGCCTAGAAGGGAAGCCGGAAACCATAGTCACAACAGTGCTAAGCTTGGGGACCTTGCATAACACCACCAGCCCTACCTGGCTCTGGCCCCATGACCCTGGGGGTGGAGAGTACCTGTCCTCAATCAGCTGCACCTTTTCCAGGATCTTGTCTGAGTAGAGGTTTTCATCAGCTACCAGCTTGTTTCCAGAGTCCACAGGACTCAAGACCTTATCTTCGTTGTTCTCCATAGACATCAAGAAATCCTCAAACTTCCGGATTCCAGCTTCTGCAGCCTCTAGGGAGTCTGGGGGCTCCACGTGAGCCAGAGTATATTCCTGTTGAAGCAAGTTTCCAGATAAGGCATGAAGACAAGTTGAGAAGGTAGTGAGAAAAAAAAAAAAAAAAAGAGAGAGAGAAGGCAGTGAGGGCACTTGCCAAGCAGAAGCACTATATGCAGCCATCTAGGCTACAGTACAGCATGAATGGTGTCCCCTGGGGTTGTGCAAGGAAGAGGCACTTTAGGCCTTGCACCCCCACTCTCATCCCAGGGGCACCCAATGTACAGTGTGCCTAAAGCCACATGGAAGGGTAACTACTCAGGAAAATTCATATCTCCAGCCTGTAACTGACCCAAGAACAAGGCATAGTTTAGGAAATAGGACTGGAAAAGGCACGTGATAAGGAACAGAGAGGATTTTCCCCCAACTAGTGGCTGGAGAGATTCCCCAAAATGTAGAATTTGAGGATGCAGAGAAAGGGGAGCCCTCTTGTACTACTGGTTCCTCAAAAAGTCAAAATTATAGCCAGCATTTGCACTACTAGGTATTTACCCAAAGGATACAAAAATACAGATGTGAAGGGGGACATGCACCCCAATGTTTATAGCAGCATTATCAACAATAGCCAAACTATGGAGAGAGCCCAAGTGTCCATTGATTAATGAATGGATAAAGATGATGTGGTGTATATACACAATGGGATATTACTCAGCCATCAAAAAGAATGAAATCTAGCATTTTGCAACAATGTGGATGGAGCTAGAGGGTATTATGCTAAGTCATATAAGTCAGTCAGAAAAAGACAAATACTATATGACCTAACTCATATGTAGAATTTTTAAGGAGGAAAACAGATGAACGTACAGGAAAGGGGAAAAGAAAAAAAAGGAGAAACAAGCCATAAGAGACTCTTAATGATAGAGAACAAACTGAGGGCCAATGGAAGGAGGTGGGTGGGGGATGGGCTAGATGGGGGATGGGGATTATGGAGGGCACTTGTGATGAGCACTGGGTGTTGTATGTAAGTGATGGATCACTGAATTCTATTCCAGAAACTAATATTGTGCTGTATGTTAACTAAAATTTAAATTAAAAGAATAAGTAGAATTTAGTCTCCGAGGACATTCATAGGCTCACCAGTGCTGTTACCCTAAGAGATAACCCCCCTCCTATCCCTGAATGCCTCTCCCTACCTGATTGCTGAGGATGGCCTCAGCTTGCTTGGCATCTCTCTGGAACTCCTGGAAGCCGAGGCACTGGGCGAGGGAGTGGTTGCGGCTCTCCCACATCCGGCACAGGGCGTCCCAGCCAGAATCCAGGCCTTCTAGCCTCTGGCCCAGAAGCAGGTATTCTGGGTCTGTCTGATCACGGATCACATTCTCCCCAGATGCCTTGACCTGCTGGTAGTCCCCTCGGTGCCCGTCAATCTCGTCTTTGATGGCCACGTGCTGCTGTAGGAGCTGCTCGGCCTCTGGGAGGGACTCAGGCATGTCCTCGGAAGCCACAGCCTTCTGGGCCATGGACAGCCAGGTCTGGAAGTTATCCAGATGCTGCAGGAAGGCCTGTAGCTGGCTGGCTTCACCCAGTGAGGCTTCCTGTTCCTTCAGGGCTTCCTGCAGTTCCTGCCACAGCTTCTCCACACATGCCTGCCTCTGGCCAATGTCCTCTTTCTGCTCAGGGTGTGATGCCATCAGCTGCTGTGACTCACGCTCCAGGGCACCCACACGGGCTTCGATGGCAGCCACATCGCGCTCCAGCCCCGACAGCTTCCGTTGGATGGAAATGATGCCCGTCAGGTCCTGGCCCAGGTCCTTTATGGACTGCACCACTTGCATCTTGTCCTCAATCCACTTGCTAGTCTCTTCACAGTCCACACAATAGTTACGCACCCGGAGGGCTGAGTTCACTGCCCCCCGCCGGTCTGATACTATGGTCTGGAATGCTTGCCACCTGCCAAGGAGGACACAGACACCCTCTTTCTTAACACTTTCCACAGGGCATCCCTACCTAGACTCCCGCCAGAGGCTCTCCCCATAGATCCTGCACACTGAAAATCATCTACCCAACAAATGGTGAGGAGTAAAATTCACTTATCCGATTTTACCCAAGATGATATAAACTGCCAATCAAATCTTTCCATTAGCAGAGATGTGATTTCAACCATAAGTAAAGGAATGAAAAGGACTCTTAGTTTGGCTCTGTATGTAGTTGAATTTTGGACAAATGCATAACTTCCCCAGATTTCTTTTTTGAAATGCTGAAAATAATGAGAAAGTTTACATTTATCAACTCAAAGACATAGGGTCCCAGCAGCCCTAGAGGAACCAT